>NC_086378.1:18066154-18812217 GCF_036588685.1 Mytilus trossulus | reverse complement strand
TAGATGATAATAACCCATGCAGTTTTAGATATCTTAAACTAAAACTACAAATTAAACGGGAATATTATCTTAACCACGAAGACCAACTCGAACAAAATCTTTAGTTATCAACATTCATCATTGTATATATTTTCAAATACTGTAAAACAGTTAAAGCACATCGCATATTCATCTTTTGAAGAGGCATATTTTTGTATTCCTAGTTTTGAGGAAGAAATAGTTGTGTTAGAAGTGAAGTGAGAACAAATTATGTGAAAATGCAAACAAATGATTTACCTGATTCTAATATATACATAAGGATATAATATAATATGAACCTTGAATAAAAAACACGTTTTGAATAGGTTTTTCGGTGGTACAAAATTGTGTAATAAAATGGTTGTCAAACGACAATTTATTTACTATAAAGGAAGCTTCACCCAATTGAGCAATATCCATCCAATCAACGGTTTTGTTTTCTTTTTCTATTTTGTTTTTCTTTTTGTTTGTTTTGGAATTGGTACAGCTGCAAAAAACGCTTTGCAATGAAATTAATATTTTTTTGTAATACTGTTTCATAGTCAGCTTTTTAAATCCGTAATCAAGTTTGCAAAGTAATAACCACACTAAGTGCTTTGCTACTTCCTCGGTTGGTGAACCTGTCATTCCGCAAAGTAAACATAATGTAGAAATTAACAATCTGACAGTTTAATTTATCGCTTCAGTTATTGGTAATGGTTTATCAACAAATGTTTTCGAATCCATTGCTTACCATAACTTCTTAAAGTTGAACAGCCGATGTAAATGTACAGTTTTTGTACTTTATTAACAAAATATGTACAAGACAATCAGTGTTACATATCAATGTTTTTTTTTGTGTTGCTTCAAAAGTGTGATATTTTTATATTCTTCATTCGGGTTGATACAATTTTTGATGAACTGAACTGTACACAAAGTCAACGAAGATATCATATCCTAATAGTCAGTTATTTGTATCTCACAAATTGAATTACTCATATTTCTTTTTATTTAGTGTTGGTTGAAATTATCAAGACACTGACGTTCCAAATTCCTCGCAAAATTTCGTTCACTTCTATCAACATACATTTACTGCTAGGAGGTCATGACAAATTATTTTAAAACTGTATGCTCTCTGAAAAAAAATAATCAATTTGTATCAGTCGCTTAAATCCGTCAAAGTTATTTGTACGTTTGAAAGCCCTCACATGCCGCACTAATTTTCAGAATTAAGAAGATAACTATGCATTACGTTAGTGCCTTTTCAACATTGATCTATGTTACCTACCCGTATGCACATGGTTGTAAATTGACCAATAGCATTTTCAATTATCCACCTTTGTCAAGGTCAAACTGTTTTCAGATTATGAATTGATATTAATACTAATATATGAACATTCCAAGTACATGTATCACTATGGTTTAAATGTATATATTTTTAAATTTTTGTTAATGTTCTGCAGTGCCTATATCAAGGATCTAAGATATACAGCCTGTTTTGGAATAAGTTCTTCATTTTGATACTTAACAGCGTTTAGTATTGACTTTATTACAAAAGTGCAGTTAATGTCTTAAAACGCACTTTTGATTACTATTTCTACCACTGATTGTTATTTGTAAAACTTTGTGTAAATAAAGATAAAAAAAATGAGTTCTATTAATCTAATCTATAATACTTTTTGTTTCCAGAAGACGCAAAGAGATTCTCTTCCAGACCTTGTAACTAAATATTTTTTTGTATTTATGGAGAATTGTAGAAGAATATTGTACTCGAAGAACATTTATATTTGGACGAAAAATGTATTCCTTATACGCCAATCATAATTCCTTTGTCCTATGCTTTCATCATTGATATAGCAGAATATGCGTTCTGTAGGTCGTTGTCACAGATCTGTGACAGTCCCGAATGAAAAACTCTTTATATGGAATGTCAAAATGTAAAATTTGAATTTATTAAAAAGACATTAAAATATTCACTTATAAGCGTTAATGCATTCCTCAATTTCATGATATATACCTTTTTACTTTTTTTACTCTCTATGATCAGTGATTTGACATTACTTTCGAAAACTTTAAAGTGTGTGATATGCATTCATAAAATTGAGAATGGAAATGGGGAATGCATCAAAGAGACAAAAACCCGGCCATAGAAAAAACAATAGCATAAAGTCACCAACATGTCTTCAATGTAACGAGAAATGTCTGCATATGCATGGTACACAAACCTATGAATGGCGAATTAATAATATCAAAATCTATTATTGACATTATTGTCGAGCCTTCGACTTAAGTCGAAAAAGCGAGACTAAGCGATCCTACTTTCCGTCGTCGTCGGTGTCGTCGTCGGCGGCGTCCACAAATATTCACTCTGTGGTTAAAGTTTTTGAAATTATAATTACTTTCTTAAACTATACTGGATTTCTACCAAACGTGGACAGAAGCTTGTTTATGATCATAAGATAGTATCCAGCAGTAAATTTTGTAAAAATAAAATTTCATTTTTCAGTATTTTACCTTTAAATGGACTTAGTTTTTTATGCAGGGAAACATTACATTCACTCTGTGGTTAAAGTTTTTAAAATTTTAATAACTTTCTTAAACTATCCTTGGTTTGTACCAAACTTGGACAGAAGCTTGTTTATGATCATAAGATAGTATCCAGAAGTAAATTTTGTAAAAAAATAAATTCATTTTTTTCCGTATTTTACTTTTAAATGGACTTAGTTTTTCTGCGGGGAAACATTACATTCACTCTGTGGTTAAAGTTTTTAAAATTTTAATTACTTTCTTAAACTATCCTTGGTTTGTACCAAACTTAGACTGAAGCTTGTTTATGATCATAAGATAGTATCCAGAAGTAAATTATGTAAAAAAATATACATTTTTCCGTATTTTACTTTTAAATGGACTTAGTTTTTCTGCGGGGAAACATTACATTCACTCTGTGGTTAAAGTTTTTAAAATTTTAATTACTTTCTTAAACTATCCTTGGTTTGTACCAAACTTAGACTGAAGCTTGTTTATGATCATAAGATAGTATCCAGAAGTAAATTATGTAAAAAAATATACATTTTTCCGTATTTTACTTTTAAATGGACTTAGTTTTTCTGCGGGGAAACATTACATTCACTCTGTGGTTAAAGTTTTTAAAATTTTAATAACTTTCTTAAACTATCCTTGGTTTTTACCAAACTTGGACTGAGAAGCTTATTTATGATCATAAAATAATATCCAGAAGTAAATTTTGTAAAAAGATAACTCCATTTTTTCTGTATTTTACTTTTAAATGGACTTAGGTTTTCTTCCAGTTAACATTACATACAGTCTGCAGTTTATTACATTCATTATTTAACTTTCCTAGATTTTTAACAAACTTGGACAGAAGCTTCTTACAATCATAAGATAGTACCAAGGGGATAATTTTATTGATTTTTTTCCTCATTTTTGTTGAGCCTGAGATTTACAGCAAAAGTAGGCGAGACACTGAGTTCCGCGGAACCCTTACAAATTTTTTTATATATTAGGTTTGATATGCTGTTTGATAATTATTTTAAAACATCAAAAGATCAATTTTGATCTGTATGTTAAAAAACAAAATTCTATATCATATAGGTGAAACAAACTGCAAACTATATCACCTTAAAATATTAATAAGGAAATTATAAAAGTTACGAGACGATCATTCATCTATCGTGTCTGTATTAATTGATTAATGGTTCACTAATGTCCACTAAATATACACTTTTTCATTCTAAAGCAGAAGCCAAAGATCTCAAAGGGATATCTAAATTTATATTCAAAACTAGAAGTAATCAAATGACACATATGTTTCTGTAGAAGTTAATATAAAAAAAGAAGATATGGTATGATTGCCAATGAGACAACAGTTCGCAAGAGACCAAAATGACACCGACATTGAAACCTAAAGGTCACCGTACGGCCGTCAACAATGAGAGCAAAGCCCATACCGCATAGTTAGCTATAAAAGGTCCCGACAAGACAATCAAAACAATTCAGACGAGAAAACTAACGGGTGTATTTATATATATAAAAAAAATGAACGAAAAACAAATATGTAACGCATAAACAAACGACAACCACTGAATAACAAGCTCCTGACTTGAGGATTATAAACCCTAGTTATCACACACAAAAAAAATATATTTTTACGAAGATATGCATTTTCATCATCCAACTTAAAGGACTGTCGTCCAGTACTTTTAATTAAAAAAAAATAGGTATTCGAACAAACCTTCTCAGTTTTAGTGATTCATTAGATATGTATTTCATTTGACCCATCTTTTTCATCTTTTCATGCTGTGATTTTTCATGTTGTAAAGTCAACCTGAAGCTGTGGTATTTAAAAATGATAGAATCTGAAGCCAGATGATTTATCAAATACCCTTACTTTGTACGTTTTAGGACCAAATATACATCTTAAATACGCCCTAACATAAAAAAGGTCCACTTAATTTTCTTCTTTCGATACAATTGTTACCCATTTTTTGTAATTTTTTCTTTATTCACATAATTGAAGGACAGACACAAAAATTACTGATAGATTTATATGTTCTGCGTCCGTGGTATTTTCTTTTTTTTAAATCGGAGGTTATGTATTTTCTAAATGCCATTTGATATCCAATTGTTCTGCATTACAATGAAATAGATAAATTGAAAACTGATGCAAATGGTGTTTTTAACTTATTTTTTTTTAACTTGTTTCTATTAACCTTTAAAAATTCTTGTTGCTATAGTTAACATTACAGAAAGCATTTTTCGCCCTTTCTAACAAAGAGCTTTAATTCTTTTGTTTTATTTCAGCTGGGTTTCCACCTGCTACAACTCTCCATTAGAAATATTTAAGATGAAAACCATATTATTTCTAATTTGGAGCGAACGACGAAATCCATGAACCTGCAATTTAAATGACGTCATAAATTAAATTATACGGTACCGCGTGTCATCGTTATGAACCGGGCGATATATATGTGTACGGTCAATGAAATTTGGCTTCGCAAATAGTACAGCTGCAGTATTTACTTCAATACATTTCCCATATTATTGATTTAAGATCTGAAGTATCATGCTCAAAACAGGTCATTTTCTCATTTTCCTTTTTCTTTCGTTCATTTTTTATCCGAATTATTTCCGTTACAAATGGATTTTTTTTCTTTTGGTATTTAACAGTGTTTTCTGCTTATTATGCTAAAACATAAATGGGATTTCAAACTGGTGTTGCGATGATAAACACCAAACAATATACTTTAGTGAATCAATTGACCTCCAGTGTCTATTGTTACTGCTTTTGAAGAGCTGAACTCTACTTTACTTAGCAGTGTCATCTGTTCTGTTGTCTGTTTCATTTTGCAATGGTGTTTTTTTTTCTGTCTGTGGCATCCATATGATTTATATGATCCGTCGGTTGTTCATATTACAGCATACATTTTGCGCACTCAATGCACGCGTATATCAGCTTTTCTGATGTCTGTCAATATATAAGAATAAGAAGATTTGGTATGATTTCCAATAGGTCAATAATCCACCAAGATCAAAAGTGCATGTGAGCAATTATATGCAACCGTATGACCTTCAGCAGTGAGAAAAAAAAACAATACCGTTTGGTCCATTATGTTTGCTTGGATGTTTGTTTGTTTGATTGTTTGTTTATTACTTTTTTCCTTTTTTTTCTTTTTTAATTGAAATATGATTTATCGATGAATTGTGTATAATCCTGACATAACATGGTTTCATATCCTGATTTGCTTATAACAGGGACAGCTGCTGTTGCAATATATGCTAGGACAACTCTCATATTGCTGACTTGGTATGTCAAAAATATATATGGCATTTTCTCAGGATAAATACAAATTGATATATCTTAACAAGCAAACAAAAACTAGACCAGATAGGTATGTTTTTCTCTGGACTGTTGTTTACTTATCAACACAAATATTCTACTGCAACAAAAAAATACGCGAAATATTTGATTCTGAATTTTATTCCTTTCAAAAAACATTTCATTCACTATTTTTTTAAATCGATATGAAAACTTAAACATGAAACATAAACTAAGACAGTTTGTTTAAACTTTGGAAATTACAGCAATTTTAATACAAACTTTTTATCGGCGAAACTCCGTGCAAATTTTGTAATCATTTTTGTAAAATAGATTTGACCCTTGTGTTCAATAACACTTTATTTTCATAACATCTATTTGATCGTTTTTTTTTTTCATCATTACATTAAAATAATGTCAGGTTTTTTTAGTGCAATTTATGATGATTTGGGTACAAGTTACTCGGGAACTGTTCGAGGGCACATGAGTTGTCGCCAAAATGTTTGTTTTGGTTTTGTTTTGTTAGGGATCGAGTTTTTTAATTTCACTTTAATTTGTATTTCTGGACGTCGTTATGTTCCTGTGGAATATTTATTTGCTTCCAAAGATATGATTATTCATCATGGTGTGTGTACTCTTATGTTTCAATAAGAGAGGACACTTATTTTCCTATTTTACTATTTTTGGAACAATTCATTGCGTACTGATTATTCCATTATAATAGCTAAGTAAGCACGTGCACGCAGAACAGGTTTTTTGCAACGCTAATAACATTTTCCAATTCCAAAAATGTACAGACGTCTTTTGAAATTGTTATGATTGTTGTTCTATAAAAAGATCATATATGGCCTTCGTGTTAAATTTATACATATATAAAAAGTACAAAAAGTAAAATAACAAAAAAAATACCGAATCCCAAGGACAATTTAAAATGAAAAGTCATCTTTAGTAAATAAATGTTCGAACGCTCTTTACCCTTCATAATCAGTTGATTAGTTTGATTGTCCCTTAAAATTAATTCAACATCAAAATAAGAATTTAAAAAGATTATCTGATAAGGGAAGCAAGTGATAATATGACACTCATTTTCCAAATGCAAACGAAACAAACAATTTTCACGAACGTTCTCAAGTACAAACGACAATTCCAATCAAGCACAAGTTTTATTGATAACATTTTATTTAACACAATAGTTAAATATATTTTACAGAAATGGTAACTTTAAAAGTTGCATTACCAATCGGCGATTGACTCATAGTTGAAGGCCGTACGTCTCCATACATTCACTTAAAATATTAGTTTGGTTTATCAGTATACCTTCAAATTTACTAATATAAATGTTGTTACTAAAAAAGATTTTAAGAGTGGTCTATAAACTCGAGATGTTGGCCTTAAGAACGTTTCAGTCTCGTTGAAATCTCTTTCTGGAATTATTTTCAAAACATGTGATACAAGTGGAAATTATCAATGAATTTTAAAATATTATAATCAAACATTACTGTGAAAAGGTATATTATTTCAATGAATAGTTTTTTTAGTAATTCAGTTGTTTAGCCAAAATATTGAGAAAATTGGTGAAGGGTAGAACAATTTTTTTACAAGAATCATGTTCATCCCATATCAGATTTGTCTTTTCAAATTTCTAAGATATTTTACTTTTTCAAAAATTCATAACAAGAAGGTGTAATTATATGCATATTCTTTTAAAGTGAGAAAGGCACTAACAATCAAAACCAAGGAGTAACAAAGACTCAAAAACATAAGGACATTTACATCAACAGTTATAAATAATAATTAAGAAACAACACGAACTCCACTAAAACCCGGGAGTGAAATCATGTGCTCCGGAAGGGTAAGCATTTCCTGCACCGTATACGGCACCCGTCGTGTTATTTCTTTGTTCATTTCGGTAAATCACAAATTTACAAATTTGACAACATAGTAAATTTGACAAAAAAAACATCAAAATATATTAACACCTACTTATAGTGTTTTTAAGTTATTTTCATTCAGATTAAATTCTGGAAATCTAAGGCTCCTCAGAAGTGTGTATCCTTAATACTGTATTTAATAATCTTAATTTTACGACATATTAATCATAAGAGTGGTCTAGTAAGATTTGTATATATCAACTTATCTTACACTTTTTAAAATCAAACAGATGTCAAAATTTCATGTTATTTCTAAACTGTCAATGTAACACCTATTATTCTAGAATGAAACATATAATAATAATGATATAATATTTCATATTCTATGTACAATTGTAGTTTGAAACATACTCAACACGGTCACTGCAATTTCAACGTTTTCTTATCTCAACTTTGTCGGATTAAATTGTTAGTAAAAAATGGGCCTTAATTTTTCCCCTTGTCCTTTGCTGATTTTTGTCACACATAAGAATGAAAAAGGACTGCTTTAAAATTGATTCTACTTAAAATCGTTTGGTACAAATTCCGAAATATCAACTAGTAAATGCTGAAATTGCGTAAAATTAATCTATAAATGAATTTCTAAAGATTCTGATCAAAGCTATATCAACTAGTTAAACAATTACATACAACTGCACCTGATACCTTACTTTTTATCGCACTATTTTTTTAGACAAACATTTTGTATAATTCAGACCTATTGTTAATTAACAATAGTATATGGAATTTAGAATTAAATCTAGCCGTCTTCATGGCGCCTTCGTGATTAAAAATTCTTTGATATTGATCACTACAAGAAGTTACAAAATACCACTGACAATTTCTATTGTGTATTTAATATACTGCTTACGTTCTATGTATTCCATTTTGGACAAAAAAACACTGCATTTCGGCGATTATTTGGTGGTATTGTATACTTTAAAGACGTGCCCATTGGCAAACATCATTGTGTGTGGCGGTCACGTAGACACATACATAAATATATTAACTGCAAACATGTCGTGACTACATGTCCTGCATACTCAAATTGGTGTTTATATTAATGAATACTTGTTGAAGGCCATACCTTGACCTATAATGGTTTACCTGGATGGAGAGTTGTCTCATTGGCACTAATACCATATCGCTCTGTATATTCTTGGTAGTTTAGTAGTTTATGATATAGAAAGTTTTGACTGTATGATAAATACTGTGGATTCATTAATATTCGTTTGATACCAATTTTCATGGATTTCGTGGGTACAGGGGAACCATTAATTAAAAAGTTCAACGAAATACTGATTTTTTTAAAGGAATGTATGCATTATTTGCCAAATTAACGAATTTACATATCCATGAATATGCAAGTTTTCATCAATCCTCGAAAATTGGTACCCACGAAAATAAATGAATCCACAGTATTTGCTTATATCTTGACAGGAACGTATGTATTAGACATATGCAAGTACACCAGTTTAAAAGGACAATTCTAAAGGATGCTAGTTATTGTTTGACGTAAATTTCGCAATTTTCAGCCAAAGTGTTCAATAAAAAGCAAAACGGAAAAAAGTCAACCGACAAAAAGCAAAAGTGTTGGACAAAAAGCTAAATTATCGGACAAAAGCAAAAGCGACTAATTAGCAAATTACAGACAAAAAGCACCGCATCACACGTTTCTGATTTCTGTAAAACTGGGACAGTAGCTTTCTTTTTATATATTGATATTTCTCTGATATGATAATTATCCATGTTCTTCTTTCAGTGAAAAAATAAGGAAACATTTGTTCTTGTTCTTGTTCTTAGTTGAGTCGTAGGTATGGTTTATGTTCATACTGATTTCTATACATATATTTCTCTTTATCTTTTATTTTTATCACAGCGAACAACGTGAGAACAAAACTCGCTTTTTCAAGTGCTTGAGCAGATTTCAAGAGCTGTATAGACTTTGTGATAACGGATTGCGAGTTGTGCTTTTTATTAAGGTTAATTATTAGTGGAAATAACTATGACGCAATCAGACGAAAAAAGAAAACATGCATTGCTGATAAAAAAAAAAGGCTACTCATGTACATTTATACAACAAGGAAATTTCATTTTGCTAAGATCAGCATTCAAAAATATAGTATTAATTTCAATCCCCACAAACGATAATTATACCTTTTTTCGGAACAACTTTAACATTTCTTTTCACTTATTATGCACAATTATTTTCAAGTATATTCCACCAAGGATCCCTTCACACAGTGTTCATGTAGATGTGTTTGCAGGAATTTTTTGTCCTTATATTCGCGAAATTCAATTATGTTTTAAAACAATGTTGTTCCAAAAACCATTTGTTAAAAATTATAACTCTTTTGTTTATCAAAATCTATCGTCATTCATACAAAAACCAAAATGTTTTAGAACTACGACCTATAACTCATATCTTGACAGGGGTAGATGCATCAGACATATGCAAGCACGAAAAGTAGTTTAAACGGAATGCTAGTAATTTTGCAAATATGTGTGTGTGTTGCCAATCCTAAGCTAACATATATTTGGCTCATATCTAGACCTGAAAAACTAAACATGTACAAATTGAACTCTCGATGATCAAAATTGCCTTTCTTGTTGATTCCGAGGGCGTGAGATATGACAAAGCTACACAATGTCTGTTAAGGCATCAACATGAGCAATACTCAATAAGATTGGACTACAAAACTAACATTTAAGAATCAAATGAATGATATCTTATAACAACATATTCTTTAAACGTTATATAGAACAATTTAATCTGAAAGAATAAACCATAGTTAACAGTTGCAATTTGAATTATCTGAATAGTATAACAAGACTAGTGATATGTGGTATTCTTTTCAACAAAATAAATCAAATCAGATATATGATTCCAAGATTAAAACAATAAATTTGATTCTTGCGATCAATGATATATTATATCCACATTTGCCGCTTCGTCAGTATTTCTGAATCATTTAAAATCGAGAATGGAAATGGGAAATATGTAAGAGATAACAATCCGACTAAAGATTGGTCTTCAACGCAACGAAGTAACGCATCCGGAGGTGGGCAATAGCTGGCCAAATAAAAATGAATACTACTTCAGTAAAAATGAATTCATCTCGTTCCTCAATGTCAATAAAAAACCAAAGGTTTTTAAAACGATTTGTTTACATCAATTTCTGAAACTGAACTAACATAAGAATAACGACCAGTTGATAAAATAATGCAATTTCAGGAACATACACAATTCGTAGCTATATGTACATAAAAAAAAAGGAATTAATCTTTTTTTTACTGACCTATTACCATGCAATAAAAATTTTCGTCATTGCATGTAATGGTCTAGTTCAAACCTAAAGTTAAATTTGACCTAATCCCAAGATTGAACAATTCGTGAATCATTGACATACATAATTGTGATGGTCCTATAGCACATTTATGTATCGTGTTTTACGTGCGTTATTTTAAACATATTATTTACAGTGGATTTCAAAAACAAGTGATTACAACTTATAAGAATTCCTTTCCACATTGCTATTGCGAGTGCTGCCTTGTAACAGTATAATTCTCATATGTAAGAAATCAACAAGGGTGTGTTTGCGTGTAAGAGATATGTCTCTGCCTTAACACGGTTCAGCCATATATCGTCCCCTTGCGACGGATACTTATCCGATGCCCTAACCACTTCACCACGGCTTTCTTGAGTTTGTCAGTCTATCATTGCCTTTTAAAGTTTGGTTCTCCCTTTAATGCCCCTTTTAAACATTTTTTTATTCGAGCGTCACTGATGAGTCTTTTGTAGACGAAACGCGCGTCTGGCGTAAATATAAATTTTAATTCTGTTATCTATAATGACTTTATTTGGTATAGTCTGCTTTTTTTCTGAAGTATGACATTTAATTTAGTCAACAAAAAAAATGGTGGCCGAGCCATTTCGTTATTTTCTATCACAGCTTTACCCTGCAATATACAGTTACATAGGTTATTTTCTATCACAATTGCGAGATATTTCGGCACATCTATAACTGAATACAAACGAGTTACAATAATTTATATTATATCAAAGAAAAGTAATAATCATGTTCAACAAACGGATGACCTGTGTAATTTCTCAAAAGAATATTTTGAAATATGCAAAATAACAAATACCGATTACGTTCGCAGTCATACTTATATGAACATAAAAAGTAAAATCACAAAAATACTGAACTTGTAGGAAAATCAATTCGGAAAGTCCATAATCACATGGCAAAATCAAATAACAAAATGCATCAAAAACGAATGAACAAGAACTGTCATATTCCTGACTTGGTACAGGCATTTTGAAATGTAGAAAATGGTGGATTAAACCTGGTTTTATAGCGCTAACCCTCTCACTTCTTTAATGACAGCCTCATCAAATTCCTTTATATTTACATTGATGTGTAAACTAAACAGACACAATAAATAAAATAGTCAAAATATGGAAACATACCTTTCAAAATAATATATCAATTGATATAAAGCCAAAAAGGTTTATGTCCCGAAGAGCGTTCTAATTTTGAGCCTCTTTGATTTGTGTTTATTTGAATGACGATGGATTAAAAGTAAAAAAGTAAAAAGTAAAAGTTTTACTAATTAATTTCGGGAATAACGTCTTCTTAAAGCATAACTGAATTTTATCATTATGGACACAAACAACTCTTGTACGAATATTTACGTTGACACTGTGTTGTGCGATACCCAAAGGAAAGTACTTGCAAATTATACACATAATAAGTAAAGAAAAATGTTTGAATTGTTCTGGCAAAAAGTATGTATTCTATAGAGTTTGAAATTAATACCATGTATATGAATACTACGCATAGCAAAAATAATTTCATAGTTATATAAAAGTACAAAAACGGCTTAATTGTTTATCAGCTATGCATTTTTGTTTTCGTCTGTCGTCTGATTGCGTCATAGTTATTTTTACTGATCATTCATCTTAGTGAACAGCTCGCAATCCTTTATTATAAAGTCTGGAAAGCTCCTGAAATCTGCACAATCACTGGAAACAGCGTGTTATGTTTTCACGTGGTAAGCTATGACAACGATAGATATACGTATAGTAATCAGCATTAAAATGGACCGTTCTTACAACTCAATTTAGAGCAAGTTCAATGTGTACTTCTTTTTTAACTGATAGAACACGAAGACTGTGCATAGTTATTACATCAAAAACATATTACTACTGTGGATTCATTATTAATCGTTGGATACCAATTTTCGTGTTTTTCGTTGGTTCAGGTAAACCACGAATTCAAATGTTCCACGAATATCATATTTTCAATAGGCTTTGTATACAGAGATTGGCAAAACCACGAAATCAAATATCCACGAATATGCAAGTTTTCAGCTACCCACGAAATTTGGTACCCACGAATATAAATGAATCCACAGTATATCAAAGGAAAGCTACTGTCACTATTTTACAGAAATTAGAAAAGTGCATGTACACGCATGATGTGGATTGCTAAATTTACGAAATACACTCCAGTCAATGAAGGTCAAACATAAAAATTAAAAGCAGTCACATATGGATCTTAGTTTCACAATGGTAACTATCAATTTGAAAATTTATAAAGAAATGTTGTAAAATCGAAAAGATTTCTACGGACCTATAGGCTATAGCATTTAGACTTATACGTTGAAAATAAACTGACAATGCTAAGGCTTAAACCTAAAAGACAAACAGACAAACAATAGTACACAAAACACAAAATATCAAACTAAAGACTGAGCAACACGAACCCCTCTAAAAAAAATGGTTATTCTGAGGTGTTCATAAAGGGTAAGCAAATCCTGTTCCACATGTGGTATAAGACGTGTTAACTGAATAGGTAATGGTAAAGATAGTATTTACAACAAAATTGCAGGTATTTTTTAATTAAAGAATCAAAATGGAGGTTGTTAGACCACACGGTGAGTTTAGGACGATGAACAGCAAGAAGAACGATGTTCTTTTGATCCTGGATTTCCCGTCTGTTTGTAGAGTCCTTGTCAAGTATTTATACACTATAACTTATATTCTGTTCTATTAACTATGCAGACGTGTCATGTACCGTCAACCTTTATGATCTTCATTTTTTATTTTGTGAATAATCTAGTAGGAGATTGTTTGCGTTTGGCCATAGTATGATTTTGTTGAGCAGATTAGATAAGGTCAGATGAGCGCACAAACCGCCGATTCATTATTTTGACAAGTCTGTGCGTCACCGGAACCTACTGAAGACTACAAAGCAAACATTCCCAAAAAGATATGTTTTGTTTGCAATCTGTTATAAGAGAAAATCAGAGCTCCAAACTGACATCAATTCGGGAGCTGGTCTCTATCGAACATTCCAAGAAGACCCAATATATATCAACTACTTAAGTTTTTGTTAACCTGTTTTGGAATTGGTGTCATATTTAGAAATCAATATGCTTATTAATTTAACGATATCAAAATATTGTCTTTATATCTTATATCCATCTTTATATCGCTACTGATTGCATAACTATTTGTTAAATTAAGATATAAACACACTCAACGTAGATATAAGGATGGTTACCCAGACTCAATACCCAATAATTTTTTTTTTAAAGTATTTCGATCCATATGCCAGGTGATTCGCTGTCAAAATTATACAATTTTCTGCTGCATGGGTGGGGCTTTTAAAAGAATATTTATTACTCAAAGAACATTCATATTTGTAGGCAATAGTGGGTGCCTAATACACGAATGGCACTTTCTTCGTATAGCGATTTTGTGATTATTATAGCTTGTCGTTATGTAATACATGTAGCTGATAACGACTGTCTCGAGGGAGAAAGTTAGATATGAAATTTCAAACTTCAATTTGGTAAACAAAGACATTTGGTATTCACAGTTCCTTAAACATTTATGATTATAAAATTTCCGTTGAGCAAATCTTTAGAACTGTATAATATTTGTCTTATCTGCGCAGTATCGGTAATCCAAGACGATCCGGTATATATTAAATTGCTAGTTGGTCCTTTTAAAGACTTTAATATAATTTCAATATACAGATAAGATCAAATTTTACTCTTTTCTGTGATCATCTCTGTTATTTTTCGTTAGTTTTGGTAATGATTTTCTTGTCGGCTCAGTATAAGGTTATAACACTTAATATTATCTTTAAGCTACTATAAATTATGTCATTCACATCAATACAGCAAACAACGTAGAAACTTCCTTCATAATTAGATGCTCTTTATATAAAAAATAAAAAAAGAGAAGATTTGGTATGATTGCCAAGGAGACAACTCTACACAAGAGACCAAATTAACACATAAATTAACAATTATAGGTTACTGTACGGTTTAAACGATGACCAAAGCCCATACCGCATAGTCAGCTATAACAGACCCCAAATTGACAATGTAAAACAATTCAAACGAGAAAACTAACGGCGTAATTTATGATAAAATTGAACAAAAACAAATATGCAACACTTAAACAAACGACAAACACTGACTTACAGGCTCCTGACTTGGGACAGGCACATACATACAGTGACTGGATCGCAACCCTCCCCCTAATCTGGGACAGTGGTAAAATAGTCTTCCTCCATAGTCTTGCTATAAAGAATAACCTAAATTCAAATTGAACACCAGAATTGTATAAGTGTTACTCATTAGACAAGCACGTGAACCTATAGCATGTGTTTTACCAATACAAACTAGTGTAACGATTTTCAAGAGCATTATGTAACAGAGACGACAAGAATGTTTCATTTATCTTGATACTAAGATAAAGTAGCTTTTTAATTACATATCAATTTCCATCTGAAACATATCTTTTAACGAAGAATGTATGTTGTTTTATTTCTTCCGTTTATCAAAAACCTATATGCCACCAGCGCTAATAAGGTATCTTATTTCTCTATAACAAGAAATGCATTAAAGGATTTCGTTTTGTTTTTTATATATATCTCTACGCGAGTATTAGCAATGTTCAAGCATATAGGTCAACTACGTCGTGTCATTAAACAGCGCTAGTTTCTTTTTGGATACAAATATGAAACGTATAAAATCTATTAGTTTCATAGTTCTTAATAGTTTCAACAAAACTTTAATTGAAGACTTTCGAGGTGTTCTGCGGTGTAGATATTTTAATGTGCATGCAGTTTTAAATTGTTTATTTTTAATATACATTTCTCTGTGCAAAGTGTTCTTGTATTTGCATTGACTGTATCCTGTCGCGTATTTTTGTCATTTTAGCGATATGATTAAACATCACTATATAAGCAGAATGTTTAGCTAGCCATACAATTAGGTTCAACCAACCATTTTTTTCTTAAAATGTCCTATACAAAGTCAGAAATATGGAACTTGTTATCAAATAGTCCGTGTCTATGTACCTTTGGGTTTGTTTTTGTTGCATTTCGGTCTTTTTATTGTTCCGTTATTTTATGTCACGATTTTCTTTACATTATGAAACAAGTCGTTCTTTTATTTTATATAGATAGCAATGTTTAACAAGAAAATTGCTATCTGTGTTAAATGATTTTAAGTTTTAATTTTCAAAATAAAAACTTCAAAATTGGATTGTTTTAGCAATTATAGTATCAACTATATTACAGATACAGTGTCATATGTAGAATTAATCAATATCTGGTGAAGAATTTTTGAAAATTTCCCATTTGTCAAACAAGGACATTTAAGATTATAACGACTACAATTAACATGTGTTATACATCTTTAAAACAAACCCATATATGCACATAGTGCAAACGCTTACAATTTCAAGAAGAAATTATTTTTGCAAACTACTCTTTTATAAAAAAAAAAAAAAAAGAATTAGCCGACCATACAACTTAATGTTTATTCCTTTGTCCGTTAGTAGTTTTTCATTTTTTTCTAATTGTTTTAGGCATTTCCACAATGATCGTCACCATTGTGAGATTTTGTTTCATTTGTGAATGTCAAAATGTAAATATTTGATCTTAACTAAATAACATGCATTTCATTAAAAATAACGCATCCAAAGCTCGTGTATCTGTACGTTTCTATTATCTGTAATTTGTGAGAATTGATTGTATTTGACACAATAATGATATGCTTATAAAGAAATAAACAGTCATGGCCTTCGTGTTCTAACAGTACAATACGAGAAGGTGCGATGTTTCTTGCTATTGATTGAATAGTATTCGGGCCATTTCATACTGATTACTAGCACTATATTTATATTATACTTTATCACAGGTAAGCACGTGAAAAAACAACACGCTTTTTTTTAACTGCCAATTACTATCTTGGCCAGATTTATTTCGACAAAGTTAGCGTTAGGGTTTTACAGAAACGACAATGCATTGACATCATGTTCTTACATTTAAATGGAGTTTACAGAACGAGGAAACTATTATATCGACGACATATTTCATGATGATAAAATGTGTATATATATTACTTTATAACAGTTAATAAAATGATTTTTTTTTAATATAATAGGCTTTATCTTATGCTATTATTTTTTTTAACATTTTTCAAGAGGTTTATATAAGCAAAAAGACACGACGGTTGACTTCAGTGGAATAAGGATGGCTGTTTCCAACTAAGTACAATGGAATGGAAATTTAAAAGTTAATAACCAGTGGATATTAATGCGACACAATGTAACGGTTAATCAACTTTGACGAAAAATTAGACCAGTTAAAGTTGGTTTTTTTAACTTTATTTCTATAATTTCTTATGACAATCATGTTTTTCTAGGATCAACCATGTCAACAGTCGAATACTTGGAATCAATCTTAATCCCAACAGAAGAAATATCTGTTCTGTTAGAATGTAATTTGTTTTCGTCAACTATTTTTGTTACATGATTTTCATTTCCCTTTGCTCATTATGAACGTAATTTCCATGTATATTCCACTAGGGATCTCCGTCATAAAATGTTAGCGTCAAATTGTGCAGGGATTGTTTGTCGTTATTTCTTTAAAATTCAATCATGTTAATAAAAATAATATTTTTTTCTATACTATATGCAGTTCTTAATTACTGTTTGGTGCATTATAATTTGAAATAATCTACCCAAAATCCATTATCACTCATACAACGACCTGAAACAACCTTTACTTGGAAATGTCGTCCAGAACGTGACCATTTACAAAGGATAATGGTATATCAATCGAGTATTGCCCTTTAGTATCAATATATTTTTTTTTTTTTCATTTTTACAAAATATGACTTAGAACGAAATTGGTAGTTTTATTATTTTAATATTGAAAATATTCTTTTTCAGATGTTACAAAGCTGCAACCATGAGTAAGGTCATTGTTTTAAAAGAAGGACGAAAGAAACCAAGTCAAACGTGTATTGACACTTAGCACATTCATTAGTTTGATGTAATAGTTGTAAATGTAGTGGAGTTTTAATTCGTTGGGGGTATCACCAGCCCATGGTCACCACTGCCGTGCTCACATAAATTATCATAGATATGGTCATAAATTAACTGTTTACACAACTTTTGAATTTTTCAAATACTAAGGCTTTTCTACCTCAGGAATAGATTACCTTAGCTGTAATTGGCAAACTTTTAGGAATTGTGGTCATTAATGCTCTTTAACTTCGTACTTTATTTGGCCGTTTTAACTTTTTTTGGAATGATGATTCTTTTGTAGACGAAACGCGGAAATACAAAATTTTATCATGCTATTTATGATGAGAGTGTATTTGGTGCTGAGTCACAGTAGTGACGGAACAGTTTACAGTACTTTTGAGAAAAAACGGTTGCAGAGTATATCCAAGGAAGAATCGTATTTCAAAATCCAAAGAGAGTCTGACAATGGCATAGCAAGACACATTAAAGATGAGTAAGACTTTTTTTTTATTTTTATTATCTCAGTTTGTATCATCGTTTAGTTTTGTTTATGATTTCATCTATCTAATTTGCTTGTCTCGCCATGCTACATTATGTATGTTACTCAGAGACGTTCAAACTATGCGTTGGAATCCTGATTGTTAGTTTTCAACTTCGTGTTTTACGTGTACAAATATCAGTAAACTTATGTTGCTTTAATGATACAAAAATCAATGAAGATACTAGGATAAAGATTTTGATCGCCGGACGCTCATTTCGTTTACATAATTTACGAATCATTAGTTACACCAGAACCTAGAAATATAAAGTGGCAAAATAAAAAACGAATTTGAACGGCATTTATGACCAAAATTCAGCAATTTTTAGCCAAATACAATCAATATAAGAATGAAAATGATTTCATCTATCTAACCCCGCCGCATTTTTGCGCCTGTCCCAAGTCAGAAGCCTCAGGCCTTTGTTAGTCTTGTATTTTTATAATTTTAGTTTCTTGTGTACAATTTGGAAATTAGTATGGCGTTCATTATCACTGAACTAGTATATATTTGTTTAGGGGCCAGCTGAAGGACGCCTCCAGGTGCAGGAATTTATCGCTACATTGAAGACCTGTTGGTGACCTTCTGCTGTTATTATTGTGGTTTTTTTTATATGGTTGGGTTGTTGTCTCTTTGACACATTCCCCATTTCCATTCTCAATTTTATGGTATGTTTTCCACTGAGTCAACTGTCCCCATGAGACCCTAATGATACGAAAATTAAGAAATATAGGTCACCTTAGGGCCTTCAACGACTAATTTTACCCATACCGCATAGTTTGCTATATAAGGCCTCTAGAGGAGCAATGACTTGTATACAATTAAAACGAGAAAATAAGTCACGGGCTGGTTTATGTTTTTTATCAGTTAATTTATAATTAAGACCATTTCAATGATAATTGATGTCAACAAAAGTGTTGCCTTATCAATACAAATAAACAAGATCCTGATGTTTATATTAATTCTTGAATGGCCTATTTCTTTAAGCAACAAAAACTACAATTGTCAACATTTTATATAACCAGACTCGTGAAAAAAAACAAGATCAATGTTCACGCGCCTCAAAATACTTTTGAAATGAAAAACAAGAAGTGTTATCTTCATGAGACGAATATTGATTGTTTCATTCGATATATTTTAACTCGAGAGTGCGATATTTGATAAATGTTTGTTATATAAGATTTGGCTTCATCAGCAATAAATATAAACTATAATTTTCTCGACTCTTCGGAAATAATCTTTCATTTTACTATTTGAAAGAATAAGAATTATTTTACTCTGGCGAATTGTTTTGAATGAAGCGCCAATAGAGTATAATATCATCCTGTTCAGTCTATAACTTAATACAGACTTGGGTGTTGTTACGAACATGCAAACTTTTGGCTACTTTAACTTGGAAATTTCAGTCTCAAAACGATGTAACTAAATTCCTTGCTTTTTCTTCTCAATGTTTTAAAGCATGTTCCAGTCATTTTTAAGAACCTTATCATATGTTCAATGATATTCAATTAATCAATCAACTCTGTTTAATCGATCTTTTTACTTGTATGCTGTGATGTTTGTCTGGTATGATTTTTAATATTAATTCATTTATATGTTTAGGAGTTTTATATGAGGTCGAATTGTACTGAACTAGTACACATTTTTGTTTAGGGGCCAGCTGCTCTCCTTCGGCTGATTTGGTTTACTCTTTGGTCGGGTTGTTGTCTCTTGGACACATTTCCCATTTCCATTCTCTATTTTTATTTGGTGTTACACATTCGTTTGCTGTGTGTGAGCGTTCGCTCTTTGTGATTTGATAAGGGACTTTCCGATTTAAATTGTCCTTGAAGTTCGGTATTTTTTTGTTATTTTACCTATTTATCCTTATTGTTTACTACCAATCACGTGAAAATGTAACACGCGTGTTCCTATCGAATTAATCAATTTTCAAGCGCTGTTATAATATCGTTACGGAAAAAAACGAGAAGTTATATCTTGTTGATACGAATATAAAATTGTTTCATTAGATAGCATCCACCCCAAGTGTTATATTCAGTAACTAAATATCATATAAGATACGCTACATCATAGATAAAAAATAATACATATCTAATCACGACTCTCCTGACATAATATTTGGGTTTAACGATTAGAATTATGATATTCTAGTGAGCTATTTTGTTTAACCGCCGATATCAATTTTCCTTTTAACAACTAGATAAATTAATTCCCATGGAATTCAAACATTTAACAGTACATATATAGAGAGAATAAATATCACTCAGTTTATTTGGCAATGTTAGTCTTCATCTCGTTTATCAAAGTCATCATAGTTTGCCAATGGGCAATTGTGCCGTTGATATGCACTAACAAATATATGTGACAAATTGTCATCGGTATGCCCTTCCGTTATTGCAGCGAAAACAAATATAAAAGATTAACTGGTAAAATATGATGAAGATTTATTCATGATT
This sequence comes from Mytilus trossulus, assembly GCF_036588685.1. Classification (NCBI taxonomy): domain Eukaryota; kingdom Metazoa; phylum Mollusca; class Bivalvia; order Mytilida; family Mytilidae; genus Mytilus; species Mytilus trossulus. Next base: position 18,791,140 of record NC_086378.1, on the reverse strand, counting down.
ATATATAAATGATAACATGAATTATCAAAATATTCGATAGAGCTTTTTAACTATCAACTGTATCGAGACATTAGGCGTACACTTCTATAAAAACAGCGAATAACACATGGCCAATATACATGTAGCATGCATTGGTACAGGTACGTGGGATGTATTTGGAGTTAAACCAGTTTTACTTATTCACAACTACCTCTTTTAATTTTTTTCCTCAATAATCTATAAGGCAAAGTGCACAATGAAAGAAACTTCTGAACATATACAAACATGATGACCACTAACTTGGACTAAGAGCACATTATTTCTATGTTATTATTTTATAGACGCTCTATTAACGTGAGCAGCAAAAGCTGCAGCTGTCATCATTGCATAAAAATAAGCAAGTGAACCATAAAACGCGGGCTCCAATGCAACAAAATCAATTAACACAAACTTTAAAAGGAACAACAAGAGAAATGTGACTAGTATTTTGATGAGACGAGTATCGATTGTTTCATAAGATTGAATTTCTATTCCAAGTGTTACATTTGATATTAAGTGAATGTGATATAACATTTTGCTAGATCAGCAATAAAAAAAAAAGAATATTCTCGACTCTCCTGACAAAATCATTGTTTTCTCTTTAATTTTTAAGAATATGAATAATAAACTCTAGCGGTTTATTTGGTGTATAACTCAATTACAGAATTATGTCATACTGTTCACCCTGTAATGTAATACCAATGTTAATGTCGCATCGAACATGCAAACGTTTTATTACTGAAACTGTATCAAAATGATGTAACAAATGACCTTCCTTTGTAGACAAAATTTAGAAGTAAGTAATTGGCCCACCAACTGAAACACTTTTCCTTTTTAATTATAAATGGAGATAGTTGATATTCAACGAAAGTGCTGATACTAACAGTGGTTCAAAATATGTTCATCATCTTTACTTGACATTCTGTCTCTAACGTTTGTGATAGCGTATTCGATATGAGTGCGGAATGTCGTTGATTCGAAACCCGGCCGAATCTAAAATAGGTATGTGCTGCTTATCTGCTACCACTTTTATAAATTTCCTGTTTACCAAACTTTGAATGTTTCGAAAAACTAAGAATTTTCTTATCCAAGGAATAGATTACCTTGGCCGTAATTGGTACAAATTTTTGGAATTTTTTATCCTCAATGCTCTTCAACTTTGTATTTGTTTGGCTTTATAAATATTTTTATATGAGCGTCCCTGATGAGTCTTTGTAGACGAAACGCGCGTCTTGCGTGCTAAATTATAAGCCTGGTACCTTTGATATCCATTTACACCACTGGTTAGATGCCACTGCTGGTGGACATTTCGTCGCCAAGTAGTCAACACTTTGGTGTTGACATGAATATCAATAATGTGGTCATTTGTATGAATTTTCTGTTTTCCAAACTTTGAATTTTTCGAAAAACTAAGGTTTTTCTAATCCCAGGCATAGATTACCTTAGCCGTATTTGGCACAACTTTTCGAATTTTGGATCCTCAATGCTCTTCAACTTTGTATTTGTTTGGCTTTATAAATATATTGATATGAGCGTCATTGATGAGTCTTTTGTAGACGAAACGCGCGTCTGGCGTACTAAATTATAATCTTGGTACCTTTGATAACTATTTACACCCGTGGTTCAATGCCACTGCCGGTAGACGTTTCGTACCCGAGGGTATCATCAGCCAAGTAGTCAACACTTCGGTGTTGACATGAATATCAATAATGCGGTCATTTTCATAAACTTCCTGTTTACCAAACTTTCAATTTTTCATAAAACTAAGGATTTTTTTATCCCAGGCATAGATTACCTTAGCCGTATTTAGCAAAACTTTTGGAATTTTGGATCCTCAATGCTCTTCAACTTTGCATTTGTTTGGCTTTATAAATATTTTGATATGAGCGTCACTGGTGAGTCTTTTGTAAATTATAATCTGGGTACCTTTAATAACTATTATCTGCTATCACGCGATATTAATACAGGTCGGCTCGTAGTCCAAATGATGTAATGGTATATGTAAATGTATACCAGTGGTCTCTTATACCTTTTGAAAAATCATGTTAAAACTTCCTCTCAGATGGCCAATCTAGTACAAAGCAGGGGAAATGTCCATATCACATCAACATGTTATCGTTCTGCAATTATTTGCCGCTGGACGTTAAACATTTATCTATTACCATCATCAGCATCATCTTTACTTGACTGATGTACAAAATATTTGTCAAATGTTACAAAAGATATGTCACTGATTTCTGATTTGAAAAATATATACATGTTCTGCTCTCCTCCTTCACAAGTAATCGCTAGGTTTTTACACGTATTGATCCACAGGTCTGATTGAAATTTAGATAATTTTCTATTAAATGTTTGATGGACTGTGTTTGGGGTGGATATTTAATTGTCTCGTCTCTTTGTAACCAGTGGTCTCTTATACCTTTTCATTTTTAGCCATGGCGTTGTCAGTTTGTTTTAGATTTACGAGTTTGACTGTCCCTTTGGTATCTTTCGTCCCTCTTTTTGTATCTTTTCATAAAACATGGTTCTGGGGTTACTCAATTAAACTAAATAACCGAAGAAAAAGTCAGATATCTTTTTTTTAAAGACTAGGAAAATGTGGAATGAATGGCAATTAAGCAACTCCCTAAATTTTCAAAACGATGAATACTTACTGAAATATATTATCTTTATATATATGTCGATGATCATATAGTGCGCTAAAGCTAATGTGTTCTTCTTAACCAGTGCAAATATATGTCTGTTATTCATATAAATCACATAAGTCTTGAAGGTAAAACAGAAAGTACCCTATAATTGTTCAGTATTATTCTACATGTTCAATGGAAGAGAAACACAAATTCATTAAGCATCAAGTCCATTGTGTTAATATCTATTACAGTTCAATTTTGAAGTCTGTCGGCATAGCCGTTATATAATGTAAGAAAATTGTACGTAAAGAAATTAATGAAATGTCAGCATTCAACTTAATGGTAGTTAAACTGAAAAGATGACAAACTTTTTTATGTTTATGGGATTATTTGATTATGTCTTTGGATTATAGTAGACTATCTGCTAGAATTATAAAATCCAGTGTCTGCTAAAGAAATGGAATTTGATGGAAAATAATCCCACGGTCTATAAAAAGAAATCGATTTCTTAGCTCAGCTTCAAGGATAATAAAAAATAAAGTATCAAATGGGCAGCTTACATTGCTTCTTATACTTTTCAAAGACAACCGTCATAAAGATGCAATATATACGATTTGCCAATAAAATATTCATTTGGGTTTTTAATGTGTAATGTACTAGACTGGTGTAGGTTGTCTTGTACACATAAGTTATGTGCCATTGTTCTAGTTTTTTCTTTATTCTGGTACACAGACCTATTTTATTTTTTTTTTGTAGCCGTTCTTTATAGATATTGATATATAAAATAAAACTTGATACTTAAGTTTATTTGGTTTTTTGTTAAAGTAGCTCAAGGGTAATGTCATTGGCTTTATAGGTGAAATGCTCCCCTACATAATTACAAAGTATAGAAAATATTTGCGGGATTTGCCTTTCCTTGAACGAAATTCAGAGGGAATTTAAATACATTTTGGAACCTGTAATAATTGCAAATTATATATTAGATTATATGTAAAGGAAAGATGAATCTCACACCACTTGCAAAAAAAATAGATTGATGGTACTTTGTTTCTTTCTAATTCATTTTACTTGTATTGCGCTTTTATAAAAACAAATACACTTCAAATCGACGATGAACCTGTAGACTGTGAAAAATTGCTAAATTATGCATATATGAGCTGATTGCAAAAACAAATGCTTAGTATTTTCATACACAGAGAAGGAAACAAAGAACGTTCACCAAATATTTTACTATAAGCTATGATAATTTTGCCACATAATAGCAATTTGATATATACAGAGAGGCAAACAAAAGACATTCATTCAACCTTTTACTGAACGCTACAATGTTTACGCCAAATAATGATAACGACAATGACGATGAGATACACAAGAAAGGAAACAAAAACAATCCTACAACATTTTTACGCAAAATAATGGCAATGAGATACTTATAAAAGAAAAAAAAAGACAATCATTCAAAGTTATACTGTACATACACTTTTAGATAACATCAACTGCAGCAGGATTAAACGATTTCTCATTAATAAATTATCGAGTAGAAAAAAATGAATGCAAAACTTGTTCAATATGACGACATCCATGTATCAAGCTCAATGTTATCAAGGTGTTGTCTTGTATATGTATATGAAATATTTGCCATTGTACGTTAACCAACTAGAATGGTCGATTGGTTATTGTATTACTAACGTCAATAAGTTGATATTTAAAGGACATTAAAGACAGTCAAGTAAAAATCCAATTTGATAGTAGGATAAGAAATTTAGAAACTTTTCAGTGAGTTGCGTTAACTTTTAGTCGAAGTGCTAAGTGCAAAGACGAGGTATAGCGTATTTCCATTGTTTCCGACCGAACATGACTTTCTTTGTTTGCAAATTACGAAAACGGATGTTCCTCACCACACGATAACCACAGCCGGACTTGGATTTCCAAGAAATCATATTTCTAATCCCTAACCACTTTTGGGGCATCAAGAAAATACTCAACCAATAAACAAATTCGTGTAAAAATCCAAATTAAACTTATAACGAGATATTATTTACACTAAATGTTCATAGACATGCGAAATGGGAATCAGAAAAAAAAAGAACTTAATATTTCTGTTTTCGTCTGTTTGATTTCATGAAATACTACAGATGAAATACAGTTATGAGTTTATATGTAATTAAAAGATGTAAATGTATAATTGTAATTCACAGAAATATGACGCATCAATACCAAGAATTAATCTAACACCATATTTAAAGTGCATTTCAGAAGTGACGTTTAAAAAAAATTGAACCAATCAATAACCTACTTTAAAAAAACTATATTTCGTCCTTACAGGCATACATATAAAATAATGAGATGTATGATATTATGCTTATGCTATACATAAGCAATGAGAAACTGAAATAATGGAACAAAAGAAAATCCCTCAGCATTGAGAATTTCTACTGTACGCTATAATGTGAACGCCAAGTTAGAGCAACGATATACACAGTGAAGGCAACAGAGACAATCCGTCAACATTCTTCTGTACGCTTTGGAAGATAACATCAACTGCAGCAGGATTAAACGATTTTATAATATCCGTGAGACCTCTTCTTGTCTCATAAATAAAATATCGAGTAGAAGAAAATACATCAAAACGATAAAAATGTAAACAGCATAAGATCAATCCTTTCATATTGCATAACGATATGAAAAAATGATCAAAGGAATAAATATAACTTTTTTTTAAATTACATATACATAACTTGACTTCTAATTTAAAAGACATTGTAGAAAAATGGCTTATTCTATGTATCTCGATATCCGGGGAAATGTTACAAAAAAACTTAAAAAGAGAAATAAAGTAATATAATCGGATTATCTGCTTAGTCAGTCTCGTCCCTTGCGTTCTATTAACCGATAAATATACAAATTTGACATTTTATGAATAGTTTGTAATTCACTTAGATATGACATATATATACGACGTGAGATCTATGGCATTAGATGAAACTCAAATCTCACAATGAACGTAAAAAATCATAATTGTTTTAATTGTTACAATTATTGTAGGAAAAGTATTGTGCCTACAAAAACAATAGTCACATCTAATTTGGCTCTAAATCGCAAAATGTATAAATGATTTTTTATCGACTGTCACATGAAATCGTTCATTATTCGTGTGAACTGTATGTGTAATGACTCTTCAACACACTTTTTATAGACCTTGTCGCATTACTTTAGTCACCAACCACTCATTTTCATGTTATTGGGGGCGTTTGTTCGACTTTTTTTTCAACTGAAATATGTAACACAAATGCTGTTTGTAGTAATCATATACAGAGGACAGGAATTCTTTAAATAGTCGCTTATGTTTTTTATTAATATTTACACATTTTCATTGTACATGTTTATCTAAGAAATGCGTTAATACAAAAATTATCTTCTTATTAATAAGTTGAAAAAAACATGCTTTTCTACACAGAAGATGGATAAAGGGTGCCTTTGAATTGCTATTACATCAGTTGTCCCGTATTAGTGTTCTCTTCTACATTGGTAGCCGAGTTCACATTTGCTGTATTGTCAACGCACATACGTTTTTAATTTGATTTTGGAAATTATAAAAGAAAGAACGGTTTTGTATTGAGCATTTATTAAATTTCATTTACAAAAGGTGTTTCATTTTTTAAAGAAATTGGAATTCATTGTAAAATATATACAGACAGTACCTTGACCTTAAATGGTTTACTCTTATACATTGTGACTTGGATAGAGAGTTGTTTCATTGGCACTCATGCCACATCGTCCTATAACTGTATGTTTCAGATTAAATTTTTTTCCTAATTATTATATTACAATGTACGTAGTCATAATGTCGAATTATATTAGTAAATTATTATTAGATTTTCTTTTTTCATGAAACTAATTATTTAGTATGTTGAAGGCCCTTTTGTCTGATTTATTAACAATACCATTGTAAAAATTTTGGAAATAGTTTACGGCGCGATATCGTGACTGTCATGCACTTTTTTCGGCACGGGACGTTTGCGCTTTTTCATAAGACATTTGCGCTTTTTTATTTGGACACTTGCGCTTCAAATCATAGGACATTTGCGATTTTTAAAAAAGGACATTTGCGCTTTTTACATAAGACATTTGCGCTTTTGCAATATTTGGTTTTTATGACTATTCTAACCTGGCAGAGTTAAAGTCATATTTTCCTTTATGGTTATAAACATCAAAATCACTTCATAGCACATTTCATAGCACATTCATGTCATAGCACTTTGACATATATTTAAAGATAATATAGAGCTAAAAGTAAATATTTTAAAGATATTAAATCACGAATAGCCATCACAGATCAGTTTTCGCTTGATATCTGATGTCCAAAGAGTGAACAAATTTAGCCCTTGTTATCTGTATTCAACATTTCCAATAAATAATTAAGTTTCTCTTTCTCAATTCTTGCATGACTGGGGTGCCGATCATCATAAGAACGAATCTTAATGTAATTCGCCGACTGTTGTTAAATGATACTCTTCAAATATATATTTAAAAATAAATTGGATGAGTTGAGTAGAACTGTTCATTATAGTGGACATGGAAGGATTCTGGACCATTTGTCTTACTAAAATGAATTGATAAATACATGTTTAAGTTAAATTTATTTGCAGGTAGACTACTTTAAGGAAAAAGCGCAAATGTCCGGTCAATTTATTACAGGTGAATCGAAATTAAAAGCGCAAATGTCCATAGTATTTGAAGCGCAAATGTCCTATCGTTTTACAGGTAAAAAAGCGCAAACGTCCTGTGTCCGTTTTTTTAAGGAATGGTCGTAAAAAAATAAGAAAAATTTTCGACAAGATTAAGAACGTTCTGGTACGTGAGCGTGAAGGCTTACTGAGAAAACAAGCGCAAGATCAATCAAAAGAAAAGAAAAATGTAAACGAACATTGTCTCATTGGCATTTACACCACATCTTCCTATATCTAATGATTGTTTTCGTGATTTGTGAGTACTTAAATACTTAATATTTCAAAAACAATACTTTTTGTAGAATATATTTAAAATGGTTCGTGATATCGCGACTGTCATTCGGTTTATCGAGGAAAATATTCGTCAAGAAGTGGGACATTTGCGCCCTGTTTGTGAATTACACTTTTTTCATTTGCGCAAACACAAATTTTCAATTGTGCAAATTGTGATTTTTTTTATTTCTGACCAGTTAATTTGAACAATATCTGATACATTTTAGACTTGCATTGCGACAGGATCGAGAATGTTCTGGTGACCTTGAGCGCAATATTACCGGGAAGACACATGCACGGTTAATAAATAATCTAATCAGGACAAATTTTGAAGAAGAAAAAATATAAAGCTGTCTGTCAAAATGGTTAAATAAAATTTTCAGTTTCTTAGAAAATTAGAGTTTTAAAGGGGCACTAGCTGTCAAATTCATTGTAACCGATTTGACTCAAATTCTCATATTTGGTTTATAACAATGTAAAACATTTATCCAAACTATCAAAAGTCTAAAATAAACAGTTTACAGAGCATGGGGTAGATAATATATAGGTTCGTTTCGTGTGTATTTTAGTCCAGACGCCATCTAATTAATTATCGATTTGACCTCAGATGACCATATAAGCGATGTAAACAAAAAAAGATACGAATAGATTAAACCAACACGTGCAATTGCATTTTTATAGGTCTGTTTGATTTTATTTTATAGATTAAAAATAGATGTTTCTCATTGTTTTTAACCATATAAGAATGATTTTATGTGCATAGAATTAGTAATCAAATGATCTACCGTAGTTTCACTTTCATTGTTGACATTCTTTTTCTTTAAATAACCAGTACACGTACAATGCATGCGTTGTCAATCTCTACGCTAGGGGTTAACTTGAAGTTCACATGAATACCGGTTAGAATGATGATGACGTTTTCACTTGCAAGTGAATCAGTCAAAAATTATGTTTAATCGCTTATTTCAACAAAATTAAAGGAAATTGATTGCTAAAAGCAAATTATTATTTCATTATTCCAATTTGATTAATGATTGATCTAAAAAAAATCATACTTTATTTTTTTATATATATCGTAGCTAGTGCCCCTTTAAATATACCCATGTAAACAAAATCACAAAGGGTACCGTAGATTGCTCTTCAACAATTCAATGTTAAGACATTGAGGTCGTGCACAAAATAATGCTAAAATCCTTAATTATTAATTATATGTATGACAAAAATCAGTGCAGACAATACGAACTTTTCCATGATGACGACATACATGCTTCCATGTTCTTGTGATATCCAATTTATCAAAATGCTTCATGTCTTACATGAATTATTACTGATATGGTAATATTTATAAATAAACAGTTTACAAAACTTTTGAAATTTTTAAATACTAGGGATTTTCTACCTCAGTAATTTATTACCTTAGGAATTTTGGTCCTTAATGCCCTTCAACTTCGTTTTTTGTCTGGCCTTATTAACTGTTTTCGATTCGAGCGTCACTTGTGAGTCTATTGTAGACGAAACGCGCGTCTGGCGTAAACACAATTTAATCCTGGTATCTATGATGAGTATATATATATATCTGAAATCAACTAGAATTATCTATTGGTTGATGCTGGTCTAACGTTTAATAGGTGATAATCAAGGTACATTAAAGACTAGACAAAAAATGGTATGGAGTAAGATTACAATGATATTAACATTCAAAATGTCACCTAGAAAACTCTCATTGAGTTGAATAAAATATCATCTAAAGTGCAAACAGGTCTAAATCGATGTATTGAACTTATTGTCTTTATTTCCGAACGGACATGACATTGCTTACTATAACATACAAATTATAGAAACGGATGTTCCTCACCGCATGATTCTCGCAGCCGGACATGGAATTCCATTACCAAGACAGTTGAATTCACCTTTGTGCACCAGGATACCAAGGAAATACTCAACCAATAAACATTTTTTTTAAATTATCCATTTAGGTAAAAGTGTAAATTAGACCCATAACGAGATATCATTGATATTAAATGTTTATAGACATGCGACATGGGCATAGGAAAACAAGAACTTGTTTGTTTTCGTCTGTTCGATTTCATAAAAACACTACAGATGATATACAGTTATGCGTTAAACATAGATTACCTTAGCCGTATTTGGCACAACTTTTTGAACCTTTTGATTTAAATACTCTTCAACTTTGTTCTTGTTTGGCTTTATAAATATTTTGATATGAGCGTCACTGGTGAGTCTTATGTAGACGACACATGTGTCCGGCATACTAAAGCATAATCCTGGCACCTTTGATAACTATTTACATTTAATTAAAAGATTCAAAAATATAATTGTAATCCGAAAAAAAATATGACGCATTAATACAATCACTTAATATACAACCATATTAAAAGTGCGTTTTAGATGTGACATTTGATACAACTAACCAATCAATCAATAACTTAACTTTTAAATTACTATACAATTAATGAGGGACTGTAAGTCCATTTAGGCATTAATTGAAATGACAATTACAAAATGGGTTTAGTTAGATAATTGATAAGAAGTAGTGCTTTTAAGGAGGCTAGCGGGTATAAGATTTTCAGAAAAAAAAATAAACAGTTTATTTTTCATTACAAATTTTATTTATTACCTTAAGAAGTTGTTACTTTATCATAGGATACAAAAAAATAATTCCAAAAAAACAATTCGTGTTGGCCCCAGGTGACTTTTACAATAGATATCATTGCAAAAGCTCCAAATTATCTCCCTTTGGTGCAAACATGCCATTTTTGGACATTAAAATTGAAATATGTTTTTTAAATCATCGATGACCTATATTTTTATTGTAGTTTTCGAATAAGCTGTACATAAACTAAATTATTGTAAAATTTAAGCGATTTCTGTAATTTAGTTCTTTTTTTTATTTCGATATTACCGCTATTTCTCCTATTAGTTCAACAGAAAAACAGGACATTAACATAAATATATGATTCTTTCGAATGCAGATTGTGAGCGTAAATGAATTGTGACCCACTTTTTTTTATTTCATTTTTCTATTAAGGTGGTACCTAACACTACAGGGAGATAACTCTGTAAAATCGGTCAAACGTTTTATTTACATTGTGTTGTTAAGGGAATATTAAGCTTCTCAATGATCAAAATCAGTGTTTGTAAAACTGCGATATAACTAGTGTAAATTTTATGATAAAATGCTTGGTTGAAATTTTTTTAAAGTTTTATATTTTTGTCAAAAGGTCACAGTAAATACTTTGTGAAAATTTTATGAAAATTAAACGAGTCAAATTAATTTTAGTGAAAGTGCTAGGTACCATCTTAAGTATAAGATAAAGTTCATTTATAGAAAAATAAAGCAAAATACTATTTTACATTAAAAAAAATATTTAGACACGCGAGCCCCCTTGACAGATGTGTTTTTCTCTGATGAAAGCGAGATAATTCAGACTGATATTGCCAAAGTCTCAAAACAGAATTTATGAAGAAGAAAAAGAAAAAACATATATCGTAACACCAGAACTTTCGTTACAAAAAAAGCAATTCAAGTCAGTCAAATCAACATCGCAGATGGACCGAGGACTATTACATCTTCAGGCTATTGGTGAAGGTATGCCACAACCTTTGGCCGTAAAAAGATGAATCCGTAACTAACAAACAATTCAAATTACTCTTATGAAAGACATGTAGTTGAAATGACTTGTGTGTATTCAATCCAATCTTGTTATGTCGACACCCATGAACCCGTTCTTCTGAATTTATCGAATTTATCAAAATGCTGTTCTCCTGTATATATTTGAAATATTTGCCACAGTGACTAAACGATAATCAAAGTAAGAATGGTCGATTAATTGTTGTTTTCCTAATAAATGTTCAGTATTTGAATCATATTAGCATCTCGAGGACTTTGAAAAACAATAACAATAAATCATTGTTGAGTAAGATAAGAAATTACAGCCTTACAAAGGGTCACCTATTTACATCTCATTTAGTTGCATCACTTATTCTTTAAAGTGTAAAAAGGTCAAGCACGAGGAATTGAACGCATTGCCATTATTACTAGCCGGATATGACATTGTTTACTGTAACATGCAAATTATAAAGACGGATGTTCCAAACTGCACGATTCTCTCAGATGACATTGAATTCCAAGAAAAAAACATTTCTGATACTTAACAACCTTTAGGCACCGGGATTTCAAGAAAACACTCAACCAATAAGCGATTTAATTGTTTACAATTTGGAAAAAATGTATAAATTTAAGGCAAAACAGATATCATTTATTCTAAATGTCTATAGACATGCGAATTTGGAATAAAAGCAAGAACATTTTAATTTTTTGCTGTCCGTTTGGATTTAAAAAAAACCACTTCAGATGTTATATTTTGATAATGCGTTTGCATGTAATTAAAGGATGTAAATATATAATAACAATTCACGGAAATATAACGCATTAAAACAAATAATTAATTTCCCACCATATCAAAAGTGCGTTTCAGACGTGACATTTGACACTTTTACCTGACCGATCAATATTCCAACTTATAAAAGACTTTAAAATAAATAGTTTGATATAGGGATCGTATAATAAATGAATACATCAAGTCTACAGCTAGTTTATTCATTGAATTTTACGAAAAATTATCTAACGTTATATTTCGCACTTGTATTATACCTGACAGTTGGCTAGTTTGTTACATTAAGCCTGTTTATAGAAATAAAGTTAGCAAGTTGGACCCCAAAATTTTAGATCCAATTACCATTTTGAGTTGTACATGGGAAACTTTTTACCGCAATTTTATGCGAGAGACTACGTCTTTTCTCTGAAGAATTCATGATTTCAAACGAAAACCAATGTGGTTTTAGAAAGGGTTATCCAACAACCGATAATTTATTTGTGATATATAATAAGAACAGTTTGGGAGATTTTTTAATATTTTTTTTTATTAAAGTTTCTGTTATGTAATTAAACAAGTCTGTGGGAAAATATTTTTTTCCCCTTTCTATTTAACTTTTTGTGTTGCATAATGTAAAGGACAATTAAATTATTTTGATTTTTCTAACTGCATGAATTAAAAAAAACTTTCCAACTACATTTATTTAATTGTAGATTTTTCCTGATTTCACAACTTTTGAAATCACTTAATTTATTAAAAATAAAATAAGTGAAGAGAAACAAATCCCTAATTACATGTTGTTTAAATTGCTATAAAAACACAAAGGTTTAATTTGTTTATTTCATATTTTTATCTAAATTCACATTCCGCCTTAGTTCAATTCCCATCTGGCCTTAGTATATTTTATACCTTTTTTACCTGGAATTCACAGCTAAGGCGAAATGGGAACACACCGTTTGATAAAATAAATTCTTTGTTTAGATAAATTCACTGTTTAAAAAAAAAAATGAAAGAATGCAGTCATCGTCTGGTTTCTTCAGGAAAAGCACATGATTATTTAGAATTTACGGGTACAAATATAAAACATAAAGAGCTGTAGAATGAACCGTGTAGAATGATTGCCAATGAGATACATTTGTACCTATCAAAAATTCCCGACGGACAAGGATGTAAAGAAATACAGATCACCGGCCGGCCTTTAACATTTAGAAAAGCCCATATCGAATAGCTATAAGGGAGCAACCATTTAACTTCCAACGGAGCGGGGATATATTTGTTTTGGTCGTCAGAAAAAATATAGAGCCAGACGCGCAGTTCGATAAATGACGCCTCTTCGTTGATGCTCGACCACAACTATCGGAATATCCAAAATTCAATGCGAATTCCTAATAGGCAAAAACGTCCCAAAAAAATCTAGAACAAGGATTCAATGCATACATGAAGCGAATCTCTTAATTTCAAATGATTTTCTATAATTGATACCAATATGTTCGTATTTTCATGCAAGTATACAGAAGTATAGTGTGTCCCTGATATTCCCGAAAATATCAATTATAAATGAGTTAAAATGCTAACCCCTGATCAATCACAGTAAACCCTAAGTCGCATACGTTCTTGCCAATTTGATATATCTGAAATAACATTTTGTACTTAATCAGAAACTTATAATCCATTTATGCATTGATTCAAAATATCATATCGTGTTTTTACTTAGTATATTCATTCGTTTTTTGAAAGTTGGATATTTTGGTGTGGACAAATGTGCCTCGTAAAAGGACCATACATGTATGTCTGTATGTTTCTAAAGGGATACATTATATTATAAAGCATATAATGAAGCCTATCCAACAGTGGTCACATTTTGACAGGTATATATATTTTGTCCTCTGGTAGAAGCGAGATAATCCAACCTGTTATTGCCATACCAAACTTATCAAAACAAACTTTCTGAGAGACTTATTTCAACAGCAGTAATTCCGTTTCAAACAGTGAAAATCATATCACTTCCAAACCAATATCACAGATAGACAAAACACTAGAACACTTTAAGGCTGATGATATGCCTTTGACTGCAGATGATACAACAGTACGTTAATATAAATATTCTCAGTAACAATACTTTTAAGTAATAGCTGCCTATACAAATTTGTGTATTTGCGATGTAAGGCAAACAACAATAAATCATGCAGTCAGTAGCCATTACAAATTTTCAAGAAACAAAGAACCTTCAAGTTATAATAATAGTTTGAAATCAAGCCGTAATTCACAGAAGTGGAATTGGGATTCCTTCAAAATAAAAGGCTCTAAAATAATAGCTTTCGAGTATTTAATACACACCTTGAACACACAAAACACCAAGCTTAAGGTGTGAGTTGGCATAAAAAAAATCATAACAACTGTCCTTTACTGTGCATGGTTTATGCATACATTTGTATTTGATAAAATGGTCTTTTGAAAAGTCTCATTGTAATTTTATTTGCTGTAACTCGTTTAAAGCCTTTTTCTGTAACGAAAAAGGAAAGTATGCTAGATACACTTACTGGGAATGTGAGGATATGATTGAAGCTTTAAATTTTCTGTTAAAAACATTTATGTACGTTTCTGCAATAAAATGTATCTTCAGGTAGTAGGTATTTCTATGGGCACTAACTGTGCCCCTTTAATAGCAGATTTATTTCTATATTGCTATGAATCTCAGTTTATGACCAAACTTTGTAAAGACCCATCATTGTTATATTCAGTTGATACATTCAAAAATACCTACCGTTAAATGGATGATATTTTTTCGTTGAATAATCCAGAGTTACTGCATACTACAATTTACGACAAAAGAGACCGTCACCGTCACGATGATTCATTTCATATTGTTAATTTTCCTTTTTATGCGATGTGCCTTTGGCTCCATCATATGATGTTTATACATGTATATCCAAACTCGTTCGGTATCTCTATGCGTGTTCTGATGTCATATATGTTAACGAACGTAATCAATGGATCACTGGGAAATTATTGTGTCGGTGATTTTGATACCATAATTACTTAAAAATTTTACTAAACTTTTTATTTGGCTGTACCTTAACAATGGTATTTCACATCCTAAATTTTACGGTAATATTGGACTTAAAGCGAATCTTTAAACAAACTTATAAGTAAGGGTTGTCGTACCAATATTATAAATAGATCTCTGAATATAGTTTACATTGGCACTTATATCGATGTGCGAAAAATACAGCTCTTAAAATCAGTCTAGTACAATTCAGACAGACCGCCACTATTTAGCCAATAATATGGGTATGCAACGTTTACACCAAAATGTTAACCATCAACCAAAAACTTATAGCAAACACAGCATCTTTCGTGAACAATTTGAGATTGAAGGATAACCAATATTTTGTTCATTTTGTGCAACAGTACTTTCTTAAGTTCTATGCATCGTTATACATGTATACAATGTAGAAGATGTGGGTTGATTTCCAATGAGGTAACTATATACTACAGGCTAAATAAATAGGTGGTTCGGGACTATTCGACTGTGCATAATTTTACACTTGAATTATAAAAGTATTTGTCGTCAATTCGATAATTTTTTTATAAATATTTTGATTGATTAGAAATGGTAAATCATTGTAGTTATGTGACTTATAGAATATTTTCGTTATTATCCGTATTTGTTAAAGGGACAGATTGACATTTCGGCTATTTTCACCATTTTGGCGCCAAAATTTAGGTTTAAAGGCAAAATAATGTTATTCCTTATGGGTGACCTATGTTTGTTTATTTGCTTATCCTTTGAAGCTATATTCCAGCTTTTTATATGATAGTTTTGGACCAAGTGTCATAGAACGGTTTTTTGATATTCCGATAAAAATATGTCAACATCTCTTTGTCATTGAAAATGGTCTCTTTTAAAAACCTGTTTTTAAAAAAGTAAAATTTTGTGCTTAAATGGTGCTTGACCCCCAATTTTTTTCGACCAGTTTGATTCATTTTCTATAAAGAATAAAATAACAAAAAAAACGGCACTTCTGATAGAAATTTCGAATAGGCCCGAGCCACCTTAAGATTGTCAATGGTTCATAAAAAGAGGTCAAGGTCAGATGAACCATGCCATATAGATCTCTACAGACATACCGTACACAAAATATAGGTGTTACTATCTTTGCAGTACCTTAGAAACTAAACAAATATAAAAGTTATAATAAAAACGAAGACGTGGTATGATTGCCAATGAGACAACTGTCTACAAGAGACCAAAATGACACAGACACGGACTCGACCACAAAACTAAACCTTCATCCATAAAATATCAACTATCATTCAATTAAAGGATAATTTGAACGTCTTAGTAGCATCATATCTTTCACGATCCTTTTCACGATCTTCAAAAAGCGGCATGTGATCTTTCAGGATCCGAAAAATCAATTTTGTATAAATATTTCCTTGTTTACCAAGTTTCAGCTCATGTTTATACAAAATAAATATGATAACCATTTTATTCATTGAAATAGAATGCCCTTATTCGGAGAAAAGTAGTTTATTTTATTCGAATTTGTGTTGTTTTGTAAAAACTATGTACTTTAAAAACTGGATTTTCTCACATACTTATCATTTTGACAGACAGTTTTATTTTGTTGTAAATTTGTCTGTGTAATTACTTTTAGATTATTTAATTACCTTTCATATGTCTTCTCGATTAAATGTTTTTCACGATCCAATACCAGAGTTTTCATGGTCGTCTCGCAATACTTGACCGCCGTTAGATATTCTTCACGATCAATTCTCTCGTTAAATTGAATGACACCCGTGTATCTTGTGTCAACTGGCCTTTCAAATAAAACATAGACAACGCAAATTCATATATAAAAGAAGAGTCTTTATTGACTAGTTTGAATAATTCTGCCTGCAGAACAAATGAACTGTTTTATAAGTAGTTTGTATAGCACCACAATAATCTCACAACAAAACTTATAAAATGTCACAATTAGATCATTGATTATCTATAATATTCAGTATTTTGATTCTTCGGGTGAGTCTGACGTGGCATTGTCTTGGTCGTAGACAGGAGCATTTCCAGGAGGTTTCCGTTCTACACCAACGAACAGCAACACCGTGTTTTCAGTTGGAGGATGGTCTCTTCTCAGGAGATATACATTATACGCCAACTCAGCTCCCATTATAAAAAATGTTATGAATCCAAAAGCCTGTAATTGAAACAAAATAAAATATGATACTTTCAGAAATATTTTTGTACACTAAGTCCTCTAGACTTCTAATTTACTAAATCGGGGATCTACACTAAGATAGCTGTGTCAGTAGAGTGTTTGTTGACAGCGCGTACAATATGGATGTTAAATAACACAAACAAAATATTATTTCACATTTTATAAAGATAGACCTTTTGGAGCTGACTATACATATTAGGATTTGATCATTGTCGAAGGCCGTATGGGGACCAATAGTTGCTCAAATCCATATTTTTTGTACATCTGCTGAATACAAAAATGAAGCTATTTCATTAGAGACCATAATCGTGCTCCCTATTTTGATATTGTCGCTTTTCTATGATTAAAATGCTACAATGATATAATAATGAAGATACTTTATATATGTTGTGTACAAGTTATCATTTTGTACAAATTATAATTTGTACAAAAATATTGTACAAATTATAATGTGTATTTTGACTTTGTACAAATTGTTATTTGTACAAAAAGTCCTTGTACAAATTACAATTTGTACAAAAAATGGACAAAAAATCACTTATAACTTGTACAATAATTTATCATATGGATTTTTGTGAAAAAAAGCCTTGATACACATTATTGAAAAACTATTGATAGACCACACATACACCTAAGTTACAAAATTCAAAAGTAGTTCTTTTTCATACGTTTGAACAGGTGATCTAGTTAGTTATGGAATCGTGTAATTGCTCAACATTTTTGACACTCGAATCGATGACTACCTGTTTTACATATAGCCAACATTAAAGCTCATGAACCGTTGCTGTGAATGAACATGTGTATATCACTGCTTCAGTTAGATGTTTAGACAAACAAACATCCCAGAAAGGAAAGCAAGATTAAACCCACCATTTGGTTAGGAATATGACTATGCTAAAGTCAGGAGTATGTCAGTTGTTTTTCTGTTGTTTTTTATGAATGTTTTTTTTCCAATAAGGATCTTTGTTATATAAATATCTATTACTGTGCATTAAAATAAGCCGAAATGAGTTGAGGCACTCTTAACTTTAAAAACAACATAAAACTTATGCAGAACAGACAAAGAGACTTTTATTTCAGACTAGAAAACTAGTTGTGTAGTATTATAAAATCATCAGAACCAATGGCATTGGGCAATCAAACTTTTCACAAACAAAAGTGAAGGGAAAGTAACGTAAATCCAATCTTTTGATGTACCAATTACAAATATAAATCATGACTTGTTTAAAGAAAGATTTGATTTTTTTCTATGGACTTAGTAAAATAACAAATAAGTGGCAACAAATCATTCGAGATTTTCACGATCCAAATTATCCAAATTTACAAATATAATCGTTTTTGCAAAATTTCTGAATAAAAAAAAACTCCAAATAACAAAAAGAACTAATCAAGCAGTACCATCGAATGATATTTTTTAAGAAAAAGAATTATATGTATTAAAAATTTGAAGAAAAAAATCATATTTGTTTAATTTTTTTTTCTCAAAAATTTCGAAAATCAATCTGCCTTTTGTAGCTGTGTAAAAAGGGTTAATAAGATTTATTACATTGGTTGCAATGAATTACTTTGATTTCCCAGTTAGATAAAAACCGATAATTTCACATGTGAAATAAACGTGGTTATTTCACTCTCTGACATCATACAACAATAGGCGTTGTCAAGACGTCGATAACGTCGAAACAAAACATGCGTAGGAAAAACATGTAGTTCCTTAACCCTCTTGCTGCCGGAGGGACACATATGTCCGAACCGGCAGTGCCGGAGGGACACATATGGCCATGGATAAAGTTATGCAAGCTTCTTATCAATGCTGTATCTCTTTCAATTAAAATACAGAAGAATAAACAGGGTCATGTTTTTCTCCAATTGGTCCCAAATGTAGTGGTCATTTTGTCGTGACGTCATATATCGAATGACGTCGTTGTTTGGCATGTTACGTCACAGACGTTGAGCTGTCGTATTTTCCGGCATATGAAATGCAACCTTGAAAAACGGTCGGCAGCAAGAGGGTTAAATTTTGTACATTAATTTCATTAAAAAAAGCAATTTGACAATGTAATAAAAAGTATAACTAATCGCCGTATTTGAATATCAAAAATAAGACAACTTGTGACCGAACGCCGCTATGGATTAAACTCGTGCTGCGCACTCGTTTAATCCATGCGTCGTTCGGTCACGCGTTGTATTATTTTTTGATATTCAAATACGGCGATTAGTTATACTATAATTAATGTGTGGTCAGTTGATTACAATTCTATCGTGTGTATTAATGCATTTTCACCAAAATTCATATTTCAAACTGTTGTACAAGTTATAGGTGCATTTTGGTCAAATTTTGTACAAATTGTAATTTGTACAGGCATGTTTTGTACAAATTATAATTAGTACAAAGTCAAAATACAAATTATAATTTGTACAATATTTTTGTACAAATTATAATTTGTACAAAATGATAACTTGTACACAACATATATACTTTAGAATTTAAAACCATCACAATCTGTAAAGGTATTAACAACTCTTTGTATTAGCCTGCCCTCCCCTGTGTTCTGCAAAAGTAAATTGTCTTAATCATTTTAGATTATGCACTTATAAATTCGATATTAGGTACAATGTATTTTTATGATAATGAACATGCAAAAATAACAATTTCTAGTTATCGTGGACAATTTAGTAAGTAAAATCTAATATCATGATGATAATCATTTACGAATCTGTTAAGGAATTAATTTATATAAGAAATTTTAAAATTCTTTGACACGTATATCTGTAATCTTTGCATCGAATGTACATGAATTTCGTTTTTACGAGTTCGAGAAAGATGACCTTTGATCGTGAATTCAAGAAGTACATGTACGTTCTGCAATTCGTTACAAACAATGTCATTCTGGACTACACAGCTACTTTTGCATCGGATATATTTCTGTACCAAAAATATATAGTACTGGAAATTTACTTTTAATAATAATTAATTATTTCTTTACTTCAAAATTATTGTAATACTTAGGTACTTGTATTTTACAGTACTTGATTTGTACTAAATATGTTTGTACAGAAATAATACAATATTCCATGTTTGAAAATCATGATTTTAAGAGATTTGAAATAGAAAAACTTTCAAAATGCTGAAAATGTAACGGTAGTAACCAAAAAACTGTAGTAACTAAATTTCAAGTAAAAAATTAGTACTGTAAAATACAGGTTCCTAAATATTACAATAATTTTAAAGTAACAAAATAGTACTAAATATTAAAAGCAGATTTCCAGTACTACAGATTTTTAGTACGGAAATAGTACCTATGCAAAAGTAGCTGTGTAAGCTATGAATAGACTCGTATTTCGATTAGCCATTGACTATATGAGGATGTGGATGGGGGTCCTTCGTGTCGGTATTCTTTTTAAGACTATTTTTTTCTCTATTTAATCATAACTCTGTTCTTTTTATTTAATCACCTCTCCTCTCTATCCCTTATTCCTTAAATTTTGTTCATGTTTCTGTTCTTAATATGTTTTGCCTTTTAATCTCTTTTTTTGTAAAATCCCTTCCACAACCTCATATATTGTCTATATCCAATTGGTAATAACTCATTGGAATTGTTTTACATTTAGTCATATGACTGTCATGTCACGGACTTGCATAGCTGACAAAACGATTAGCAGTTTGCTTATCATTGAATGGCATACGGTGACCTTTAGTTTCTTACATCTACGTCATTTGCCAAACTGTCTCGATGGCAATCAAACAACAGCTTCTTATTTTATGTGCTTGTTCTTTGGATTTTGTTTTTCTTATTTAGACATAATTATTGTAACCGGAAAGCATGATTCATCATTCAAACTCATCTTTGTTTCCTCCGGGACCTCTGTGTTACAAGGCAGCAATCCCGGGTTAACCGACAGAACTAAGCAGGTACATTTTTGTGTACTTTTCTAACCCATCCGCTGTCGGCTGGATGTGTCTACAACATGTTCTAAGGGAAGCAGTCCCGTCGCATGCCTAAAAGTAATTCTATACATTGCTGTGAAATCTTGTTGATACTGAGTATACTTACTGCTGCCGCTTTGTATCCTCCCAAATTTTTACCACACTCATTAGCAACAACTGCTATAGACGATATAAAGAATGTTACTGCGAAAAAGAGGCTTACTGCTGGGTTCTGAAATAAAAGTGAAATTTAAACACGGTATAGTATTTTTTACAAGACTAAAGAATCAATTATGGAAATAATTGTAATTTAAAAAACGTTTGATTATCAAATGATTTTTAAAAAAAATAAAAAAAATACACATACAACTAATGCAATTTATTACAAACGTTAGTGTGACAATAATGTAATCATAATTCGTTCATATTTTTAAAATACACATCTATATTTTTATAATAACGAACAATTCCAATAACATGTTTCACCCCACCACATTCTGTATTTCTGTGTCTGTCCCAAGTCAGAAGCCTTTAATTCAGTGGTTGTTATTGCTGTGGTACATATTTGTTTTTCGTTAAAAAAAAATTGTACATACAAATAAGTCCGTTAGTTTTTCTTTTTTTAAATGTTTTACATTTGTCATTTCTGGACCTTTTATAACTGACTTTGCGGTGTGACTTTGCTGATTGTTGAAGGCCGTATGGTGACCTATAATTATTAATTTTAGTGTCATTTGGTCTCTTGTGAAGAGGTAGATAGTTGTTTGATTGGCAATCATAGCGAACTTCATTTTTTTTTATATATACGTCACAGTGTCTATGGAATAGCCGCAATCAGGTCATGAGTGACCAAAAGTTTGGGAAGACAACACATAAAACAATCATAAACATCTAAAATTTACCAATACTAAGTGACCAGTCAGTTTTCAATGGACAAGAATTGAGTAAAACTAGATAAAATGTAAAAGGGAATTCAAATTGCATGTTATATGTTGTGGATAAGAAGATAATTACTTACCCATATAAGCCAAGGGAATACCCACAGCAGACGTGTATTCAGATTGAATATATATATTATGTATCGAAGAATATATGTCAGGATGCAGGACCCAAAGGCAAAATTGTAGAAACCATAAGCAGATGTATACGCTGCGTAACAGTCAACTCTTTTTGCTGCTCCTAATGCTATACAACAAATCAACGAAAATCCCTGTAAATAGAAATATTTGCATATTATAAATAATACTAGTAAATAATAGTATACTGCATTCGTTCTATTTGAGCAGTCAAAAGTCGTTGGCTGTATATTTCTATGTCATATACAGTCACTATCCCGAGATGACTTTTCCTCGTGAATATTTAAATTGAAGTTGTCGAAACTATATTTAATCATTCATACGACCTCTCTAACCTGTTCTTGATTCCAACATATACTACCATGCGTGGAACGACTCAAACTTATTTCGTTAACTTTACAATTTAAGGAAATTTAACATATATTTCACTTGTTCATATTTTTTGTTTGAAACCTATAAATTATTTTCTCTAATTCTATGGAAATTTATCCCTTTTCGAACCCATTGTATAAAAAAATTTAATCTACGTGTGGTTGCTGGTGATCTCAGAAGATCATTGGATGATTTTAAGGGTCATGACCTTTTTGGCTGACTGGATGAACCAAAATATGATAACAAGTGTTCATGAAATTGACAACTTCGTGTAATGTGAAAGGCACTCGAAGGGGATTTTCGGTAAACAAAAAAAAGAAAATGTCTTTTTAATCATTAGAGAAACAGATTCTTACAAAGTTACTCGTGGATTATCGGATTTATCCAATCTCGATAGTTAAATTATAAATTTTAAAGTACTCGCCGAGGCGGCTCGAACTTTAAAATTGATAATTTAGCTATCTCGATTGGATAAATCCGATAATCCACTGGTATCAGTGTAAGAATCTATATATGTTTGATGCTTATTTTTAAATAATCCATTCTCATGCACACGAATTCGTTCGATCACCCTCAATTGCGGGTTTCAACAGGTAATGTACATTTAATTGTGTTGTATATTTCTCCGACTGATGTGAGGCCAAAAATTTAAATCAAATAAACAACATTAACTGTTACACATGAAACAACAGTTACAATTGAAAATTACTTTTTTTTCTAGATTACAGTATAAGGACAATAACAGCAGAGCCTCGCATTTCGCCGTTTTAAAGCCTCATCCTCATCCTTATATCGTTGATAATTATGTCAAGTCAATGCACTATTATTGTCTATGTCGATTGCTCTTCTTTAAAGGGGAAAACCAAACAATAAATAATAAAATCATTACATAAATAAGAAAATGCATTATGGTTTTCAATGAGACAACTCTCCAACAAAACACAAATAACTAAGAAGTTAGCAACTATAAATCACCATATTGCCTTTAATGGTGACCAAAATCTATATATCATAGCAAGCTATAATGGGCCCCAAAAAATACATATGAAAGATCATTCAAACGAGAAAACTATAACGTCGAGATGTAAGTACAAAAACAATAAATGAAAACCAGATTCGATATATACTACCAACCAGACAATTTGACATTATACAAAATGTTGATCTAGTGTTGTAACCTTAACTTAGTGTCAAATATTGCATGCAATTCAAAACGAGGACTAATACAAAAATTAATAGGTAGATTTTGTTTTTTAATTGCTCGACCGTATTGAAGGGTAGAAATTGAAAGTGACCGGGATATATACGGTTTGTTTGAAAAGTACATCAAGCTTTCAGCTACATTAAAAAGTCTCACATATTCTGCAATGGTTATGTTTACGTTCAGATAGACAGTGTTCACGTTCACGAGACAACACTGGATTTATGTTGTATAAATATATACTGTCGTTGAAAATGACATGGACTAGATAAGTCGTTTTCAACTTACAATTTACAGATTTTACTTACAATTAAAACAACATTAAATATTCCTCCTATACTCTTCATAAAGGTCAAACTAAGGTCAAATTTCCACACTTTGATCTTCTCATCTCCACTTGCTTCGTTTTGTGTTGTATTCTGGGTGGTTTCATCATACGAGGGTGGTTCATTTTCCATGGCTATATTATATGGAGGAAGAAAATGATATGGTATATATGACCATAAAACAGCAATTAGCCAAAAATGACATACATGTAGGGGCTTCAAACATGTAATAACAAGTGTCTATTATACAGCACGTCAAGCTCTTAATTTTCCCGCGTCCGGAAAAGTCACTACTAAGGTTGATTAGAAACTATATTTGGTTTCTCTGATTCTTTGCAAATAGGGAGTAATTCCAATGTTTACAATGTTTTGTTTAATCTGTTATTTGGTTTATGAGCAGGGTCATTTTCACCGAGTTTTTAAATCTGCATATAGATTCAAAGTCTTACAGCTTTCAGTTTGTGTTTAGGGAGCTACCATTTGATTTTTATGGGGGGGACTAGGATGAAAAATTTTGTCCTGCTTTTTTTTTAGTTGTAATCTCTGTCCTGCCTTTTTATTTTTTACTCTATTCGGTCCTGCTTTTTTTACTAGTTGATCCTGACTTTTTTTACACAAATTGTCATCCTGCCTTTTTTTCTACCAAGTTGCTCATCCTGTCTTTTTTTTAGCCCCCCCCCCCCATAAAAATCAAATGGTAGCTCCCTTAAGTTTGACCTTCTGACAACATTATATTATTTTTCTGAACAATTATTCAAACTAAAACAGCTTGTATACATTTAAATAGTTTAAAACTGTCATTGGGACATTGTTTGTATGTATTGTTTGCATTGATGCATGTTACTTAAAGGATGTATTGTGTGTATACATCAATGTGACTGTTACATAATGACACACATAAATCGTAAGACATCAATGCGGTTTTAAACAATAAAAATGTATAAACATGTACAATATGTTAAACGCTTATCGTTCCGAGTGTAAAAATGTTCTTAAATTTAGAAGAGGTTTGTAAATAAACATATATGCATGCCATTGACTCTAAATTTCCGTACTAAAAAAAAGGTATATGGATATAGGAAGATGGTGAACGAGTGCTAATGAGACAACTCTCCATCCAAATAACAATTTATAAAAGTAAATCATTATAGGTCAAGGTACGGCCTTCAACACGGAGCCATTCATCACACCGAACAGCAAGCTATAAAGGGCCCCAAAAATCAGTAATGTAAAACCATTCAAACGGGAAAACCAACGGTCTAATCTATTTTTAAAAAAATATGTTGTATTCTAATATGACGTGCTTCTTTCGCTTTGTAAACAACACTGTGATAAAATTCTCGATATATCTATACTTAGCGCAGACTCCGTGGTGTACATAATAATGGCTGTTACAATATACTTCCCACGTAAATCCACATGTATTGAAACCTATTTGCAAACCCTTTGTCGATTTAATTGTTTTAAAAATTGCAATTCAGAAAAGACAAAATCACTTTTATTCTTATTCGGATGCATAATAAAAAGAAGTCATGCATAAGAGCTCGGAGAAACCAACAAAATAAAAATAAAATAAAATTCCGCGAAAGTCTATTAATGTTTTTGGCGCATTTAAGTCATTTCAAAACATGACGTCATACAAATGAAAACTCTAGAGTTGAACGTTTTCTGTTACGTTAACTATTGATATGTCGTTTACTATTGTATTAAAATTGATTATCAAGGTAGGTTATGTTTGATTTTCTATTCTATTGCATTATTCGCATATGTACTGATTTCAGCAAGTCAACATGCCGGCTCATTGGTTACGAAATGTCAACTTTGGATTTGACGGTAGCTCACGGGAAAAACATATAAATCAACATGACAATTGTTGGTTTTGAGAACGAAACATATTTTTTTTCAGCGGTTGTTCACGAAAAAATCCGTGCAAGCTACGGATCTATTAAAATGATGAGCTTTATCTAACAGGGAGTAAAAAAGAACAGCCATACACACAGATTTACCCACCCTCGCTTCAGTTTTTTTAATGATCGTATTTGTCCTATTAGAATCGAAATAATTCATGGAAGCCATAGATTATTGGAAATTTACACATGGCCTGGGCCGTGATATTCGTTGATTTTATCCCTCGCTAACGCTCAGGAAAAAATTCGAATATCACGGCCCAGGCCATGTGTAAATTTCCAATAATCTATGGCTTCCATGAATTATTTCTTAATTTTCTCATAGCTCATTTTATGTCATTTTAGAGTGGGTGTTTTATGTGTACGCTTTTTGAAAAGAAGAGGTGAGACTTAAATAAAATATTGTCTTGTCTTGTTTTGCCAAATTTAAGTTGAAAAGCATTTTCTTATCTAAAAAGAAATAAAGCAAGTAAAGTAGGTAAATTTCATTTATAGTCGGGCATATATATATACATAAAAACAGACAAGACATAAGCTCTGGTGAGCCCTTTAACCGACTATCACATACTTTTTTTTTTAAATCATGCAGCATCATGCAAATACTACCAAATGAAAATGAAAAACAACATGCAAATATAATGAGAGCAAATGTATTTGATTTGTGAGCCTCCAGAGTCAAAGTTCACGTGGCGAGCGCCTCTATGTGCATTGAACGGGGGAGTCAGCAAATCACTTGAAAATCAAAATAATAACTTTACTAAAGCATAAAAACAATAAGTAAATAAATATAAGCATTATCATTTAATGTCAGATATATTCAATAAATGCATAAAAAGCAGAGCAAAAGGCTATGATAAAAAGAAAGAATAAAATATGTTGTCAGAAAATCTAATATATTACAGAAAATATTGAATCTACATCTAAACGAAAGGAAGTATATTAATATAATGAGATCATTATTAATTAGTGAGAATCAAGTATTAACAAATTTTCTTTATGTAAAAATCAATTAATTACAATTAATTACAAATTAACACATGTAAATACAACGGATGTGAAGGTAAATGATTGCTTAATTAACTTACCTATACTGTCTATAAACAAACAAAATAGTTACAGGCAGGTGTAATTACAATCAATTAATTATTGAAGGGTGTTTGCATGTCCCTTTGGCTGAATTTGCTAATACACTGCACAGGAAACAATTATGCACTATTTACTTTTGTTTAACATATAAAACTCGAGGATTCCATCCAACTTCACTATGTACAGAAGTATATCATATAAGAAGATCGTAGGTAAATATATGTATACATTTGTGATAAGTTTGTTCATAAGCATGTGACATTGTTTTGGGTTTTTTTGCCTGACTATTCGTAAGTAACCATTCATAACTATTGGGACAATTTTTAGTCATAAGTGAAAGGCATAGATAAAGAAAATGTATTTAAAATCTGTACACATAATTCGATTTCTAAAGTAACCGAGCTCTGTCAAGATTTTTTATCATCACCAGTAAAGGAAGATAACTCTAGAATTTCTGTCAAGAATACGCCCATCTGATTATGGGAATATCACTTATAATTTATTTTTTATATATTGAAAAGTAGTATACTATTGTTTAAAGATGAAACTAAATAGAAATACAACAAAAAATAAAAAGAAACACATGAGGAAGATAAATGCAAATCAAAATTCCAAATACATGAAAATATATAAACAACAACAGTGTTCTAAAGATGAGCATATTAAGTTTTCAGACAAGAAATATTGTAGGAATATTAAAAAAGTTTGAAAGGAAAGGACCGAAATGTCCGTATTTTTTGTATTAACCTTGATATCTTTGTTAAATCAATTTAAATTCTTTTTGTTTCAATTCCTTTGAAAACATTTGTTTTTCCCTGTTTCTTTCGATCTTAAAACGATCATAGATAATTACAAATAACCAAAAGTCTCTTACATAAACAAGAAGTCTTACCTCACACGGGTTCAGAGTTTCATACACAATTCATTGGTCATGAACCCGGTCTATGGCTGTATCTTTTAGTACGGTGTACGACCGATATTTTTATCATTTTGTACCATGCCGTGAATAATAATCTTTTGTTTACCTTTGGACAGTATATGATATCTTCACAAACAAATAAATATACATCTATAATGCAGATTTTGAAGGTAAAAATTTCGATAAAACCATTCCTGATTTTACACTTTACAATACTCTAAGAAGGAAATGCAAAAGACAATTTGAAAAACGTATAGTGACGAATAAGAATTTGATTTCCTTATCCCAATAAAATGTAATTAGTAAAATATGATTCCAAAATTCCCAAACAAATACCTCTTTAAAGAAATAGGTCTAATGGTTTGGTTACTAAATGTTTTTCAATAGTATAAGAGTAAATACTCGAATTTGGATAAATATTGTCAGTGTATCCAAAGGGGAGATTTGTAGCGCAAGAACCCTTTTCTAAAATATCTTTACAATCGCGCTAAATAAGACAATATTAGTCAGGAACACAACCTGACGCCTATTTGTGGCCAAGTGGAACTCATTTACGAGACATTTGTTTAACATAATATCTTGATCCTTCAATAAACACCATAGTTACAATATTAACTTCATGGCCATTTTGTGACCTTGCATATTATCTAAAAACTGTCACCGAATAGAGTTCAAGTGTAAATCATATCGGAGTATATAAAAATTGCACATAAATGATTATTACATTTCTAATTGTTATCTTTATTAAAAAAAAGATATTATGCGTACTCGATTTATACATGTGGGCAGAAAAAAATAAGAATTAATATATTTACAAATTAATCCTCTTAATCGGTTAAAACCATTATGCATGATCTGATTATACCCAAGCTGACTAACATCATTAAAAAGCGCGCGCACCAACTGACTGACATCAATGCACGCGCTAGCATCGCGTACAGTTCAGAATGACAGAACACGGACGCTGACACACTGAACAGATCTATATATGACGTCTATATTACATATATATTTAAATGTAGGCAATGACACTAACGGATACAGTTCACATGAACTACTGACAGGATATGAGTTGAACATTTCAATTTAAAAGTATATAAAATATTTCCGATTTATAATTGTTGATTATTTTTAGAATAAGTTGTTGACGTCTTTGTATGATTATTTAATATTTTAATAATTTATTTATTTGATAATATATCATTTCCATTATGGGAGGTAAGTTAATATTTCTTTAAAGAATGAATTTTTTAAATACAAAGAAGAATGTATTTGAAGATGAATGAAAACGCAGCTAAGTATCATTTTCTAATATACCAAACTTCCATTTAGAAGAAAAATTTTAAGCAAAATGATATGTTTAATTATTATAATT
The DNA here is from genome assembly GCF_036588685.1 of Mytilus trossulus. Lineage (NCBI taxonomy): Eukaryota > Metazoa > Mollusca > Bivalvia > Mytilida > Mytilidae > Mytilus > Mytilus trossulus. The sequence goes on along the minus strand of NC_086378.1, from coordinate 18,761,683 downwards.
GTTTCGTTGGTGGTTGTCATATTTACGTATACCCAACATATCTTAATAATTTCTGGGTTCTTTTTATTGTTTATGTGAATTTAAACTGCGTTGTGTTTACATGACTATGCATTTCTGTAATTTGTCCACTTCACCTTTTCTAAAGTCCACTATAAACTAATCTAAACTATTTATCGAAATTTGTGGTCAAGAATGCGATTATTTCGGTTGTGGTTTAATTTAGACTTCGATCGTGTATTAATTTCACTAATTTTCACAACAAATACTCTCTGAGATCAATGTTTGTCACTAGTAATTGTAAACACGATCATTTTAAGGTCCATCCACATCTTATTACAGTACTTTACGTGAACAATTAACCTGCATCTTCATATTTGCTAAGTTGATAAAAATAAAATAATTATTTGATAACGTATATAATCGGCGATGTTGCCAGTAGTTGGCCAGCACGGTTAGATCGTACCTACACAGGTCACATGACAGTTTTATCTTTATTTTCAGAAATATACAATACAGATTTATATGTAAAACAGGTTAATGTTGTGGACAGTTCACGAATAAATTTATTAACAATGGTTGGATTATCGAAATCTGGATATCTCGAGGTTAAACAACCGTCAAATATTAAAGGACGAAAATTAAAGGTAAGATTTTTTATAATTATCTTAAAAATGGTTATTTAATTCTTAAACTTAAAACTTGAATGAAATGTATGCAGCAGCATTACAATCTAGGTTAGATTACTTTCCTTAGAAGAGAAAAACTCTAATACTCCGTGCCTCAATATTGCCCGGGCTTTTTGTCAGATTGGTCTGGAGACGGTCAAGGCGTAATTCTGCCATACTAAATGTGACCTTATTTTCAATAATATTTCCAAGACTCCGTGCATCGAATCTTTTTTTTATGTGCATAATTTGATCTTGTCCTCTTCTATACGTTATAGAAACACACATCAATCAATCAGTTTAAACAAAAAAATAAGCATTTATGAAACTTGTACGGGTATTAGGTATTCCTACAAGACATTAGAGCAAACATCAAAACTATTACAAGGACTGGATGTCATAAAATACCATAAGAAAACAGATTTCTTTCAAAATGTACATCAGTATAGGTTGCAAAATTGTCCAATTTTGCTTGCGAAATATATGTGACTCAGTTATCTTACGGATTTCACAGTAAGATTTCACCAATGACAATAAACAATTTTACTGTCCCTTTGGTGTCTTTCGTCCCTCTTTTACATAGGATATTAAATACTCGTCTCTCAATGACAGTTAAAATTTTGAGCATGCAAACCACTTAATAATCTTGATGCAGTATACAATAAACTGCACCTTTTAATCTTACAAGAAAAGAGATTTTCCAACCCTCTGCTTCCAGAGAGTGTTCCTTGTTAAAACTATATTAACATGAAACGATCATCACCAGTGTGGGGTACGAGTGATACTACTTAAATTATAATAAAACCATCTCAATACAAATTGACTTCAAAAGTAATCTTCCATTGAAAGCCACATGAAATCGCTCTGAAAAAAATAACGGTTTATGTAATTATGAACCCGTAATCTTCTAAACATCTGTGCAATTATCAAACATTTAGTCGAGGTAAAACTATAGTGTATAAAAATAAGTGAATGAAAACAAATATAAACATAGCTATAATAATGAATAAGTTCAAATAAATTGATGATAAATCATTTAATCAATCAATCAATCAAAAACAAAACAAAAAATCCGTATTTCTGCATAAATAATAAATTCTTATGTCGAAATTTTAAATATATAGCTAGGTCGTGAAATTACTCATTTCTCCATTTACATGTATTCGCCTTTTATTTCAGACATGGAAGAAAAAGTTTGTTGTAGTTCACAAGATGACAGACTTAGCAGCTGGAACCTTTGCAGCAAAGTTCTTGCTCTACAACGACGAAGATGATTCAAAACTAACAACAAGTGACAAGCAAGCATACATATTTGACCATGTCACCTCAGTAGAAACAGCCAAGTCAAAGACACGCCCTCTGGCGTTCCAAATTGTACAGGAAGCGCCTGCTTTGATGTTGTCAGCAATGACAGAAAAAGAAACAAACGACTGGATGACTTCTTTGAAAGAACTTTTCTGGCCAGATGAAAACAAGCCACCTGGTGGTACGTAACTTTTTCGGACATGCACTGCTTATTTGGGCTCAAGTTGAATTGTGGTTTTCGAATGTCTTTAGTTATGAACTTTAAAAAAGGGGGGTCCAACCCTCGGGACTACCCCTCCCTGGATCCGACACTGTGATATCACTGACGTTCTTAAGTATTCGATATTTTCACACATACAATTTCAAGCTCAGCGACAAAATAAATGTTATAAATATAATAGAATGATTCATTTGCAAACTTTTAAATTAATTATTTTGATCTAGTGAAAAATGAGACGCCCATTATTAGTATAACAACATTTGACACTTATAACAGTTTTATAACAAACAAACGATTAAAAATTGAAGAAAGTGTTAAACAAGAGTCATCATCAGTTAACACCCATTACTTACTTACAAGAAATAATTGACATGCCGATTAATAACATAATACATACAGTCTTAAAAGCATTTTTTTTATTGAAAAAACAAAATACAATAGGTCTTTACTTTTGAAATTTTTTTTGGATCTCTCGTTTTTTTTTTTTCAAGTTTATATTTTCTCACAATGTTTTAACAGATAAGATCTATTTTCAGATACATTTCATGTGACTGCTGAACAGAACGATGACGCAAAGACTTGGTCATTGTCCGGAGATTATTGGTTGACCGTCACTCCAGAAATCATCACCATCAAATCTATCGAGGACAATTCTATACACGAGTGGAACTTAAACTTTATAAAAAGATTCTTCATGGATAAAATTGATGTTAACATCCTCATCATAGAAACAGGATCGTAAGTTTTATTCATAATGTATTATTCTTTAATTTATTACGATTTTATGATATTTGTAAGTCACTAAGACAACTATTAACAACTTACTCAAGACATGTGAAAGTTTGCTTGTTTTGTGTCCGTTTCATTATCTGAAGATGACATTTCATGGCAAAAGTGTATTTGCAACAATTTATATTCAGTTTGAAATTTGCTTTAGTTAAACACTTCGGTGTTCTACTTTGTGTGTGAATGTGGTATCGAGTCAGAAGAGGATTTTTTTTTTCAAATGTCGTACGTATCAAATTTAAGAGTTGAAAATTGGTAGATGCGACTCTTCAACTAATAGGCTAGAAGCAAGACCAAATGTGTCTAGAAAAGTATTCCTGATTAACGGTCATCCGCAAACAAGCACATTGACCGCTTTGAAGTTCAATATCACGTCAACTTGGTGTTGTCCTTGTAAAATTTCATGTCATAGTTTAAACAAATTCAAAATTGAGTAACATTAAAATAAATATATTATTCTATTTCAGGATTTCTGAATTTGGAGAAGCAAATTTCCGGTTTAGATCAACTTGTGTACCCGATATATTAGCTGTCATAAAACAGAACATTCATAAAGCGATACAGTTGAGGACGCAAAGAAAACGAAATCCTAATTCTAATTCTGAATCATCGTATACCATTGTACAAGGCAACTCATCCACCTCTTCAAATGATAAAAGTTTCCAAAGTCTCCTTATCAGGAGTAATGATACACAGAATAGCAGCACTATGAGTGTTTCAACAGTCGACACTATTCCCACAAGAAGCAGGAGCAGTAGCGAAAATAGTTCTACATCTGCGGATGAATACAATTCTTTAAATATTACAAACAGTCGTGAAACTGAAACAAAGATCGTATCAACGCTAACAGTGAGTAAAGACAATGGAAGAAACATTGAAGTGAAAATCGATCAGTCAGGATACAGTCATGTAGAAACAATTCAAAATGAAAGCGAACAAACAAACATTGATGTCAAAGCCAGATCCGCGTCAGGTTGTGTAGAAAATGGCGACGACTTTCACAGATCGACATCTGTCTGCTCTTGTGATTCTGGTTTTGCTCAATCCGTCACAGACTCAACATGCGTAGATGAAAACAAACGGCGAACGCATATCAGTAACAATTCATTTGATAGTGGAATATCAACGTCGATTATAAAACCAGAAATTTCAGCATCAATAGGGGGTATATTTGTAGTGACAGAAAATTCACAATCGTCTAAGGACACATTCGTGCCGTATTCAAAAGTTATCGAAGAAACATCAGTAAAAGACGATACAAAACCTGCAACCCGAAAGATCAGTAACAATAGCAATTATGCAAGTATTTATTGGGATGCTGAAGTTGATACAATACATGTTCCGAGCGAACCGGAAAAGAAGGAAAATTTATATGAGGATTTAGACAAATATAGGAAAAACCTAAGTAAACATCTCGGTTATGATCCAAAAATAAATCCTTCTGAAGTACCTCCATCACTACCCGACAGACCTTCTACGTTGCCAGTGAGGCGAAAAATTCGGTCTAAAAGCACGAAAACAAAAGATAAGAAAACAACAGCAATACAAGAAATGTTCAGAACTGTAACACGAGGTCGAACAAGTTCGATATCATCTACGTCATCAAACACATCAGAAGGCGACGAAGACAAATTGAATACATCGTCAATAAGCAACAGACCAAAATGGCCGCTACCAAGCAGCGCTGTTTCCGGCAACAATGAATTGTATACATCTGTTCCAGACGCAGGAGTATTCTCTTCCGTTAGACCTAGAGCACGTTCGTATGAAGACAGACCTACAAAAAAGCCTGAACTTTTTAACGATAGTATTGTTACAGTACAGAATTGGCCGATGGCTGCTGCTTCTAATATGGGCTTGAACTCAGTGTATGATCCGATTTATAGCCAAGTAAATAAAGATGAATCTGGAACGGACACTAATGCAATATCAAAATGTCGCTCTTTTAGGAGAAGTAGTAGTTCTATTGATTTAATGGTACAAGACAGGCGTCGTTTAACACAAAGAGCTGTCGATCTTTTGACAGGAGATTTAAACGACGAGTTAATTCCAAAACATTCAGATATACTGACTCCTGTTTCAATATCACAGCCTGAGGAGCCGGATTTTATTGACTTTGCAACTGATATCAGCGTCCCAGAAGAACAAAAAGATATAAATGCTGCTGAAAGTGGTGACGTTTGGAATCCATTTCCAAGAATAGCAGATTTTACAAACGCTATACCGCCCGAGGATGAAAATTCAGAAACTCTCTCTAGTATACCGGAACTTAATGCATCAGATCCATTCGATATATTTCACATTGGAGTTATAAGCTCAAGTTTTGGTTTATCTACCGACAACTCTTTTATTCAATCGGATTTCGTAACAGAACCATCAGACTTAGATAAGACTATTTATAATCCAAACGAAGAAATTTACATGGACATGGGAAATCAGACATTACGTCATGAACAGGCTGTAGAATATGTACTTCCTACGGAAGTGTCTCGGACTTATACCTCATAATTCATGTGTAGTGCTATTTGTGTTTAATATGTAGTAGGATACCAAAGTGCTTTCAAATGTACATGTGAGATTAAAACATAAAACATATCATGAAATTAATGTGTTGTCTTATTTCCTTCTAGATATGACTATAAAGGGTATAAAGGGTATTCAGATTATTTATCAATATACAAATACTTAAACAGCAAATATATCTTTTAAAAAACGGTCCTGTCACGTATTAATTTGATAGTACATGTATTCATACATGTTTGTTTATGAATTAGCTATTTACTTTATAAGGGAGAGTTAACTGTTTTCTTGCTAGATTGAAGGTGGCCGAGTGGTCTAAGTCTTAGACCACTCGGCCACCTTCAATCTAGCAACTCTTAAGTAGTTACTACTGTAATCACTAGCCAGTCAACACTGAGGTTGTGAGTTCACATCGCTCGTGCAGGTGCACTCGACTCCAATCTTAATTGACTAGATTTGTCAGTTTTCCTATCGAAGGTCGATGGTTTCCTCCGGGCATTCCGGCTTCATCCACAAATACAAACTGGCCGCCTAAATACGGTGCTTAAAAGTGGCGTTAAAACACCAAAAATAAGATCTTGCTAGATTGACAACCAGGACCGTAAATTTAAGATATACCATCATAGTTACAACTCACGAATGTCTTTCTTAGTTTTTTAATGTCGACAATGGCAATGAATAATATAAGTAATAGGGTGTTCGTCAACAAGACAGCAACCAAACGAAAAAAAAAACGAAAAAAAACCCTCTAAAGACCAACTAAAAGTCTTAGACATGTACAAGTGTCTACACGATAAGCAAAGCTCTTAATCGTACAAGTAAATATAAGGAGATGAGGTATGAGTGCGAATGAGACAACTCTCCGTCCAAGTCACAATTTATAAAAGTAAACCAGTCTATAAAAGAAGGAACAACAAATAAAAAATATTATCAATATTGTATTCCGGTCAAATAACAACAACAGAAGATATGACATACTTCAACTACTTATGTGGTTTTTTAAATTATAAGCATAATACGAGGTCAAAGTATTAATCCGACCATACTGTACGAGTTTAATTCATTGTTGGAGGCCGTTCGGTTGACTATAATCGCTTACATCCACTTCATTTGAACTTCTGTGGATAATTGTCTAATCGGCAATCATACAATATATCCCCTCATTTTTATGCTCCATTTATAGGCATTATGTTTTCTGGTCCGTGCTTCCGATCGTCTGTTCGTTCGTTTGTCCGTCTGTTCCGCTTTAGGTTTAAGTGTTTGGTCAAGTTTTTTTTTTTAGTCAGGATGATATGATAACAAATATATATATTAAAAAAAAGAACCAGCACAGCTATGCAAACATATACTTGTAGCATATATTTATTTATCCTGCAATTGGGTGTTCTACTATAGAGATACAGCCCTACAGATATCGCTATGCTGTATCTGTGTACTATACAGATATTGCTTTAAAGCTCCGCCAACTGCCGGACTGAGTATTGTATGAACCTGTGTGACCTCAGAATGTGCATTGCAGTTGCATTCCAATGACGTATCAATTGCGAATTAACGATTACTTTTATACGTTCTGTTTGTTTTCAAACATTTCTTTAGAGCAATTAGAATCACACCAATTTTCGGATAACAGACACACATGAACAGCAGGCCACTGCTGGTGGACGTTTCGTCCCCGAGAGTATCACCGGCCCAGTAGTCAACACTTCGGTGTTGACATGAATATCAATAATGTGGTAATTTTTATAAATTTCATGTTTACAAAACTTTGAATTTTTTGAAAAACTAAGGATTTTCTAATCCCAGGCATATATTACCGTAGCCGTATTTGGCACAACTTTTTGGAATTTTGGATCCTCAATGCTCTTCAACTTTGTTCTTGTTTGCATGGCTTTATAAATATTTTGATATGAGCGTCACTGATGAGTCTTATGTAGACGAAACGCGCGTCTGGCGTACTAAATTATAATCCAGGTACCTTTGATAACTATTTACACCACTGGGTCGATGCCACTGCTTGTGGACGTTTCGTCCCGAGGGTATCACCAGCCCAGTAGTCAACAATTCGGTGTTGACACGAATATCAATAATGTGGTCATTTTTATAAATTTCATGTTTACAAAACTTTGAATTTTTCGAAAAACTAATGATTTTCTAATCCCAGGCATAGATTAACTTAGCCGTATTTGGCACAACTTTTTGAAATTTTGGACCCTCAATGCCATTCAACTTTGTTCTTGTTTGGCTTTATAAATATTTTGATATGAGCGTCACTGATAAGTCTTATGTAGACGAAACGTACGTCTGACGTACTAAATTATAATCCTGATACCTTTGATAACTATTTCTACGATGAAAACTATCAATTTCAAAACTTGAATCTGTATGATTGTGTAACAAAAACGTCGATTTTAGCATGCATGTTTAGTGAATATCGAGTCTGAAGCGTAGGACTACTCGCACACTCCTGTTTCAAATTGGACAATGTTTTGTTATTTGTTTTTACTGTTGAAATTAGTTGTTATGTTAAAACAGATAATTATTCACCTTGAGCGATGTATTATTGTTGACCATTTGATATTCTTTTTTTTTCGAACCCGTCTTCAGTTGAATTTGTAATTACTGTATCGTATAACTACACGGGCCTCAAGGGATTTCAAATTGAAATTAAATGCAAAACACGTTGTTTTTGTGTCTTTCAAAACATAAATAATATACTGAATTAATTGCAGGATAGAGACAATAACTGTTAAATGTCTTTAAATATCAGCTGTACTTGTACTCGGCTCGAAACAGGTGTTATAGCTTGCTAAAGCTCGCATACACCTTGTTTCTTAGCTAGGCTCGTACAAATACAGCTGATATTTAAAGACACTAAACAGTTATTGTCTATGTAAATGAGCTAAAGTTGAACTGTCACATCACTGATCCAGGTTATGAGAGTATTATCATTATCATATTTAACCCCGCCACATTATATATGTGCCTGTCCCAAGTCTGGAGCTTGTCATTGGTGTTGGACATTGAGAGCTGCCTGTCACATTTTTGTTCGATTCTTACTTTGTCGTTGGTTTTCTTTTTTTGATTGGATGTTTTATATGTGTCAAGTCAGGCAAGTTTTAGCTATTTTCATGGCAGGGGTTATGCTAATTTTTGAAGTTCGTATACTATTATAAGGTTACATTTATATGTATATTTTCACTTTTGGTTAAATATTCAAATTAGCAAAACCCCCTAAAATGAAAATAGCTAAAAAGTGCCCGGCTTAACATATGTAAAACAAGTATACTCGATGCAAAACTGTTGCTTTTTGGTAAAAAAAAATGCACCCATTAAGATATGTTTTCGAATAACGGACATTTTCCATGATATATTTACCAACCGGTGATATTACATGGTACAACTTATGTTCACTTGCTCGCAGACTTGTTTTGTATCTAAATTAAACAGAATTAATTCAAAGCCTTTTCAACGACATACAAATAGTTATCTAAAGGTACCAGAATTATAATTTAGTACGCCAGACACGCGTTTCGTCTACATAGGACTCATCAGTGATGCTCATATCAAAATATTTATAAAGCCAAACAAGTACGAAGTTGAAGAGCTTTGAGAATCCAAAATTCCCAAAAAATGACGGTTTTATCCATGCATAGCAAGGTATGCATACGCAAACGAACCCGTTCTCCCTCACTTTTATCCTGGTACCTTTGATAACTATTTTAAGTGCATGCGATTTTCAAGTTGTTTTGGTGTAATTTGTTTGAACATTCAATATCAATTAACGAGATCTGAATATCGGTAAACTTCGTTGGTCTCTGCTAATCACTATATGTACAAGTTTTGAATGACGAAGTTTTGAAACATCCAATCCCGCGGAAGACATATCTTAAATCGTTAATCTCGACCCTACATTGAAGATATGACTTACATGGGATATGTGACATCTTGGTACCACATAAGTACATTAATATGAAAAAATAGACTCTCCGCAACCCGGAATTTTTCTATAAGGTTATTGATCAAGGTTACATGTATGACATTTTTAGTTATCATTTTTATGGCGTAATAAAGTTAAGTCGTATCTTAAGTGTTATTTACGTCTTGTCTTTTCATTTGACATATAAGGACTCTACTTACCATGACAAAATCACACACACTTGACTCCTAAAAATAAACTTATAAAGAAAGGTGCATAGGTCAAAATGTGTAATGAGTGGGAAATATGCAGCAGTTTACTTACTTGTTTAATTATAAATTTTATTTTTTAACTCTATGCCACAAAACAAAACTATAATAACAAAATGAACCAAAACCGATTCAGACCGTAAAATATACTTGAAAAATAAAGGCAACAGTAGTATACCGCTGTTCAAAACTCATAAATCCATGGACAAAAAACAAAATCGGGGTAACAAACTAAAACCGAGGGAAACGCATTAAATATAAGAGGAGAACAACGACATAACACTAAAATGTAACACACACAGAAACGGACCGAGCATCAGACAAAATCCCACGAGAAACCAAATACATGAATTTGGGATAGACAAGTACAGTGACACATCTTTTCGCAATGTGAATTTACACTCAAAAATAAGAGGAAACAAACGAAGCAACGTTAAAATGTAACACACACAGAAACGAACTATAATATAACAATGGCCAGATTCCTGACTTGGTACAGGACATTTTTAAAAGAAAAAATGGTGGGTTGAACCTGGTTTTGTGGCATGCCAAACCTCGCACTTTTATGGCCATGTAAAATATACAATCAAAATGACAACACAACACCACAGGACTACAATATAAATAAATTGGAGAACACAATTGACAAAGAATCACACGAACAACAGCCAACAAAAGGCAACAAGTTCACACAAGACCTACCAGTGATGCCCAGTTACAAAAGTTTGAAAGCCGAAACATGTACAAATTTGTTGGTCCGTCTATAAAAAAAAGAACAAAATTTCACTACGATGTTATTTAAAGACCACATTCAAATAATGTACCTATAGATATAAGAAGATGTGGTATGAGTACCAATGAAACAACTCTCCATCCAAGTGCAACGTATAGCAGACACTACTTAAACTTTCGAATCACCTGATATCACTTCCAGTGTTTTTTGTGTTGTTTAAATATACTTCTCCGGTTTAATGAGTTGTATCTTTGTTATTGTTTTGTCGTTTTGAGTCGGACGTTTTATCAAAATGTGATTTTCATTACAGAAATATATCTTTTTTTATTTTATTTTATACAATTTATGATTTTAAAATGTTTCTTCTTCAAACATTCATGTTTTCTAATTTAGATACAGCAAAGCCTTTAACTTAAGCCAATCCCGTTGATTATCTGTACTGTTGATAGTTTCGTTTTCGTCCAAAGTCATTTCAATGAAGCATACGTCATTTGAAATATTCACAATTTCGTGTGGAATATCTTCGATTCGAATATTTTGTAAAATGACAATTATTTTTCTAAGGTTTGTTGTATATTTTTCATATTTTGCTCTATCTATTTCGAATCTTCCCCACTTTCCCTCTGTAAAATGTTCAGTAATGATGAACACGACATGTCTACTCTGCTGAATTGATTCTGCTTTTGCATCTGCCGTAATATCTCCAGGAAGAAGATCTCGATCATGTAAGCACACTTTAAGTCCCCATTCTTCTTCAATTTTAGGAAGGAGACACTTCTGTATCCACAATACGCTTCTTTCTTCATAAGAAACATATGCGTCATATAAATAATTTTCATGCAAATTTTTCTCAACAACTCGTCGGACTTTCCTATACATGTAGAGAATAATATTCCATCTATAGTTATAGAGAAGAGAAAGAGGTACAAAAACACCGAAGGCACTAGCAACTAGTATTATACCAACATGAAGCCATAAAGTGGCTTTGCAGTCTGCGAAATATGTGTTGGTATTCTTTGCTACCTCCTTTAATAGGATTTGCTTATTGTTTGACATAGTGCAGGTATAATTATCTCCGTTATAAAATGTTACGTTTGTTTTTTCAAACCACAAAAGAAAATCCAGAGTATCACACGAGCATACAAAAGCATTGTTATCCAAATATAAGATAGGATGTGAACGGGTCATTTTATTCAACCAAATCCTTATGTTGTCGTCAATAGAAGTAATCAAATTATTGGAGAGATCCAACGATTTCAACTTTTGAAGCTTGGTTACAAAATTAGGAATGGTCCTGAATAAATTGTTTGACATATTTAAATGCGTTATATGTGGCTGTTCGAAGAAAGTTGTTTCCTCCAAAGTCCAAATATAATTAAATGAGATGTCTACTTCTCTCAACGCAGGGGCTCTAAAAGACATCCATTCTCTACCTTTACGTACAATTTGGTCTATTCTTGCATTTGTCATTTTTAGCACAACGAGTTTAGGTAAGAGCATTGATGGAAAAGTGATGATTGCTACTGAAATTCCTGAAATGTCCAAATATTCCAGCTGATTTAAACAGTCCTCTGACAATTTTGGATAACGTTTGTAAACACCATATGATACATCTAGATATTTAAGAGATGTGTTTTTGCAAGTAACAGATGCTGAAGAAGGGGTGCTTTGTATATGAGTGAATCTAAGAAACTCTATAGATGATGGAAGCGAGTAGTTTATGTTCCAACGCGGAGATATGTGAAAAACATTCGAACTTTCTGGTAAATGATAAAAAGATTCGGTGTCGTATACGTTGATAAAGACAGGATCAGCATAATCTATAGTCAAGTATGACAAATCATAAACTTTAATGTTAATTGCTTTCATTAAAAAAGAATAAAGTTGTAATGAATGCTTCGCAGTCGTTGCAGGTAATCTGTTAGCCGATATGATGAATGTTTTGAAACATTCTGGATTCTCGAACGATAACAAAGAATTATGCTGGTAATCTACGATTCCAGTTTTTGACAGGTCTAATGCTTCAATGCAGATAGTTCTTAAATATGTCATTAATTCTGCTGTTAATACAACAGAGTATGGAAAATCATCTTCATTGATTGACTTATCGCTTATGTGGTGAAAGTTTATAACAGACATGTTCTTATTCTGAAACGGATGTAGAATACGCAGTGCTTGATATAGGTGCACGTATGATTCGGAAAGATCTAAAATCTTTAAGTGAGGAAAGTATTCCAATAGTCCATATTCCAGTAGAAAAAAATTACGACAGCCGCTGATATAGAGTTCTTTCAGGTTTGCCGAAAAGTGTTCGAATGTTGAATTAGATAGCCGAAAACGACTACTATTTCTCAAATAACATTGAGAAAATTTCAAAACAGTAAGGTTTTTAAGAGAACTGAATCCTGCTCCAAATTCAGGGAACATGAATAAATCTATCGAAAGATTTTGCAAGGATCTCAATGTAGAAAATGCATCATCAGGGTAAACAAACGCAGTGTTTTCAAATAATGACTTCTTATTGCGACTTATATCTAGATCCATTAGATTACTAAGATGTCTGAAAACTCCCTTTTTCAGGGTTGTAATGGTAATCAAATTATCATTTACCTTCAAAACTTTAAGCAAATGTAGTCCAACAAAGGCATCCTCCTTGATTTCAGATATACGATTCTTATTCAAAATCAAGATTTCCATTTTCGTATAATGGAGGAATGAATCGTTTTGCAGCATGCGTATCGAGTTATTGGAAAGAATTAGCTCACTTATATCTCGACTTAGATTCCCTGGCACAGAAGTAAATCCTTGATTTTCACAATGTGCAATCAGCTTATGTTTTCTATTTCTACTGTACGTACAAGGCATTGCATGGTTTTCGTTTAATATTGTTAACATGATAAGTAAAAGGAACATTCGTCTTATCTGATTCATTTTCATCCAGATATAATTATCCAATTATGATTTCTGCTCCATATAGAAATAAATCCGTTTAATTTCTTTTTCATGCATCGCGGAAGTTAAAATCATTTCCAACTGTAACCGTAACCGCTATATTTATAAATTTATACTTGAATTTTGTTTACTGAAATGTTCACCAATATTTTTAAGTGGACGACCTTGTGCACTCTATTTAAAGAAAATTTATGAAGTACATGTACAACCATAAAAATAGTCTTTTATACAGGTTATAGAATTTACATTATTATGCAAAAAAAAATAGCATCAGTGAATTAATCCAATAACTGCATACATGTTATATGATTACAAACAGTTTTATCATCGGCGGAGAATGACAACACATAATCAGGAAATATCAGCATTATATTTTTATGAATAATGAATCTTAACAGCAAAATAAAGGCATATATACCTTGACTGTTAAGCTCTTTAATGTTATGAATAGACAACAATTGTATAAATTTTTAAACAAGATTTTTTTCTCCAATAAAATAGTTTTATATAAACAACTGTATTGTAAATATAAATGAATTTCATTGCATGTTAATTTACAATCTATTAAAAGGTTATTACGACTTTACCATGTTTACATTTGTCGTGTGTGTGATATATGATTTTTTTGTTAGATATCGAATCTGTATCTAAATATATGTTTAAATAGTTTTCTGTTTTCATTTTGCACATAATAGTAGGGTGTGTTCACGTTTCTCAAACATTTGAGATTTTTGTATATAATAACTGTTCAATTATTTCTTTTTAGTGAACCATAATAATTATGTAATAGGGATAAATGATTTCACCTGTAATTAGAGTTAAAGTTAACCCATTGTAACTTTAACAAATAAACTCATTATAGATACCAGGAGTAAACTTTATTATTTCTTATGCAGCACAAATACTGCAATCTGATTGGTTAATAACCCCGGTGTAAATAACACCCCACCCTGGTTCTGACCCGGGATAAATAAAATTTTGCCAAATTAAATATTACATTTTGACCAAAATAAAGAAAAAAAAAGAAAAAAAAGAAACTAATAGAAATGAAAAAAAATAAAAAATAATAATGACCATGATGACAAAAATTTAAAAAAAAAATTTCTCCGGAAAAATCAAAAGAATACAAACATAGAAAGAAAATAGTCTCTGACAATGCGCAGCAACATGGCCGTTGAAATAATGGTACGCTGTAAATTTGTCATTACAATTTTTCAATTATACCCCCTGGTTTCAAAATGAGTAAAGGGATTGTTCATAAGAAATAAATTCGTTATCTTGGTGTAATCAGGGGTGTACGGAATTTTACACCGTTGTTGAAAATTCATACACCCATTCGGCTGCGTCTCAGGGTGTATGAATTTTCGACAACGGTGTAAAATTCTATACACCCCTGATTACACCAAGATAACTAATAATATTTCCGCCAGACACGCGTTTCGTCTACAAAAGACTCATCAGTGAGGCTCGAATCAAAAATGTTATAAAAGGCAAAATACAGTACGAAGTTGAAGAGCTTTGAGGACCAAAAATTGCCAAACACAGCTAAGGTTATCTATACCTGAGGTAGAAAAGCCTTAGTTTTTCAATAATTCAAAGTTTTGTTAATAGTTAATTTATAATTATGAACATATCAATGAAATCTCCAGTCAACACAGCAGTGCTGACTACTGGGCTTGTGATACCCTCGAGGAAATAATACTCCACCAGCAGTGGCATCGACCCAGTTGTTGCAAATAAACTCATCGTAGATACCAGGACTAAATTTAGTATATACGCCAGACGCGCGTTTCGTCCACAAAAGACTCATCAGTGACGTTCGAATCAAAAATGTTATAAAAGGCTAAATACAGTACGAAGTTGAAGAGCTTTGAGGACCAAACATTCCTAAATGTTTTGCCAAATACAGCTAAGGTAATCTATTCCTGAGGAAGAAAAACCTTAGTGTTTCAAAAAAAACAAAGTTTTGTTAACAGTTAATTTATAATTATGAACATATCAATGATAACTCAAGTCAACACAGAAGTGCTGACTACAACCGATCTAGGAGAGGGAAACAAATCTAACCCTATTATTTTGTTAAAACATGTTAACGTAATAAAGTTTCATATTTTCTTATCTGAGAATGTTGTTGAACTACAAAAACAAATATGTAGATTTATACGATACACACATATATATATATATGAAAGTATGTCTTCCTGTTTTTTGTGACACTATACTAATATATATTGTTATCTATGTTCCAACAATGATAACAAAATGTTATGTGTCATATAAGAAATGTGACCATGTACTTAACAGAAGAACAGCGGGTTTAAAGGAATATTTATACATTTTGTCAAAAAGCATTCACACACATCAACTGCCATTACATGTACAACAAAAAACTATAAAAAAAAGGTATATATACAAACTGATAATACAATCCTGACAAATTTATCTGAATGACCAATATTTGAATGCAATAATAAACAAAATGCACTATTTAATTATAAAATTGAGCAGAGGTATGTGTGTTCATAGAAAAAATAACCAAGACACAAATTATAATGAACAAATCAATATGTACAGGAATAGGTCTTTTAGCACAGGCGCATGATGCAATAGTAACATTTAGTAAATCGTAGACACTAATCAATCAAAGTCTAATAAATCAATTCATTAAATACTTTAGATGTATGCTCGTCTAGTTTGTAAGGCAATAATATCGAGAAGCTTACATCAAATCCACCGAAGAAATAGAGATAGAGATGCATAAATACACAAGGGCACCGAAACACACACAAAAAAACTGAATCAGATGCTTCACTGCATTATGAATCTGTTTTGTTCTTAACATCATTTGCACAACCGGTACACCCAGCACAACTTTATCTGGAATAAGCGCAATGGCATACATTCCTTTCAGTTCGTTGGCTTTTCTATTGGTGTTAACGTAGCTGTCAAAACTTAATTATATACTAGTATATATCAATACAAAATTGGTAACCTTAGCTGTTAGTATTTCCTACATATCTTACATTCAAGGTGCAACCAGTAAGGTATTGGAAAATGATGACTTCGATAAGACAGAATTTCCCGGAGCTGATAAATGCTTAACTTTTACCACCACAAGAAACAACAACATTGACAATCTTCAGTAACGTTTATTAAAGGCCTTGTATTCCCAACAGTCCAATTTTAACATTTTGTCAATACAAAGTACCTCACCTCCAAAAACTTCCTATCAGTTATTCAATGGTTAAAATCTTTGAAATAAAATATGGTTCTTCGAAATTCCTTAGACGAACACTTCAGATATATGGTAATTATACCAAGTCTTCATTGATACCTTCCTACCATCATTAAAGTTCCACTTAAGTCAAAATATAGGACACTTCATAAACATCTAAACTTTGCCTTTATCTATCAACCTAAATCCATGGAACAAATTTATGTTCATTTAAACATACTTAAGATATACATATAACATTGAAACACCATTGGTGGCCTTCGGCTGTTGTCTGTTCTTTGGTCGAGCTGTTGTCTCTTAAACACATTCACCTTTTCTATTCTCAATTTTTACACTGTGTATATGTTCAGTATATTTAAAGGAGAATATGTCCCCATAGTTTAAGACTGTATTCATTATAGGTTGAACAAGAATGTGTCTAAAGTACACGGATGCCCCACTCGCACTATCATTTTCCATGTTCAATGGACCGTGAAATTGGGTAAATAATCTAATTTGGCTTAAAAGTTAGAAAGATCATGTCATAAGCAACATGTGTACTAAGTTTCAAGTTGATTGGACTTCAGCTTCATCAAAAACTGTCTTGACCAAAAACTTTAACCTGAAGCGGAACAGACGGACGAACGAACAGACGGACGGACGAACGGACGCACAGACCAGAAAACATAATGCCCCTCTACTATCGTAGGTGGGGCATAAAAATACAGGCAAGGTTTCGATGTTTATAAACTGTCCTATATCTTTATACTTTAGTGAAATCTTAACTATTTCAAATCTGATTTTCAGCTCTGTGTCCAGTTCCTCGTTCAGTCTTTCACACTTCAAAACTTTACATCTTCCCCCTTCTTACCCCAGGGATATAACTTTAAACGAACCGATTTTCAGGTGTACTCTTTGATATTCAAAATTGTTTAACTTTTGGTCGGGACCCAGTTCAAGACAGATTGTGACTGAAAATAACTAATTCAGCTTTTTAAAATTTCAGAAGATTTCAAATTAACGTTTGTGTTTATTAGAAAGTCAAATACCGATTATACCTATAACACTAACAAAATGGGGTCACTATGTTATCATTATAAAGGTGATTATTAAGATCAGGCTGCTATAATTAGTTCAGTTATAATCAAGCATACATGTACCTGTTTACAACGCATGTTACTTTACTGTAGGGTCCTATATATAGACCATTAATATTGAGCTGTAGGTAGGAAACGTATATACCTTTTGATCTTCTGAACAGATGAAAGGTTTAAACTTCATCCGACACAATTTGCCTGTTCTGTTTATGTTTTGGCTTGCGATCATCATGGCCAATAAGTACCGATCGTGGTGACGATATCGCTGAATTTGACTTTCCGATAAACTTATATTAAAAGCAAGGGAAGAAACGTGCACTATATTGTCTTAAATCATGTTGATATTAACCTGAATTATTTTAGAAATTATTTTGGAGGGAATCACCAGCCCAGTAATAAGCACTTCGAAATTGACATGAATATCAATTATATGGTCGGGTTTTTTTTTTTATAAATTTCCTATTTACAAAACATTTTTCATAAACTGCGGATTTTCTTATCCCAGACATGGATTACCTTAGCAGTATTTGGCGCAATATTTGGGGGTTTTGAGTTCTTGATGCTCTTCAACTTTTTAATTGTTTTGCTTTATAAATATTTTGATCTGAGCGTCATTGATGAGTCGTGTTAAAGACTCAATATGTATCCTTAAATCCAAAGAAGTCGTAAGCTAGGTTTGGATGGTAGATTTGAAAATGAATAAGTAATTTACTTCCAATTTGGTATCAACGATTTTGGGACGGTAGCTAGGGACAATTAAATTTTTTGTTATGACCGCACTATTTCATAGCTCCAGAAAAGCCAGATGCCTGATCCCCAAACCACAGTAAAAAAAATAAAAGGAAAATATCATCTTCAAATGTAAAGCCCGGTAAAATATAAATTGAAAGTTAATCAATCATTTACAAATTATTAACTGCTTGTAGATGGTTCCTTCATTTTTCTCTAGATTTATTTGAACAGTGTTGACCTGTCATGATGACGTTTTTATGAGGCCAAGGTATAATACACTTTATTTATATAGTTTTTACACATTTTCTGTCCAAGTTTTACGTATTACTAATTGCTTGATGTGAAATTTATTTAAACTTGCATAAATGTATAAAAAAATTAAACCAGTTCTGCTTTATAGATTTTCATTAATATATTTTACCTTATATCATTATAATGTACCGTATCAAATGTATGTATGTAAACAACTTATAAACTGTTACGACTCACCTGCTTTGAGGTATAAAATTAAAATTCTGAATTAAAAGCCAAATTAACAAAATATATCAATTTCAATTCGACAAATGTAAGACGAACTTCTTAACATCAAGTTTAGAATCACGTTTTACTGAAAAGGAAATAAAAACGTTGTGTATTGTGTATTGTGTCATACTTTTGAAATTTGTATTTATATACGATGTTTGGCAGTAAAAAGCGACAATTGAATACAATAATTTTGTTTTTAATAAATTAGCGTGTTCGTTAATAAAATTCGTCATTGAATGCATTCTCATTATGATGATACAAAAAATAAAATATAAAAAAATAACGAACTGATAAGGAAAATTCATAAATTTCTTTACTAATTATATGTAACAATATTATGACAGATTGTTATGTCTCGTAAAGTTATGATGAGAATGTAAAAATAATGACTAGTTCCCCATATCCTTGAACCCTTATTGCTAATCACATATTATCAGGCTACCTCTTGGCCTCGGTATCTAAATTTATGAGACCATAACTAGCAAATAGTGTTTGAAGGAGCTAGCTTTGAGTCCTTATAGTAAATTCCTAAGCTAGACGAAAAAGTTTTAGAAGAAACCCATAGCTTGAATGTCCATGGTAGGATCCAGTCATTTTTAAATGGGGTTTCACCATATGTATCAATTCTAAGGCATTGATCATCAAAATCAGCATCCTGCAAATATTGTAGCAGACTCGCAGCTACCATTTATGTGTATTTGCATCAAGATTGCAGAAAGGTCCACGAATATTTGCTGCAAACAACTTGAAATGCAAACGAGTGTGTGGTGCATACGGACAGCAAGACCTTTTTAGCAAATTTAGTCCGTCTACTGCAATTTGGCAGCAAATTTGAGGTACTACAAAATATGAAATATACCCTTGTCTTGTTGTCTACATATCACCTTATTCAAATTACAAAGCAGCTTAATTCTCATTATTAACCAAATTTCTATAACCAAATTCTTTTATGACAATGATCAAGATATTGAACAAAATTCAACATGTAGAGGTTCCTGAATAAGGACAGGGAAATGTAGTGTGGCAGGGTTATGTGTTATCAATCTGTCTTAAAGGTGTGACATTAATTCTGAAACTATTTTACATAAATAACATTCAAGAAGTTCTCAGCATGTTCTTAAAAATAACTTTATTAATGTTAAAAATACATGTTTCAATCCTTTTATTTACATGATATATAAAACAATGGAATGTTAAAATTATTATACAGCAAAGTCAATCAATGTATATCTAAGGTGGGATTCTTTTGTTTTCTATTTATTTAATGAGGAAATAAATCTGCTTAAAGTTTGGTTTTTTGAGAAACTGCATCAGGACACTATAATCTTCAAACACACAATTTTAACAATAAGTTTTAAATTAAATAATAAAATAACATATAAAAATCAATATAATGATAACAGTTCAACCTTAACATTAAAACCCATCTCATTCTACATAATTCTACATAATCAACATCCTAAGATATACATGTATGTTACTTTGTATATTCAGAATCTATATATTTGTCACAAAAGTTGTATAACATGAGATCATATTTTGTTTGTACAGTATGTTTATGATTTTTAGTAAATTTTCGCATCTACTCCAGACGCATTTCATCTACATAAAACTCATCAGTGACGCTTGAATCCAAAAAAGTTAAAAGGCCAAATAAAGTATGAAGTTAAAGAGCTTAAAGGACCAAAATTCTTAAAATTTTAGCTTAGTTTAAACATTTGAACTGATGTATATTCTTATGTCTAAATATATGTTAAGAATCAGTAAACTGGAGTGGTTTATTTAGTTGACAGCTTTTTATAACATAAGGAAACCAGTATACAATGATAATTTTAATCAAACTTCAACATATATCAATCAATTTTATAAAACACAATATTGTACTCCTTAATTACTTGTTGAAAATTCTTGATATACAAATGTATTAATGTTTCAGGGGAAAAATACATAATAATTTATAGGCTTATAATTTCAGATAATATTGAGCTTTTATATGAAAAGGGTAAGTTTACATTATTATAGTATGTATCAGTATATAAAAATCAAAAACTCTTTTTAAGCACTGAATGAGCAATACAAACGTTAAGATATGAAGCATATTGTTAATGAATCCTATGAATTCATCTGCTAGGCTATGTGTTTCTTCTTTCCATATAAAGCCTTAGCAGCAAAGGGTGATAAACAAGCTACTATCAATCAATCATTAAAAGACTAGATATTTTAAGTTTCAAAAAGAGGGACGAAAGATACCAAAGGAACAGTTAAACTCATAAATCTAAAACAAACTGACAACGTCATGGCTAAAAATGAAAAAGACAAACAAACATATATAACACTACTATTTTCAGTACTGTATCTTATTAGTAAGAAATTTTCATTTTTATCTGACATAGATGTTTCCAAAGAGAGAAGATAAGTTACAAAATATTTATAGTACATGTTATAATATAGCCATAAATACACAAATTACTTCCCATGAATTGGTTATTCGGTGCAGATGCTTGGCTTGCATTAAAAAACAAATGATTTGGATAATATTTGTTTATTTATCCTATATGTAGGGTTGCTGTATGTATTTATTTATCCTATATGTAGGGTTGCTGTATGTTTTTATTTATCCTATATGTAGGGTTGCTGTATTTTTATTGTAACACCATGTTATGTATGTGATGCTTATACTTACAACAAAGACCTCTTGGTAAATATATAATTGACTTCAAATAAAAATGTTCAAACAAAAATACTGGTATGCTTTGCAGCAATTTAGAAAAGAGATGTTGACTTCATTTTCATGGAAGACATCTAATGAGTCTATCACACACTGACTCAATGCATGTTCAATATTTATACCTGCAAAGTTAATAACAGGAGAAGACACACAATCATTTAACAGTATAATAACAGAAGCGGAAATAAGAATTAGGAGAGCAACTCATCAATGATTTAACCATTGGTAACTAATAAAAAGATGTATGTTTTATAGAAAGCTAAAAAGGCATTCAAAATACATTACATCAAACTATTGGTCAATAGTAATTCCAACCTAACCCCTGAGGATCTGAAGATACTAATAGTACTCCATATCATATATATATACATCAACAAGTTCTCTATTTGTTTGTAACTTTTAACATTTAATATAAAGGTTTTAACAATGATAATATACAAAACAATCAACAATGGTCACACAAAAATCAAAGTTAAATTATTGTGACCAGGAAAATTTATTAATACTATTTTGATTATTGAGCATGATACAATTTGTTTGTAGAAAACTTTTTCAATCTCTATAACATCTTTAATTTTTTGAAATAATCTCAAATGTACAAGTCAAAATAAAGTGACTGGCTAACAAGGCCCTTACCAATAGGTTTCAAATCCATTAATTGAAGATATTTGACTTTTAGAAAATAAACAATAAGGTCATCTTTAAATCAAATTCTAAAAAAAGTAAATCTTACAGGAAGCGCAAGAAATCATTTGCCTATTTTGCATCAATTTAGAAGGTTAATATCATTTTTTACAAAAAATTGAAACATTAAACTGCAAAAATTATCTTATCTAACAGATAAGTATATTACAATTCAGAATTCTCCAGTATTAAATCTTAAGATTAACCAGTTTTTGGTCATTTTAATAAATGTCTTGTTGCAAAACTTTGAATATAGATTACCTTAGCCTTATTTGGCACAACATTTTGGAATTTTGGGTCCTCAATGCTCTTCGACTGTGTACTTGTTTGGCTTAATAACTTAATTTGAATTTGAGCGTCACTGATGAGTCGACAAAACATGGGTCTGGCATATAAAATCATAATCCTGGTACCTTTGATAACTATTTGATAAGACATCATTAGCTATCATCAAATCTCATTCAGCATGTTCAGAGGCAATAAAATGTTAAAAACAAATAATGGCAACAACATTTATGGTTAAATTGTTTAGTCAGAAAAATTAAGTACTCTGCCTTAAATATAAAAAAAACCTGATAGAATGTATATATGAATAACTATACTACCTAACTGCACATAACAGTAGCAACACAATTGTTATTTTACTTAGTAAAAATAATGTTAACTCAAATATTAATTTGGTATATGGTACAAGACACTATCAACATGCCTTGATAACAAAACTATATCAATGTCTCTTCCTTTCATAATATATTGTTTCAAAAAGTTAATATTTCCATAATATTAGGCCCATTGCATTATTAAGCATATGAAAACAGCAAATGTTCACATATTTGTCAATTGGTCATAATGAATAGTCATACATGTCTCTATTTTTTTTTAAGATATATTTTTTTTATCTTTTATATCCATTAACACTTTCATTTCACATTTGTCCTTGAATAATCTCTCTTTGACCTTCTTGAATATATATCTACATAAAATAGCTATTGCAAAAATTATCTGTGTGATAAAATATGATAATGTTCAAAAATATAACTAGAGTAGAAGGATGTTTATTAACACTGCATAAACACACATAGCTTATATCAAAGTGTAGCCCATAAAATTGGAAACAAATATGAGTTCTTTGTCACTGGGAAATATTAGGATGACATTCTTTAACCCCTTGAACCTAAAATCATCAATTCTGAATCCAAACTTGACATCAAGTCATTTTTAGACTTTTGACTAAAAATCTGTACAAACTATGTTTATGAACTCAAAAAAATATAAAAACAATCTATTTAAAATAAAATCAAATCAAATACTTGTTTTGTTGAGGCCACGAGCCACATTAAAAAAAAATAAAAGTCAATATTAAAGATCTAATTAGCACAAATGAACAATTATTTGATTCTAAAATGAATCTATCAACTGTTTCTTCAACCAAAAAGGATCCTTTTTTTAAATGTCTTTTAATTAAACCAATGACCTTTAACCCTCATGACCTTAATGTCAGATGTTCTACAACCATGAAAAATATAATTATTATCCTGTCATGTTAAATAATAATTTGGTAACAAAATCATAACACATTAACATATAAATATTCTTAACCTATATATCACAGTAGGTCATGAAGGTGAACTTTGACCTCCACAACAACCAGATTTTGGCTTTGACTGTGTATGTCTGAGATTCAAAGTACTTGTAGCTCTAGGAGAATACATATCCTCTTTTGGAAGACTTCTAGCTGCAATGAAAAATTAATGTTTCTTTCATTAGTGTGGCTTCATATGTGATATATAAACACTAAATTAATGGCAGTTCATTTAATTTTGGTTGTTTAACTGATGCCTATCTTAAGCTTGTATCTTTTAATTTGTCTTAAATTTACCTAAAAGTAAGATATAAGAGCATAATATTTGATATTATCAGACCACAGATGAGTTATCACGTTGTGATTGGTTAAACGCCGTCATGTGATGACCCCCTATGATAACGTATGGGGTTAGTAAGTTTCATATGGGGTTCATGATGCTTAATGGCGACGTCATCTATTAATGTTGTTGTGTTTCATTGTTTATTTTCCAACAGAACGCTGCAGAAAAAGTCATGCTTCCGATAAATTTGTTATGTGGTTAACTACTGACCCCCTACGGATCCATAGAGGGTGAATAAAATTCATAGGGGACTTAGCCTCCGGCCTCACCCCTATGGATTTTACTAACCCTCTATGGATCTGTATGGAGTCAGTAGCAAACCATATAACTTATAATACAATAGACCACCTGAACAATGGATTCCATGTAAATATTAAGGCTCCATATGTGAAATAAACAATGCAACAACTTTAAATATAACTGTTCCGGACCATATGAATATTTGGACCATATGTGTATACTCATATGGTCCGACCATATGAGTATATACTCGTATGATTATTAAAGGGCCGGACCATATGAGTATTTTGACCATATAGATACTTTTTTTTCAAATATGCATTACAAACGTTTCAAGAATACAATAAAATGTGTCTGAAAAAACAATGACAATGTATTAATTTAAAGGCTACTTTAAAATTAAATATAATAAAGTTAATTTTCATCGCTTATTACATTCTTGCATGTAGACTTATGGTGACATTTACTTCCACACAGTAACAGAACTTTTTTCGCATTTGCACTTTATGGCTGTGCACAATCCTTTTCAATTAATACACCTTTTGTTTGCAAGTGAAAAGATCGCCCTCTTTGCAGCTGCGTGCATTGATGTCAAGGTCTTGGGCCATTCCAA
This sequence comes from Mytilus trossulus, assembly GCF_036588685.1. NCBI lineage: Eukaryota > Metazoa > Mollusca > Bivalvia > Mytilida > Mytilidae > Mytilus > Mytilus trossulus. The sequence continues at coordinate 18,736,559 of NC_086378.1, read as the reverse complement.
TGTGTCTATGGTGTTTATGCAGCTCTAGATTTCAAATATTGTAATATGCACTACAATACACCATATTCACAAAACAACTTAAATAAAATATGTTCCTTGCCAGTGACCTCTTGTGTAACAGATTATTGAGAAATTTGTGGAAGTTATCTTTTCAAGTCAATATATTGCTATTCACTAGTAATAACAAATCGGTAATGGACATTGGTATAAAATGTGTTTATTATAATTTCGACTAGGTAGTAAAATTAACAATGTTAAACTTCTTATTTTTATTTAGTTATTGTCTTCCTTATAAGATGATAACAAAATGACCTATATGATAGCGTATTTTGAATGAACAGTGATACCATATGAAGAGTTTAGAAGTATTCAAAGTAAACTGTAACAGAGTGTTAATTACCCCGACCATACGGGTACAGTCAGACCATATGCGTATGGTAGGACCATATGAATATATACCTATATGGTCTAAATACTCATATGGTCCAGAACATAACCATTTAAAATCATCTTCTTTTCTTTTGCTTTTTTTGTTGTTGTTATTTTTAACTTGTAACATTGTACCCTGGACTTGTGTGTGTTATATTTTTTTATAGTCAGCCTCAGGAACGGAGAAGTCACATTCACAAAGATGCAAGTTTTCCTCAATCCAGGAAAATTGAAACCAATGATAATAAATGAATCCACAGTACCAGAACTACACTAAACATAACTATCTATAATTATCAATCATACCTATTTTCATAAAAAGTTCAGGAACATTGACAGCATTCAGAGCACTGGTCTCTATAAATATGGCATTAATTAGGCTGGCATATTCTTCTGCATCTAAAATACAATATATATGTTCCTTTCTTCAAAAAGTACAAAACAAATATCAAATACAACAAAAGTAATCAAAGATGTTAATACTTTTTTGCCAATATTTAGTAACAATAAACATGATAAAACAAAGATATCCTGGAAAGGCAGCAAATTAGCTGATGAACCACTAAATCATCTCAAAACTGTAAGAGATTTCAAAGTTGATGGAGCTAAAACGATTGTTTAAGATAAGTATGATGGCTAAATTTAACTTAACTTTTTTGTCACTATTTTCCAGTTATGTTTTTCTTCCTTCCACATATTTCAGTTGTAGTGAATAATCAATTCAAGGTTTAATTGTCAGACTCAAAATCTTTTGGCCCCCGTAGCCTTTTAATCTAATAGCTACAGGGGCCAAAAGATTTTGAGTAAATAAACACCGGAGTTGCTGAAAGTTGGACCAAAGTTTTGACCACAACTTTCACTGTATGGTGTTTTCCATTGTATGTGTGAGTCCTCGGTTGCCGAGTGGTCTAAGTAGTTATTTCATGTACTGTAATCACTAGCCAGTCAATACTGGGGTTGTGAGTACAAACACCACTCATGTGGGTGCACTTGACTCCAATCTTAATTGGCTAGGATTGTCAGTTTTTCTATCAAAGGACAGTGGATCTCTCGGCTACACTAATTAACCTTTATCAATGTTAACCCACTATCAAAAATCTTAAATTAACAGTCCCTGTATTCTATTTTATTAAAATGTAATGCATATAAATCTAAATTTTACCCCTTTTGCTAACTTCTCTCAGATCTTCCAGATCACATTTGTTTCCAGCAATGGCCAGTATAATATTATGGGATGCATTTTTCTTCAATTCATTGATCCAATCTTTCACTGTTTTGAACGTTGACTGTAAAAAAAGATTAGCATGCATACAGAAACAGTTTTCATTCTTTGTTATTTAAGAATTGATTGCTAAATTTCATTGTGTAATGAAGTTGATTAAGGAATAACGAGAGATTGCAATATAACCAATCAGAATAATGTGTTGTAATGAAATGTACATCTAATGTAATTATTGTATTTTTTAACCCCAAGTAACAAATGCTTTGGCATTAATTGGTGCAACTTTTCTGAATTTTTTAATATTAATGCACTCAAACTTTGTATATGATTTGGCTTCTTTATATTTGTTTCCAACTCTACTGATTAGTCTTATGTAATCTGCCATTAAAATTAGTCAAAGCAATTTCTGAATTGTTATCTTTTGTTTGAGCTAATGATGTTGTTTTTGCTGAGTATAAAACCATTTTCATTTTAAGACTTATTTTAACATTGTCTAACATGTTAAACTTACATCTCTCGATACATCATAAACAACAATAGCTGCTGCTGCACCTCTATAATACATTGGAGCTAAGGATCTATACTGGAAATATACAATTAAAATTACATCATATTTGTTATTTGCATAATTTGATGTTAATAGCAGATCTTTGACATTTTTGATGGTCTGTGTTATGTTTATTCAATTTCACCACCTTTATTTTCATCTCTGGGTAATTTAGCGCTCGACATATTTTGTATAGATATGTGTCTTCTATTGAAGAGTATGTAACCCTTTAAATTTCTTTATAATCATGATAATACATGTGTTATTTCTGATCATGCTGATATATACCCCACATCTTCTTTTATTCATCAGCATCAAGTACCTTTAAAAGACTTTATCAACTCTGTGAATACCAAAAGTTTTTTTTCTTCCCAAGCACAATTTAACTTTCCTGACATGTGACTTTATTTCTGTCTAAAATCCAACCTACCTTTTCTTGGCCAGCCGTGTCCCATATTTGGAATGCATAATGTTGATCATCAACTGCAATCTTTTTACTCATAAAAGAAGCTCTGTGTAAGTCAAAAAGTATAACATTAGATTTCATACACAGCTTATACAAATGTACTAATAAACTAATTATAATGTCCAAAAAAAAACTCAAAGGAAAATATACTTATAAAACCACCAACCTGGCAATCCAAGTCAATAAAAAAACAGAGTTGAATACACTTTTGGAGTTGTATATACACTTGTGGAGTTGAATACACTTGTGGAGTTGAATACACTTGTGGAGTTGAATATACTATTGGAGTTGAATATACTTGTGGAGTTGAATACACTTGTGGAGTTGAATACGCTTGTGAACTAACAACCTCAGCATTGACAGACTGGATGATTGCAGTAGATAAACTACTAAGACCACTCTGCAGCCAACGAGGCTTACTGTGTGGTATGAGCTTTGCTCATTGTTGAAGGGTGTGTGATGACCTATAGTTGTTAATGTCTGTGTCATTTTGGTCTCTTGTGGACAGTTATGTCTCATTGTCAATCATACCACATCTTTTTTTATACATACATGTATATCCTCATTAAATCAATCATGAAATACAGTGATTCAGGAAATCTCAATAAAGAATTTGTTTTTAGAGCAAACATTCTAATTTCATTATCAAATACCTGATTTCAAATACTAACTCAACTTCCACATTCATTATTCTTATGCTCAGATTTGTTCATCATAAAACTTTGAATTGATATAATTTGAGCTGTGACAGTTAGAAATCAACCTTATATAATTGAATATCAATACAGCTGTTCACCTAATTTGGGTAGAAAATCTATATGGAAAGTCTGTAGCTGTTTAAAAATTGAGCTGTTATAAAAAATTCTATATAACAGATCAAAATTCATCTCTTATTTTGCATGTTTTGTTTTTGAATGTTCCAATATCGATCAAACATCCTGCACTTCCATAAGGTTGATTTCTATTCGCTGCAGCTCATTTTGCATGAATTTTAAAAGAACAACCTATAAAAATTCTGCTAATTTGGGTCATCTGACAGATTTAAAAATTCATCAAAAGTATTCTAAAATTATTTTGTGCATTTATTATTGTGAATTTTAAAAAATGGACGAAATTGTGAGTTTTATTATTGCAATTCCAAAAACATCTGTATACAGGCTAGGTCTGAGTTTCAATGATCAGAATGCAAGTTTTCGTTATTGCGGTACCCACCTCGTTCACATTAATAAAAAAATCTCAATTATTTTGAATTTACAGTATCTGTCAACATGGTAACATTTTGTATACTCTTCAGTAAATACAATGATGTATATTATTAAAGAGAAAACCTTCATACACAAATATATATGTGTCTCTTTAATATTAGTAAGATCATATTCATTTTTATAGCATATATATTAATTGTTTTGTATTATTTTTTATTATGCATCTATCAGTCAGGGTTATTAATTACAGTGTTTTTTTCTTCTTTTTTTTTTCTTTTTTGGGGGAGGTGGGGTTTGCTTAATTTCACATAAATTATTTTGGAAGTAGAGTTATATCCCTTTAGACCTTCTAATTTCTTTTAAATATATATATGTACAATGATGTATAAGTAAAAAAGTAATATTTCCTCTTTTGTGTTTATTTTAATTGTCTTTTGAAACTTATAGATATTGATAATTGTCTTTGCTGCTCATTCTGATATATATATGAATGTTATATTTGTCACTGGACATTGAAAACTATTACCATCATCTAAATCACATAAAAACAAATTCATAACATATTGTATAATGTATAATCAATATTACCCTATTGTACTCTCTAAAGCTGGTTTGAAGGAATCTGTCACAAATCTCATAACAATGCTGGACTTTCCAACTCCAGACTCCTGTCAATGAAAGAAGAATGGGACAATTGTTTAAAATTGTAAGAATACACTTCCGAGTAGATTTTTCTTGTAATTTGGTAATACAGTTTATATATTGTTTATCTTTTAATCCTGAAACCAATACCCATGGGACAAATGTACACAGTACAGTAACGTAAATTATTTTAGTAACTTACAAAATGTATAAAGTGATTCTTTTTAAATGATAATGTTTTAACAAACCAAACCTATTTCAACAAAACACAATCTTTTCAAGTGGTTTCAGTCCAAAGTTGCTCCTGTCTAAAGTTGAATAGGCCCGGGCCCATAATAAAACAACTTTAAATATTAAGAGGGGGGATAGGACCTTTATCTAGACTCTGGGATTGGGTGTTTTTAGGCTTATGAATTCGGGATTTCCTCTTTCACGGCTTTTGGGATCCAGGAATTCTTTTTGTTGAGACAGATAGACTTAGAGCCAGATTAACATGAAAGCAACAAAATTGATTGTCTTGGATTCAAAAATCATTTCATTGTAGTATTCATTGCAGCAAATAGAAGTACAAATGTAATAGATCGCTTTTTGTATACGGAAATTGTCTTCTTTCATCAGAAACATCTGTGTCCTATTGACATGATTGATATCATGTAAGTTCAGTGCATATTGGTTCATCATTTATTCTCAGTCACATATGTTTATAGATCAGATGTCAAATCCATTTATTTTGTTATGGGTCAAAAACTAGATTGTTGTAGCTAAACCAGAAAGTGTCCCGTTTCTCAGTTGTTCACTCGACACCTGCATCAAACGATTGCCAATGAAATATCATATGTGTATGGGAAATCACAGACTCAATGAAAAATAGGTAAATGAAATGTCGTCCAAAGTGGTTTCATTAATATATATAAACAGATAAACTCTTCAGATTTGAAAGTGAAACTTACCCCTAGTAAACACACTTTAACTTCACGAATTGACATTGTCATTCACAATATATCATCTTTACGATTACAATGTTTATAAGTTGTAAGTTTTTCGTATATTTTCAATGGAATCAAATAGTGTGAATACGTTATATTGTTTTGTTTTAGTGCTTGAAACCCAAACAACCAAGTTTCAGTTCAGGCATGACAAATCCACCATGTTATGATCACATGATTTTGCTTAAGCTAAAGACCAATTTTTGAGTTAAAACTAGTATAAACAATAACGGTCAATAATTACTGTTCACGAATAATTCAGGTCCTCCTCTTATTCGAGAGAGGAGGGAAATAGGGAATAAATAAGAGTTTTTAGTGTTATCGGCTACAAAATATAACGATGAAATACTAAAAAACATGTATATACAGCTATGTTCACTTGAATTTGTTATGTAAATTGAAAAAGAAACGCAGATGTTTAGCATTCAAACGAGGATCAATTTGACGATGATCTGGCTCAAATTGTAGATGGAATCACTGCTACAAAAACAAGTAAATGGGATCTAACCGAAATATGAAAAATATTCGATAAGAACACACTGACAACTTGCACTTTTAATCCGTGACGGTTGAAGTATCAAAGAAAAGGTCACCTGCCGCATGTATAATAGAGAGGCATGCAGGGCTAAGTATTCTATTTTCTCTTTAAAGATGAAATGACCGTACATTTGGAAAATTCATCTTACCAAAAAAAAAATTTAAAAAGAAATACACATTTTATCGACCGCTGTTTTGGAGGTACAAATTCTTTTTCTTAAATACTGTCAAACTTTTTTTCAAAAGAAGCAATTTGAAAGATGGGGATAAAAAAAAAACTGTGTTATACGAAAATGATGACCTATTCAATTTTGAATAATTTGGTCTCTACGAGTTATGTTTGCAAAAAGCTCCTTATTAATCATACACACAAAATATTAATATTCTTTAAGATACAGAAACACTCCTGAAAATACCTCAGGTTCAAACTAACTCATATGGTAAAATTCATCGTACTCTTAGAGTAACAACATCTTTGTATATATATATATATCCACAATTCAGGTATACAGTATTTGCAAAAGCCACGGTCAAATAACTATTTTGGTAGGCTGAGAGAAACAAGAAGAAAATTCGACCCCAATTCTCTCTTTCTGTTCACGAGAGAAATCCAGTTTTTCTCACTGCTCAATTTTTTATGAATTCTTATACAGTAAATACCACGAAAACAACCCCAGTGATCATATTTTATGCGAACTTATAATTTATGCTACACTATATTATTTCGCTTAAAATTTCACCAGGGTTGAGTTCAATATCGTAGCAATTTCTATGTAGCAAGTAGTCTATAGCTGTACACGATTAATAGTCAAAATCTACGTAGCACTACGTAGCAGCGACAATATTGAATGCGGCCTTGTTCTGTTGTAATTTCTTACACGTGAACAGATATGGCTAGATTAACACTGACGTGGAAAAGTAACAGCTAGATTAACACTGACGTGGAAAAGTAACACATGGCCAGCGAAAGCTCTTTTTTTGAGAGCCCAGGTGGTCGTGTGGTCTAGCGGGACGGCTGCAGTGCAGGCGATTTGGTGTCACGATATCACAGTAGCATGGGTTCAAATCCCGGCGAGGGAAGAACCAAAAATTTGCGAAAGCAAATTTACAGATCTAACATTGTTGGGTTGATGTTTAGACGAGTTGTATATACATTATGTACACAGCCATGTATCACCATCATTGATGGCGATCCGATGGATACATCTGTTGTAGGGTTGTCACTGACTTAGACGTACTTATGAATATAATTATTTTCTGTGACTGTATCTTACATTAATTTGTAGGATCCTTTACTATAGATAATTTAGCTGATCTGTAACAATAACATCTTCATGCCTTATATATCATGTACTGTAGTACGCCGCTAGATTAACACTGACGTGGAAAAGTAACACATGGCCAGCGAAAGCTCTTTTTTTTTAGAGCCCAGGTGGTCGTGTGGTCTAGCGGGACGGCTGCAGTGCAGGCGATTTTGTGTCACGATATCACAGTAGCATGGGTTCGAATCCCGGCGAGGGAAGAACCAAAAATTTGCGAAAGCAAATTTACAGATCTAACATTGTTGGGTTGATGTTACGACGAGTTGTATATACATTATGTACACAGCCATGTATCACCATCATTGATGGCGATCCGATGGATACATCTGTTGTAGGGTTGTCAGTGACTCAGACGTACTTATGAATATAATTATTTTCTGTGACTGTATCTTACATTAATTTGTAGGATCCTTTACTATAGATAATTTAGCTGATCTGTAACAATAACATCTTCATGCCTTATATATCATGTACTGTAGTACGCCGCTAGATTAACACTGACGTGGAAAAGTAACACATGGCCAGCGAAAGCTCTTTTTTTGAGAGCCCAGGTGGTCGTGTGGTCTAGCGGGACGGCTGCAGTGCAGGCGATTTGGTGTCACGATATCACAGTAGCATGGGTTCGAATCCCGGCGAGGGAAGAACCAAAAATTTGCGAAAGCAAATTTACAGATCTAACATTGTTGGGTTGATGTTTAGACGAGTTGTATATATATATAAATTTACAGATCTGTAAATTTGCTTTCGCAAATTTTTGGTTCTTATATATATACAGCTATCGCTATTATTTCCCCCTAATAACCTTATATTCAGGAATAAAATAATGTTGTGTTCTTATGTATATGAGTACACATACATACTCATTTCGTTATTATTTACTTTTATGCCTCAAAGGTATTATTTTTCTTAAAATTATCTTTGAAAAATGCGTTTGTGACTACTGGGCGTATGTTACTATGATTTGTCAACGTTTCACAAAACTAATGCTTCTATGTGCAGTGTTATAAGAATAATATTTTATTTCCTAAAAAAAAAATTGTTGCTAGGCAAAGTTCGTGTTCTTCATATGCAATTGTACACACAGTATATGATCAAAGACCAAACATATTTAATAATAATATCTATGCATTCAGAGAGCATGCACATATACGTTTGTGTCTTTTCCTAATACATAAGTTAAATTATAAACATATAGATAACTGAATGAGAATGAAATTAGTATTTTTTTTAAAAGTGGCAATGGAATAAAGAATAATGAAAATTATGTAATGTAGGCAAAACTCAAGTATTCACAAATTGATGATCCTTGATAAAGTCATCGAATAAAATCGTTTTTAGGTTAAAATTTCCCTCGAGTTATCCTTCTTTTCCTGATATTTTAGCCTAGAATATGAAATACTATACAATAAATTTTTAAATGACAGATGACGGCTTACAATTTAAATTTTATTTAAGGAGTTGTAAAGCATAACAATATACACTATATAGTACATGGACCTCTAAAAAAAATAAGTAACTTGCAATCTTTTAAAAATATCAAAGTTATGTTTATCCCCATCATGAGTTTATTCAATATAATGTTTGTTGAATGCAACCCTCGAGAAATAATGATTTCTGGCTTACATTGTCAATATCGGTGTCGTTATATTTTAATAAATTATTATCAGCATGTTGTAAGAGTTCTATCTGCAGCTATTTGGTTTCATTATGAAATGTCCAACCGTCAATAGCCTGTTATTCAGTGGTTGTGGTTGTTTCATGTCTGCTATATTTGATTTTCGTACACTATCTCGGAATTGTTTCACGTTTTGTTATTTCGGGTATTTTATAGCTAACAATATGTATAGTATAGAGTTTGTTTATTGTTGAATACCGTACAATGACCTTTGATTGGGAATATCAACATTGTTTGGATTCTTTTATACTGAACGACTTTAGAAACGCAACACTCATTTTATTGATTTTTTTTAACAAATCTTTTTTGATTACAACTACTTTTCATGCTTATCATGTTTCTTTCGTCTTACAAAAAAACAAAATCTGACTTACCTGTGGTTATTGAACATACCGAATTTTTGAAGTCGCACTTATTTCTTAAAGCGAAATTTTGGTCCCATGAAAGATTGTTTTATTTTTTTGGCTTTGTGAAACAGTTCTTTCAATCCTTTGCCTTACTTTACTTTTTTTAAATGTTGCATCTCCATTTTGCCAAGTCTGAGAAATAAAACAAACAAAGAACTGAATTAGCCTTTAAGAATACTGCAAACATGAAAACATAGATGTGCTGCAACCATACCGTATGACTTCAGAAACTCGTTCTACTGTCCTTCCGACAACGATACAAGTAAACAAGATTTGTTGCTAGCCATCAATGAACAGATTAACGTGTAGTGACAATGAAGCATCAACAGAATTTGATTATGCAACGTCATTTGACAATCATTTCTACGGCCGCAACGTCAACTGCTAACCAAATTGCCGAGTGCCATTGGGTACAGATTAATGCCATAAATGTTTCCCATGAACTGCATTGCCAAAGAATTGACTGAAGGAAAACCTGTAAAGCCCTCAAGTTTCAAACGCATAATTGCCAAAACCAATTAATGGGTTGAACAAATGCAAAATCAGAAGGTGTAAAACAGAACCCAAAAAATGTCAGACAGAATTTGTTGACCTCTCTGGCAATCATTTTGGCGTTAGTAACAGGCAGTCATCGCTGTTGACGTTGACACATTCATTTAAAAATAACACAAAAATAATCTAGCTAGTGTTGCCGTTTCTAAAGTCGTTCAGTATATTTTTGTATTATGAAGTCATATAGTAGGTGCCGATTTTGCAGCAATTTTGGAGTAAGGGGTGGAAGAACCAGCTACACCATGTAAGTATTGACAAAATCTGATCTGTACGCTTTATTCTTAAATAAAAAAAGGTTGAGTAAAAAGAAACTAGAGGAGCCATGGCCAGGCATTTTATTCCGTCACCTAGTAACCATAGCTCTGACCAAGCTGAGTGTAGTCCTCGTGTTCAATAGGTGGGTTTAATAGTCGAATTTGAAACAAAATATCAATCAGGTTAACTCAAATTTAGAAAAGTCTCACCCGACTGAATAAAAATTGAATTTCATGGGGGATTGGTTTTCAAAAATATCTTAGGACTATGACATGAAATGATATGGCTTAGGTCATATCTTAATTCAAAGTAATGTTTTGAAAGTGTCTACAGATCGAAAATTTTAAAAAGTTAGGATATCAAAATATATGTCATATAATGGTCTTCTAGGATAATGATAACATAATTTTCTTTAAGACTTAAATAGGCACGTTTAAAGTACAACGATTGAAATAAAGTAAAAATATGATAAAACGGCTAAATTTATATGATTCTACGGATTCAACTATAGAAGGTCTGTTAAACCAAATTGGCGCTATATTGTCAATTTTCTACCCACATAAACCCCGTTTATTAAAAAAATAACATTTCTGGTACAATAAAAATGTCTTCTTTTAATTACTATATTGTTTATTCCAATAAAACCTAATAGAACTACTTATAAAACGGAAGTAAAACTATTATTTTATATCATAGTTCTTCATAAATCAGTTATTTTATGTAACATTTACCTCACAGATGGAGCTAAACCACAGAATTGTCTATCTGAACGTGAAATCTTGTTACCAGTAACTATTAGTAATTTTTCGGATAATATAAATTGATGCTTTAACTGACAAAAAAGATTCCACTTGATTAATTTCTCTCCCTTTTGTTTGCTTTTCTAATAGTGTAAAAATCAAATTATGATCTAGAATATTTGCATAATGTGGGACTAGAACGTTATACCAACATTGCGCATGGTTTTGATGAAGAACTGTTATAATTGACTTAATAAGATGTTTAGTTGCAAGTTAATCATAACCAACGATTTTTACAATACTAAATGTGTTTTTTTGGCTTTACGGCTTCATGCAGGGAAAAATGATAAAGATGATATCATCGATAAATAATGCGAATGATGTGAAGAAAATGATTTTTTAAATGGCATGTTTGGTTAAACGATTTGTAAAAAGAAAATAGAATTATCCATTAGACAATGGATATTGGCCACTGACGAGTGACGGTGGTTCAATTGAATTAGAACTTCTTGTGAGAAAACCACAACACATAAAAAAAAATACACGGAAGCCGGTTTGCGCCACAGTGAAACAATTGGTATATCCTTATTACAACACCCAGCAATATGTCAAAGATTCAAGTAACGTCATCCTTGTATATACTAGTGTACGACATAAAAAAACAACACCCTTTTAAATGCCCTAACCAGCTTCTGTGAAAAATATCATATTCCGTCGGTATAGAAAGGAGACTAAAAGGTATGAATGAAAGGAGATGTTGAATTTAAACATCAATGAGACAGCAAGCCAACAACAAATGTTTTCAAAAAAGACACACATACACACAAAGTCAAAAGGATTTATAAAGAGATACAATTTAATGATTATATATAAATTCAGAACACAATGAAGTTAATTTTCCTAATTATATGATTATTATGATCAATTTTTGCTAATCGAGTGTTAAAAACAGTATGAATAAAATAAACGTATTATATACGCCGATGAGCCAGCAACCCGACAAAACGATGCATTTGAAACGCCATTTATAAGACGTCTGAAAATCTTCTTAAGAATACTCTTTTTTTTTCTAAATGTTTCTTTTTTTTCCCCAAAAAATGTGTATAGTTAGACGATTTGTATAGTTAGACTATACAAATCCTTGATTTTTCTAACTGTTGTTATATCAACCATTATTTAAAAAAAAACACGTTTCTCCGACTAATGATAATAAATCCTGTAATGTCAAAATAACCACACACAGAACAGTATCAATAAGGAACAATAAAAGTTAACCTAAGTAAACCACCCGTAATTCATTCTTACAAAAGGTTACGTTCGGAAGTGATTGATTAGAAGCGTTTAAACTAAGATTGATAAAATATGTTTTGTTCGAACTGCAGGTGCGAAAATTACAATGTAATTGACTTGTTCAAAAACTATTGTTATCTGTGACCCTGCAAAGGAAAACATCAAATAGTAACAAATAAAAAGAAATTCTGTAATATGATAGATTTCTGCAGTTCAGTCGTGCTTTTCTGAGTCAGGTCTGAATTGTTTTTTGGCAATTTTATAAATGACCTGACGTGACACCTGCCAGCATACCTGATAATTGCTAAAACATCAAAGACTTCATATATAAAATCTGCATGGAGGTATCTTGTTGAGTACAAAGGTGTTTGTGTAATATTATATGTGCAAATGCAAAGAAACTGTCAATATATTTATTAATTGCTTTTGTATTTTATGTTTTTAGGAAGATGCAATGGTATGCTCCTGATAAGTGAATCTTTCAATAAAAAAATGCTGAAAGCGTGCACACGTGTAGTGTGGGCATATACATTTGAATATCCAGTTTATCGAAGAATAGCAGCGAAAAATAAATAGCCGATCGAAGGAAGCAACTGAATTACAAAACTGCCGCGCGTAGATATTTGAAGGGGACAAACTATACTAAAGGAAATTGATGCAATAAAACTAACGAATTCGGTTTGTTTTAGAAATGGTGTTGTGATATATACGTACGATGGCCGAAGTAAGCCGACAAAAATACAATTTAAACTTTGTTTAGTACTGTACAGAAAGTTTGTACATAGTACTATCTTGTTGTTTTACTTCCTGGTTAAAAGATAGTACTCTGTACAGAAAGTTTGTACATAGTACTATCTTGTTGTTTTACTTCCTGGTTAAAAGATAGTACTCTGTACAGAAAGTTTGTACATAGTACTATCTTGTTGTTTTACTTCCGGGTAAAAAGATAGTACTCTGTACAGGCAAGTTTGTACATAGTACTATCTTGTTATTTTACTTCCTTATTAAAATATAGTACTCTGTACAGAAAGTTGGTACAGTGTACTATCTTTTTATTGGATCAGAAAGTATAAGAGCAGAGTTGGTGGAGACTAGCTATTTGATTTATCGACGTATTTTTATCTGGTTCTTTCATCATGTTCATTGAATTTCATGATAAATTGAAAGGGAATGCTAGATATAAATTATAATTAAATGCGGTTCCTTCAACCAACATACGTAATAAATCTCAAGACTTTACACCGGTTTTTTTTTTAAATTTCATTTAATGAAAGTTTGTTGCATATAATTAAAATTATAACTAACAGTGTTTCAGGATTTTTTGCTTATACTATTAAAGCATGGGTCCCTTTTCAAAAGTCTCCCAACTTTTCTTGATTTAGCAAGGTATTCTTTGACATTTTTGTTACGTTTATACGCTACTATAGGCACCTGGGTGAAGATTTCACTACATTGTTTGTCTTTTTTGCAGATTGCTCCAATGTTTTCTTATAACCTTACTAAGGTTTTTTACCATTGGATTATATTTAGTAATGAGAGTGAGTGGGACATTCTTTGTCCTATCGGCCTTCAATAATGTTGTTTTTCTGCTTGTGGTATTTTTAACGTTTCTTACATTCTCTTTTTTTATTTTTACAGTATCCTCTTTCAACTAACTTATCTTGTAAGTTAGTTAAATGTCTATCTAACTCATTGATGTCACTATTATTTCTAATATGACGTATATAGTCATACACTGTAATACTTGTGAATGTGTGTTTCGGATGTGCACTAGTGATTGGTAAATATTGATACGTTTCATTTTTTACAAACACTTCTTATCAGAGGTTTTTCTGTTTAATGCAGCTTATCCAGACAGAAACAAATAGCATATGTATAAATGTTATTTGTCACTTTTCAAAGAAAAAACATTGACTTTTTTTAATTTATGTATATACACATTTTTTTCCAATTACACATATCATTTCTTTTTTTAAATAATAAATCAAATGATTTGGGTTTTATTCATAAAAAAACAACAAGGAACACAAACTTTCTGTACAGTTCAAGACATTTTTAAAAGGAAGTTCAACTAATGCAAAAATGGTGGTAATGTACTTCCTGATTCCATAAAAAGATAGTACACTGTACAAACTTGTCTGTACAATGTACTATCTTTTTACCCGGAAGTAAAACACGAGATAGTACTATGTACCAACTTTCTGTACAGAGTACTATCTTTTTACCCAGAAGTAAAACAACAAGATAGTACTATGTACCAACTTTCTGTACAGTGTACTATCTTTTAATAAGGAAGTAAAACAACAAGATAGTACTATGTACAAACTTTCTGTACAGTACTATATAAAGTTTAAATAGTATTTTTGTCGGCTTACTTCGGCCATCGTATATACGGACTATAAATGACAATAAAATTGAGAATGGAAATGGGGAATGTATCAAAGAGAAAAAAACAACAGCAGAAGGTCACCAACAGGTCTTCAACGTAACGAGAAGTTCAAGCCACCGGAGGCATGCTTGTGTTTAAATGCTGCACTGTTTTTGCCAAAATAGAGGTGTTGTTTTACATATTAACGGACACCCTATTGCCCCTCCTCTAAATTGTCTTCGAGCGAGTTTCATATAGGTTATAATGTGACGTTTCCTGTACAGAAACATAATGAAGTTAAACATTTTTAAAGGTTTAATTTATTTGAGTTTCGATCAGACGTACCCGAAAGAAAACAATACTACGGAGAAGCCATCCCTTTTTCATATAGTTCATATCAAACCCTCTGCATCTGTTTGTTGAATGGTTTTGGTTGTATCATATCTTTGTCAATTTATTCACATTTCACTTTTGAAGAATTTAAACATTACTTTCAAGTATTTAAATCTTAAGTTACGCCATTAGTTAACATGATCTGATACAAAGGAGAACATTTTATCTTCTTTTCCATAATTTTGTGCCATCTGTTGAGTGGGTATATATTTCATTTTAGTATAATATATGAGTTAGAGGTTAACCCCTCTGTTGGTCAATAAAAATACAATCTTTCATCGAGTGATAAGAAAATTTACAGGAGGTCTTCTTTCATGGGAATTAAATTTGTTTAACTTGTTGTTTCCTCCTCTTAAAACAAGTCCTGTAAGCTTATAGAAGTATTTGCACCTAGAATTATTTGAATTTTTTTAGCCCCACCTTTCGACCAAACTGGTTTTACTTTTTAAAGGCTATATATATGTGCTTGTTAATCGTAGTATAAAACTTGACTAGTGTTAAAAAAAAAAAAATACACGCCAACCTTGTCAATATAATACTTGTATTTCTTTTGAAATAAGAAAAGAGAGCAGTTCATTTTTCTTACAGCCGATTTCGCTGAGTGTGTAACTTAAGGTAATATTTTTGGTTAGCTTGCTTGCTATCTGAACCGTAAAGATATTATTATATAAGGTATACAACCCTCCTTTCGAAGAATCCTAGTCCTACAGACAAAAAGATAGGTCACATGTATCTGTCGGACTAGTATATTCTAAAAGGAGGGTATTTTACCTTACCTAATAAGGACTTCACGGCCGTTCAGCTATAGCAAGCAAGCTAACCAAAGATATTAAATCTACTGCTACATACATGTACTCAATGAAATCGGCTGTAACACCGGGAGAAAAAACACAAGTTGAGAAAAAAAAACCGACGCAACCATTCATGGCCAAAAGATAAAAAGAAAAGACAAACAACGGGCCTCATGATATTACACAGAAAATTAAATGTTGAACACGATACCTTTCAAATAATGGAGTAAAGCTTGAGTACCCCAGAAGAGTAATATAAGTGTGACAAAACCCTATAGCCTTAATGAAATTTTAGGTTGTTTATTGCTGCTAATTTTCAAGCAAATACAACAAACTTAGGCCTGTGTTTATACTTTACAAATTTCTGAAAAAGTGACCATAGCATTCTCCTTATATTGTTTTTGTTTCTCCCGTGTTTTTATTTTTCATCCACATCCTAAACCCATACAGACTTTATAATGGTATAAACAAGGTTCAAGTACATGCGGTTTCGTGTATTTCAAACCAAATTAGATGTATCCGTAACATTTTCGGTGGTCGGCATCATTCTAAATTGTTGCAAAATTTATCAAATTATGATTTCCTTCGCACATAAATTATCACCAATTAGGAAGACGCCACTTACCTTCGTCCAAACATCTCTTCAGTATCTGTTTATCATGGCTAATTTGACTTTTATTTTACTATCAAACAAATTTGACAGACTTAGTTTTTACAAGAAAACAGTACCCCTCTGACACTTTCATCGCTAGGGTTTTAGGTGCATGTGCCGAGTTAAATTGGCACTTATTGTGTTTTATGACGTGTTACTGTCTTTACCACTTGTACCCACTTATAAAGTGACACTATAAAAAATGAGGAAATACAGGCCACACACACTAACTTATCAAGTACAATGTGATAAGATGTTACTACTCGCCCATTACTTAATTTTACAACCTCTTTTTTAACAGTACACTTTGTCAATATACTTTCGTGATCTTTCGTGTTCATCAATATCTCGGAAAAAGAACGGACTTCACATCGTTTATCATGAAAATGAATTAGATTTTTGTAGATGATTGATTGATTGATTGATTGATATTTCACAGTTCAGTATGTAATACTATATAGTACTGTTTACATTCAAGTTGTGAAAAACTTCTTAAATACAAAATTTCCAATAATTAAATTTCAGAAGTATGTGTTAGAGGAACGGATATCTCGTGTTTCTTGTTTCTCTTTTTGTAAGCTGTTTGCTGTTCTTGTCATTAATCGAAATTTACAAATCATCAAAGTATCAAACAATGATTTTGCATAACGCCTACGCTGTGATTGTCAATGGAATGTCAAATATCAGCCGCAGAACAAAATATGAAATAAGACCAGTTAAACTTACACACATGCATGTACTCTTTTGATATTAAACGTTATTTCTAACTTATTTCGTCTCTTTTTGTTGATAGGGTTCGTGTTTTTCGTTCTTTTCTAATTAAATATGAATTCAATTATAACTTTTCTAGTAATGACTTTTTATTTAGGTTAAAATTATGAAAACAAAGCGTAAATAGTTTCGAATAGAAAACACTTTTTTTTATTGAGAAGTTGTTGTTTTTCTCTCCCCTTGGTATTGTTAAACTGAATGACACTGGACTTCGCTTATTTTTGTCTTGCTATATATATATAAAAGCAACACAATTTGTGAAGTTTATTTCTGGTGCTAGATTTCGAGTTTATTGCAGTGACTATATTACCAAATACCGGAGAACATTTGCAACCATATGCAGAAAAAAAATAATGAACTTTTATTAAAGAACATAAGTTGTGAACACATATACACCGTTACTATACTGAACCTCCTATTTTGTGCTGATTCATTGAAGAGTGCTGTATTCACTGCGGAGGTATTTAGTTAAAACTTTACTGAAAGGCAACATGTCATTTACTGCACTTAAATCCATTTTATCGCTCTATCTTCAACCTTTTTCATGTTACAACTACATATTTATATTTTTTACTGATAGCGTGGAAATTTTACACGATTTTTGTCAAAAATAATTCAATACTACAAAAATACTTCACAGTAGTGTTTCTTCTTGTTCTGTAAAATATCAATAGTAGGGTTTTCCATGTCGTATGGATCATCTCAAGACATAAATGTCTTCTCAATTTGTCATTCAATACACAAAAATTCAAAGGATGAACTTTGGCGTCTGTAAGCTCACGCGAAATAGATTAGTTGGTATATTAAAATCTATTAGTTATCTGTTGTAACCGTTATTTGTTGACAAATTTATTAAGAAACTACTATTAATTTGATGTAGGAATTTTTTGTGGTAATAAAACAAGAACTTGATGACATTGACTTGTATCACGTAACTGCTTATACATTCAGCCGATGAAAAGTAGAAGCTGAACAAAAATGAGTGAGAGAGAGAGAGAAGCAGTTTGGAGTGGCATATGGTATATTTATCTAAATGATTGATTGATGGATTAATGGATACATAATGTCCAGTGGCAAGTAGTACGATCATATTAAAAACGCCTCATTTGGAGACTATCTTCTACTTTTTGCTCGCCACGATATAGCCTTTTTGTGCTAATGCGGCGTAAAGCAACCAACAATCAATCAATCTATTTATACTTTGTAATAGGCACGCACGCTGAATATCATTTTAGATGACAAGGTACATTGTAACAGTCCAAATGAAACCATTCAAGCCTCTATAGGAGCATACGATATTCTAATGAAGAGTCGACTCAATCTGATTTACATTATATATCATCTATCATTACTCGCTTACTCATCGAATAATCTGAGCAAAATCAGAGATCTATTGTTTAAGTAGATTGGACTCGGTCAGTCTTTGACAAAGTTCGCCATCACAAAATAATACTAGCTGAGAAGCACCTCCCGTACTTGATACGAGATTGTTACATTGTACCACAAAACCATCGGGCGGTTTTCTGAAGTAGTGTCTTCGCTCTCTCGAGATCCCTCTTCATTGGGGGCTTTTTTGGTTAAAACAATTAATTAGTTACTTTTATCAAATAAATTTGAATAACCTACAAAGACATATAACTAACTTCTGCCATCCGGTTTAATTAATCTGATAACGACTAATCATGCTTTAAAGAGGCAGAACCCATTCTTTCTCTAATTTCAAATTGAGTCATGTATTCTTTACAAAATATTTGTCAGTTGATTTTTTTCGAATAAAATTCCATGTCAATTTAAATAAGTTTCTGATTTCAAAACAAGATATTCCTAAACGGTTGAATCATTAAGAGACTTTTAATTACAGGTGCAATTACACAGGTGTTTGTCGTTTTAACTCGATGTCAACTAACAGCAAGGCAACAAGTTAGCGGTTCGTGATCTTATCTATCCACACGTCATTTTATAGGTATTCAGCTTCACCATTGCTTTGAAGAAATTTTAGCAGGTGTGCTACAAACACCATTAAAACAACATGATTATTGTAAAACTGTGTATTTGTTTCCCTCAAAGATACTAGATACTCTAATACACATTCAATGTGACTGTATGAAATTCATTTTTCCCATAGTTGTTAGAAAAAAATGTTATCGTTATTTAACGCGTTTAAGCGTTCTAATTGCATATTTTTCTCCGACTAATTGAGTTTCATCATAAAACGGGCAATGAAACAAGTGGATTTTTTAACTGAATAGTACATCTTTTAATTTTTTACGAAATTTTTCTTATTTGTAAAGTCTGAAAAGCATCCCTTCTCCAAACATCAAAGCTCCAACGACAGGAAACCAAACAAATTACTCGAACAACCATGTATGTTTTCAATTTTGGAGAAAGCGCCTTGGCCTCCTGAAGCATAAATATACTTCTAATTATTTATCCTGTAAGCTTTCATTGTAAAAATCATTTTGACCAAAAGTGATTAATTTGGCAGGAAATGACCACTATTTAGATTTTTATCTAAATACTTTACGAATTTATTTACCTTAAAAGACTCTATTATGGGTATAAAGACTTTACTTTTAATAGTTATTTTTCAATCGTCACTCCTCTTTTTAACAACCCATCAGCTGAAAGTGAAAATTAAAAAGAAAAACATTGTTTAAAATTCACACAACGTTACCTCATCAACGAAATTCTATTTTGATAGCGAAGCAGCCTAAAGGTGTGTTTGATTCGATCGACAAGTGTAAAAAGCCAATTGTTAATTGATATCTATCAGATAAAATCATGTAAAATCTCAAGTTCCTTGGAGGGATAAGAAGTTCATCAGCGAGAAAACATCATGTTTTCATGTGACATTTTCTGGAATCTGGTAAAACTTGTATTTTCAACAAGCACATAATTGAACTTGTAACTGTGTCAACTATATGACAGTTCTGTCTTTAGTTTCTGAAAAAACTAATTTACTCAAACGTTTTGGCTTTACTGTCATTCATTTTTTACTATCATTGATCTAAAAAAAACAGTATCCTTGTTATTATCAATTGATAGTTTTATCTATTTGCTTTGATAGAACAAATCATTTTGATTAAAAATCACAAAAATCTCTGAATTATATGTTTTCCTCGAAATATGTAATACCCATGCATATGTGCATTTGTCGCCACTTAATTGTGCAATAGTATTTCTTTAAACTATTAAGTAGGTAGGCACTGTCTAAATTTAATCTCAAATATTAATGAAAACTTGGTTTCTTACCGGGCAATACAATTGGCATGGAAGAAGAATTCACTAGCATGACTATAGTCACATGTAAACAATAATAAAACATAAACACATTTTATTTGCTTATGTTAACAACAATTTTGATAATGTTCTCCTTTGTTGCTTGCAACCATATCTGCTTACTTACTTGATTCAACTTACAAAAATCTGGCAAACAGTTTTATAATTTTATTGACTATGCGTGAAGAACTTAACATTGTTAATTTCTAATAAATTTTAAGGAAACCAGTTTTCTGAATTGGATAACTTGATGATAAAGAAGTTGCTTATGTCGATAAAAAAAAACCTCGTTGAATGTATGAAAAAGGGCCATAACTTTTTATTATTTTTTTAAATTTATTTTCTCCATTATTTAGTTAAATAAATATTTATTTATTTATTTACATGAAAAGCAATGTTACCAAGAAAATAAACTTGTTAGTATACATTTATATGACACCTACAAGTGTCAAGTAGATATTAATCTCGCTATCGCTGGACGATCTTGTAATAAGGCAAGTGACCATACAGTATATCTTTAACAAGATCTGTAACAACTTATCCGTAATAAACATGTTTATGACATTGGAGAGTGAATTAATTTAATTTTCTATTCAATATATACTTATAGTTTTTACTTATAACAAATTTATAATGCTATAAAATTTTAACTTATCATTTTAATGTAGTAATTATTCTCAGTTTGATGAATAAAAATATAATAGAATTTTTTATAAGAAACGAATGTATCTAAACTTATTATTTTGGCGGAAAATAATACTTTTTATTAAAAACGAATATATCTTTAATCTAGGATTGATATGGAAGTATGCTATCTGCTAAATATTTCTTTGTATTCTTCCATCTATATTTATGCGAATATCTGATATTAAAAGTGTTTGAAACAACCGGTAAATAATTTCCATACAGCACTGTTGGTAAATTCGGAAGTATAGTTGCAACAGCATGTGTTATACTGTTTGTCGA
This sequence comes from Mytilus trossulus, assembly GCF_036588685.1. Lineage (NCBI taxonomy): Eukaryota > Metazoa > Mollusca > Bivalvia > Mytilida > Mytilidae > Mytilus > Mytilus trossulus. Next base: position 18,715,064 of record NC_086378.1, on the reverse strand, counting down.
ATTCATCACAGGCAGACGAGTGCCTGTGGAATTCATCCTTCAAACTCGTCTGCGACTCAAAAGCACTTTCAAAATGACCAAAAAATGATAAATTACAGTTCTGTAAAGAAATTAATTACTAATATGACAAAAAATACTTGCTCAGATTGAACTTCTTCATATTATATTAATTTCAATTTAATTGCATCAATTGTTTAATAAACAGGGCACAGTTTCACGAAGCTGTCTTAGGACTAAGACATGTCTTAGTATGGTCTTACGACATATCTTATAGTTCTAAGTGGATTTCAATTTAATTGTATCAATTGTTTAATAAACAGATATTTTATTTAATATATTTAGTGTTGTATTATCCTTTCTGTGATCTTGCTGGAGTTTACAATATACTTTATTAAACATTCATTTTATTGCTAAATATGCATGACAGCATGCATTTATCTGCAGAACAATTATAAAATCGTTTTAATTTGTGAGTCACTTAGAAACTTGAAACTCTATTCATAAATAACAATATATTTCATATGCTATCAGTAAATAAATGAAATGGCAAAGTTGTGTGTCAAAATAGCATAAGTATTGTTTATACGGGAAAATGTCCAATGAGCGAATTTGCAACTTTTCGGCCACCAAAGATGAAACGAATTTTAGTTCGTGTGTGACATTTCTTATTCATGAAATGTGCCTAAATTTGTTTGTAAGAAACAGAACCAATTAAGTTAGCAAGTTATACACGTGGCTATTGATTTCATCTCCGCCTTAAGGTGGAACAATCTCAACGATTCTATTCAACATCGAAAGCGACCAATCAAATTGCGTCTTACAACTAATACTCTATTCCTTCTATGAATTTTGGATAAATTAAGTTTGATGGTTTCATTTTAGCATAATTTGTTGACATTGTTGAAGTTGAAACATTAAACTGGATAAACAAATTTACAGAATTGTGTATTTGAACATTCACGGCTTATTAAGCAAGTTTGTTGTTTAGTTTATCAAAATAATAGAAATGGATTTATCACCAAGAATTCGAGACGAGACCCAAACTGACATTTGCAGAACTGAGCTTCAGAAACAATATTTGTCTCCAAAAGCAAATGCATTCTCTATAGATTCAATTCTTGGTCAAAGAAGTGTGAAAGACAGTGAAATTGTTGAAGTGCATATAACCAGAGATCACGAGCTTCCAACCACACCGCCTCTTGCAGATAGTCCACCAAGTAAGTTTAAAAAAAATTTATCTTTTCTTGCACTTATATATTTTAGTCATATTGTCTTTATCTAATTGTTTGATATTTAGAAGTATGTGTACACTGTATATACTTTTAATGTGAATATTAAATACACAATTTCTCTAGTTTAAGTTGAGATTGTATTTCTTGAATGATTTTGAGTTTAACACCGTTTAAGATTTGTATATATATTTTTATGTTTTGTTTATGTAATTTTATTTCATTATATATTGATATAATATTTGTGACTACAAAATATTTCAACAGTATAATCTAATTTTAATCAAAATCTACAAATAGTATACTACTAAAAACCGTCATAATAAGAAAAATATATCTTTGGAAATGTAAAAATTTCCTGCAATCGTTTTTTGGCAATAAATAAATGATTTAATAAGTTTATTTATTTTTTGAGATACAAAACATTGAAATAAATAAAGTGTGTTGTATGCACATCACAAAAGAGGTTTTGTTATTTTTGACAATAATATCAGAAATTTACAAAAAAAAAAAGGAAAGCACAAAGTAATATTTTAATATTACTGTTTTTCAGAGAGTATAATCTCAGACGATTCTAGTTCAGACTATAAAGCACGCGCAAGTACCACTCCACCGTTGTCACCAGAACCTTACACCGGTAGTCTGCCAAATGTAAAATGTCGTCTGGAAACCAAAGATCTCTGGGATAAATTCAACGACATTGGAACAGAAATGATCATCACTAAAACTGGAAGGTAAATACTTCATTTGAAATAAAACAATCACAAAAGTGAATTTGGTTGAATTATTACAGTCACAAAAGTGAATTTGGTTCGAATTATTTAGTAAATCCAAGACTATTTGTAAATAATTGAAATGTTTCAGCAGTAAAAAAAAAATAAAGTGTTAAGTAAGAAAACTCTGGGGGCAACACTAAATTAACTTTCCCTAGTTTTTCCTTTTTTTTTTTTCTTTCTTTTTTTTCTTTTTTATTAATAATGAAAACGATATTTATAAGATTGTCATGATTGTCTTGATATTTTTGATTTTTTGACCATGCTAAATATCGTTATTTAAATAAATATTAAACGTAAAATTATATAAATCATAGATAATGATAAATTCCAAAATAGTATATAATAATTTCATCAAAATTTTATTATAAAATTAAATCATAATAGGAAAAAAAAATGTTTATGAATAAATTGTATCAAGAATTAAAAAGAAATATGGTTACCAAAATAAATCGCACTAGATTTTTTCACAAGACAAAAATAAAAACTTGGCAAATAGTTATTAAATTATTTTGGATAATATCAACATATTCCATTCTTCTTAAAAGCACCACACCGGGTTCAATAAATTTATATCTTTTCTGTTCACAATTGAACATTTTAAACAATTCATTGCTGACTACAGCTATCAACGCTAATAGATCATTAATTAAGACCTACTAAGTTTATATCATTTTATTTCACCACATGATTGTTTAGCTATCATCTCTAAAATTTGACCCTCTTTAAGAAACAAAGATTTTGTCGGAAAAATCTTCACAATTATTTAATTCTTTTATTTCATGCCAAACTTCACAATAAATTTTACAATAGGGTGTTGATGATTTTTACGTATTTAACGATTGGCAAGATTTCGCACTTCTGATATCGGCACATTTTTTATTCTTCAAAGATTTTATCTTTCTTATTATTTATTTCAACATATTTGTTCCAACGCTCAAAGACGTTAAATTAATTATTAAAAGTGATGAATCGCTTATTTGTGATAATAAAAAATAATGAGCATTTGAAAAGTTATTTTTTCTCGACTGAAATTATATTTTTTTATATGAAAAAGCTAAATAACGGTATACGAAGATCAATTAATTGCAGATATTATCTTTTTAATGTGTCACATCAACACTTGTTCAGGCTAGATGATTTTCTGTAGAATTCCTGATTAAACTGATGAATATCAACCATAAGAACAAAACCTTAAAAAGATTAGAACCCGTTAACACTTTGAATTAAAATTAGTCATCACCGTTCAAACCAATACCTATTCAATTAGCTCTACCTTTAGAAGTCAAGGTATTTCTGAAAGGTATGCCAACTTTGATGTTGCTGTTTGAGATGGAACCGTCTTGACCGTGAGAAACATCTACTATTAATGATTTATGTCAAATTATAAGCCATTTCCTTATTTAATCCTTAACATGATAAAAATTACATTTATGGTCTACCAGACGCCTTGTTTACTTTCCAATTTCTTAATAGCCCGCAACTTACATTGAAACTTGATTAAAGAAGAGAATTAAACGATGATTAAATGTGTTAATGGGCTGAGAGGTTCCCACCCCTTACCTTTCGTCCGATAGACTTCAGCTTCATCACTTGGTGCCTGCTCATCCCCCGAGGGACAATCTATTGTGTGGGGATCAAGTTAATGGGCAACAAAACTTAACGGGTACATATTTTCTCAATGAGTAGTGAGACAACGATTTGTATATTCATTATTCACAAAAAGGCTTAACAGCAATTGACATGAAATTAACATAGAATAAAATGTTGACCAAATAGGTTAAATTATGCAATTGTCAATATGACTCAAGAAAGTAACTTTTGTTGTTCGTGTTGTATTTTTCATAAAAGTTTTATTTTATATGGATTCAGACTTTGTTCAAAGCTTCAATCAATTCAACAATTCATTTATCAATAATGTTTGTGCTTATGATCATATTTCTGTACTTCAAATGATTTAACACTGGACATAAGTATAAAAATGATACATTTTTATTCAACATGACAAAGCAAATTAGTCATAAGTAAAGTTTCAAAAAATTGCAGTATTGAAATACTTATAACAAATTAGTCAAATAATAAATTAATAAAAAAAAATAAGTACTTATCACTATATTAGAAAGAAAAGATTAAAATAAGTGATACAATTTCACCTAAATTGGTGTATATTTGACTATCCTACCACCTGTCCAAATGAGGAAAAGTTAAACTTATTATCTTAAAGTTCAACATTTCACCACTGAATGCAAAATGGTAAAATGACCCTATTCTGTGACATACGATACGGTTTTACTAAACAAAAACTATTACTTGTGGTGTAAACTTCAAATTTATATTGTAAGTGTAGCGTGTAATCTGTTTCTATATCTCTAAACACTGAAACGTGAAACAAGGTTAATCTGAGTCCCTTTACTACTGAAAACGTCGGGAAATAACTAAAACCCATAATTTACGAATTACCACAAAATAGAAACGAGGTGGAGCACGCAAAACAGCAATAAGATATATGTTACTATTCTATTGATAAGGTTGAAAGCAACAGAGCCGTTGTTGACTCTTGCCCACATAAGGTCATATATTATTATTCCAAGCGTGATGAAAAATCATTAGAACTGAAAAAGGCACGGAATAAGTGACAGTTTGGTGTTTATGATTATAATCTAATATGGTTCTAATAGAGGATTTTAATTTTTACATGCTCATTAATGTCTCTCAACAAATAAACACCAGCTGGGGCCGTGTCAATGAAAGTATCCTAGGATATGTCCTAAGATAGGTCTTAGGACATTATTTAGGATGGTCTTAGGACGTGTCTGAGACATGTCTTAGGATGTAAAACAAAGCTGTCTTAAGACTGTCCTAACTACGATGGTCCTAGAACCATCCTAACACATTTATTTAATTGAAAATATATTTAGAGATTTGTATGACATAGATTGAATTGTATTTTAGAACCTATATGTAAAGAGAGGAAGGATGACTCTTATATAGAAAACAATTAACGCAAAATTAAAGGTTAAAAGTTTTTACGGAAAACGAATAAATACGTAATTAAATGTAATAAAAGATATAAATTAATTTAATACGAAAACAAAAGTAAATGGTAATATTCGTGCTGCAATTTTAGTACATAAACTAGTTTTGTCCTTAGGTCCACTCGATTTCATTACATGTATCGAATCAGGATAAGGTAACAAAAAAAAGAAGCAAACTTTTCCCCATATTTTAATTATTTAAAATATTTGTTGCTTATGATAATAGTATTGTTTAGGCTTCAAAAAAGGCAGCACGAACATGATAATTTAATATAATACAACTAAATCTTTAACAAACATTAAACAATATTTTTTTTAAATTAATTTTATCTAATGATAGTTTAATATTGTATTAGTAATTTTTAGTATTGAGTTTATGCCATATTTGTTGTTTTTATTACGTTTTAGTACGATGTAACCTTTAGGACTATCCTAAGACACCTAATTGTATATCCTAACTTTAGGACCAAGTTTAGGACATATCTTATTTTAGGAGACTTTCGTTAACCCGACTTAGGACTAAGACGTGTCTTAAGACCATCCTAAGACATGTCTTAGTCCTAGGACAGCTTCGTTGACACGGCCCCAGTTCGCCGCAACACGCCTGCAAATGTCAGGGTATTTTATTTGAAATTCCTGAACAAAATGAACACATTTTTACCAGATTCTTGCTTATTTCTAGATTTTGAATTTCAATGCAATGAACAGTTTGTCACTGAATTTAAGTCACCATTGTTCTGTTTTATTGTGGCCATTGGTTTTGATTAAACCATGTAAATTATACGTTGTTTTCCTTTCAGACGTATGTTTCCAACGGTAAGGGCATCATTCTCTGGTTTAGAAGCAGATGCTAACTACGTCATATTGTTAGATATAGTACCAATAGACAACAAAAGATACAGATATGCTTATCACAGATCATCTTGGTTAGTGGCGGGAAAAGCTGACCCACCATTACCCACAAGGCTTTGTTCTCATCCAGATGGACCATTTTCCGGTCAACAGTTGCAGAAACAAACAATTTCTTTTGAGAAACTAAAGCTCACAAACAATCTTATGGATAAAAATGGACAGGTAATTTACATTTTTTTTTAATTTACTTTTAGTAATAATGTAATAATTATATGAGAACTAGCTTGTTGATTTGTACCTCGGAGTAATACAGGGTTTCAAATAAAATTGCAATACTTTTTGTTCAACAATATCCATTTAGCTGGGAAATTTCATCTCATAAAATCTTACTTTCTGTTTTCAGATTATCTTGAATTCAATGCACAAATACCAACCACGCCTTCATATAGTGAAACGTCAACCAGACGACAAGAGTTCCGTAAATGACCTTGAAAATGAAGAATATAGGACATTTGTTTTCCCTGAAACTGTGTTCATTGGGGTAACAGCCTATCAAAATCAACTGGTAAGTAGACAATACTTAAGAACTAAATAATAATTTTCATAATATGCCAAATGTGCCAATTTGTAAACATGTCATGCTGATAAAATGATCTTGCACTTTCACATGAAAGTTATCTTATTTCTTAATTAATTCATTTTCCATTGTAAAGAGTTTTGAAAATAGACAATATATAGTGTTTATTGAACATTGTGATTTTGTTGTTCTTTATCTCTTCCGCTGCCTGGGTCTTAATTTGGTGATATACAGTATCTGTTTACTGCCAAGTAAATCAACCACAATGGTACAGAGGTGAATTTCTGACAGTAAATAATACAAATAAAATCACTTAATCACGCAATTACAACAAAAAAACACGTGAGAGTTAAAGAAATGACGAGACATCCGAAACCTGACGTCATCTTATGTTTCATACGTCTGCTAACTGCCATACTATATAGGAAGTAAATATATCCCTTAATTTTGTTAAAACGTTTTTGTTACTTTGATTCGGTGATAAGAATCTTATTATAACTTAATCACTGTAAGCCTGAAAGACGATAGTGCCCTGTTTTTTTCAGGGTCAGTTAAACATATTCGACACCCAGTCTAGTAATAATTTGTTACGGTTCTGTGATAACCACGTACGCCATATTGATGTCAGAAATTTGTGTGGTCGGAATCATTTTCTACCCTTCTTGCAAACGATAGCATAACAAATTTTACTCACGGTTTGATTTTCTTTCAGATAACTAAGCTTAAGATTGAGAGTAATCCATTTGCCAAAGGATTTAGAGATTCCAGTCGACTCAGTGATATTGAAAGGTAAATAACATAACATAAAAGAATTAATGAATTTTGTTGCAAGATTATTCGAGAAACAAAAAAAAATAGATGCTGAAAAATTTCTTTTGTCTTAAGGGAGGTATGATGAACTATATGTACCAACAATTATTTGCATCTTAGTTGACTATATCTTTGACGTCACTCAGTTTTATAATTTGTTGTTGTTGTGCTCTGTTGATTTGAGTTAATTCATAAACCAATGGTATCAAAAAGACAGCAATCCAACAACTCATTACTATAATTATTTATCAAGTTATCATATTTTGTTATTGATATGGTTTCTTATATTATATAACATTATTTTGCAGGGAAACAATGGAAAATTTGTTGAACAAGCATGGATTTCCTAGAGTACCTTTTCCTTTCCCAATTGACGAAGACACTTTGAAATATAGAGACACATTTTTATCAAGAGGTAAGTTATCTAAATCTATCTTAATGTGTTCTATATAGACATCTGACATAAGATGTTGCTCATTTATACTGTTCAATACATTTATTGTAGTTCAATTAAATATGACAGCTAATTTGAATGATAAAAAAGTAGATTTTTTAGTAGAATATTGTACAACAAAATTTATTATGATATTTTATGCGCTTTCCACTCACGATCCTCTTTCTATTTCAGATGGTATGTTCCCATTTGGAATGATGCCAACATCAAATGCCATGCTACCAGGTTTACCTCTCCATACTTTGGACTCACGAATGATACCCAGTTATAACAGTGTCTTAATAAACGGACAACAAATGACCAGTGAACATGAAGCAATAATCAGAAGCAATATAATCCGAAACTCTTTACAGTCGTCACCGCCATCTAGTCTTCATTCAAGTCACATGTACCGCTACCATCCTTATCTGTCAAAATCGGGACATGTTTGAGACTCCCAAAAGTTAACATTTAGGTCTCCACGTACGACAACCGTATACATAGATCGGTCACAGTCTGAGCATTCCGATGCTTCAATCTTGGATGCTGGTTTCGTCCTTGATTGAACAAGTAGCAATCAGTCAAAACAAACAGTTCGAGCAACCAATTTATACCATGATAGATTATTCTATATGTGGCATGGTCAAAGCATTTGGTTAGAAGAAAATACACCTTAATTCCAAAGTTGTCTTATGGACGGTAGATTAACTTCTTAAAATAATCTATTCGACTCACTGTTTCAAGGCAGTTTTAGATTTTTGACATTATCTATTTGATATGTTAGTAAAGAATTGTATGCAAGCTTTCAGTGACTGCAAGTTCTGAAATGCTGCATATATTAGCCCAAAGATTATTGGCATAATACACTTGAACTTAACTTATATTTGTGATGAAAAACAATTGTTTTCAAATGGTGCTTTTGAAATATAAATTTATATGTGTAATTAATTTAATGTGTTAGAAGTTCAGTATTGTTGATAATAAATAGCAATAAATGTGATATGTAAAAATGTGAAATTTGGTTGTTTTACACTTTATTCCTAAAGCAGATGTCCTATAGAGCAGGCTTTATACCAAAAATCTCAATCTAAGATTCGTTATCCTTCAGCGGTCACATGTAATAAGTATGATAAATATTTTCACTAATGAAAAAAACTTATCAAACACATTAAACAATCAAAATGTACTTCCAAAACCTTTCCTCAAATTGATAACAGTCTTTATAACACAGGACCATATGTACATTTCGACTCGTCCCAAATTTTGAGTCAGTCGAGTTCAAGACAACCAGTGTTAGGAAGAAAACATTAAATTCACAACGGCTTAAAAGATAACTTTGAGTAAAATAAATATCAACTTCCATAATATGAGGGCTTTTACTTAGATAGTTGGTATGGTGCTTTTTATTTTTATGATCTTGATATGGTGTACAAACATTAACTACCATCCCTTGTAAAAACAACCATCCACAAGTAAAATGGTGTATGAATTAGAGTTAGTACGTTATAAAAATATTTAATGTACAGTATAAACAAATGCAAGAATTTTAAACTTCTAGATATGAATGAATTGATAACATACAGACGAATACAAATGATTTAGATAATAATGGATCATACAAAGCATATAATTATACAATTTTAAAACGACGTATTCAAAGTTTCTCAACCATTAAAACTGTGTATCTTTTTTGCATTATACACATCATAACCTATTTCACCCTGTTTACACAGTTATCGGTCCTGTATTGATTGATTAAGATATCCCTTGAACCGCGTAAAAGTCTATTCGTTGTATTGAGATTGATAACTACGAATTTATAATTTAAACCAAAGATTGCTGTTTAATAAGTTGAGATTTTATTACATATGTATACCAGGTTTTGGTAGTCCGATTACGAATCTGCCAAAAATGGGAATACCAAGTAACGGCTTAAAATACAAGAATAGCATTGGCTCTACAAACAACATCATGAATCCAAAAAGAATAAAATTGTACAATCGTCAATCAAATATTGCACAGAAGAAAAAAAAGATTTTTTTCAATTATGGCCCCTATATAAACTACTGATGGTTAATTTTGAGGTGTATTTTCTTAGCTAAAACGTCGGTCCATTGATGTTCGAGGTAAAACGAACTTCATGTATGTAATTCAATGGTTGTCGTTATGTTGTAACTTCATATTTGTTTCCCGTTTGTTGTTTTGAAAATAAATTAGGCCGTTTGGAATCGTTAACATGGTCATGTCGGGACTTTGCTTGCTAAGCGGTATTAGTTTTGTTCTTTGGTGAACACTGTACTGTGATCTAAAAAAAAATGAACCGATATTTAGGGAGAATATTATTGTGTTCATCATTTACGCCTCTGTCACATCTGAATTTGATCAAAATTTGTCAAGCTTCATTGATATCTATTGTCAAATTTGTCGTCTCAAATTTGTGAGTTTCATTTTTTAATTCAAGGGTCTTAAAACAAGGGTCTCAAAAACTGCCTCATCATACTTTCTCCTTTCTACGATTGTTGTTCTTTTCCGTTTGACTATATGAAAATACTAGTATATATAATATTCATTCATACCAACTTTCCAATAACAATTAAAACAAATCAATCAATCGTCATTACAAGTCAACACTGACTTTAATAATGTTGAAAATTACCTCCAATATAAAAGACTCTTAGTTATGTCAGAATGTTGTACCTGGTACTTTATAAGTTAATCTAATCTAATTTCTGAATCATACAGATGTTTTAGTGATGACATGACCTTGTGCCTTTCATAAGATCTTCGGTCAATCAGTGTTTGGCAGCTCACGATGTAGGTGTCAAATTGAAATATACACGCAACTTTAATATATAACGCATATTTTGTTTGTAGAAAGTTGTGTCGAAAAAAAAATAATTTTAATTTAAATTTTATGAACTCGTGCATTTCAAATACAGTCAATACAATTTGCTTTAAAATGTTACTATAATTTTAATATAATGAGGTAGCAAAAAAACCTATTCGACATGTTACGCGAATTTGGAAGATGTATATAATTCAAGACATTTGTAATATCATTGAGACTTATTTTAATTAGAGTAACACGACGGTTCAGTTGTTGAATTGCTAACTATTCCATAGCACCATAGCTTATAATTTTCTGGTGTTGTTGATGTTCGTGGTGTCCCGTCTTTAGTTTTATATGTGTTGCGTTTTGTTAGTTGTTGACACTCGATTTCAAATGTTTTTCATATTGATGTTGTATTGCATGTTTGTTCGGGACTTTTGGTTTTGGTTATCCCTGTAGTGTCTTCTCTCTATGTCTTAAATGTTTGTTTTGGTCAGACAGTTTGTAATTCAAATGAACGTAGACATATTTTAATATTTGCTTTTTGTCAGAAGTCAGGAACATAAATCGCCTTGGTGGTGGTTTGGTAAATTGATGAGTCACCAGCAAGAACATTTCAGAAAACGGATATTAGGACATATTATAAACTATCAAAGTGGTACTAGACCGAAGTTGTTGGTTTTCATAAACATAAAAATATTTTACCTATTAAAAGGGAACTTGATGAATACATTATGGTTTCTGTTGTACTTTTAGATTTGAAACAGTATATTCCTATATTATTATGTGTTTGCATGGATTATGTTCTGAGGAAATGTACAATCATGATTTCAGCAGGAGATGGACAATATGCTTGCTATACGGAAAGACTATATTCCGTGTTACGGAAATGTGCTTTACAGATACCACAGTTCTGTGGTTATTTAAATGCGTAATGAAAGAACCCATAAATCTAACTTATCTCAGGTGTCAAAATATAGATAGTTTACAGGTATTTAAGAAAGTGTCAACACTACGGGTCACATAGGTTTTACTTTTATAATTTTCTTGTTGATAAAATCTTAACAAATTCCTTCTTCTTTGTACATAATGTGATACACATCAAAGTCACGGAAGTCAAGATACAGGTGCTAATCTCCAAAACTAATCAGGTGACCGGAAGTGCAATCTTTCTTTTGAAAACAAAAACACATTTACCCTTTTAAATGTTAAAACAATGTACGCTTTCAAATACTTTGTTTTTGTTTTCATACATACATTTCAATCTGTGATTGATGATATTAATATCAGCTTACGAAGACCGCATTCCGTTGCAACACTTACAAACAAATTGAAAACTGCACTAGCCCCGTTCCATAAACAAAAGTGCATACAAGTGAGAGGTTTAGCGCTATAAAATCAGGTTCAATCCACCATTTCTACATTTGAAAATGACTGTACCAAGTCAGAAATAACAAACATTAAAGTTCTTTAGGCAGCAGTTTGACCGCCAAATTAAACATTAATATAATTCTGATTATTCTATTATTTGGTCTTTTTATACATTTTGTTTGTAGAGAGGGAACGTAAAGTGTGATGCAAAAGGCTTCTATTTTTTTTCTTGATTAATTACCCGCAAAAGTTGTCAAATGGTTAAATTTCTCTTATTTTATTAGTAACTAGATTGTTATAAATTCATTATGACCAATCAGTCTAGTTGTGCTGAAAAATGCAAAGAGAACAATTCCATAGTAAAATTATTTTTATCTTTTCCCGAGCTATATCGGGTGAAACATCATAGTGATCTTATTAGATTTTCAAATAACGCAAATAACGTCACATCACCATAGTTCATCCATGCGCTTAATTGTTCCAAATTAGTCTAATGAAACTTTATACTTGCTAAGTGACTCGCGTGGGACACCATAAATGTGAGGAATAAAATCGTATTTCAGTTAATAATGTAAATGAGAAAATTATGTAATTAAATAATAACTGTTTGTTTAATACATGACGGATAGCTATCTAGTCCGTCAAACGTTAGCACCTGGCCCCTGCGTCTTGGCACCAATAGCGATAATCTAATCACCTTCCAAACCTCCATTACCAAATTTGTTATCAGTACTGTTCGAAGTCTTTCGGGAAGATCTGGTACGCAAAATCAAACAGCTGAAGTAATCAATGCTAATTATATTCTCCCAAATGTCCAATTTCTACGTATCGTCAATACTTTTCTTTACACGTCGTCAATTTGAACATGTTATTCTGGCCACTAATTAAATTTTCTTCTCTTCTTCAACCAGAATTATTGTTGAATGCTCTGTTGATAAATTATCTGCGTTACATCTCAAAGTCACAGAATGCCTAAAATCGATGTATCTTACTTTTAATCAACTATTTGCCATATCGCTCTTTATAAAATTATTACCGAACATCTCTCGTTATTACATTTATTCAAGGGACAATATATCTACAACAAGTTTAATTCAATTCAGTTCAATTTTGAAGCAATTAACAAAATGAATTGCGTAATTATTCCACAAATTGTAAAACATTAAATGTTTTATTATTGTGCATGTTGTTAAATGGGATAAAATTATGCTATTCGTAATCTTTAGTTATAAATCATAAACAGCATATCTAAGACATTCAAATATTACATCTGTTTGCTTTCCTAACACGCCTGCTTTGCTGCACAACGTTGTGCTACTTTTGTCAGTAGATATGTTAACTCTCTTCTTATTCTTCTTCCTGAATGAAAAGTTTTGTACTATTTTTTTTTTTAATTTGCTATAGATATATATTGATATTATCTTTAACATGTTTAATAAATTAAAAGAAAAGAAAAAAAACTTATTAAGCGTTTTGACAAATTCAATCATAACTGTTTCTCTCTTTTTGAAACTATGAAACTACGACATTGAATTATTTTGATTTGAAAAAATAAAATGAAAAGTTGTTAAAGTTGTTTTTCAACTTTGTCATGCTTTTACAGACGACATCCGATTTGACATGTTTTGTGTGATTTTGACTATTTTCCTTTCATAAAATGTCACCGTTATGAAAATATAAACTTTTTCTAGTTGAACACGTTTTAAAAAATAAATTATTTCGTGTGTATCAATTGAATGTCTAGAAGCAAAACAATTTGACATGTTATGTATTACAATAACTTGAGGCTAAATTTTAAATTCAGTTCAAATTTAAACTTAATTCTATATAGTTTAGATGATCTTAAACCACATTGTATATATGCTTTCGTAGATTGCGGACATAATCTTGGCATTAGAACATACTCACCCCTTCTCGTCCAATGAAAAGTCAGTTTTTTGCCCTCTAATTTTCATAGTACATGGTTTTCCATGCACTATGAAATGCTATACATGAATGACTTTTCATTGTCAGTTAATTATGAAAGTGAACTCTTAAAAGCTGCACTAACGAAGTGTACAATCCCCTAACATTTTCCTTGGGAAAATAGCCTACTGATTAAAGATGAAAGATCAAGATTAAAATAAAAACATTTTGAATTTTGCAAAATTTCATGCATTTTCTCATGGTACACATAATAGGATACACAAACAAAATTGGTAAGGATAAATAAAATGATATTTATTTAATTTGTATACCTTACATTTGAGGGAATTATTTTTCTTTCCTTCACAAAACACAATGCCAGACTGCTGATATATAAAGCAAAGGGTTGTTTTCGGAGAAACGCAATACATTTATATTTATCAAAAAAAGTAAGCATTTAATGTTGAATGGTCTGAATTCAAATTTGCATACAAAGAGTTTTATATCTATAAAAAAAATCAAATTCCAAAAAGGGGATTTATATAGTATTGTGTTGCTTTTTAAAATAAAAAAATGTAAAGATATATGAGTATTAAAATTTACCTGAAGCAGAAATAAAACAATTTATCCTTCACAAATTATGTCCGTGCTATTTCATTTCATTCATTGAAATGATCATTAATTACCTATGTTTTATATTTAGTTCATTATAAAAGTGAACTCGTATTTAGGTTTGAATATTACAATGGGAAAGGATAGTTTTGTAAGGTCACTCAAAAGTGTGAATATGTTCTAAATTGGTCAGACAATACTTGATCATGTTTTATGAAGATTTAAGCCCTCGGCTTCGCCTTGGGCTTAAATCTTCATAAAACATGACCAAGTATTGTCTAACCTATAAATAGATACCTAGCTTACAATCATATAACATCTTCTCATTCTAAAAGGAAAAAAAATGAATCTACAAATTCACCAAGTGCAATTAGTCGAACATTAAATTTGAAAGCACGTGCTACTTTATAAAGGTCTAATATAATAAATAACTGCTTTTTAACATCACGAAAAAATTGTAGTCCTATATTACTATAATATGTTATAATATTGTTTTGAATTAAGATTTAAATTGTAATCTTAATTCATTTGAAAGAGTAATGTTCATTTTAGACCATTTAGCACATATCAATATCGACCAGGCCTAACCCACTAATTATATTAATGCTCGAAATCTATTATATACAGTGTAAGAAACAATATGAATAATATAAAGTGTTATGAGCCACACGCTTACTGAAGAAAATGACAACAACTAGACAATGCTTAATAGCTATAATTATGTTAAAAATTTGAGAAATTAAGATGTCATAGGAGGCCTTATGATGATAATTGTCAATGTCTTAAGCGGCCATTAAGACCTTAGATGATTTCCTGAATAGTCTCTGCCTGCGGTCAGTATAACGATAATTGTTTAATGATATACTTCCATATGTAACCTCGATAATAAATCAATCTATTTATTACTTTTGAGTGTGTTATCAGCAATTTTATCTTGTCCTTATTTGTGTAAACACACATTTTAATTATATCTTTCTTACAGAATTAATGGCTAATTTAGTAACTAGTAAAGCTAAATCGAATCATCATTTATAGCTTAGGAATATTAAATACGTCATGTAGTAAATGCTGAGTTAAAAGGGTGAGTGTAATGTATTTGCCAGTTAAAAGCTATAATTCTGCTGATTTTGCACCATATTCAAGCGCTATTCCCAAAGTTAGTTGAAAATCATAATAAGGCATCGGACATGTAATTATATAATGTATGTGTTGCAAAGTTGTCCCCACATATCTAAGTTGAATTAAGGTAGCGCAAAGTTATGCGACAGGCGCATGTATAAAGGACACATTGAGACTCGAAGAATGGCGCTCTTCAAAACAAACATGGTTCTTGGTTTTGGTCGTCTGTATGATTACATTTTGTTGGTACAATCTCTTAGACTCTTTGGTTCTTTAGTGTTTGAAAGCCCTTATAAAATTATCATTGTACATCTCATCTCGGGACAGTTTGTAGCTTGCTCTGTGGTTTATGGTTTACTAATTGTTACGGTAACATTTACCGATTTGGTCTCTTTGGTGAAAAATTGTCTCGTAGAAAATCATACCACATCTTATATTTATATTTATGCAATTTGTAAACTTGCTAAATAAAAAAAAAACGTTATTTTTATAGACGTATAGACGAAACGTGCATGAGGCGTACACATTAAGCCTGATATCTTTGATGAGTTTTTCTATGGTAATATCCAGTGCATGACTCGATATGTATACATCCGCCATAATGTTATTCTTTAATTGTTTGCTTTTGCACTTTTGCTATAGAGTGTTACACGTATATGTTGTGTACAAGATGTAATTTTGAACCGGGTTTTTGTACAATTTACAAGTTTGACACATACCTTCTTGCAACAGGTGATACAGGTTTATCTTCTAAAATTTACCAGTGTAATATTTTAAATTCAACCTTAGATTTAGTGCTACATGTATTCTTCTTGTCTTCAAACTGGATACCTGAATGGTTAAAGTTTAAATTTTATTTTTATCCTTATACTATATTCATATCCATAGAACGTCTTTTTGTGGTCTTATAATGTTTTTGTATCACTGCTCAGTATGAGACTGTATCATGCAGTTATGAAAATATGACAGAAATATGCGAAAGAAAAGACTATGTGCTTAAATCATCCATTTGATTTTGGCAGGTCATCAAACACTGGTAACTTGTACAGAAATTATGTACAAATTATAATTTGTTGTACACAACATATACAAAATATTTATTTGTGTTTATAGTGATTAAGATTGTAACCGAATGTTGACTGTTGTACTGTTGACAATTTTACCTTTTATGTCTGTTTGTTTGCTACCACATTGTTGTCTTATAACCTTAAATTCTATGCGACTGTCATACAAGTGAGAGGTTGAGCTAGGTTTTAAACTAGGTTTAATCAACCATTGTCTACATGAGGAAATGCTGTTACCAAGGTAAGAATATGACAGTTGTTTTCCATTCGTTTGATGTATTTGAGCTTCTGATTTTGTCATTTGATAAAGGACTTTTTTTTTCAGCATTCCCTGGAGTTCGGTGTATATCTGGTTTTTTTAATTCAACCACAAATTTCAAACTATTATTAAACACGTCACTTTGTTGAAGTGTCCTTTGACTATACAGACAATTATGATAGTGGTTATAAAATGGGCATTATGTTCTCCCTCACGAGTGGAGTGACGAGAAATGTTAGTTTGTGTTCCCGATGTAATTGTTCTTTTATTTATTTTCGCTTGTTTTTTTCATTTTATTTTGGCTTAAATGTAAGTTGTGTTAAGTTTTTTAAAATTTATTGTTGTTTCCAACCCTAGTTGTTGATTGTCATTTTTAAGTGATAGGTAAATGAGGTCGAATAATTGTTGGGAAAAAAACCAGATACCATTGCATCCGACATTTATGCATGCAGCTTACAACACCTTACAAAACAGTTTGTACAGTATATGCCACCCACTAATTATAAGATTTTTATAATTATTAGATGTCAGTACACCTCGAGATTTGTGAGCTGACATAACTGCGCCCTAATTTGATTTTCCACTTGCTTAACTTGTAAGTATAACAAGTTCTGCATGACTTTTATTCAAAATAAAAGAATATCAATCTGAAATTTAGAACCATTTTAATTATAATATCAAATTTTCACTGGTATTAAATGATGTTTTCAAACGATCACACGCTTGTGATTTACGACAGGAAAGTATCATGCATTGCGATTTTGTCGAAAGGTTTAACCATAGGGTACAGATAGATATTGGGTATCACAGACTATTAATCTGCTTACCTGATCGTTAATCTGATTAACACAGGTGCGTTGATGGTCAGAATACGACCCTGACTTGTATGTATCTTCAGTGAATTTATCATATTTTACGACAATAATTTAGACACTAGTACGACAATAGACCGATTGACAGCATATAATCATCGAGGTTATATATGTTGAATATTTAGTTTCGCATAAACAGGTTTATACAACTATCCATTTCTTTGGGGTTTACGGTACTAAATGTCCCGAGCTAATTCAATTTTAGGTCAAACATATAATTATTGATTGAAAGACTAAATACTTTGTACCTCGCTCCGCTATCTTGTATATAATTAAAGCGCAATTGTATTTCACACTTTTTCTAGTGCAATTTTTCAATTTACTAGGTTTCAGAAAAATTTATATACTACACAGCAATTGTGATCCTATAACAAAAAAAAACAACAATATTTAAACCATCGATTACAACCATCATATATAGTGATGGTGAACACAATCCAAGTTGACTATGATTCCATAATTTAATAATTAATGGGGCCTACCATTCTTGATTTGTTTCGTCTTTCATATGTGGGTGTCTATCTTTTTATGATTGCGGCAATCTGGTTTAAGTGAAACATATAATTTATTTACATTTCTAGGAAATGCATTTATTTGCCACATTTAAATTTGAATTAAATTAGTGTCAAAAATATATACTACAATACTAACACTTTCATGAATAAAATAATACTTCACCAGGGTATATAACTTTTCCGCAAACATGTAAAATAATAAAATTTGATAAAACTCTCCAACTTAGTACTTTATTTTGCCTTTTAATTTAAATTTATTATCGCGTCAATGAACAGTCTTTTGTAGAATAAAAGTACAAGCCTGGTATTTTTGATGAGTTTATTTGATAAAAATTCATACTGTTTTTTAAAACAAGAAAAGTAGTTTTACATTTTTTCTGGACTTTTCCGAACTAATACTGAATACATAATAACCCTTTTGCATTAATTTCAGACTGAAACACATATATTAGAAAAAAGAAGTTTTGAGAATGAATCGCTTGTTTTGTCATATGAACTCTAGTGGATAGTCGTCGCACACATACCACATCTCTCTACTTTCATAATGAGCAATATACATCCAGGCTTGTCCCTTAATTTGCCATTTACGAACAATAATATTGTCTTATTCCTGTTATGCATGATATAAAGTTAAGAAAATAAAGTTCCAATATGTTGGATGGTTAGTTTAAACATATTTTATTGTTCAAAATAAATGGATTAGACACAAGTTTTTCAACTTAGTTCCGTCTTCTCCATATCAAAACATTTTAATTCAAAATAATGAATACTTCCCATGAGTGACCTTTTAATTTCTAAATTTCGTGAATGCATGTAAATAATGTAACAGAATGCTCCCAGTAAAATAGGAAAACGGAAAGCTTTGGAGACGATAAACGGGATAGTTTATAAAATGAACCTACAAATATTCTCATCTTTATTGAGTCTTCAATAGTTTGGTAGTTGTGGGGCTGAGTGTTAGCTACTATAACAGAAGAAGACATGGTATTTGGGAGCTGATTGTTAGCGAATATAACAGTAGAAGAGTTGGTAGTTGGGGGCTGATTTTTAGCGACTATAACAGCAAAAGAGTTGGTAGTTGGAGGCTGATTGTTAGCGACTATAACAGTAGAAGAGTTGGTAGTTAGGTCCTGATTGTTAGCGACTATAACAATAGAAGAGTTGGTAGTTGGGGGCTGATTGTTAGCGATTATAACAATAGAAGAGTTGGTAATTTGGGGCTGATTGTTAGCGAATATAACAGCAGAAGAGTTGGTAGTTGGGGGCTGATTGTTAGCCATTATAAAAGTAGAAGAGTTGGTAGTTGGAGGCTGATTGTTAGCGACTATACCAGTAGAAGAGTTGGTACTATAGTTTGGGGCGGATTGTTAGCGACTTTAACAGTAGAAGAGTTGGTAGTTGGAGGCTGATTGTTAGCGACTATAACAGTGGAAGAGTTGGTAGTTAGAGGCTAATTGTTAGCGATTATAATAGTAGAAGAGTTGTTAGTTGGGGGCTGATTGTTAGCGACTTTAACAGTAGAAGAGTTGTTCAATGAGAAGTACAATTATAAAATTGCAAGCGTCTTTTGGATACGAAACTTGCGTCTGTCAACAAAGTTGTAAGCCTGGTATCTTTGAAAATATTATTTTCATAAGGACTTAGTATTTCTGTTGTTATTCAACATATCATGTCATCTTAGGTTTTTATGACTGTACATTTTAATGCAAATTTAATTTTAGATGTGTCTCGTAAATTTAATATTTGTGTGCAATATTTTTAAATTTGTTCTCATTTTCGCATGCTATACCGTATATAAGACATCTGAACATTGAGGTCATTTACAAGAGGGAGGTAGGTGAGCTTTAACCTCGCTAATGCAACAACGTCCTTCAAAAAGATCATACCTATTTGTTTTAGTTTCAGTCGAGTTCAGAATGTTTGCTTCTATAGTCACTTATATCAGTCACTTTTCAATAAATAAAGCGTGAGAAATACTGAAACAAATATTAGTAATATTAGTTTACTGGTGTTAATGAACTCCAAACAGCATAAGGCCGGGTGCTGCGGCAAGATAACCGTCTTTTATTATTCATTTTCTGCCTTGCGAATCCACATTCAATCAAAATGTCATGATAGGGAATAGGACAAAATCGATAAACTTACAGATCTACTCTAGTAACTAAACATATAAGATAGCAGAAACACATGCATATCGTACCAGCCAAACAATTTTCATTATCTTATATATGATGTTGTTAAGATTTCAATTGTTACTCCTCATTAGAATGTTAAAGGATGGTTTTATGCCAGGATCACCACCTTATAATCTTAAGTCCGCATAATGAGCGTATGGTATCAATAGAGATCTGTAAACGATTACGAGAGGTAACGGGTATTTTATGCTAAGAAAATGAAAGAAAACCTAGCTAGATAAAGGCAACTATTGTATACCGCTGATCAATAGTTATGAATCGAACGAGCAAAAACAAATCCTGGTTATAAACAAAACTCGATGGCAGCAAATCAAGTATAAGAGGAAAACAACGGAACAACAGACACACTGAACTTCTACAAAAACAAACGCAAACATATATGGAACGGACTAATTAATAACAACTGCCACATTCGGGACTTTGTGCAGGACATTTTAGGAAAAAAAAGTGGTGAGTTTGACCTGGTTTTATGACTAGCCAAACCTTTCGCTTATAATGCAATGTTTTAAATACCAATTTTAAAGACAAAAGTATATATTCGTGCCAGGAATACAATATAATTAACGCTTAACATAAAAGGAAACGATGTTAACTCTCATTTTAGTGATTATTTTAGAAATCATTATTGAAATTAGAAACTGACCACATTGATGAATTGGAACCTTGATTTGTGTATAAAACAAAATCCTATATATTCAATTCGCAATATCATTTAACTTAATTTTTCAAATAGTTTTTCAAAAAGAAAGTTATGAGAAGGTATGTATATCATAGTATGTCCAATGTATGTTCACTCTTGAATTTGTGATTTTTCATTGTTGACAATGTTTTTATGAACTTTGTAAACTTTTGAAGCTGTTAATTAAGTATCAACATATAAATAACATTGAATTACTATTATTAAATACCAATAGCTTGAATTCCGAATGGAATATAGCTCTTCTATTATCAAAAGATACCCCGTAGTTAAATACAAAAGGGATTCGCACTTCTAATATATAATTAGAAAGTTATTTATGAACTGGTAAATTGACCTTAAGATGGAATCTTTTAAATGTTTATCTCTTAGGTAGAGCTAGCAACAAAAGGTGAAGACAGTTTTGCATTCATTCGACAGTTTCCGGTTTTAGATTTTGTGAAGATTATCGAGGTCTTAGTAAGTTATCGAACTTGAAATCTAGATTAAGGTGACACTTTACCTTTAACTCACACTCGATCAAAGAGTTGTTATAATGAAATCTATCAGAAAACATGATTTATTTTGTTCTCTTTGGGAGGTAAAATCATACACCTACAGGTGTCAGAATGTTAATTGAGAGTTTCGTTAAAAATTTCAGGACAAAGTCATGTGTAGATCTATGGGAAATTAGCATGGATGTTGTGAATTAAATCACCATTTTTTTCTTAACTAATCTTAATCAATTTCGTGATTAAGGCACATTATTGAAAACTGATACAGTAGGGACAATGTTATGTTTCAATTTAATACTTAAATCAATATTTGAACTCATGGGAAACGTTTTTGAAATTTAACAGCTTTTTTTAAATAAACATTTGATTAAATTTGCAAATCAATATATGCGTTTAAATGTACATTGATGATTAATGAGAAGCATGACGATTCAATCTCTGTATAAAAAATAGGAGATACAAATCCGAGTATTTACATTTGGGTTTAGTTTCTTTGTCATATTACGGTTTTGTTTCTAGTTAACATTTGACACTTCCGGATTTCTCATATTTCGAACACCGCTGTTGAGATATGAATACTTATTGTTCGAAATGTGAATTTGGTGCATCAAATTGATTTTAGTATCATAAAATTGAGAATGGAAATGTAAACAGATACGACGGAAGTTGATACAAAACAGCGGTATATTAACATGTGTTTTTAAAAAATAAGGGTTAAATTTTAACCGTACTCGCTTCCTACATCTGTTGCAACATATATACTAAAAATAGAAATAAATGCGTCAAATGATTGACAAGGTGTTGTATAAAACAAAAAGAGGTACTTGATTTTAACAAAAGTATTATGTTGTGCGAATGCAATCTTGTAGAACATACCTTTTCTACTTTTTTCATATATTGTCATTAATTTGATGATGAAAAATAACATTCAAAACATCGTTTTAAGCTGGATGTTGAGTTTTTTTTTTGTTTTTTTTTAAAATGAAATTGAGTAAAAATCCCTGTTATTGTATTAAAATCACAAAAATACTGAACTTAGAGGAAAATCAATTCGGAAAGTCCATAATCACATGGCAAAATCAAATAACAAAACGCATCAAAAACGAATGGACAAGAACTGTCATATTCCTGACTTGGTACAGGAATTTTCAAATGTAGAAAATGGTGGATTAAACCTGGTTCTATAGCGCTAACCCTCTCACTTTAATGACAGTCTCATCAAATCCCGTTATATTTACATTGATGCGTTAAATAAATAGACGCAATAAATAAAATAGTCAAAATATGGGTACATCATTGTTTTCACAAAACTGCAATGAGAATTGCACACGACAATGATCGTTTGTCTTGTTCACGTCGATGTTCGTCTTACTACATCGGACGAGATGAGTGTTTCTATTCCTGATATCAACGAGTATATTACTTCGATCAAACATGTTTCGTATCACCGTGCCGAAGTTTATTCTAAGGAAAGCGTCGTGAAATATTTACTGACAAAGTAGGTATGATCTACCTCTTGGTCTGTTCTCTTTTATTGTCCTGTTTAATCTATTTAGCATCATGGTTATATAAATGATCTATTCTTAAACATCTGAATGGAATTACCGAAATCTCCTATTTTGTTTTTTCAAAAGTGCAAAAAGCAATTAATATAAAAAGATTCGTATGACTAAAAACTAAACTACTGACTATCTAGCGTGTATTCAATATTTTTAAAAGTATAAGTACTGATAACCTGATAGAGAATCGGAAACGCGAACTGATCGCAATGCTGTACTGCCTACATTGTGCTCATATTTCATGAGTACCTTTATGACAAGGCAATATTAGTGGTAATGGATTGTCTGACACGCAGAACTACATCTGTCGATTCCATCTTTAGAATAAAGTGATACGATGAGAATGGAAGGATAAAACATATATTACGATATTAGGTTGCTCGTTCTAACAATGACGTAGGGTCCACTGCTTAGTTATATAATTGGCCAGCAGCAGTCTGCAATAATATTCCAACTTACGAAAGTACTTCAAAACAAAATTTTATTACAGTAGATATTGTAAGACTTCAAAGAATCTTATATACTGTTGCTTCTATGTCTGGTTCATCAAAAGGTTTGAAATTTTGATTGGAGAAATAAATTTTCAAATGTGTAAGACAAGTGTCAATGTAGAACTTAGATAAATTCTATTTTTGAATGGCTAGAGAAGTCATGACACAGCAATTCTCGATAGTTTAACCTTTCCAAACGCCATTATACTCGCCTGACCTTTAGTGCTGTTAATATCGCTGTGATAACTAGGCTTTTAACATGTATGGAGTAATTACAACGCAGACAAAGTATTATTGAACAAAAGTATAAAAAAAAAAAATTTGACAAATTTGTTATGTCAACCTTTAAACAAATTTGTCAACCTGTTTCGAGGAATCAGCTTACTGACTGCTATATCAAAACGAATGTTTCTGCATCATTTGACCAATTATAAACTTGTTACACTGCAAACTCATTCTGAAACAATACTAATGAGGGAACGTTCAATTAGCACTTATAATAAACGGAAGTAAAAAATGCAACTTCCGGTGTAATCCAATCGCGCATGCGTGTTAATAATTTTGAAGAAAACATTAGCAGAAAATATAAGTTTTTTCACGTCAATTTGATATCAATTATTTCTAATAACTTTTCTATCAATAACTTCCAATTATGATTGGAGCTTTAAATGGTTTAATTGATTTTGATGGGGAAAGCATTTCTGTAGAAAAGACGGGGCATAATAACACGTTGACGTGAAGGAAAGTTGACAATGTGTCATTTCGCGTGAGGAGAGTCATAAATAACCTTACTTTGTTAGTTTGAAAGCGATTAATAATTATACGATTGTTTTATTTATAATATCATTTCCTTGAGAGTTAAATGCCAATCAGATTATGAATACATGTATCAAACAGTGCCCGTGATTTATGATAAAATCTTAAAATTGTATTTTTTGCCTGACAGATAACAACCTCTATCAACAAAATCTATGCATTTATCAAAAAAGAGGAATTTTCAAAATGACTACTGAACAAAAGATTGCTTAAACTGAGAAAGTGATATGTTAATTTGATATTTATTCAATAATGCCACATGGTATAACAATTTGATGATACATAGAGTTAAGAGAGAACTTATGATAAATGTGTTAAATGAAGGAATGAAGCTAAAGATTTCTATAAAGGATGTTTAGGAATTTGGAAATCGAACACATTATTTTTAGTACATTTGAGTTACTATTATTGCTTAAATAAAGAACATATTGTTTATTTCATTATTGATCAAAATAATTATTACCTATCAAATGTTTTCCATATTTCTAGTGAACAATCCCAGTAGGCTATTTTTTCTTCCCGTTGTGGCGCCAACAGCGATAATAAGACCTATAGAGGTAACAACACACTGTAATCTTATATTACGAAGTTAATTGTAGATTTTGTGTGTTTTGTTTCATATATTCTGACATTCCCGTTGTTCGCACCATACTTTATACTTTTAACAAGTCTTCCGAGACTACACAGATCCCTATGTTAGAAATAAGCAACTATTATCACTATCTTTCCTGCTAAACCGGTGATATATACCAGCCGGATAGAATATCGGACTTTTTCTTATAGTTTATTTTAAATATCAATAAAACAAATTAGGATAACAGTTAATAACTAATTTTGGTTATAATGATAATAAAACAATAACAATATTCACGATTAACCCTCATTGGCAAGAGAGGTTAAGTCAATATCAAAATATCAAAAGAAACCACATAGACATATTACGATTCATTTTTTATATATCATTTAAAATTATAATTTAAACGGAAACTCTCGTTCAAAATGTTATTCGTATAGGAGAAAATGCCTGTACCAAGTTAGGAATATACCAGTTGTTATTAATTCGTTTGATGTGTGTGGGCTTTTAATTCTGCCATTTGTTTAGGGACTTTCCGTTTTGAATTTTTCACGGAGTTCGCGATCGGTATTTTTGTTATTTTCCTTTTTATGCAAAGTATTGACTGTCTTGATACAAAATGAACTAATATGTAGTCAAATCTCTTCAACCACCTGTATGAGTTGACATTCCCATTTCTGGAATTTATAGATTCAAAGATACGAAAAACATTGTAATATTACCTTAAGAAAGCATTTTACAAAATGCATACTCATTGCATGTGGATTGATATTAAGAAATACAAATCAATTAAATGTAAATTAACAACAATTTACAAAATTCAGAAGTATTAATTTCAAAAGTATATGCTCTTTAAACGTTCACACCCTCTAGATCTAAAGTGGTGATTTTAAAGAGACTAAATGTGCGTATTTTAACAATTTAGATAAATCCCATCACACCTGTTCAGTAGTTCCTTGTGAAATACCTGCCCAATGAGTTTGAAGTTATAATCTAAAACAAAGCGTCATTTTATATGGTTAACATTTAATGCAGGTGTTTG
The DNA here is from genome assembly GCF_036588685.1 of Mytilus trossulus. Taxonomy (NCBI): domain Eukaryota; kingdom Metazoa; phylum Mollusca; class Bivalvia; order Mytilida; family Mytilidae; genus Mytilus; species Mytilus trossulus. Next base: position 18,688,940 of record NC_086378.1, on the reverse strand, counting down.
TCAGAAATCTCACTGGCTAAATCAGTAAAAATGTGATTTTATAGCAAGCATACTGTTTCCATTCTTTTTTAGGATAAATATATATTAATGAATTAATTTATTTCATTAGTCCTTTCCTTATAAAAATAAAAGCTAAGTGAATTAAAAAGCAAAATCACAAAAATACTGATCTCCGAGGAAGTAATTCAGAACGGAAGTCAAATAACTAATAAATGACAAGTTCAAAAGCTCAAACATATCAAACGAATAGATGACAACTTTTTTATTCCTGACTTGGTACAGACATTTTTGTTTGTAGAAAATAGTGGATAAAACCTTGTTTTAAAGCTAACTAAACCTCTCACGTGTATGACAATCGCATAACAACTATTATATTGACAACGACGTGTGAACAAAACAAATAGACATGATAGGTAAAATTGTTAAATAGGGGTACAACAGTCAATATTGTTTTATAACCTGCATTTCTAAAAAAAAAAACAAATATATAACAAGGAAATAAGGCATCTATAAATCTGATAGTATTGTCATTGTTTCTTGGTTTATCAAGTGGCTATGATTTTTGGTAAATTAATGATTTTCACGTGGTTCTAATTAGGTCTGTTATATTTTTACTGAAAATCACGTTTTATCCCCTCTCTTGCTTCCGGTTGATATAAGTATTAAATACAACATCGGCAAATAAATTGCTACTTAATATGAATTAATACAAAATTTGAAACTCAACCATCTTTAACATATTCAAAATAAAACATGTTATAGTTTAATAAATGACTTTTAGTTTCTATTTAGAGCTTTTACCTCATTCAACATATTTATCAAAATGTTTGTAGCTGGTGCATTAAAAAGATTATAAGTCTTTCATCTCCACATGTTTTGATCATTAGCACTGCATTTTGAAACTTTACACTTATTATTACGAATTATCAATTGTACGAATTTCCATAAATTTGTTTATATTTGATAAATTATCAAAACAGAAGGAAGAACAAAGGGGTATTGAGTCGTAATCAGAAGGCATGATAATGTCAGTGTCAGTTTTTAGAACAGCATGCAAGCTCTGGCATCATTTGGAATGGAAATAGAAACCTGCTGACAAGACCCTGTCATTATCTTATGTTTCTGTTAGATATTTGTATTATTTTTATACCTTAGAATATTTTTATTTGATTTCCAGAAGCCACACCACCCATGTGCAAGTGCAGATTGTTTGCTCACCTGGCACATAGTGCAAAAAAGTTCAACAAAAATAGCGACCCTTCAGGGTAATTGCAAAACAGGGACGTCCATAAAACTGACAAAACCATACGTAATCAATCAACAGAAAAAGTCAAAGACAATTCGCCGTTTCAGAATCTAATGCATTCTGGGTAATATTTTCAAAAATATACACCAAAACGTCGTGATTGGTTGAAAACGTCCAAAACAATGGAAGTTCAACCAATGACGTTACGTTATTTTCACTTTGGGGTACGAACAATGAAATTACACATGATGCTTTAGATTCTGAAAGGCCCAATTGTTAAATACGTTTTTACCTGACTTGATAGAGGAAATTTCCACAAATTAAATGAAGGGAAGATAGTCAGATTTTCTTATCACTAATCGTCTGTCGTATGTCATCGACGTTATTATTTTAAAAAATCTACTCCTCTGAATCTACTCAATCAAATTTAACCAGACACGGCTTCATCAACCTATGTGTGCAAAAGGTTTGTCGGCTTCTCTAGTTTGCATTGTACATTGTGTACCAATTCGTAATCTTTTTTAATAGTTTACATGATGAAATGTAGACGAAACGCGCGCCTGGCGTACTAAATTATAATCCTGGTACCTTTGATAACTATTCACACCACTGGGTCGATGCCACTGCTGGTGGACGTTTCGTCCCCGAGGAAATCACCAGCCTAGTAGTCAGCACTTTGGTGTTGACATGAATATCAATTATGTGGTCATTTTTATAGATTAACTGTTTACAAAACTTTGATTTTTTCGAAAAAATAAGGATTTTCTTATCCCAGGAATAGATCACCTCAGCCGTATTTGACCCAACTTTTTGGAATTTTGGATCCTCAATGCTCTTAAACTTCGTACTTGTTTGGCTTTATAAATATTTTGATATGAGCGTCACTAATGAGTTTTATGTAGACGAAACGCGCGTCTGGCGTACTAAATTATAATCCTGGTACCTTTGATAAATATCTAGAATTACATTTTTGATGAGCTTTAGCATCCTTAAAATGAATCCAATCCAAAAGCACAGATACACATTCCAGGACCACAGTTACAATTTTAAAACGTCACCATTTGCATACAACAAACAGAACTCTAGACTCTTGACGCTGGTTGCAAGCTGGGTTTAGAGAATGTTATACCTCTGACCAATTCTAAGACTTATGCTATAAAAAAAACTTCGTATAATAAACCCCATGTCCTAACCATGTAAAACATTAACAATCTGAATTTGAAAAAAAAGTAGATTTTGTATGATTGCTGACGAGACAATTATTTACAACAGACCAACATGACAAAGAGATAAATAACTTCGTAAGGCTTTCAACAATGAGAAAACTCTATTTTGTGAGGTTCTTGAAAATACAGCTAAGTTAAAATTAACGAAAATGAACGTTAGACGGATATATATATACAAACTGTTCTGTTACCATATTTTTCAAAAACATTCTTTTTGTGAAGTTGATTAAGATGCAGATCGCCATTTTTTGAAGTCAAAATTGTCAAATAAAGGAAAGACTGGCAAATTAGTCGTCATTTCTAGTTTAGGAATACACGTTTTAAATTTTCGGTAAACTAGAAAATCTGTCATATTAAATGGGTTGGTATTTCGGTTTGAAACATCCTATAGCTGTAATGCTCGTATTAACGCTTTCCGTTATTTAACCAAATTGAAATTATACTGTTATTTTCAACTTTTACTATGATTTCTATTATTAATTGTGGAGATGCAGTTCTTTAGGTCGTTATATTCAAAATGTCTAACATTTTCCTTGAATCGTTGATTCGATAGTCACAACAATTAATTTTAACAATGTGAGGGTGTATTCTTATGAAGATAGCTTCAATTTGCACATGATAATCGAGGGAAAGTGTCAAAATTATATCATTTTATATAATCCAGGAATATACTGTGGATTAGTACGACTATTGCAGTTAAGGTTTATCTAAAATGTGTTAACATGTTCACCAAAGGTCGTGAGAACATATGTATTCTATGAGAAATAGGCAGGTTCTTATTTAAAACATGACAAAGATTGAATACATGTTAATTATCATTCCAGTTATAAATGAACTGGAGTTTAATTTGGCAGGCCAGTTTTATTCTATTGTCTGTAAAATCAAGACAATTAGTAAAACAGTGAAGGGATGTACGCTATATGTATTTCAAGGGTAGTTGCAATTTCACGTGAAAATTAAAATTCTTGTATAATTCACATGGTTATTTTTGTTGAGTAAGACTTCAATGATACCTTGTAGGATGAAATAACAAGATTCAGATTTCGACCATGCACGAACTTTTAACATGTACATATTCTCAGTCTTGCTCGAGTTTATTTAATAACACGAACATTCAAAAATTAAAAATTTACTAAAAATTATCTAACTTCGAAAGGCTGTATTTTTGTATTCATAAAAACTATACTACAAAAATGTAGTGATAGAATGAATATGAATTGTTTAACGTTTGTAGATGAGCAAAAACATTAATGAACATATTGAAATGACCAACTTATCAAATTCACAGTGTGTTAGTAATTTGCAAAATCTAGGGGGGATATATCGTAGTCAAGTTCGTCCGTTTTTTCCTGGAATAGGTTTAATAAATACAAGTAAAAGGCTTTATTAAGAGGGGAAAGTTTCATTTTGGAAGTGTCTGTTTCTAATTGATTTGAACATAGGTAAACCACGGTATCCGCTAAGTTAATGGTACAATTATTTACCTCTAAGTTTATGGTACAATTTGTTTATCTCTTATTTATGGCACAATTTAACTGTAATGCATTAAATGTTTATATTATACAGTAATTCTTATTCCAAGCAAGTAACAAATACCAAACGGTCTGAAATGAGAAAACAAATAAATATTAAAATTATTCTAAATCAATGTATTTGCTGTGTAGCAGGCTAGCAATATACACCGAAGTAAAAAAGTAAAAACACAAAATCACGAACACCGAGGAAAATTAAAAAAGGAAAGTTTCAAATCAAATGGCAAATTCAAAAGTTCAAACACATCAAACGAATGGATAACAACTGTCATATCCCTGACTTGGTACAGGCATTTTCTTATGTAGAAAATGGGGGATTGAACCTGGTTTTATAACTAGCTGAACATCTCACTTGTATAACAGCCGCATCAAATTCCATTATATTGTCAACGATGCTTTAAAGTAACTTTAACGTGCAGACATCAAGACAGTACAACTAAACGATGAAACATTACAAAATGAACCATGACAACAAAATCACAGCAGTCCAAAAAAATTGCATACAAACAAAAAATTGACCAGAAAGCCGGATTGAACTGGAGTTTGGTCTTATTATTATAAAACGGAAAATAAAACTGATTTATTGTACCACTTATTCTGAAAGACTAATCAAAAACCTTATTGTATGAACAAATATGTAACCGTTTTTCAGACATCGAAAACGGTGTTTCTTCCGGAAATGTGCACATATGCAAATAGCTTGGACACTTTAAATGTCCTAACTGAAAAGATAACAAAAATATTGGAATGAATATATACCCCCAGGGATTTGACATTGTCTGTAAACTTTATATGTAAATGTTTTGTCCTTTCACTTTCTACAATTAGAATAGCCAGGCTGGACACTATTACAAATTCATTAATCGTTAATGCTTTGTGGCACCAAATGTAATCATTTTAGGTAGCTAGTAAATTAAACAGATGTCACCTTTACTATATCATTCGAAAGAAAAATTAGCCTTTCTTATCATGTGGATTTCTGGACAGACAAAAGACTCTAAACTTTGATGACCACAGCTTTATTCTGCATTACATCTTCAAGATTGCAGTCGGTCACGACAAATCTCTGATAAACTTTATCTTCAGAAAATAAATCACTAGCATACAGATTTGATCTTTACTCCTTCTTTAGACACAAACATATATCCTGCATATAATAGTTTCTGTATATACTTACTTATATATACATATTTGAACTGTTATAAATGAACACGATTCGAGTTTAAGTATGATATAAGAATAAAGTTTGAACTCAGAATATACCATGGTATAAGGGAATCATAACAATCTTTTAGGACGACAATAAATCTTAACAAACTATAATTTGAGATTTAAATTCAGTCTGTAGAAAAAAATGAACAAAAATGCACAACTGCAATATAGTTTAGAAAAGGAAGAAGTCCATAAAACATAACAAAATCAAACACTCGATTGTATCAACCTACGGCAATTATTCGTGACTATCGAATGATAGTTAAATAAAAGAAAACAAAACCTCAATGAAATAATGATTTTAATATAACATGAGAATAAACTAAAACTGGTTCGAAATGAAGTGAAAAAATATGTGGTACTTTGCTTTGATATGTTAGCATAACTGTCGTTAATGATTTTTTTTATGTCCAGTTAAAGTAGAATCAGGGGGATGTCATAACAATGACAGACTAAAGTTAATCGTTGTCAGCTTTTTACGAATTTCACTTTCTCAAACGTCCGCGGAGTACATTTTTTAGAACCAACCCTGCTTCAGGTATCACCGCTCTGAATGAAGGAAATAAACAAAATATTTAAGTATATTTTATAATAATATATTATGAAATGATGACTGTTATGTGGTATCACTGTATGTCTAAGCCAGGTTTCTGGTCTTTTTATCATGAAATGAATAGATAATGAATGTTTTCCTTCCATTCCAGGTTGCTTTCGAAGGTTCATGAAAGTTTATGACGGAACAAAAACGGTGCAAAGATCTCTCTTTTCTATAGTCTCTTTTCTAACCCTAAGATATCACCAGTAATACATTTTTAAAGATGTCGTATTTGTCAAGAAAGTTGATGAAAACAAGGGAATTGACAGGATTCGAATATATCAAAGGATAAACAACACTATGGCTGACAATAACAAACACAAAAGTAAAATGAGTTAACACAAGCCTGATTTATACCCTGGGATAGCTTGTGTTGGCTGGAAAGGTTGGTAATCAACGTTCTACTTTTAGATTCCAAACTGTTGCTTAAATCATTTCAATAGTTCATTGTAAGTCGAGGCCCTCCATGTGAATGACAATATTAGTAATTATGTGTAGGTATTACAGTGAGGTATCACTAATGTCTGCAATAAGTGTACACACTTAAAAAATGATGAAACTATTTTTACAAATTATGATGATGCCAATAGAACTTAGAAAGTGATGGTTTGAGGTGATCTTATTCAAATGATCTTTTTGGTAGTTATTGAGTTAAGGGTTCATGTCCAAATCTATGAAATACATGTTATCGGAGTATGATTTGTCCAAATTATGTTAATGATTATAATGATAATAAAATAAAGTAGCCGTAAATGCAAAATTAAAAATCTTATATTATACAGACATATATTATTCAAGTTCTTCTAAAGGTAGGTCATAATGATATCAGACAAACGAAATCTATTGTTACAAGTTTATTTTTACGTCCTTATTTCAAAAACTACTATCAACGAAAGTTACTTCTTTCAGAATAGTTAATGATTTTGTAAGGTTCATTAATTTTGCAATGTTTCTAACTGATTAGATTTTCTTCAAAAGATTCCATCATTTGATAATGCATTCTTTTTACCTGACAAGAGAAGAAATTTCTGTTCACACCTTCCTCGTATTACTGGGTGACCTAAACACGAAACTGTTGTCACAATACTTCACCGCTGATCAAATAGATGTCTTTATAACGATATATATAACAACGCCTCAACTGAACAATCGAGTGAAATTTTGACAGTTTCTCTCTTAATTACAAATTGCAGGTAACTTTGCTATAACTCTTTGTTTCACCTGAAGAAAACTTTTGTTGAATATCGACATTGGTGGTCTCGAATAGTCTTTATTTTCTTAAGACTTCTTAACATTTCATGTTAAATATAAATTAAACTGCGTTATGTTGTGAAATCATGAAATTAGCAGTAAACATTATTTATCTTAATTAATAAGAATTAAAAGTACCTTAGACACGCTTAGCACTCATAATGAAAGTTTTGAAAGTTATATGTTACTATATCGTGTGTATATTTTTCTCACATGAAGAATACGTGCTTAGTCAGATATTTTTTTTAAATCTGCAAAATAAAACGATCAATAAATAACATCCAAATGACTTTGCTTCTTTTTTGTTACACACAACTTGAACTTGAAAAGGATATGAAACTCATTCAAAAACTAGCTTTTCCAATTACCATAGGAAAATTCTTTATTTGATTCAAACGAAGAAGATTCCAAGGAGACAATTAAAAACAATAAGTCGAATCAGGCAACACCAAGGCGCAACAGAACAACGAAAAGACAATTACCAGGACTCACATCATGGTTCCCGGCACTACATTCCAGGTATTAGCAAATGTGAAACTCACGGACTATTTCGATCGAGAACCAGTGTACAGAACAATGCACACTATACAGATATCTCAATATAGCATAATCAATCCCCACAACACTTGGGGTTAACTCATATGTTCATCGAGGATCCACAGTTCCTGTGCCACTGCTGGTGGATTATTAGTCCCCGAGGGTATCACTAGCCCAGTAGCCAGTACTTCGGTACTGGCATGAAAATACGGATTTTTTGTGTTATTAAAATTTGCTGTTACAAAATATTAGAAATTATTATAAATTAAGGAATGTATCTCCCTCATGCAAAGCTCTGGTTCCTTTCACTGATTTGGCTATACTTTTTGAACCTTTTGGATTATAGCTCTTCATTTTTTATATAAGCTTTGGATTTCAAATATTTAGGCCACGAGCATCACTGAAGAGACATGTATTGTCGAAATGCGCAGCTGGTGCAAGAAAATTGGTACCGTTAATTTTATTTCACTAGTGACACCCTTATGTAACTCCTATTTAACTACAAATGTACGCTGATGAATTCCATTTGATGATAAAGTATCACAAAATGGTTGATATAGTCTCTTTTCTAACCCTAAGATATCACCAAATTGATAAATTATCGGCTATGCATATTATATAACCCCGTAAGATATAGAACCACTCAATTTGACCCTGTCAAGTACGACATGCAGGAAATTAGTATTTATTAATTTGCTAATCTACTTGAGTAACACTACGGATGCAGCATATGTGGAGCAGGGTATGCTGACCTTTTTAGAGCACCTGAAATCACCTACGGGTTTTGGTTGGATTGGTGTTGCTCAGTTATAATTAGTTTGCTATGCTTTATTTTATTATATGTACTGATGGTAAATTTGCGTTGTATTTTTTTAAATTTTTTTTAACTTTTTTTTTACTTTTATTTTTGCCATGGCATTGTCAGTTTGTATTCGACTTACAAGTTTAAATGTACTTTTGGTATCTTTAACGTTCTTTTATAACAATTTTAATTCTACACATTCGATAGTATACACACATAAATAAAGGCAACAGTAGTATAACGCTGTTCAAAACTCATAAATCCATGGACAAAAAACAAAATCGGGGTAACAAACCAAAACCGAGGGAAACGCATTTAATATAAGAGGAGAACAACGACACAACACCGAAACGCAACACACACAGAAACGGACCAAGCATCGGACGAAACACCACGAGAATAACAAATATAACATGAAAACCAAATACATGACCATTTAAACTAAAATTACACAATTTCAATACTAAAAACTGAAATGATAGCAACACGAACCTATTTCAAACAAAATATGCTGAGATCTCATGTCCTCCTAAAGTTACGCAGTTCCTGATCAACATATGGCACCTGTCGTGTTACTCATTGAACTAAAATATCTGGATCGCGCTCTTGATCATTCGTCTGTTATGTACTACTAGAAAGAAAAAATGTTTGTAGCACATACTTTATTAAGTGATATTTTATCAAACTATATGAAACATCTGTCAATCCAATACGGACTTGTTCCGCCTAACCGCTGGAAAAGTGATGAAAGGTGCAACAACACACCCGGATAATCAAATTTAAATGATGTTTTGTAAACGTGAAGGAACACTATTGTTGTTTGAGATCCTTTATTGAGCAGTTGCATCGTCGACATAATGAGTCTTTCATATAGGCGAAACTCACGCCTGGTGCAAGTAATTTTTAATGTTGACCCATATTGGTCCTGATGACATAGTTCGATGTATCTTATAGTTAGTGTGTGTGTCTCTCATGGGTAGGGAAATGTTGTTATCCCAGGATTTTTCCAAAAATGTCCATATATCTATGTGTAGAACAAAAATACAGATACTAGTTGAAGAATAAAAGGAAAACTTGCTATCTCATTAAACTGGCATGTATACCTTGTTGTCTATATAATGATTATTGCATCTGCACTGGAGTTTTGGAACTAAAGGAAAGTATTTTGAACTTAACTTTCAAACCACTCTAGGGTAGTATTTTTTGTTAGTCTTTTGTGTCATCTATACCGGTAGCACATCTAATACTTACAAGAGGTGTTCATTTGGCTCTGTAGGATAAAACAAAATCGCAGCCATGTCTTCAAGAAAAATTGGTCTTATGTTTGATGCATAACATCATATTAGGAGAGTGTCATCGCTTATGAAACCTAAAATATATTTTGTGAGGAGTCCGTATGTGTCTGCACCATAGCTATAGTTGCGATCTTATCAAGTATACCCTATATTTTAAGTGGAGGATGAACTTCATTGTCGATCAAAGCAGAACATAATTTTAGGCTATTGTAAATATTTGCAACAGGAGCCAAACCTTGTAATGCCTTTGTCTTTTATAAGAGTACTGAAATTTTATTTTTGAAATTTGGAGAGAGAAAAAAACATCTCAAATGCATTATGTTACATCATTTGATTTGATAGTGCTGTTGATGATTTTGAGTTTCAACAAGAACATTCATTAATGCAAATGAGAGAGTGTATTTAAATTTTGATATAATAAAAAAACAAAATGTTACGCAGTTATCAACTATAGAAGAGGGACGAAAGATACCAAAGGGACAGTCAGAATCATAAATCTAAAACAAACTGACAACGTCATGGCTAAAAATGAAAAAGACAAACATATAGAACATCCGATAAAGAATGAATGTAACATAAAAGTATAACAAACATATTGAAATCAAAGGAAAAATCAAACAGGGGAAGTACGTAACAACTGACACAATCAGTTATAATTAATATTAATAAACAAAACGGGCTGAAAACAGTACAGCTTCACCGGATGGTAAATACCAAATATGAGAAGAAGCCATTTAAGCCATTGGCAAAACATTAACAGTTAAACATACTTATACGCAAATGAAAATCTATAAAACTTAATAAGACTTAACACGACTTGAATTGTATTTTGTAGATTGTTTGGAGCAAAATTATTTTTAAGATTAATGTCCTAGTATGAACGTTACAAGATACACAAGTTGGAAGCACTGTATGCGCATTACATATAGTCATCTCTGATGCAGTAGTAGTGAAATACAGGAATTCAAAATTTACCATAAGCTGTACCTAACAAGAAACTAACACCGAAGCTAATTATTACGTTTTAAACATAATCAGCCTCAAAACTAGATTCCACAAAATATAATTGCCAGAAATTGAACAGCAGTGAATCTTATGAATGTATACCGTAATTAAACAGCAATGAAACTTATGAATGCATATCGTTATTTGAAATTAGAAGTTAACTATCTGATTATATTTTGAAAAAGTTTTTGCCCTCCGTGATTCAAAATTTACAAAATGCATCGCATTTCAGTTGTTCAAATTATAACAAATAATAAAATTTGTACTTAAATCAAATAAAATGCAATAAAACATTTAAAATCTGGGGTTTTTTTAACAAGAAAGGTGCATCATTGTTGTCAAACACATTTCATTGCATATTTGAAAACAATAAAACACGAAATGTCAGAATATCAAATGAATGCATACTTCTTGACATGTTTACTCTTAAATAAAAGAGTTCATCTAATAATTCTGTTTGGTAGCTTTATCTCAGTGATAGAGATAGTCACATGTATAGACCTGGACAAAATCATACAGTTGTGAGTCAGATTAAAACAATTTGACACGGACTAATTGTTGATCGTTGTACAGATTAACATTCAATGGTTACAAATAATTAAAGTTTAAATTGTTAAATAAAAAACATGCATCGTTTTTGGTCATTCTTTGTAAACAGGAAAGAAAACATAGCAAGATACAATCGATGAATGCATAACATCTGGGTATGAAAATCTTCATGCAGTTGGTATTTTAAGCAGGCTACTTTTCAAAGATGTTTCTAATCGGAAATTTTAAAAGTGTTACAATACTTCAAATTATTCGCAAATACCCGTTTCATTTTTATATGTATTAAAACATGATATCAACAGTACATAATTTGATGCGTCCGAGCTTTCCTTGGTTAATATTTACAAGGCACTCTCAAAGTCGAATATTTGAAAGCCCATGCTGTATTAGAACCGAATCAGTTGAAGAGCTATATGACTAAAAGGATCTACCAATAATAGCCAAATCCATATAAAGTCACATTTGCTACAAATAATTGTATAAAGTTATATATTTTGAAATACAAAACTTGATTCACTCTATGAATAGTATCGTCTATCATACGTTGAATTATTTCTTCTTTTTGTTATTATTTTTGCCAATATCGTTTGTACTCACAACATGTAAAATTCAAAATAGAAGAGAAATTAAACATAAAAGCCTGGCATGGTGTATTCATGTTAGAATTGATACCGAGTCTATGAGAAAAAGATTCATCAAATCACAAAATAGCAAGGCGCTACTAGAGTTCCTGTTTTAAAATGGGGTACTGAGTTGGTATTAAAACAATGGTTTTTATCACATTGCTAATAACTACCATAAAGTTTGTGGATCACACACATTTATTTAACTTAATACGATTTTATACGATTTTGACACTAACCATTAGAACGTATCTGTAAGTGCAGTACTCTATACAGTCAAAACTGTTGATTTTATGAGGAGTGTGTTTCCATTTTACGTCAAAATAGGTACATGCTGGAATTAGTTTATAACCTGGGTGTATATACTAGGAGGTTGGCATGTAAACTGTTGAATGTAGCATTTGCATGAAACGTAAAAATTGTTATATTTATTATAAAATATGGGTGGTACGGCATTTGTTTTCTCTTAATTCTCTGATTATTATATTGTTATATTCACAAAATAATGTCGGTACTGTTCGAAGAAAATCTGTTTATTAGCAGAACAACGTCTTTATGAAGTTAAGGGTTGAATATTTTTATGTATATATTTTTTTAATTTATATCTACATTAGACAATGCCGGTACCAGGTCAGAAATATGACAGTTGTTATCCATTTGATTGATGTGTTTGAGCTTTTGGTTTCGCCATTTGATTCGGGACTTTCCGTTTTCGGTGATTTTGTGTTTTTACTTTTTTACTTCGGTGTATGTTGCTAGCATGCTACCCAGCAAATACTTTGATTTGTTGTCTTAGTTTACCTAGTATGCTAATACATTTTACAATTAATATACATCACAGAATACTGATTCGTGTTACTTATTACTTTAGAAAAACATTTATGTCGTAAACGGAAATTATTTTATTTTCGTAGTTACATTTTAAAATGGACAAACAAATATTATATAATTAAAAATGTATAATGGTAATATCCTTTAAAGTCGCGTCGATCTTCGTTTCGATAAAATGCTAAAATGCACATTACCTAGTATGCTAATACATTTTACAATTAATATACATCACAGAATACTGATTCGTGTTACTTATTACTTTAGAAAAACATTTATGTCGTAAACGGAAATTATTTTATTTTCGTAGTTACATTTTAAAATGGACAAACAAATATTATATAATTAAAAATGTATAATGGTAATATCCTTTAAAGTCGCGTCGATCTTCGTTTCGATAAAATGCTAAAATGCACATAATTCATTTGTTTCAATACAACGATTTTGATACAGAAAAAAAAGCAATGCACAATTAAAGGATACAGTAGACTTAGATACTCACTGCTAATTCTTTTCAATATGATATCGTACTTGGTAACATAATGTGTTATATTGTACGAAAGTCTTATTGCGATATTGTAACCTTTCTTCGACATTTGCGGTAAAATGTAATCAGTAAGAACTCTTAAACTTTTATTTCACTGATATTACACAAATGAGCAATTTGGATTAGTACGTATCTGATCATATTTTGGCATTTCAGAAACCCGTAGCTTGCTAACAAGGCATATCAACATCATTACTTTTCCCAAATGAATTTCCGGAAGCGGAACCATACTTGGCAACGATAAGATGGCGGCTTGACGATAAAAGTCTGCTAAAGATGACGCAGGCTTTGTGGTAAATGATACATAATTAGACGGTCGATTACATAAATTGAAGATATTCGTTAAAATTTATTTATCATAGATCAAATGTGAACTACTAAAATTTGTATCACTATCTCAGTGAATCTTCAAGTCCAGAATAAGCTTTTCTTTTTTCGTTATCTGATGTGTATGTTTGTAATAAATTACAAGCTATTTTTTCATAATTCTTAGTTTGTTAAAACGCTTTATATCATATTTATTTAAAATAAACAAATTGTCAAATTAATATTATAAACTGCAGTGAAAGCTCTATTTCTGAAATTTAATAAATAATTATTATTTTTCAGTTTATTAATCAAAATATGTGGGGGTTGGGGATGGGGTGGGGTGGAGTGGGTGGGGTATGTGCATCGATGACAATCTTCTCACTTCTAATTCATTTTTTTTTTCTTCTTTTGTTATTTAAAAAACACAGCGAAAACGATCATATTTACTATTTCTTGGTTATAAAAAATATCAAAAAATTAAAATATAAACTATATGATTTCAAATCCATACTTTGAAAATGAATAAGTTTTATTCAAAGATATGCTTCATAGATAAGTTTTAGCTTACACACTAATTTAGTTCAATGTCCTTAATATTTGTAACATGTTGTTATAAAAAACGATTTAACATTCATCAGTAATACTGATCATTGTGTAATATAATATCGTAAAATAATCTTTTTTTATATATAAGTTCAAATCGGTTAAATTTTAAACAAATTATAATATGTTATTTTACCACAGATCAAAAACTTGTGATAAATACCATATGTTACCGCCCCTTTAAAGATACTGGCTGCAAAAAGTACCAATCAGAAAATTCGTTATATAAAGCAATACGATCCAAAACCAGATAATTTGATACACAATAAATATAACACAAAACCTTGTAAAACATATGATGTCCGACGCTTTTATGATTTCATTGGGAAATGGGCAATCGAGAATCATTTGTCGAATTAGGAAGTGGTCAACTCAACTATAGTAAATTATTGTTATCTTTTTTCTGTAGAAAACTAAATGTTAATTTGTTTGTGGTATTAACTTTTATGTAATTTAGGGGGAAATAAAAAGATACTAAATTGATATTAATGCACATAAACTCATCATAGAGACCAGGATTGAAATTGACTAAAAAAATTATTAAAAATTAAGATATGTTTGAGTACATATACCTGATAAGAAATGTAAAGAGGGCAAATTATTTGAAGGTTGCAATTTTTATATTATTCTGAATAAAAGGCAAATACAAAATAAGACTTCAATGATATTAACACAAAAAGTGATTTACATGCATGTATCGTGGTGATATAAAAGACCATCGAGCAAAATGAGTAAAATATATCTTATTGAAATGTGTGGTCTTAGTGCAGATGGGAAATTTGGTTACGTGCATTGATGATAAGCGACGCAATCAGTCATGTATTATGGCATTACATGACAGAGAGTCAATCAATTATTTCAAATTGCAGGTGTTAATCTAAGGTATTATAAAAGTTATGAAATGTTATTGTTTGAAAAAACTCTGCTGAAGTTTTCACTAAAATCATCTCCTTTTTCATATTAAGTAGGATCAAATTCAATTTGGTAGAATCAAAATATTTTTGATCAGTTAATACACTGTTTAATTATCCTAAAATATATAACAGATTAATGAAACTTATGTAGAAAGCTTTTCTTCAATATTATGTATGATGAAGATTAATCCAAAATTCTTTTACTGAAAAGTGAAATCACAAAAATTCTGAACTGGAAGGAAAATTCAAACGGAAAGTCCCTAATTATCAAATGGCAAAATCAAAAGCACACACTTTGTGGTTTCTTACCGAAAAGTTAAGAAATTGAGATAAATGCTGATCATTCTATTTCAATTATACAGTCAAAATAATAATTATACACTTTCAAATTTTAACAATTTATGTATAACCAAAATGGTCTTACTATCGTTATTGCCACCAAAACATACAGTAGTTTGTGACAAAAAAACATTATCAAAAACAAACACAACATAGCAAAGAAATAACAATTCTATGAGAAATGAACCCTAATACTGCTATCCTCCGTTCTTATGACTGTTATGGGGTTCGTGTTGTTTATTCTTTGGGTTTCTATGTTGTGTCATGTGTACTATTGTTTTTTCTGTTTGTCTTTTTCATTTTTAGCCATGGCGTTGTCAGTTTGTTTTAGATTTATGAGTTTGACTGACCCTTTGGTTTCTTTCGTCCCTCTTTTATAAAAGAAACAACATGTGTAACATACTCCATGTATAGGGGTTTAGCATTCCTTTTACTTTTTGTATTAAACTGATAAAATTCAAAGTTAAGAAGAAAGAAAAGTATCATTTTATATCTGAAACACGTGAATCATTTAGTGGTATAGCGTCCACATCTGTGACACAAATGAGGTAACACTTTGTATTGGTCCTTGTTTTTTAATATGCTATGTCATTCATTGAAAACAGTTCAATATAAAAAGAAAACGGAGATACGGGGCTATTAGGAATATTGTCTTTCTACTTTCATTCAACATACTATGTTAGTTACATATGTGTATCGGTGAATAAACTATGGAAACAATCTGTAGACATTTACACGTTTGTTTAGTCTGTGTCACAATGACAGTTCCAGTCGAGGTAAGAGTTTGAACCGCTTTCTCTGGCTATTTTTTTATTTCCGAAAAATTCAACTAGGGTTTAGATTGAATCGCCACGTTTCAAGGATAAACTGCCTTGAATCCCTATCTAATAAAAATTTGGTTCCCAATTTAGCTTTGTTTTATTTCGAATGGAGAATTTTCGTGACGACGAAACTCTTTTTTTTTTTGGTACTGTTTTAGCCAATATCTATCGGGTAATCGAGTCAATCATTAATCTTTTAAATAGTAGTAAGATGTGTTCACTTGAAATGACAAATAGCGATAATCCTTTTTCCGCTTTTTTACAAAAGAAAAGAGTTATAATAAATCTGAAACATATAACCAACATCTGAAGGCCTGTTTATTTCGCCTACTCATTCTAACATATTTAAACAACCATGGGGAATAAAACTCATAAATATAACATTATTGGGGATCTAGATTTCAAAATCACATAAAAAAATATGTTTAACTATCGTAAAACAGACACATTCAATGAAAATGAAGAAGGATGAAAACCGATTAACAACTATATTCATACCCCCACACCTGAAGAAGGTAATTTGTCATGTATTTAGGAGGATGTTAACTTGTGAAATATTATATCGCTACATTTGTAACAAAGATGTCGACGTTTTTAAAGCGATAATTATATCGTTATTGTATCCTGAAGTTCGTTTTTTGATACCAAGCCATAAAAATAATTAACGATTATTTCTAAGATGAATAGATATTTTATAGAATATAAATGAAATGTTAGAAAAGTTAAAACATGATGTACAGAACGTGTAATAAGTATAAGTTTTCCGGTAAATGATTTTGTAAAGTAAGTATTATAAACATATGCAGATAAACATTTCCATTATATATTATAAGTATTTATTAGAACCATGCAATTACTGTCCAGTTAAAGGAACCAAGAGTGTCATTTGCCTAGAATACAATAGTATAAACAGTCAGTTATATAAATTTCGATGAAAAGATATTTGGAATAATACATTTATTAGCCGATTTACACATTTCTCTCTCAAAATGCCTTACTAGTTTATCAAATATGTTTGTGTTTACTTTTGTAACTATTTGATTCCGATTCAATAACCTGGCAATTCTCAAACATTAATGTATGATCCCGATTACAGTGCGCACAATATGTGTAGTATGGTCTTAATAATGCATAAATATAATAAAAGCAAGTTTTGCTACATACTTTAATTATATTTTTTTGATTTTTTTAGCAAATATGTAAACTAATATCAAATTGAAACATGCGGAATGACGGCGTATGAGACAAGTATTCACCACAGTTTAAATGAAGTGCACGGATTAAACAATTATATGCGCAACTTACATGTAACATCCTTCGTCACATTGCTTGATTTGATTTTGATTTTTGGTGTTTAAACGCCACTTTGTTTTAAGCAACGCATTTAGACAATTTCGTGGCGGCATGTTTTTTATGGTGGAGGACGCCAGGACGCCGGAGAAAACCACCAACTTTCGATACTGACAATCCTAGTTAATAAAGAGTTGAGTGCACCCGGAAGAGCGGTGTTCGCACTCAAAACCTCAGTGCTGACTAGCTAGTGATTACAGTAGTAACTACTTCGACCACTCGGCCACCAAGACCCCCGTTTCACTTTGTGTCCGGGTCACTGTGGCACTATAGATTTAAGATCGTTTCTCAAATTAAAAAACAAAATGTTCAAATATCGAATTTTCTGTTGAAGCAGGTAGTGGGTTGGTACACCAATGTAAAAAGGGTATTTGTCATTTGTGTTACTTACTTGAATGAGATAGATACTGAATACCACTACTTTTTTGTATGCAATCATGTTAAAGTTATATCTCTCACAAATTATGTGCATTCCAACATATTATACACGTTATCCATCTGTATATAAAATATATGGACTAGTCTCATTTATGTAATATAAAGGTGTTAAAGAATATACATATAGCTTTATTTTGAGGAATGTAAAAAAAATATTGTAAGTAGCTGTATTGCTCATAATTAATTCGATGATATGCATTTGTATAGTGTAGCTGCCACTTCCATTTGAATATACGACTGAATTCCTCTTGTAACACTATATGTGTCTGAGAGATAACAATAAAGAATTTGAACTTGAACTTGAAAAACTATTGCGAATTATAAATTATTACAAATAATGATAAATATTGTTAAAATTGTTCAGCTTTCATTAAAAGGTTGTTTTTATCGTATGTTACATAACATTTTTATTTTTATTTTAACGGTCATTTAAACTACATTCCACAATTCACTTCCGGGTTAGTGAATAATTCAAAGTTAATTGCATTTTTAGCAAAAAATGTAATTTTAAAATGATTCTTTTCCTGGATATAACTAATATTTAAACAGGTGGGTGCCATAAATCTATTAAATTTTTAATTCTCATGTTTTTTTTAAAACAATACATTGGCTAATTAAAATTGGCAGAAATAAAATTCAAAAGAAAATTTCTTGAATTTTTTATGACAGTAAATGTATCTTCGATCTCTCAATAAAACAACATATTTTTTCTCTCCGTTTTTAAGGTTTATTTAAAAAAAGAGAAAAATAGTAATAGGGTGATACATGTGTTAACAGCAATTAACGTCCAAACGTTTTAAGCGAGAAACAACCACTATATTGAGGGACATAGTATTTTTTAGTCTATATAGTTCGTAATACCATACCGACAACAACTTTTTGAAAACAATTTGAAAGTTTTTAAGAATCCTTCCACAGAAATTAACGAAAAATCGTCTTAATATAAACCTCTTTGTCGTGCGTTATTAATCATAAATTCTGTTTATCTCGCTTTAAAAGTTAATCAGACCTGCAAAGTCTTTTTTTTTTTAAATTGTTTACAGTTTTGTATAAGTTACTTCACACACATGGTACTATATGACTAATACAACGGCTTGAACGTCAACAAATAAATAAATAAATGTTAAAGCATCAAACCAAACTTGTCAAGACAGTTTTCAACAATTAAAAGCAACTTTTGGTTAGTCATCACAACCCAGATGTACATTGCGCTTTAGAAATCTTTCCTTTAGTCTTTAACTTGAATCTGTCCTTTACTCATTTACAGATGTCATTCTAAAAGATATCAAACTAGTAACATAATTATTCTTTAATGATAAGATGATTATCAATGCAATCAATGAATCATTCAGGTAAAATAAAGGTAAACTATAATTCCACGCGTATCATAGCACTATCTATTAATTCAAAGGTTGTGACCTTTGACTTATGGCATTCTTATGTATAGATAAAAATTCCTTGATTGCATGTTCGATTTAAATTCGATAATGATCGAATTCGATATCAGAAGAATTAATTTGATATTATAAAGAATCTTTTATGAGCAATTTGACATTAAGGGGACGTTTTAGATAAGATAGCCACGATAGCTCGTTGATACAAAACCGAACGTGTGTCACGAATGATAAGCTTAAAGTATATCTATATACCATATACTGATTGATGTACAATACTGATTTTAAAATACTGCAACTTACATGAGGTATATAATAAAGTTCCTTACTATTATGGGTCGCGGCTTCTCGTTGTGTCTTTGTGGTTCTTATTCTGCTCCGATGAGTTTCCGAAGAAGTAATAATTTGGCAGATACCGAAGCTATCCAGGAGTGTAACCATCACAAAGATGTGTTTCATTCTTTTATTTTAACACCAGAATGTGCTATGCTCATAATGTTTTTATTCATTATCACAAGATTTTAAGATAATCGAAATAAATTAAAATAATTTAGTATCTTTTGTTTATCTTATCTAAAGGATATTTTTGCGAGATAACACCTCTTTTGATCGATTAAATTTGATAATGTGTTATGGCATCGAGTACTTATCTGTTTTGTTTTAGAGTTACCAAGACTGCATCATATTTGGACGAGATATACTTCTTAAAATAACCATTTCCTTTTGTTTTCTATGTTTCAGTCATGTTACATGTTATGTTTTTTATGTTGTTGCTATTTTCAAATATCATTTTTCTTTTTGCATGGTTTAAAAGCATGTGAAAAATGTTTGCCATCGCTTTTTTTCTAATGTATTTCTATCATAACTAATAACCAAATGTCATATCCGAACGAGGAAATTCTTCAATAATATTGTTAACACATGCACATAAATGAACCGGCCTGTCCTGCTATGCAGCAACATTTCAACCATCGTTTTGCATTCATATGTATTATTGAAAAGCAGGGACTAAAGATACCAGAGGGACATTCAAAATCATAGATCGAATATAAACTGACAACACAATGGCTAAAAAAAGGAAAAGACAAACACAAGCTAGACAAACAATAATACACAAGACACAACATAGAAAACTGAAGAATAAGCAACACGAAACCCACCAAAAACTGGGGATGATCTCAGGGTAAGCATAACCCGTCGTGTTGCTCATGTTATTCAAAAAGAGGGACGAAAGATACAAGAGAGACAGTCGAACTCATGAATTGAAAATAAACTGACAACGCCATGGCTAAAAATGAAGAAGGAAAAAAACCCCAGACAAACAATAATACACATGACGCAACATCGAAAACTAAAGAATAAGCAACACGAACCCCACCAAAAACTAGGGGTGATCTCAGGTGCTCCGGAATGGTAAGCAGATCCGGCTCCACATGTGGCACCCAACGTGTTGCTCATGTAATAACAAATCCGGCAAATAGTCTTATTCGGTATTCAAGTGTGTTTGAAAAGAAATTGTTTACCCTCTTCTTGAATTTGCACAAGTCTTTAACTTGATACGAAACAATGGAACAAGTTACATGATTTAGGCCGTCTTTTACTTTGCGTCTTTTAAGTGACATGCTTAGGTGTAAGAACAGCATTATACAAATATCAACGATCAAACATAAATATTGCTCGATGAGCACATTTAATAAGTTAACTAAAACATCAAAAATTTATTAACTGAGTTGAAACCATTTGCTCCGGCAGGGTAGTAGTTCTTTCTCTCTTAGTGTTACCCGTCGTGTTGCTAACGACAATACAAATCCTGTTATATAAATAAGTCCCATTCGATAATGTATTAAAACAAAGAAATGAGAGGAACAATGGTGATATATTTGGTGTCATCTATTAACAAAAATATTTCATAAACGTCATTTATAATATGATAGTGACTCTATTGAAGAGAATAATTCGCCCCAAGCAACACTTTCGTTCGGGATCTTATTTATTGCTTCCTACAGTTTGTGTAGAAACCGAATTTGATCGATAGCAGAAATCAATTGCCTATGAAAGAAATTGAATGGACCTTATCAGAAAACGTGTTGTGCGGTATAAACTATACTTTGGCACACAGCGATCCCAACGACGAAACAAAAGAATATATTCATAAATTAATAGTTTAATAACTTTATCTTTGAATGAGTAATGAATTAAAACAGTTGCTTATGTGTTACACTCTTCGTACATCAATAATTTAGCATTGATGTCTCCACACTTTGCCTTTCCTATATATAAATATTTTTTACACTCTAAATATTTTCAAATAATTCATAGAAAAACTGCTTTCATTTTAGTGTGCGGACAATATTCCGACAGGTTTTTTTTCTGAAGTAGTTGCAGACATGTGTTGATGTAGTTTCTGACATTTCTGTTCGTATTCATTTCAAAATTTCTTTTTGTCTGCTAAGATATTGCAAGTACATTTTTTTTTATTAACAAAATGTCATTCGGGGCACCTGTATGTCTTTCTTTCGTTTCCCAAGTTGGTTGTTATCTTGTTGATTTTAGCACCTGACGTGTTATTCTCAATATACAATCTTGTACCATCTAATAGATTCAAGGATAGAGTTAATCAAAATGATAAAAATCTAACCATCTTAGATGTTTTGTCTCGTCTTATCATGTAGGATAATTTGCGCGATATCACCTAAATACAAATTCTTTTATGTGATACCTTGTTATGGTGTTTAACCTTTAAGGTTAATTTGACTCATATGTCTATTTGATTTTTTAATTTGCAAATATATACGTATAAACGTTAACTAAAGAAGTTTTAAAGTTTAGTTATAAGATAAAATATATGTGGGGTAAACTTCACCGAGACAGCAACCCTTGACACAAGTTAAAAAATGATTATCCAAACTATTGTTTTGATTTTTTTTAAGCAAAAATTGAATGTTAAACTTTGAAAAATTGTATTCCTGTGAAATTTCTGTTAGCAAATTATGCTTCATTTACACCAAGTCTAAATTCGTTTACCAAATGTTATGCCTTTAACGCCATTATTTTGTGCTGATTTTATAATCATTTGTTTTTAGGAAGGGTCTCTTATTTGATCTTTTTAAGACCACCCTAAATTGTCAAACCTTACCTTTTACCTATTACCTTTTAGAAATGTTCATGGAGACAATTACGACGACGATGTTTCAACCGACTTTGACTTGAGATCTCATTGAGTTTTTGTGTACGCTTGATTCTCGCTACATCGTACGTTTTATATCCCATTTTCGTTTTTCTATGCTCAGTAGGTTTAATGAAAATTCAAAGTATCGTCAAACATTAAGTGACTACCCGTCATTTCAGAAAATCGCTAAATAGTACAGCTATAATGATTATTGATAAGTTCACAAAACAAATCATATAAACTCATATTACCGTAGCGGAGTAAGATGTTACTAAATTCACTGACGGACAATATGAATGTAGTGTATTATCTACTGCGTGTTTGGGATATAAAATCTTTATTAACCAAAAAAAAAATGAATTGCTACATGCAACTTTCACTGAGATTGTTATTGGTAATGAAACTAAGTGTATATTGCACCTCTGAATATATATTTTCTTACATAAAAAGTAGAATGGTAATGGGGAGTGTAGCAAAGGGACAAAAAAACGACCAAACAGCCCAAGGCTACTATTAGGTCTTCGTCACGTAAGAAAATCCCAAACACGGGTTCGGCATTTTTGTTTATGCGCAGTGTCCATTTTTATGAATGAAGGTCGAATTTAGACTACCACTGGAAAATAAGTGTAAATTGGTTATGGACAGAAATTATTTCTCTGAACAGACCATTTACTGACTCTCAAACAGTTGTTGCTTATGTTCATGACCTACAGCGAGCTTGGCACTCTCTATACACTATATGCAATAGATTTAACATTCCCATTCGGATCGTCTGCGTACTTGTACAGCAAACACAGCCAAAGGGACTCCCCATATCGACAAAGGTTTTTTTGCCGGTCGCAGGAAGAAATTTAGTGGCCATATTTCTATTCCCCAGTCAAAGTTTGGGGATTTTTTTTTAATATTAAACAACGTACTGGTCTTCTTAATTCATGTTTCACATTAAATCTTTTAAAATTAACGGTTTCGCTAATATTTAAAAAATACTTTTTATAGATAAGCTTTAAAATCGTAACAATACCAAATCAGAGTACTTGATGGTATATAATTGGCAAAAATGTATAGCACTAGTGTACCTTTTGCTAAAACTTGAATAGTTAGTTAAGAACCTACAATGTTGTTTTTTTTTTGTTGTTGTTGAGAATCTGATACACATGATCAGACCAGAATGTACGTTGACCACAGAAACTTACTATTCAGTACACATACATGGATAGAACACAAAATACATGTAGATGGTACTAGATCAGAACACACATAAATAGCTGACGTGAACATTGTCAACATGAGTAACAAACTTGAACTAGTAAAAACATTTCAAATTTTTAAGTGTTAGTTTTTACCAACATTTTGGAGGGATTAAGTGTTTTTTTTTTGTAGATCTGTTCCATTTTATTAGGCGCCAGACACTACTTTTGTTGCTAATCCATAGTGATAACATTAACAATACAGATAAAAACAATTAGATTTCAATTAATCAAAGAGTGAACAGTCTTTGATGAAGTGTTACACCAATTTTCTGCTTTAGTGCCCTCATTACGAGATGGCTTCGTACATTTCCCATATCTTACGCTATAATATTTGTCTCGCCAGTTCATTTTGGTATACATCTTCCTCTTCTCATTTCTGTTGATGACCTCAGTGATTCTGTAGCATGGTGATCTTTTTAAAAAAAAAAAAGACTTATTCAGAACAAATAATATATGGACCAAAAAAATTCTTAAAGCGCTCTTCAACTTCGTACTTTATTTGGCCTGTTTAACATTTTTTTATTCGAGCGCGTCACTGATGAGTCTTTTGTAGACGAAACGCGCGTCTGGCGTAAAAATAAAATTTTTAGTCTGGTTTCTATGTTGAGTATATTTACATTAAAATTTTAAACATAAAAGTTGAAACGTTGTATATTATTCTTGGGTGGCAAATCATTAGTATTTAATGCATATTTTATTATTGATAATAGTGAGCAATATGGTTTCTTAACGATTTTATATTTATATTACATATGTGAACAGTTTACATTTTTAGTTCTGGTCTTATTTTATTTGCTTTCTACTGACTCCTATCTACAACATTAGTTGCGTTTACTAAGTAGTTGATTGTGTGAATCCAAACGCGGTTTTTAGTTTTTACAAACACAAGCTTTCGCTTAATTTCCCGCCACTTGATTCCATTGTCTTTTTGTGTCTTCAGATTAGAGAACGTAACAATGAAAGGCATGTGGTTTACATTTCGCACTTGGACTACCATTAACTTGGCAATTTCTGTCAAATTAAGACAGGCGCCACGCGACAGTGAACCGATTAATTGCTGATATCGCGTGTAGTGACAGTGGTTTGTCCAATACTGAATATGACGGGAAATTAATTCAAAAAACGTTTTGATCTAATTCTGTTTTAATGTGCAAAAAGAATAATTGATTTATACAATTGTTAAAATTCAATTTGAAGCTGAAATAAGACAATTTGTTTATTTTTGCATTGATAACATAATTTGCTTATTTAAGGAACAATTATTGGCTATTCTTGTTATTACGTTTTTGTCAGATATTCGCAATTCTCTAGTTTATAAATACAAATTTTGGCCGCTACTTTCGTCCTAATGTTTTTACATATTGTTTGAAAAGCCCTTTTTAAATATATTTTATAATCTTTGTTTTTTCATTATTTATTGTTTATAGATAAAGGGAGCCAATGTTTAATATATGGAAAATCAAGAGTAAAAACAGTTCCCGACAAATTTCAAATGGCTAATATCTCGAAATTAAACACCTTTTTCTGTTTTTTTCCTGTTTGTTTTTAATTCCTTCTCAATAGCAGTCATTTAAAAGCTTTTTATTTTGAAAAAGAGTACAGACTATACCAATAAAATTATTAACGAATACCACTTACTATTGGATGGTGATTGTACATGTATAGGGAAGATTATAAAATGTGTAGTTCTTCATAAACCTTACAATAAAATATCAAAACATTTAAACACATTTCGAATTATTCATAATAAAGGCGGCATAAGCATTAATTATTTTTTTCTTATTAATACAGAAAATTTGAGTTTTGACTTGGAAGAGATTTACATCATGTTTTCATTGAAAGGCTTTTGTCATCTATGACTCAAACTTTGAATGAAATTTTACGAAACGAATTTAAATAAACTCAATGAAATCATCAAATTTCAGTATTCATTTACCATGTAATTATCCCTTAATCTCATATCTGAGTTTTAACAATATTGTTTGTTCTTCAATTAAGACACGTGCTGGAATCTTGACGATTTTAAGCGAAGTGACAAATAAATCTTTCGCTATCTAGGTTCATCTGTAATCAATTGTCCGCATGAATGTAACCTGTTAAGTCTTAATCAGGAAATAGTTACAAAATAGGAGATGTGAAACCCAGTATACTGAAGTCAATGGAACTTTAGAAAATCAAGACTAAAGATACCACGAGGACTGTATAATAGCATAAGCGATGACTGAAAGATTTCTCACCTAATGATATTATGCAACCCAGGACTTTCTTTTGCTTGACCACTGCATAGAGGTGAAAAGAATGAATCGAGGCATACATTTAACATACATATATCAATATAAGATAGTGTACGCAAACATATGGGATTAACTTCAAAAGAACTGTGTTTTTTTTCTTTTCGATTTCACTTTTTTTCGATTTATTTTTAGGTTAAAAATCCATAAAGCTTTGAAAACAGAATTATAAACGGGTTCCCATTACATACTAACCATGTCCATTAAAACATATCAAATATATCGCTATAGTTGGTTTGTTTTAGAAATGAAAAACAGTTACTGTCATTAAAATGCAAAATATGTAGTTAAGTTGTAAATAAAGTTGAGACTTCAGCCCATAATGTTTTAAAAGATACACTGAGGTTTAGATATATACATGAATTTAGATATAAAGGATAAGTAAACAAACAAATTAAACGTTTATCTGCTTTATTTGCATTAAAGACATGTTAAGATTCTCTAGTTTTACATTTTTGAAGTACTATTTTTCCGCTGAGACCAATTTCTGTAGCTTTGAAATGTCTTTTTCACGTCTATTTCGTAATAACTTCACATTCGTTGTAAATTTGATGTACATTTCACTCCCTCGTGTGGATTTCCAATAAAGTTGCAATTTGTTTGAGTGTCAAGAAATTAATGACCTCAAGACGATCTAGTGACAAATATAAGATTTTCTATTATAGTTCTAGCCTTCATTGTGTTCTCAACTCATTTCCAAGAAGCACTATCGAAAACGCAATCTGCTCGCGAATCATTCGTTGGCGCCAAAATCTCATTCCAATGTAATTCTGATAGCTCTCGTTTACATTTCATCAACGTGACACTCCGTTGATTGAGAAAGAGAAATTAATCGATATACCTTACTTTCGTATAAGATAAATGGTCAGATGATTAATTCATATACTGACCATTTGAAAGAAAAAAATCATCGTATATAGTCATGTCAAATCATATTAGTCATATAAACTTACGTCTAAAAATACGAAATACATGTTTAATGATTTTATTAGTGGCATACATTCGGACTTGAGGGGGAATTGAAGAAAATGACTTTCAGTTTTATATTATTGGCATACATTTGAATATAGGGTGAATTGAAGAAAATGATAATTTGTGATTTGTTGTATATTATTGGCATACATTTGAATAAAGGGTGAATTGAAGAAAATGATAATTTGTGATTTGTTGTATATTATTGGCATACATTTGAATAAAGGGTGAATTGAAGAAAATGATAATTTGTGATTTGTTGTATATTATTGGCATACATTTGAATAAAGGGTGAATTGAAGAAAATGATAATTTGTGATTTGTTGTATATTATTGGCATACATTTGAATAAAGGGTGAATTGAAGAAAATGATAATTTGTGATTTGTTGTATATTATTGGCATACATTTGAATAAAGGGTGAATTGAAGAAAATGATAATTTGTGATTTGTTGTATATTATTGGCATACATTTGAATAAAGGGTGAATTGAAGAAAATGATAATTTGTGATTTGTTGTATATTATAGGCATACATTCGGCCTTACGGAGAATTAGAGAAAATGATTACTTGTTTTATATTATTGGCACACATTCGAACTTATGGGGAATTAACGAGAATTACTTCTATATACTTAAAATTGAGAACGTATCAAAGAGACAACAACCCGACCATAGAAAAAACAACAGCAGAAGGTCACCAACAGGGTTTTTTTTTTTTTTTTGAGTTTTCGATCAATTGCTATAATGGATTCTTGTTGATCTTCAAATGATTTTTTGAAACACTCCATTTTCTTTGATTTGGTGAAAGACCTGCTGACGATATATATATATGACGTGTCGTTGTGTTCTTCGTGTGTTTTGGTACAAATTGCTACAATCAATAGATTCTTATAAACTTATGTTTATTAATATCAAACATTTTCCTCATTGACAATTTGCCCTGAACAAAAGTTTGTAGCTATCGATATCTTTTTCCGCCCTCAAACACTTTGTAAAATTTTTAATTCATTTATTGCATACAAATAAAACTGAAAAACAAATGATTTCAGCGCAATGCACGGTCAACAAGAAGTTTTTTTTTGTTTTTTGCGAATTCCTCTTTTTAACCTACTTATAAATTTTGAATAAAGCGTCCACGTACATACTTTCAAAACAGCATGCAATGTTGTTTTATATGACATTTTGAACTAGTTTTAGCAGGAATGATCCTAAGATAGTTAATTTCAGCCATTTGCATAACTGAATGACATCGTCTGGCTTGCAATGTTACCGCCGACAAATGATATGATATGTCATACAATGTAGTATACATAAAATCAGGTTGGGTCACTCTTTAGAATTTACTGACGGGTGCAAAATCTGATAAAAAATAGATTTAGCATGAATCATCACAAGAGCGGTCTCCCACCATTCAACAAACTTTACGCTACTTTAAATGAATGCAATGCATTAATGCAAGGTTTGGAATATACATATTAAAAAAAACAATATAGTGTTATTAAGAAGGGATTCAAGTTTTTACCCATACGAAGGTTTAAAGAAGATGGCTTATTTCCACAATTAATTGAGTATCATTTTTAGTTCTAACATTTTAAACAGTCCCTCAGTAGTATTACTAATTTCAGTATCTAAAAACAGGCTTTGCGAGTAGCATTTTGAAGTCTCATAAATAGCGAATTTTGAAAGCAAACGTACAACGTTTTTCGATTCTATTGCATTGTTCTTGCATTATCAGCCAATCTTTTCTCCTATCAGGTTTAATTTTCATCCTTCTTATCAGCATTGGGTTGGTCAGGGAACATTACTATTTGTTCAATTCTCTCACTTATAAGTGCCATCAATAAACATTCATTTGGGACAACTCGATTAGTATGTTTCCCTTGAGAGATGTTTGAGTTTTGATCAAATTATTCTGTTTGCTGATGTGCTAGTCTGTTTACCAATAACCAGATTAGTGTTTTATTAGGATAATTAACCATTACTGACTAGTCTTTGATCTTCACATTTTGTGACTATAACCTTCTGTTTACGGAGCTGTCCTCTTTCTTTACAGAGTGCAATGGCGACTATGTGTTTTACAATTAAAGTAGATCAGTTTTATGATACATGTGATTTAGCACTAAGTTATTTAAAAACACAAAAAGATAGCATGAACCAACAAAAAAACAAACACTTTAGATAATTCTGTCACTTCCAATAAACAAAAATATTTTTTTGGATCTAATAATTTTTATGATTTCATAATCGTAATGTATAATTCTTTGCAGCGACTGAATGTACTCTCTTTTCAAGATCATTGTCGGCACATATATCCCGCTGAGAAAACTGTCTTGTTATTGCGCTATATCTTAATACAGATACATTTGTAAGTAGAGAGAGAGGCAGACGTCAAAGGCGATAAACAGTGCGGTCAATGTTAAAGTCATAAGAAACGAGTGACCGGTGAAAAATAATATTCTTCCAATTCTTAAACCAATGCATACAAACATCATAAACTTAGTCTTCTGTGCTCGAAGTTATCATTATTTTCGTGTAAATTTCGTATAATCGTCAATTTTTTTTCAATCGGTCAGTGTTGTTGTGAAAATATGGCAGGTAATTAAAGTTCGTGTTTGAAGCCGAAGTTTAACGATTGTCACCTGTTTGTCGACAATTGACGAAATATAAACAAAAAAGCATGTAAATTGAGCACGTGTTTAACATGTAAAATCAGATAATAGTTTATTTTAAGGACATCCATGCGTATTGTGGTCACCGGATTTTTACGAGATGGGTCACACTGAGGTCACCTTGCATACGGAAACTATATCGGGGGAATTGCTTGCTGGAAGGAAGCAATTCAAATAAAGTAAACTTCTTCTAAATATGAATAAATTAAAGAATTTTCTCCAGAAAAAAGTATATGTACATAAGTTTTACAATGAAAACTATCCATTGAGTTATAAAAAACATATGCATTATTTTTTTTTTATTTGAGGTTTCTTATGACTTTAATGTTAATTTTTCAAATCAATATACGTTTTACATGTATATATTTTTTCCCGGATTTGGCTACATTTTTCGTGCTTTTCAGTGAAAAAAATAACCCCCTTAAATAATATTGTGCAAGTTAACATCCGATTAGAATATTTCATATTACCGACTTGTGACTGCGGGTTCTACAATTACTCGCCAAGTTATATATTCTGGGGTAGGACATCCCGGTATTTGTCAAATTACGAGCAGCAAAAAAGAGTAAAATCAAATATATGATCAGCATAATTACGGGGGAAATCTACTTCTTTCCGAGTATTTAGTCATGTATAGAAAGCATTTTTACGATATGTTTCCCTCAGAATTGTACTGATTAAAATCTTGTATTAATTATTAAAACATTGTTGTGACGTCATTCTATTGTTTTACCTGTTCTTTATTTCAGTGATTGGACTATCATTTACCTGTAAGAAACCATTATGTCACCTTTAGCTGTCCAATATTTTTAAGAATAGCCCTCCTCTTTCTTAAAAATATTGGACAGCTAAAGGTAGCATAACTGATTCTTACAGGTAGATGATAGTTGAATCACTGAAATAAAAAAAATATCCTATGATTAATTACCCCAATTGTTTTCATCATGTAAACAAAAAATGCAAAACTGCAACCAAAGAACAAATGACAATTAAAAAAAACACATTTTATTAAAGTCATTATCCAATACAATAACTTCAGTCACTCATCAAAATGGATTTTTAACACAAAAGTCATCCAACACTTATATCACAGCCATTTTCTCATGTTTTGGGGTTGTCTCTTTTAAGTTAATTCAATACGTTGATTATGCTCGTTGTAAGTCTTGGTTTTTGGCTTTAATGAATTTCTTTTTTCAAAAGAGTTATCCTCATCCGTCTTAAGGCTATCAAAATTGAACTCTGGTGTTGCTCTTATTCTTCCTAACATCATTTTCAACTACAATTAAAATGAAATAAAAGCAATGAAGTTATTCTTCTTAAATTTGATAGATCATGCTACAATACAAGGGCCATGAACAACCTTAACCTTATCCTGTGTATAAAGTGCGAATCTTGAACTTCTTTCATGAACTAGGGGACTATAAAAGATTTTTTTTATAATTTTCAAGCTTCTTAATTGATTTAGAAGTTATTGTTATTTTAAGTCTGATATCATTGCTTAAATATGACTATAATGCTACACTTCGCTTATGAACGACGATGAATATGGGAAGTAGAATAACAAATCAATCATGTTTCCGATTCGCACTTTTTTGCAGTGATCGTTTTATGAGAGATTTTTTTTCAAAAGAAAATCGAGACAAGAATATTTTTCGGCAACATTTATAAAACACAAGGGACTCAATAAACAAATACACGAAAAAAGACGACATGACCTAGAAGACAGAAAAAAAACAGAAAAAATGGGGGGGGGGGGGGGGGGGGGGGGTATTCAGGTGGTACCGTTTGGGTATTTCTTCATTTGTTCATATTTATTATATATTTCTTATAAAATCGACTGCGGTGAACTCGGTATGGTTCGACAAGAACCTGTTTTCATATCCTATTCTTTTTATTTTCTCATTCACTTAGTAAAAATAAAACCCAAAAAGAAACAAGAAACTAATAGAAGAGGACTACATTTTGAAATATAATATATATAAAACTTACCATTATTAGCTGCTTTGACTTTATCCTCTTTGTAATCCACACTGACTACCGTATCTGAATAGATTCTGAATACACATTTGATATAATCCAAAGTTTGAAACAAGACAATCACTAATACACGCAACGACATCTTTTTCTTCGTTTTTGCATTTAAAATATACTTTCATCACTTTATCCATTTTGAAACACAAACCGTATGTAAAGTATTCACGGAAACTATGAGCAGAAAATGTGAGTAGTCCTTGCGCATGCAAAAATCATGATACGCATACCCTGTGTCTTATTCTTCATGTAGCAATACATGTTGTTTACCTTCAGCTGTACTTTCTTTTTGACTATTAGTTTTAAGTTTAGTTATTGTTTCAAGGGGCCAACATGTAGGATATATTTGTATATAAAGAAAGTTTATTCACAAAACAATTTTCATACTTGATGAAAATAAATCTTTGCTCGCTTTTTCTTTTATTTAACCTTTTATCGACGTGTTATACAATGTTTTAAGTAAGATATAAGCCTCTAACAGTCCATTCTGTAAAATATTAGACAGGTCTTCGGCCTGCGGCCTCAGACTTGTCCAATATTTTACAGAATGGACTGTTATCGGCTTATATCCCTTACATATAAATACGTTGCTCTTGCTAGACCGAGGACAAGAATGTCCAAGCACAGAGAACGTTACCTGTTAAAAAAATATATATTCCGAAGTCAAAAGTCGGTAACATGAAAATGGACTGATAGTTTTCGACGTTTGCTTCATTTTTTGGTCATTTTAATCCGGAGCTGAACATTGTATTATTATAATTATATAGATTTTTTGGATTCATTATTGTACGTCTGGCTAGTATGTTCAGTTATTATGTTCAAAAAGGAGTAGTATGAAATACTTTAAAATTTACAAAGCATGTTGTTTGCATTTCAATATTTTACTCATCGTTTAAGATAACATGGACACGCGCACAAACCCTGTTAATGTCGTTAAATTTACAACATTGAATAACCGAGGACTATATATCTTGTGTTAATTTATTTTTTTTGCAGGACGCAGTACAACTATATATAAGAAGAATCAAGCCATACTTTATATGTCTGAGCAAGTCGTGAAAAATATATATAGACAGATAAGATATATCCACCATGGTGTGTACTGACAACACCATCCATTTTATTTCTTGAATTTCTTTTCATGACCGGATTTCAGTCAATCTGGGAAAGTGCACATTAGAGCTATGGCGTTATCTAAACTTTGATCTCCTTTGACAAATTCACTTCGATTTGCTAGTGTCAAAGACGTTACATAATTCTCGCTGTTTTCACATTCAATCGTATTGATGGCAGAGAAAACAGTAGATAACGTCATCCTCTTGATTGAGTTCAAACCGCCAACGTGACCTTGGGGTGACCTCTTTATTTTGCTCAAAACAAAGTAAATGCTCGTAACATTAATGACAAGAGAAATCTTCTTACATCTAAGAAATTGTATTTTGTAAGCACTTGTTTTACGAGAATCGTGGTTTGATCGCGGTTATTTGTACGTTTGTGATTGCGGAGATCGATGACAACAGATGAAGAGTTGGTTTGCTGTGTTCATTTGTTAGATGTTAACACGATAGTTTGACAGTATTACGATTCATTTTTCATTATATTCTAGAAAACTTGTGGGTTCGTTATATCATATTGATATTTGAAGAAAATTAATGGTACATTCATATTTGGAAAGAAGAAAACAATGGCGGTCTGATTAAATTTGAACTTGATAGATTTCGACCTATTTAATTATTTAACGATTGTAAACATCCTGATTTATTACAAAAATCAAAAAATTGAGAAGAAAGAAGTGGCTCTGGTGTTATATTACCCATACATGTGTTTCTGTTAAATTTATTTTAGCTATATTCGATACTTTCATATAGATCGTGTAAAATTACAATTTATACTGTTTTCAAAATGTCACATACATATTAATAATCTCCGTTAACAATATGCGTTGGGTCAAATTCTTTACTAAAGAATCATTTGTATCTATTGTATAGATTTCAGCTGCTAGCAGCGGAACGGGTAGAAGTGTCACCCGAATCGCTTGTGATGATTTCAATATCCAATAGCTGGTTATATTTCAAATAATTGTTGAAACAGTTTGCATCATTCTTTTTGAAGTCCAGAAATCACGATAAAAAATAAACGACCTTTGGGGTCTTCATTAATTAGAAAAAAATATGACACAAAAAAAAGTTGTTGATGATTAAACAAACAAAATCAAAATAAAGCCAATAGAGATAGGGAAGACAGATCAACCAAAAGTAATCACATCTTTACAATATGAAAAAAATGAATCTACCTGATATAAAACACACAACACACATATTATAAATTCAACATATATAAGCATCAATCTTACGTCAACACCAAGTTTGAATAAACAAATGTATGTTAGCATGCAGTGTTCTTTTTTCTATTTAAAGTTGTCTCACTTTCTGGATAAGTATAAAGGTGTCCGACCACCAATTAATAGTCACTATCTGTTCAACAAAATTTTGCAATTTCACAGCTTTCTAAATATTTTACCTTAAGTTTAACTTCATAGAAACCAGATATATTCTGATTTTTACATGTGTCAGCTTTCTGCATGCCAATTTTCAATATACCTTTAAAATCATATAAGAAAACAAGAGGTGTCCCGAGGAGAGGTACCACTAAAAATAACCCCAGGGTTTCTGGAAATCTTGAATTAGTAGACTATGGAGTGCATTAATCCTCAATGTTGAATGCAAACTCAAAGACAAGTAAATTTTGGCTCAAAATGGTCTGAATATATTTGTCTTTCACCAAAAGTTTCATTTCTACCAATTTGTTGGTTAGTTTAAGTAAACAAGGACATCAAATGCACTATGTTTTGTCCGAGTAGGCCTACTTTCACGTTCTTAATCGGAGGGAGTAATTGGTGGTCTGACACCTGTAAAAGTATTTGAATGATTAGCAAATATCTTTCATGATAAACAATTACTGAAAGCACATTTTCAAGGTTACATTCGATTGTTACTGTTTCTCAACAATTCATATACACACTCTCCTTGTTGATGTTTAAATAACTAGCAGAAAAAAAATTTACCGAGCAAAAAAATAAAGCACAAATCTATAGATTTATATAGCAAATGTTAAGCAGTACAATCAATCAATTGAAACAAAATGCAACAACAATACATTCAGTACATAAAGAGAAAATAAAATCACAAAAATACTGAATTACGAGGGAAATTCAAAAAGGAAAGTCCCTAACTAAATGGCAAAAGCTCAAACACACCAAACGAATGGACAACAACTGTCATATTCCTGACTTGGTAAAGGCATTTCCTTGTGTAGAAAATAGATGATCGAATCTGGTTTTATTTGTTTGGCTTTTTAACTATTTTGATCTGAACGTCACTGATGAGTCTTATGTAGACGAAACGCGCGTCTGGCGTATAAAATTATAATCCTGGTACATTTGATAACTAATTATAGCTAGCTAATAATTCGTGCAATATCTGAAATAGAGGAACTCAACACTTGTTTCATATATGACTATTCTTCTTTCAGATCATAAGTTAGATACATTTATTAATATTTATCACTTACATGTTTGCGACTGACTAATAAGATTGTTTTTAAAAAAAGTAAAATCACCAATATACTTATCTCCGAGGAAAATTTAAAACGAAAAATCCCTAATCAAATGACAAAATCAAAGGCTCACACATTAGTAGGCTCCACCCTTGAATGATCAAAACGATTAGTGTAACATTGGAAGCAGGATTTGTCTACTATTCCAAAGCACCTACGATCGCTCCTGGTTTTGTGTAGGATTCATGTTGCAGAGTCTAAAATTTTCAAAAGTGTGTTTTGTATACTGTCTGCTGGTCATATTAAGTGTTTTCAAGGAAGTTTCAATTTGTCATGGTCTTTCGATCGCTTCTTTTTTGGATACATATATAGACAAGAGCTTTTCTAGTTTCATATTTAGGCATTATATTATCATGACTAACAACAGGTAACACCTCAAATATCGATAAATGTCTGATTTTCCCCTATGACAGTGTTTGTCTTGTTTCTGTTTTATGTGTATTTTATAAGCCTTTTCCCCCTGTTATATATATTAAACAAATAAACCCCAACATGAGACAATTTCCAGATACAATTTAAATAAGGATTTGTATTTAAATTATATACATTATTTGTTGTTTTATACAAAAGAAAGGTTATGAATCCAATTTTAATATCATTCAAAGTGGCAAATTCAACACGGGCATATAATTTTTGGAATTATTATATCATATTTTGCATATAATGTTGGCATTAGGCGCCAGATCTCGGAAGGAAAGCCTTAATTTGGTGATATTATCAATTCCAACAAAATACTGATTGAAGATGGTGAATTTGACTTAATATGAAGGATAGAAGATGTAAATTACGTGTTATTCTATTGACTTTGGCACCTATGGTCTGCGTCTTTGATTAGGTGGCTTTACTTGGTAGTACAGCATGAAACATTAACAACACATTTTCATTTTCCCACTATCCTTATGTTGTCAAAATCACATTAGACGGTGCCATATCTTATACACTATTCTCCAATATGCATACAATCTATCAAAATAATAGCATGTTTTGTGATGTTGTGTATTGTTCAATTAATGTTTTAGAATAAATATTGCATTAATTACAGTTAATAAAACAATTTAGATAAAAATATGACATGGTATGAAGCAAAAGGATTTTTTACTACTCACAATTCGAATTTGTAAAGTTTTTTTGTTTTTTTCATTCTCTATAGTTAGAAAACATTAAGAATTGGATATGTCTAGATATGATTTCAGTGAGAAAATGAGATAAATATGTATACGATAGAATAAAAACTATTTAAAAGACCAAAGCCTATAGCAGCACGTCAAGGTCAGGGAACGCAAATACTTATGTATAACCTTCCTTTTATGAGATAACAACATATGTCTCTTTGTTGGAACTATACATTTTTCCTGGGTATACCATTGCACCTGATGTATTGCCCGGCTTTGACTGTACTGATTTGTCCTTGTTGGTTTATATCTCTTCATCCTTTTACTAAGCTTTGGATTTTCAAATATTTTGGCCTCGAATATCACATAAGAGAAAAATAAAATCACAAAAAATACTAAACTCCGAGGAAAATTCATATTAAAAAGAAAGTCCTACAATCAAATTGCACAACCAAAATCTCGAACACATCAAACGAATTGATAACAGATTTCATATTCCTAATCTGGTACAGGAATTTCCTTGTGAAAAGATATTAGTTGTGGAAATGCGCATATGGTGCAGAAAAAAATGGTACCGTTTATGTTATTATTAAGAAAAGGAGAACAAAATGTTTTAAGTTGTATAAATATATATTTAAAAAAAATATAGATAACATACATAAAGTGTTTGCGTCAGGAACGCGTTTGTCGATTTACCATTATTAAAAAGTCCAAATATTTTAAAGCAAACGAACGTATAACATGGCCATAAAAGACATAATCTTATTAGCCAAATACATTCTACTTTGTGTGGTAAAACTGGAGTAAGAGTTTCTTTATAATTTCTGAATTTTAAAACAAACAATAAAATTAGCAAATATTTCAAAATAAATTACCAGAAGTGACTTCAATGGTCATGCGATTCCCTTAGTTTTCGTTTTTAACCTTAAAATGAACCTTCTTAATTATTTGGTGAGATTGTAACATCGTTAAATTACTGTTGTTTATTTATTGAAATTTATGCGTATTGAGAAACTTCGGACATACTGGGGTATATCAATATGTATATTGTGTAGCCAAAAGATACAGCCAAAGTGATGAACATATTTTCTACTAAGGCGGCCGTACTGTTTTCCAAGAAAGTATTATACGTTTCATAGCATAGTGTATGGCAATATTTATATTTCAATACCTTCTTTTGTCTTTAGGACGGCTGTTTTTTTTTATTATGGTCAAGAAAAACAAATTATGTCTATTTCGATTGTTCACACAATTTTGTCCATATACTAGTATATATAACGGATCTCTATTCAAGCGGGAGGTTAAGATAGCTTTAAAACCAGAATTCACCTACCTTTTTCATCGTACAATGTCTGTACCAAGTCGGGAATATGATTGGAATTTTCCAGTCGTCCCTTGTTCAAATAAAGTGTGGTTTGTATGGTTTTATGGACTTTCCTTGTTTTAATTTACATTGGAGACCGGTATTTTTATTTCTTTTTTGATTAATTTTGTTCTACTAAAACCATTGTTAACTCTATTGGAGTTAATTCAAGCTGCTTTTGTTTTATTTTTATCAAACATAAACAGTTGGATTATGTTACTTGTTCTCTTTAACTTTTGTTTTTTGTATTTTTTTTTTGTTGGAAAACAATAGTAGGATGAAAATACTTACGCATAATATTTGTCTCGATAATATCACCCAAAAGAAATCATGTTCTAATTTTGAATAAAGTTAGAATTCAGAAAGACACTCTAAGGAGTTACAATACATCCATTGTACAAAATTGCAAAACCTTGAAAGTTTAAGTAAAAAGATACATTATTTGGAAGAACAGTGATGCATTAAGAAAATCGAATTGGTCAGCTTTGATTCCAAAAGATCTATCTTATAACAAAACATCTTTAAAATTGTGAACGAGTTTCCAAATACAAGAGTGCTGGTTATTTAGTGTATAAATGAATTGAAATGAAAAGGCTACATCTTCGCAGAATTTGGGTAAATGACAGTAGAAGATATGTTAAAGAAGTATACAGGACCAGCTGAAAAAGAGTTCTACAATCTCATTCTCGGGCATGATATTCATGTGCAAAAATATTTGAACCAAGTCTAGAATATGGCAGTAGTTTTAAAATAGTTCGTTTCTATGTATGTTTGTGTTTGTTTTTTGATACAGTTCAATTTTTCTATTGTTCAACTGTTTTCCGCTTATAGTTGATGTGTTTCCTCTGATTTGTTTTAGCTTAATCGATTGATGATTATTTAACAGCTGAAAACTACTGTAATGAGGGAACAAAGTCTGCTGGTGCGCGGTTGGTCTATATAAACGAACTCATTACATATACCAGGATTAAATTTTGTATTTACGCCAGATGCGCGTTTCGTCTACAAAACACTCGTAATGACGGTCGAATCCAAATAAGTTAAAAAGGCCAATTAAAGTAAAATTAAAGTTGAAGAGCATTGAGGAGTAAAATACCTAATAGGTACCAAAGGTACCAGGAATATAATTTAGTACCCAAAAAAGTTTCCCCAAATACTTATCAGATGCACTCGAGTTTAAAATTCAGTTAGAAGGCAAATCAGTTACAAAGCTTACGAGTATGAAAACCAAAAGTTCGAAAAGTTATGCTGTATCTTTATTCTAACTCAATATTTTTTTTACTATTTCTAATTTGTTAATAAAGCGTCTATAACGTGTGACCGCTTGTACGACAATTGGTTAACATTCACGTTTTAGGAATAATCATAATTTCTTTATTCCTGTCATACATCTGAACTTTTTTATTTTCTAGTTAGACTTGATAGAAAAAAGTATCACAATCAAATACAATCCAGACGCTTTACTGATCATCATTATATAGTTTTTAAATGAGAATATTAGAATATACGCTGACATTTTGCTTTATATATTTAAATTTATTGCAATGATAATTGTTGATGAAATGACTTAAGTAGCTATGTTGGCGTACTAAAGAAATATATCATATGATGTGCTAGCTTAAATATAGAGTACAGACACGTTTTCTTCTCGCAAAATTCAAAGTTATGACTAGCATTTACGGACTTGATTGATAATTTTACTCATAAATCAAAATATCGCAATAAAAGAATGTCTCTATCATGAAAATATTATCCAAGCCCCTGTGATTATCGCTAATTCCACTGATTTCATAAAACTCATTGATTGTTTTAGTCAATGCGACAAGACTACACGAAAAAGACGCACTATTACATTGTGTATAATTATGGCCGTTGTGATGTATTGCCTCGCGGAGTGATACTGACATGTTGTTAGGCTAAGCTGTTCGGAAAAAGAAGTCACCATGTACCAAATTGGAAAAAGGTTAGAGAAAAACGTGGATATTGAAGCGATCATTTAATGGAAAATCAGTAAATTCAGAACATTTTCTTGACACTTCATCGGCAAATTAAGCGCTTGATTGAAAACTATGCGAGAACTACAGTACCATTTACAGCCATGATACATCGACAGTGTAAAAGTTCAAGATTTGAAATGATGATAGAAAGAATTAGACGACTTTAATCTATCTAAGCTGTTGAGATAGAGTGTTATTATATCGTTAGAAACTATGAGATATTGTACAAACTCTCTGTAATAACTTGTTACACTGACATGGGTCATCAGTGATGGATATCTTACCATATACAGTTAGATCTAACGGAGAGATCGCATCAAGAAAATTACAAAAATAGAAATCATCAAACAAACAACCAAATTGCCACTGCAGACAGACCATTTGCAGAAATTATATGTCTACATGCAGTTTGATTTTTCATTTCCATGTATAGTCTTTTTATACACTTTTCCTGGCACTGACATATGTTTGAAAAATCCTTTGTTGATATATCAGTGCTGTGGAATGAATAAATGCATACGAAAAGTAGCAGCACAAACCATGAATGGCAGTTATTCATCTCCATTGAAATGGATAAAACGAGGCAACAGTAGTTTACAGTATTAAAAACTCTTCACATTTATTGACAAATTTAAATATAATTGAATAAAAATGCTTGGTATCACAAGTACGAATGGTGGCAAATATTCAATTCAAATTCATAACAATAACCTTTCATATATTGCATATTTTACGTTCACAAATAACGGGCAAGACATCATAAATAATCATTTTAAAGTTACAATCAATACAGGAATGTTTTCTTCTGATTTTGAAGTTTCAAAAACAACCAGGAATAATAACCAAATTTGTTTAACTGCTAATTTGCATGTACCTCTGTTGTAAAGTTTCTATTATAGTGCATCTTTTTCAAAAGAATCTCATTAATTGTTTTCCAATAATCAAAAGGTGAGATTTTCCGTTTTTAAAATGGAAATAATAATCAAACTTGTTTTCGATAATTTTTACTATTCAAGTTAAATCATAAAAATACTGAACTTCGATAAACATTCAAACCGGAATGTCCCGAATCAAATTGAAAAACTCAAAAGCACAAACACATCGAATTCCATTATATTGACAATGATGTGTGAAGAAAACAAACGTGCACTATAGGTAAACAAGTCAAAAACAGTCAGTAATGTGTTCTAATTACAATCACTGTAAAACAAACAATAATGTAACAAGGTAGTGGTTTATTTGTTTAATACTCATCTAGCCAGCTCGTTGATAATTTTTTAGATCTATCATAATACCTGCTCTTTGTCTTTCAAAATGTTTTAATCTTAATCGTCATAGGGAAACAGCTTAGATTTCAATACAAAATGTTTTAAGATATTATATATGATTGTTGGTTTTCTGGGTGGAAAGGAAGATGAATATAACATATCTCACGTTGCATTAAATTTTGTTCTTTAAATAATAAAACGAACACAGCAGAAGATACAAAAAAAAATATCCAAAATTTCTTTCAATACGTCCTGTTATTTCTTAAGTTAATATTTACAATTGCTTTGATTATATTTTGAAATAGTTACTCATTTCACTTAAATATCTCCTGTATCAAAAACGTTTAATGTACGTTTTCTTTGTTATTTTTTTTTCAAAACTTGCCTTACTTAATCACCCATCTCACTTCTGTTATTTTTAATCTTAGTAAACGATAATGATTTGTTTTACAGTATAATCTTATATCTTAAAAACTTGCATCATATCAAAAATCGTTCTAAGGTCAATAACATTTTTTAATTGCAATAAAATTACATTTTGGTTATGTGGTAATAACTAATTAATATTCTAACAGATTTCTTATATTTGGTTTCATCTTTTGTACATAATTTGAATTAAAAAAATGTGTTAAATTTTATTCAAGACATTTGTCAGCCGATCCATTACTTTTGTTTAACTTTTATTCATCTGTCAAACTGTTGTGAAAGTAAAGTATTCAAAAAGAATATCGAAATCTGTTTGGGGTTTTAACTTGGTAAATTAGAAATAATTTCATTGTTCGCATAATAAAATTGTTATCAGATAATTGTCAAACCAAATAATTATTCACTTCAATCATTTATCAATTTCCTTTTAAATACTGTTGCAGGTTTTGTGTGTAAATAGACAACCGCTCGTGTGTTGAAAATGATCATATCAATTTAAACAATTAATTGCTACACAAGTGAACAGTTGCTGTTCAGAACCTCCCATTCTGCTAGTGATTGGTTTCTTTCTTATCACATTAACCAATGAACTGCTCTCTTACAATAATTTACGGGAACGGGTTAATGGACGACAATTTTTTCTGATAACAATTTAGAATGAGGATATTGTTTTTATTATTGATACATGCTAAATTTGACGGACAGTTAAACAAATAAGAAACATACAATTCAACAGTTTAGTTAAACAAACACTTTGTACATTGCAGGTAGCTTAGTTGCAATATACACTGTCGATGAAATATATACACTTGCTTCAAATATCTAAATTTCTGAAATAATATATTTCGATAAAAATTTATGAAAAATATAAAGCAAAAGTAGTTTTTAAAACTAATTTTTAATATGGAAAATGAAGATAATTCCAGAATGGACGGTTTAGATAATATCCAGAATGGATTAGCTCAACAGCAAAAAATGCAACTTTCGTCCAAAGCAACGGCGTTTTCAATTGCAGCAATTATTGGTGGTGGTAACAATAGCAATTCTGTTGGACATTTACAGTCCCCAAATGATGAACAACATCCCTCAACAATAGCTCCACTCGGTAAGATTTTATTTTGTAGATATTTTTTTCATACATTTGTTCTGTCAAATTGAATTTAAAATATATCTAGTAGTAAAATCTATGATTGAACTCACATGGTGTATTATTCAATATTATCTATGATTAATTTTATTAAAATTTCAATAAATAATACTACTTAGACGCATTTGCAGATGTTAAAAATGGAGAATATGTTTTTTTACTATCATTCATAATTAATATTAATAAAGAACGTGTATGAGATAAAAATTTGTTCGATTTGTTTTTCAGAAAAATTTGTAGAAACATCAACAGCATCCCCTACCCAGCCTTCGTTTGTCCCCATCAGTCCACCACTTACTGATGTGTCGCCGGTCAAACGGGAAGCAGCCCCAGAACTTGACCATAATGAGGTGACCACCACTACATCACCACCATGCAGCAAAGAGTTAGCCAATGTCCATTGTAGACTAGAAACGAAAGATTTATGGGACAAATTCCATGAACTAGGAACAGAAATGATTATTACGAAAACTGGAAGGTATGTAGTCAAACATTAAAACATATTTATTGGAGTTCTTTGTGATATCTTGTGTCCCTCTTTTATAGATTTTGTTTTAAAACACATTCCAAAAATAACCAAAAGCAATTGATACTTAAAACATGTTTTTATTAAAATTCTTG
Source organism: Mytilus trossulus (assembly GCF_036588685.1). Lineage (NCBI taxonomy): Eukaryota > Metazoa > Mollusca > Bivalvia > Mytilida > Mytilidae > Mytilus > Mytilus trossulus. Next base: position 18,645,592 of record NC_086378.1, on the reverse strand, counting down.
ACAACATATATCAGGTGCATAAACTCTCTTCTACAAATTAAAAAACATTCAGGAATATTTATTTACATATAATATTTCATATAATTTCGCTTTCACTAGTTTACAAATTTGTGTTGACATTTTCAGCATCTTTATGTACCAAATATGGAAGTTTATTTCTCTGTGCACTTGTATATAAATTAAGGTAGAATAATAACAATTGTCTACGCTTCACACAATAATTATCAAAGTGAAGTTTTGCGATAAAGACTTAAGATTTTCCTTTAAAGCGAGTGAAATTTGTCAACAAATTCGTACTTTACGACTTCACGCCTTTTTACTTCATTCACTTTTCGTGTGGTAGAATAAGTGAACGCATTAACCAGTGTTAAGTCGAAGGTTCATCGGTGTAGGTTCAAAGATAATTGTTAAATACAAGGTAAAAACAATTACCCTTAGTTATTCGTAACACATGGTATTTAATGCGATCATCTTTTTAAGATGATCTGTTAAGATAAAAACAATTGAGTAATTTTATAATTTACTTAAACTAAATGGAACAGATTGATATCGTTTTTTGTTTTCAAACTATAAATTGAATAAAAGTATCAGACCCGATCATTTAGAAAATTTTGAAAGTATGATAAATGCATCAAAAAAGTTAAATCACAAAAATACTGAACTCCGAGGAAAATTCAGTCGGACAGTCCCTAATCAAATGATAAAACACGTCATTCGAATGGACAACAACCGTTATATTAAATGTCATAATACACTAAATTATCAAAACAAAATTTACGAATTTTGCACACAAAACGCGGATAACTTTCTTTAAAAAATACTGCATCAGTAATGGGTGGCGAAAAAGTATACTTAATTTTCGAAATTGAAAACAAAATTGAAAAGCATATGTAGTATCGTATAAAATACAGCTTAAAACATAGATAAAGCATAATGCACTTGAAAGGAAGACACGATTGCAATAAAATATGTCCAAAAGTATCTTTACACTTGTTATAAACTATATTGAACACTTAATATATTCGTTGAAGAACTATATATGTTTATCAGTAAATATCTTTATAACGCTCATGAAAAGTAAAATCACAAATATGCCAAACTGCCAGGAAAATTCAAAACGGAAAGACCCTAATCAAATGGTAAAATCTAAACAGCTTCAACACATCAAACAAGTGGATAACAACTGTCATATTCCTGTTTTGGTAAAGGCATTTTCTAATATCACACATGTGGATTTGACTGCTGACTATCAACCGAATTCAGGATATCCCATGAAATAGACGTTTTCCATTCTTGACGTAAGTCATTACATTAAGTTAAAGCCCCTCCCCTAAAATAAAAACACAAAAAAATGCGGATTCTAAAAGCATTTAACATTGTTTCAATTATTAATACTTTATTAAAGTACAAGAAAATAAACGTTATGCCATGATATCTCATACTTGGTTTTATTATATTCTTAAATTTTAACAGAACTACGACGTTAAAACACTCAGAAACGTTAGAATTATGTAATTGAAGATGTTTAGTCAAACTGCTTATCATTTCCAGCTATCTGGTTATGTAATTGTTTGTTAGAATAAAAAAAATATGAACAAGGCAAAGCTCGTAAACCAAAAAAGTTACAATAATCATTATCTCTTACTTTGTTCTAAATGCTTGTAAATATATGTCACATATATACACATTCAACTCTTTCAATAAACGTTTAATATCATCATCTAGATCCTCCTAAAAGTCATTTTTAGTTTCGTGTAATTTCTCAAGTATACATATTGCGATTTGGAGGAAATCTCGTGGCAACATTAGTAGTGAAGATTATAAAAATTCTATGCATTAACTCCATGTAGCACAATAAATCCGTTTCTGAAATAAATGTCTGCATAAAACTGTCGATTTTAAATGCATGAAATAATGTTTATTGAAAACAACAACAAAACATATAAAGAAAAACACGAATAAAAAAATACTCGATCTTGCATCGAACGATTGAAAAAAATCCAGCTTTAATGTTCCTCTTTTCAATAGTTCCGTACATATAGATCGGTAACGACTTGTATAATCAAAATAATATTCATAAATTGTATACTAAATCTGTACAATTACATTTCTCTCGTGAACATTAGGGTTTGTTTATATTCAAATGACTGTACTGATTGTGTGATTTTGGATTTGTATTATGCTTGAATATGTTTGGCTTCGAGGGTACTTGTTGTTAGTCACTTCTGAAAGACTCAAAATATGCATTGAATCCTGATTCGAAACAGTTTGATTTAAACAAAAAAATAGTCTCTTTACGTCAAGCGTTTTCTTAAAAAATTCTAGTCCAAAAACACTTTCTTGTTTTACCATTTTTTGCTTATGGAAATGATTTAACTTTCAGTGCTATTTCAAAAATAATTGTGTTGTTCATTAGCCAAATACAAAATCTTTTAAATTTAAGCACTATTTTTTCTTTATATAAATATGAATTATATCAATACTCAGAAAAGTCTCCAAGAACAGATGCAAATGAAATATATATCATCCAAATCATGTTTTCCTCATTTGATATCGTGTGACAACTATAAAAGAGCATCGGCATATATGAATAGCTTCCATCAAGTCCTCGTTATGATATCTGTTCTGATGATTGTTGTTCGTCTTCGTCTTCTCGTCTTTTTTGTGGACATGGTACGGTCTGTCTATCTTCGGCTAGTGTTTTTTACATTTTTGTTTCTGTTTCCTTCCTGTCTTTTCCTTTCCTTTTTTGTTAATCTCATTTATTTCCGTATTATTTTATTTATTTTGTGTATGTTCTTTTTAACTAAACATGAAATGTATTCTATTAGAAAGCTTCGTTTCATATTAGATCTGCATATTAAAACAATTCGCAGCTGATTTGAGATTAGTGATAGTCGTCGATTATGAATCACAGTTTAAATAAGATTCTTAGTTTGAGAGGAAAAAATGTAAACTTCTTTTGTGCGTTCTCGTATATTTTTACAATTAACTCTATTCTTTTCATCTGTTATTGACCAATATATCAAACACATGCTTCAAATTCTTTAGATATGTATAAAGTGTGGTCAGACAACAATTAATTTTCAAATTTTCGAATGGATTTTTGTAAGAACCTAGATAAAAATGTCCAAATTTGTCGGATTTTCCGTCTTCTATTCAAACCAATTATTTCATGAAGGTGTAATTTAACAACCATCTTATTAATTGAAAGCGTTCTGACAATCAGTCTTGTGGTCTTAAATGTATTGAAGTCTGTTACAAACTATAGAGTTTGTTGGTTTGAAGAATTACTCGCCATACAACCCATAGTTAACTCTGTCAGCGGAACTTTGAAATGCCTGACAGTTAATTTACACGTTGGCTATAGGTGATGGACGGATTCTTTCTAATGTGTTGACCTGTTATCTCACCAGCAGACGAGGATGCTCACTTCCGGAACATCAAGAACGAGGCAAAACTATAAAAACCCAAAACCAACAAGAAAACAACATAAAACTCGGGACAGACCGTCTTCCAAATACGTTGAACACAGCATGAATCTTGAATCACTGGTATTCAGTTAATTATTAAACTGATAATTAAATGACAGAGGAAGAATTAAAGAAAACATTTTAAAGAAAGTGGTCATCATGGGTATTATTACTAAGAGTTGTCGCTTTTACTGGCCATTAACCGGACAATGAAACATGTAATTAAACAATACAATAGCCAGTATGGTCAACACTGTCGAATGTTAGCCTTAAGTATCTCTGGTATCAAAAGGCTAAATAACAGACTATACTTTTGAAGGGGTTATTTAAAATGTGATGAATTGAAGATTTGGAATTCTTTAATCACTTTCAATATTAACAAATTTCCAAATGAATATGTCCGATGTAATGCCTCAGGACATTGCGTGTGCAATGAATTGAATATAACGCGTGAAGTCGTTAAACTCAAATCATCAGTTTGAATGTGCTCTGTTTATTGCAATATATTCCGGAATTAATTGTAAATTTCTTAGATGTTGTTACTTGTAATGGATGAATGTTTTGCAGCAATATATTTGTATTATATTTATTTTTTTAAAATATCCGAGACAGTAAAATTGTAATTCAGTGTAAACACTTGTTGAGAATTTGTTTATTGAATAATAACCGTTTTTCATGTTTTTGAAATAGTATGCATTGTAAGACATGAATTAATTAGCGACCGAAAGACAACCCAAATACTTCAATTTAATTAAAATTCGGGTTTTGGTTAAACTGTCCTTGTCAATTTATATTTGAGTAAAAATATAAATGTTGAGCCATGTTCTGAAAATAATTCTAGCTGTGTTGATCAGGGGCCTGTTTATCGAAGCTGTCTTAGGATTAGGACGTGTCCTAAGACCAACTTAGAACACATCTTAGTCCTAAATGAGTTTATCAAACATATCGCAACTTAGGAAAATCCTAGGAATTGTCCTAACTTTAGGATACCAATTTAGGTGTCTTAAGATGGTCTTAGGATGATCCTAACTTTAGGATACACTCGAAGTTCGTCTTTTGTTCATTTTCACGCGTGCTATTTTTAAAGTAGTAGTAAATATAGTTGGAATTCTCCGTAATGATATGAATAATGCACGAGATTTGCATTTGCACTGTTAAAGAATGAAAATGTGACACTTCGAATTCAACTCACTAAAAAATATGTTGTGATTTTTACGTATTATATATCTTGTTTACATTTTAACTTTGTTTGTTATTTTTTTTATTTTTGTGTCATGTTTTGTTTCATACATTTTAAATGTACAATTATTTTACAACAAATATTTATTACCTTTAATTTAAAACTACATATTAGTTATTAGATTCTAATTAACCATATTTGAAATAAAAATATTGATAAAATATGATATCATAATTATTTTTTTTCATATTCGGTTTGTATTTTCTTTTCCGCTAATACTTAGGACATCAGTTAGGACGTCCTAGCTAAGATATTCCTAAGATAGCTTCGATGTGCATGCTGAGACGTGTCGTAAGTCTGTCCTAACTTTATCCTAACTTCAGTCCTAAGAAATTCTTAGGACCGATCTTAGGACATTTTCGATAAACAGGCCCCAGGATCAGAAATATGCCGTTATATTATAAAAAAAACTAAAAGTTTATACTTTAGATACTGTGGCACTTTAAAAAAAAAGTAAAGACTTTTGAAATGACACTAGTGCACCAAAAAAGTGTAAACATTCTTATTAATTTATATATGCATGTGATTGTATCATAAACAATGACTATATCATGTTTCATGCTATTACTGGAAAGTCCAACATAATTTTTTTTACCATTTGAATTTTGAGTTTGAGTTTATTTGAAACCAGAACAAAATTCATAAACAAAAGACTTTCAATTAAAGCTTCATTAAATATTTAAATTATGCATATTAACTGTAATTCGTGGTAGGGCATTTGGGTTTTCCAAGATATTTGTGAGACTTTGACAAAAGAATCTGAATTGACTTATTAATTATTTTTACTGACACCATTTAAAGTGTGAAATCTATTTCATAACATAATATTCAGTAAAAAAAATATATATATATTTTCAGCAAGTTTCTAAAATGGGCATTAAAAAATGATTGTTTAATGTTTTCATTAAAAGCTTACTGTCATGAAATCATCAATATTTCATTTTTAGAACTGATTATATTATTCAATATCAACATTGGAAGTTGCTTTATGGAATTTCCTTTTCAATGATATTGTAAAATCCAACTATTTGCAGACAAGATTGAGATTTTTTGTTACCACTGCATATAACTTGGATCGATTCTAACTCAATATGCAAACGAACGGACAATATATATTGGACTTTGTCAGGAATTAGATCTGACAAGCTGAAATGTTCTCTTCTCGTTCGTTAAATGATATTTAGATAATTTGTGAAGATTTCAATAGAGAGTGTTAGATTCTTAAACAGATTTTGTATTGTACTGTAAATAGTTCGGCACAGTTGTCAGACTGACACTTTATAATGCGTCACGAGATGAATATCCATACGCAAGGCATTTCTGGACTATGTATGCATCTTATCACTTTGTCCCTATCAGTGAATCAATGTGCGAGGTTATTGTGTGGCAGGAATTGTCCTAAAAGCCAAAAAGTGACTTGGGAATATCGGGTAATCCTGAAGAATCAAGAAATTTCAAATTAATCTAATTCCTCCTGAAAACACAAATTGATCTAGTGGTTTATCGTCTCTTTTGATCTATCATTCTAAAGTGCAATTACCATGCCAAGTGCAATGTTAAGAATTTAATGTTTCTCATTTTACTAAAGTTATTTCAAGCTTCTATTCTGTTGCGCTTGCTCGTCATTTGTACCATTTCTTGATAAAAAAAAAAAAAAGCAACATCGTTTATAGATATATTTTACAAATAATATAGCTTTTACAAAATAGTAATTTTCATGATCGTATAAATGTAACTTTACTCTTAGACATGACCATGCTTACATGTTTAATTTGAATGATAATAAATTGTGTATTATCAGAAAATATGACTTATGAAATTGACATATATTTTTGGATTTATAACTTCCTGAAAAAATCGTGAAATAAAAAAAATATGGAAATTTGATTTTGCTGAAATAAAACAAAAAGTATAATAGTTTGAAAATAACAAATTTATAAAGACTCCCAGGTATTGAAAATCAATAATTATGGAATGTTTTACATACTCCAATGATCACTTAAGGGAAGACGAAGTGCACGTCAAGAAATAAATCTTCATTTCATTATCTTTTGTAAACTATTAGCTGGTCACACGCACTTAACACAGGCCACCCTCTTTGACATTTCCCATCATTTTCATTAAAGGGGTTGAACCCAAAATACTTTTGACTTGATGATACCAGGGTTCAAGTCAATAAATCACGATCATGCGCAATGGATGATTTCCACGGGCGGTCTTTTAATAGTCTATGATCAAGATTGTTATTTATCTGTTTGCACTTTAACACTTGTGATTTTTTTTATGCTTTAACACGTTTATTGTATTTAAATAAATTGAAAAAGAAAAAATAATTATGTTTGTATCTGTTGACATAGGCATATTTCCGGTGCAGTATATAAAAGTACCGTTTCAACCTAATGCATACATTGATTCAACCAATTGATTGAATCATTTATATCCCTAAATGGGTGAGTAAATACCACGGGTTTTTGGGGTAGATTTTTTTATTCTCAAAAATATAATATTTACTTTCGTCGAAATGACATCTAATTAAAATGCATTTGAACTTTGTTTTTTTTAAAATAATATTTCTTTAAATTTAGGATTTTTAAATATTTTTGTATGCATTAGTATGCATTTCCCTAAAGCTATAACTTATATATAATAAAATGAATATATATATCTATAAACTGATAGTCTTGAACAATGAAAAAAATTGTCAGTGTTAATTCTTCATAGATATTATCATGTAAGGTTAAAAATCGGCGCACATTATTTCATCGTAAACTCATAATATTTCGTTTTTCAATTGTGCGTAGTGTTACACATTACTTAAATTAACCCGAAAAAACGCAGCTTTAGCCATGATCCGCGCAGACTCCGTTTCAACCGACATGTGGTAAATGTCGATTACCGTTATTGTTATAAATCTATTTCCTCTAAACAATTGTATAAACTATTATTTTGAAATAAGAGTGGTGTCAATGAGCTACAAAATAAACAGAAATGAATATGGCCGATACATTCTGGAGTGTCAGACGGAAACCATGAGAGGCATGGAGCAATATGCTTTTTCTTTTACCGGTGACATGCAGCCATTGACAGATCTAGCTTAGATATGTTTTACCTGTGCACTTAGTGGGCGATATCTTCACTGATAAAACAATGCATATGTAACTGATGCACTTTGTTTTGTTATTCAGTGAATAGTTGTTGTAACACCTGGAACATTAGTTTTGTTAAACAGTTGTCATTTAAGAAGACCATGCATTTTCTTTATCATTTTGGCACATCGACAATTCTGGAACGGCATTTTTATCGCATACTCTGTTATTTGTCCAAACCTAATCATTTTTTAACTATTTGAAATATCATTATACAATGTACGTTGATTCCTATTGGTTACAAATGTTATATACTTTCTTTATTTGCATTTAGCACTGAAAGTTTTCTGTTTCAAGACTTGCAATATTCCTTTTTGTCCATTGTCAATTTTCGTTTCGGAATTATTATTTTTCACTATTTATTACTTCAATGTATTATGATGTGCAGAAGGTTAGTTCCAGAAGACAAAATGCATCAAATATTTAAAAACTGACTAAAAGGGAGTGTAGAATATTAAAGAGAACCATCTTCACCTTTTTTTTCCAAACTATATAAAATTGAAATGAAAAATAAATAATCATTGGATTTCATTATTTTCTAGTATTTCATATGAAAAAATATTTAATGCTACATGTATATGCACTGCATTAGTAAGATGGAAATAATTTATTCCTCTATGAATTTGTGAAAGATATAGAAAATAGACACTGATTTGATCGAACAAATAAAAGTGCAAAAATCGGAACTAAAAGATTCACAATGTTTTCTTTATTGTGATCACCAAATTATAAAAGTCTAGCAAAATAAACAACATTATTAGGTTAAAACACAATCTATATTTGAAATTTCAATTTTTCTTAATTTTTAGTCATCAGTCTTCAATCTTTAATTTTAGACGCATGTTTCCGACATTACGAGTATCCTTTACTGGTATTGACCCTGAGACTAGATACATGGTTCTGATGGACATTGTTCCAGTAGATAACAAACGATATAGATATGCTTATCACCGGTCCTCATGGCTCGTGGCTGGCAAAGCAGACCCACCACTACCAACAAGACTTTATATGCACCCAGACTCGCCATACACTGGGGAACAACTAACAAAGCAAACAGTCTCTTTTGAAAAACTGAAGCTCACCAATAATATGCTAGATAAAAATAACCAGGTATTATAATTTATCAGATAACTTTTTTTTTAATTTCCATTACCTTTTCATCTTTTTAATCATATTTTGCACAAGTTTACAATGTTGTAATTCAACTTTGAACTTTTAACATAGCACATAAGTTAAGAAAAACCTGTATACATATCTTTGCATTTAATTCGGTTTTTAAAGCTCATATATTAACGTTCGTTGTCCTCGCATCATGTTTTAATTAGTATTTCCGCAAATGTTATGATGTAAAATTACTGTTCTTGCCTCATAAAACATTTCATCTGTGAAGTTGCACTATAAGAATATTTATCGTCTTGAAACGCAACATGATTGAAAATTGAGAACTATTTCACCCATTAACAAGAAATTCACTCCATATTCACACGTTCAGTAAACAAATTAAACATATATTACTGCAATTCTGTTAATTATTAGCAACTGTAGTGATTTGACTAATTTCAGATTATTCTCAATTCCATGCATAAATACCAACCAAGAATTCACATCGTGAAGAAAAAGGACACCGGTTCAAACCAAACATCCGTGTCAAGTTTAGACGCGGAGGAATTCAAGACGTTCATATTTCCGGAAAGTACATTTATTGCTGTAACAGCATATCAGAATCAACTGGTAATAAATTTATCGTATATTAAACTTGCATCTTTCAAAATGTCAGTTTCACATGTCGAGTACCAGTGTTATTAATGACGAAGTACTTTAACAATTATAACCGCTATAAGTATACCAGTGCAGGAACAACAATTTAGTTGAACAAACAGCGGGGAAAGTTTACACCTCGAAATATTATATATAAGTAGGGATGCATAAACATGCTTTGATATTTGGACTTTTTTCCAACAGTAATTATTCAGCAATACTTACTATATCATTAGCTTACACATACAAAAGTCATTAAAGAAAACGAAATTGTATACAATAAAAAATATTGCAAAATGTAGTATGTTTTTATAATGCTTCTTGTTCATGATATATTAATAATTATTGACTGTTCTTAAAAAGGCTTTTTGTGTTTGTACAAAAAACACAACTTGGTATGCAACAAACTTGTGTTTTCTTTTCAAAAGAATTTCCTCAAAGTTTTTTTCCGTAATATTTAAAATCAAATGATAGCTTTATTTTTTAACTATACACGTCCTTAACATGTTTTGTATATGACATTTATCAGTTTCGTGTTAATCATGAAGAATGATGATAATTGTAAATGTATCTTTCAGATAACAAAATTAAAAATCGACAGCAACCCATTTGCAAAAGGTTTCAGGGATTCAACACGACTTACAGAATTTGAAAGGTAACTATAAAGACACATTGTTTTATATATAATTTTTATTTGTATTTTATACTTTTGCATATATATGAGGGATTTAGAATTTTGCTTACCAACTATGTTTCCGATATGGAGTACAGTTTGTACTTTTAAAATTACCGTTAATAAAAAAAAATCCTGTATGCTTACTGACATTTTCATGCAAACATTATTTTGTAATTTTTAAAACTCTGTTATATTAAGACCTGCATGGGATAAAGCAAGCCCTATCGTTGAAATGGTTGTTTTTTCTTTCTATATGTACTACAAGTATAAATACTAACAAAAAAGAGCCTTTTAGAGAACAAACAACCCATACAAAGAACCGAAAATAAATCTTTTCCGGAAATCACTGACAAGTCATATAAGAAATTTATTATACCAAGATAAGCCAATACCTTGTTCGTGTAATGTAAATTAGAAATAAGGACACATGGTATCGATTGTTAATTCCAAAAGAAACAAATATCCCTCTTTTGTATGATATATATTTTTTTAAATTAGGGAAACAAACACAAGGATGATCTTAATGTTATTTACAGTTTTCAAACGTGTTTTGCTACATGTATGAAATCTTTAGCATTTACTTTTTTAGCTCTGCCTTCAGTTCCGAATGTCCAACGTATCCATGTTTGTACAGAGAAAGCATGGAGAGTTTATTACAACAGCACACCTACGCTAGGTCTCCATTGAGATCGTACTCAGAGTCAGAGATAGAGGAACAACTCAAGCAGCACAGAGAATATATGGCGAAGGGTGGGTACATTAGAATATATGGCGAAGGGTGGGTACATGAGAATATATGGCGAAGGGTGGGTACATTAGAATATATGGCGAAGGGCGGGTACAATAGAATATATGGCGAAGGGTGGGTACAATTTTCACATTTCAATGTACAGACAATAGATATATCAAGAAGATGTAGTATGAGTGTTAATGAAACAATTTCCCTTTGAAGTTGGAATTTGTAAAATTAAACAATTCTAGATCGAAATACGGCCTTCAACACAGAGCCTTGGCTCACACCGAACAGCAAGCTGTAAAGGGCTCCCAAAATAAAGGTCATCATTTGGACCGGATAAACTGTCTTTATAAGAGGTATGACCTTTGATTAAAGTTCAAAATGCATAGGTTTTACTATAATTACACAAGAAGAGGGTGATCTATTAAGAAACCTTTTTTGTATGTTTGACTTTGTTTTTGTTTACGTTATTTGAGATAAGGAAATAGGACAAAAAAACATCCATGTAACAATTATAGATCGCGTGATAACTAAAATCACCATGTCACTATTTCAAAAGTTTTGTTATAACATTGTCAATTTTCGCCAAACCTCGGACACATGATCTATTATAAATGTACCAGCATTTATTAAGTCATATTGAAAACCAATAAAAAAAAATGTCTTCTTTAAAACATTTTAACAAAATCTAACCATTTCTTTCAGAAGATGGTTTAGGTGGAGATAAACAAAGCGGCGTCCCTCATTCACCATGGCCAATATGGCGTCCGATACCATCATCCATGATGGGGTCGTCTGCTTACCTTCCGAATGACAGATCGTTATACACATTGTATGGAGGACTGTTTGGCATGGCTGCTGCTAATTCTAACTTTGTTTTTCCAACCGTAGCTTTACATCCCTTACTAGGATCAAGTAACCTACGACTCAGGGACACAGTTCCTTCTAGTGCTTCATACTCAACCTCAGACAATAGCGGACTCCATTATAATCCATCCTCAATGTACAGGTATCATCCATACCTGACACCGGAAAAAATAGCACAAAAAGCTGCAGAAAGTGCAGCGGAAGGATGTCGACAATAATCAACTGTGATAATTAATGTAAAAAGACCATGTCTTTCTGTGAAAGCTTCAAACAGTTCATCTAGTCATGATACATAGACAGGTTATAAACAGATCCCGGTGAAAGATAAACCGGAAGTCTAAAATTTCAGGTACAAATCAACAAATCATTCTTATTCGCGGCTTACTTTGTTTGTTACATAATTTCAAATTATAGGGCAAAATTGCTAATGGATTGCATTCCGATATACCAAAGTGCTTGTATAAGATACAACCTTTTTGGATAAAAGATTGACATATAATGTTAGATTTTATCTTTTTCTTCAATTGAAACTCTAGGAAATAAATTATTTCTTTTTATCCAAGAACAGAATGAAAGTTTTGAATAAACTTGTTTTGTCTGTGAAAGAATACAATTGTACGTATTTAAAACAAATGGTAATTTACTTTGAATGGAAGTTGTAACCTATATTTTATGGACTTATTTCTTTCATTAGGAAATATATAATATTTTTGTAATTGTCTTGTTTCTTGTTTATATAATATATAAGTTGTAAGTTATTGTGTCTAACACGTTAAATTATTCTGTGTGTTTCAACAGTGCTATTTTAACAATATGTATATTTGTGTTGTATACAATTTGTTTTGTTTGAAATAAATAACATTTTAAGTAAACATCTGCACTTTTTTTCCATCTGAGTTTGAATTTTGATTTTGATTTAGACGTTAAATCAAATACGTGTGATGTATTCTGAACATGATGATGTCTCTTCAACAACCATGAGGGCCTTCCGGTTGGCTGTGGACGAATACGCAGTCACCTCTGATTTTGAACTGAAGCTCAAGTTCATACAAAAGTAATGTTATTAAAAATGAAAATATTTGTAAGAGGGAAACTTGGTGGACCGTTATTAAACTCTGCTAACATTTACAAAGTACCTATACCAAGACATGGAAAAAATAATCAAAAACAAATTGATCCAATAACCAAAATGATTGAAATCCATATCTTTAGGAACTTGCGTCACATTATGATAACAATAACAGAGATCAGTATTTTAATAACTCTGATCCAATAATGAACATTCGTGGTACCAAAATTGGCCATTGCATATAGACTTATTTAAAGTATTTTAAAACTTGATATTAATTTTATAAGTTTTTTTACCTTAGCTAAACATATTGAATAAAGAATGATGTACAAAAGTGTACATGGAATGCAGTTGGTTAGTGACATATATATCGTAGTCAGAGTCCTATCCTTATTTGCTCGATTCTAATAGTTCTGGAGGTTCTGATTTTATTACTAGTACTTGTCTTGATTTAACTTTAGCTTATGTTATTTCGATAGATTGTTTACGCCTCCATAAAACAAGAAGGAAATGTGGTTTGATGTCCACAAGACAACTGGTCCGAGAACACAATTAATTCGTAGTGCATTTCTTTTAGAACATAAAGGAAAATAAAAAAAATCCCACCTGCGCTTTCTCAATGAAATTTTTACAGTGTGTTGTACTACTTTTGGGACAAATTATATCAAAATTATAGAAAACTTCATCGCCTCTAACTCAAAATATGGACAATTTTGTGTTTAGGGTGTCTTGAAATCTTTTGACAGCTTCCGAAGTGCTAATTTTTAACCTTTTTCAGCTGGACCAAATCACTACTTTCCTGTAAAATTCTGGACCCAATTTTTTTTTACAGTGTTATTTCACCTCCCTACTTACAATTTCAGGCATTAAACATGGAGAAATAAATTTGGAAGGGATATAAAAATTATTGGCAAGTAACCCACTGTTAACACTAGGGACTATATTCGTAGAACAACGAAAATCAAGGGACGACAATTGTGGTCTCGGACCAACTATTAACATAACCCAGCTGACGTTGACCTAAATGAGGGACGAAAGATACCAGTTGGACAGTCAAACTCATAAATCGAAAATGAACTTGCAACGCCATGGCTTAAAATGAAAAAGACAAACAAACAAACAATAGTACACATGACACAACATAGAAAACTAAAGAATTAAAAACAAGATCCCAACCAAAAACTATAAGGGGTGATCTCAGGTGTTCCGGAATGGTAAGTATATCCTGCTCCACATGTGGCACCCATCGTGTTGCTTATGTGATAACAAATCCGGAAAATAGTATAAGCGACTATATAAGTCACTGTACTGTCTGCATCAATAAGCACAATTTATATCGTATAGTCAGCTATAAAAGGCCCCGACATTACGAAATATAAATATAGTCTTCGGGTATTTTTGTTTGGTTATTGTCTCTTTGGTCTTCGTGAATATATAGTGTCTTATATGTTGTATGTTAGTTTTTTTCTTTTTTCACATACACATCATGCAAAATACATTTCAAAAAAACAATCCAAACATGATATTTCTTTTTTCACATACACATCATGCAAAATACATTTCAAAAAAACAATCCAAACATTTTCACCTGTCCTAAGTCAGGAATCTGATGTACAGTAGTTGTCGTTTGTTTATGTAATATATACGTGTTTCTCGTTTCTCGTTTTGTTTATATAGATTAGACCGTTGGTTTTCCCGTTTGAATGGTTTTACACTAGTAATTTTGGGGCCCTTTATAGCTTGTTGTTCGGTGTGAGCCAAGGCTCCGTGTTGAAGGCCGTACTTTAACCTATAATGGTTTAATTTTTAAATTGTTATTTGGATGGAGAGTTGTCTCATTGGCACTCACACCACATCTTCCTATATCTATGATAGTTGTAGACTGTTTAAAAAAAACGACAAACCCTATAATAATGATCTGCATTCAACGCAAGATTTTCAAAGGACACACACACACTAAGACAAAGACTACTGTTGATGCAGTCGGTGACTTGGGACAGACACATCAACATATAACATATGTTTAGTTTGACCACGTAATGCTCAAGTCCAATCCATTGTATCTCTATCAACAGAATAAAAGAGAATACGAAAAGAATTAAAAAAATCAGCATCAAAGTTACTTGAGCTCAAATGTCATCTGCTGTATCTACATCAGCAGAATAACAGAGGAGGGAAATCAAAACTGTGAAGAAGATCGAATACATATTTCTAGCCTTATGAGGCAAATAATACAAGGAAATTGGAGTAAAGAGAATGTTATATAATACCTGCAATTGGGCCTGTGGAATGTCAGTACTCGGTGGTTCAAGTTGCACATTTTTATATGATAAAATCTGACCATAAATAATTTTCATTTTAATAATGAATTATATAGTTGTTCTAAAATAACATGTTGAACTGTACTCCATGAGACAAGTGAACCGTTTAATTCTGGTGTGCCCTTTTTTAAATTTTAATTCGCTCAAATTGGTATTTCTTTAATTTAAATTTTTTGGTAGCGTAAAGTAAAATCTCAAAAATAATAAACTCCGAGGAAAATTAAAATTGGAAAGTCCCTAATCAAAGGGCGAAATCAAAAGCTCAAGCTCATCAAACGAATGGACAACCACTGTCACATTCCTGACTTAGTATAGACATTTTATTATGTAGAAAATGGTGGATTTAAATCTAGATAAACCTCTCACTTGTATGACAGTGGCATACAATTCAAAAATATTGATATAGAAATGGGAACAAAACAAACTGACATTATGGATAAAATGTCAAAATCAGGGGTACAGCAGTCAACATTGTGTTCTTGTCTAAATCACTATATAAAACAAACAAATATGTAAACAAACAATAGCAATGGCACAATAACAATGACGGGATGTATAAGTACAGAGCCAAGTCATATGTAATAAAGAAACTAAAAATGGCATACAGAAAAAGCACATAAGCAAAAATGAAAGTGTGTGTTACGGATAAAACTCACTAGTACTTGCATCGATATTACATTCTTAAATACGTTTGAAAATGGGGGAAATATAAAAATCTTTATTTGTTTTACTGCCACTGTAAAGATTATATCGGCCATTTGGTCAAAACCTTTTGAGACATAAATATTCCTGAAAAAATCGGGTAGGGAGGAGTTTGATTTTTGATTTTTTTAATTTTGATTTTTTTTAAACCTATATTTAAGTGAAAACGAGGAATAATTTATGCTTTTTTTTTCTTTTTTTTTTGTGAAAGTGCATTGTAGAAATGACAAAAAAGATATAGTACTAGGACATGATTTATGTTATGAATAAAAGACATGATCGCATTATTTCATTAGGTATGTCTGTGGGTTGTTTCGGTCTTCTGTGGTCCGATATAAATGTTGGTTTTGATTTTTAATTTCTTTGTTCTACAATGGTGTGTTAACTTATTGGTAAAATTGGCTAAACAATAACTTGACTACTGTAAGCAAAACAAGAACAATCTATGATTCATTGCATTGACAAAGCATTGACAAAGCATTTCCAAAGGTTACATTGTTTTCTTGTTTTTAACAGACAGTCACCAAATGTTTAAATAGTTTATATCAATGAAATTACATTCGTTCATTTAAAAAATGAATTCCCGTTTGTTGCTTCCTTATCTTCCTTTAGTCGATTCAAATGGCTTATCATTAAACTCTTTGCAACTGCAAACTAAACCACCTTGATGCAGACTATTACATTGTCTAACTCATGAAAATAGCCGGGACTGCATGCCTTTTCTTAGGATATGCAAGAACTTAACTCACAAAAACTGTAAAAAGAAAGGGGCACTTGTATCAAAAACAGTTTACTAAAAATTCTACACAAATACTATGAAAGGAGTGAACGTTAACTCTACCGGGACATTGACTTGTGATGGCGTTATTCATCCGGGCATTCAAGATAAGATGGAAATCGGGTTCTCAGATTGACGTATCAATTTGTTAACGTTTACCATCTATACGCATACTAATAGCCTCACATTAGAAGTGAGTCTCGGAGGTGAAATTTTCTGTCAGTTATGATATCATATATGTCTTGATCTACGCTATTATTCTCGGAATTCTTATATGGGAATCAATTTTATTTGTCTCTGTATGTCCGCCATGATGACCAGTTATGACAGAAAACAGACAGATTCATGTGAATTATTTCGGAAATACCACCGCTAACAAATAAGATTATTTGTTATTATGATATATACGGAACCCTCTGAGGGTGCTCATTATCCAACATAAAAGGCCATTGTTTCTTCAGAGATGAATAATTTGAACTGACAACTATGTGCTAAACAATTTGTTTTAAAATAAGATTATAACAAATATGTTAACCGAAATATTTCATAAAACGCAATATTTGTCTTCTTTGAGAAAAGCTAGTCAACAATTTAATGATCTCGTACACCAAATCATACGAATTACCAAACAAACATATCAATACAACTTTACCATAAGACAATATTGTTTTCTTGTTTTGTTAATATAACATGCACGGATTATCATGGACACCAGGCTTTGCGGTCATGAAACTTTCGAGCACGACTCAAGAATCAACAAATCAAAATACTGGATTTTATGTTTCGAGCACTTATTTTGTACTCGGAGTACTGAGTAAAGTTTTATGACCGAGAGCCCAAACAATTTGACGTAGTACTCAAATAAGGTGCTTCAGCTTTTTTTTTATTATATGTAAAGATTCTGCATTGTAAATTCATGTCACCAAAAACTGCAATAAATTATAAAAGCATGTATACATGTAGAAGGCTAATCTTTAATTCATCGTAATATATATTTTCCTCTTTTTTTCCTTGTTTACGTGGTATTGACGGAGTTTCTCGGTTCGCTTTTCTAGAACGGAGGTTTCGTTAGTTTGAACCATTTACATGTTATTTGTAAATAGAGTCTTTAATATTGGAAGGGATCGCAAAGGCAATGTTAAACTCTTGATGTCTTTCGGATTCATTGTATGATGTTGGTTTATATAAATTCATCGACGTGTATAGGGATAAGACGATAGAGTATTATTGTCAATGGGACAACTCTCAACCAAAGACAAAACGGAAAACATCCCAAATACTTTTATTCTTTCGATTAACGTTTTCGTTGTTTATTTTTGCGTCAAAGATATTTTTCATATAGAGAGCTATGACTTAGATGTTAAGAACAAAATGGTCAAATTATATTGTGTGAATGACACACTATATAGTCTTCAAAGATAAAATTATATATGTCCATTTAAGCTGATGAATCATTGCTCAATTGTTGTATATGCATACAGGTGTTTTGGGGATAATCATGCACATGAATGCTGTACAAATAAGAAAAAAATATTTAATATACTCAAATTTCAAACTGAAATATTCTTAATTAGAACATTTACACGACAGAGCCATGCAGCAAGACTGGTCATACTTAATTAATGCAGTAATATGATTTCATACTATTTCAAGGGTGACGGATTTAAAGAGAAATTCTTTAACTGTGGGCTAGTAAGAGAATTATCAGATTTCCAGATTTTAAGCTGATAAGGTAAGTTTAATTTTAATAAAAGATATCATCTGCAATAAGATTTGATATCAAACGATAGTAACATCGCTTGCATGATAACACGCTGAATCAAGCTCGGGTGTGCATCTGTGAGCGATCCGGATCAGAAGGTCTTGAAAACTGATTCCGTGTCATCCTGGCAACGCTTTACAACAACAAAGAATATATGAATATAACAGAAAAACAGGTAGATGTTTAAACGAATATAATACCCTAGTTCTCTTGGCAAGTTACCCCGTTAAGCTATGTGGGGTCAATTAAAAACGTCATGCTCTCGCAGGATTCGGATATTCTAGAAGTTAATACTGATACCATTTCGTGCAGCCACAAATTATCTTCAACAAAAGAGACTATATTAATTTCATGCGAATAGATAAAATATTAAGATCCCAGGTATATATTTCTAACAAAATTCTGACTATGTGTGACTTGTATTGTCGTATATGGAAATATTGTTTCAAAGATAAACCCATATCAGAAAACAGACCGTCATGGCGCAAAAGTATAGGTTTCTCTCAAATATGCAATTAAAACAGTTATGAGGTTTTAAAACAAAAGATGTATAATTTGGCAATAAGACACAAGTATCAAATGAGGTAAACATATACCCCCTGAGAAGCCAAAATTAATCAGATATATTAAAATCACAAAGCTTTATATTAGCTAAACATAATTCCCATGCTTATATTTATTATTAATCTAATTTTTGGATAGACAAAAATCTTTTGTCATATCAAAGTTTCTGGCAAGAAACACATATAATCGGATGGTAAAGATTGAGGACAGATATCTAACCATGTGAAAACCTTTAAATTAATTTCAGCATCACAGTTTTGGACTTTGAAAAAAATAGTAGTAAGTTTTCTTATATTCAAATGTACAATGTATCATGTACATTGTTGATTGATGTGTTACTGCTTGACAACTGCTTTGTTTAAAATACCTTTTAGAACTTTATATTTTTCTTACATTATACACGGACACGTTATGATGGCCATCACGTTATTGTTTCATAGCTATGCAGTACCCAATACTTCTGAAAGTACCTACTTTTACTGTTCAATAGTATGCATACATTTGTAACATTAGTAAACGATCGAAATGACATTAATATGTTGTGACATCTTAGCGACATATAAGGTTTACAATTAATCAGGGGAGTTTTCGATTAATTCAATTAAATGCATTCAGCAATGATATTTTTTTGTAAACAATGAGCTATATTTAAAAAACAGGTATTGCTATGTTTATTATACTTTTAAGTGTTTTTGTTTTGTTTGAATATTGTTTCCTTAGTGGTTTAATCTACCTGCAACACAATACAAGCTTATTTGGATGGAGAGTTGTCTCACACACATCTTCCTATATCTAATTTATACCCGAAAACATTACAGATTGCTTATTACAAATGACATAACAAGCATTAGTTCTACTGAAGCTATACAACAAATTGACATCGGAGTCTTAAAAAGTAAGGCAAAGTAACCAACTACTATACATCATCTCTAAATGTTTTGCTAAATATAATCAAAACCATTATATTTTTGTGTTTGAAAAAGATGTTTTATCAAAAGTACCACGTATATTACAAAAACATGCTACATTCATTTAAATTCCTTAAGTGATTAAAGATCACTTTTCTACAGATTCAACGAAATATTTTCCCTTCAGCAATTCAATGACATAAACATACACAAGGATATATAGACACCAAAATGTGGTATTTTGCAGCAGGCAAATGTCTTAATTTTAACTGTCTTGCTATGATTTTTATTTCATGCCCAATTGATATCAGGTACTATGATTATATTTTAGTACGCCAGACGCGCGTTTCGTATGCATAAGACTCATCAGTTACGCTCATATCAAAATACATATATAAAGCCAAACAACAAGTACAGAGTTGAAGAGCATTGAGGATCCACAATTCCAAAAAGTTGTACCAAATACGGCTTAGGTAATCTATGCCTCGGATTTTTCCAAAACTTTCAAAGATCGGCCATCACCACCAGATTCCGCAATGGACAACGTTATTGAGTTAATTGTAAGTACCAACGAGGTTCAAAATATTGAACATATCGATTCATAATTTCATATTGGCCATATAGATACTTAATTTTATATTTGACATATAGATATATAATTTTATACTTGACATATCGATACATGATTGTATATTTGAAATAATGATACATAATTTTATATTTGACATATCGATACATGATTGTATATTTGAAATAATGATACATAATTTTATAAAGGTAATATCGATACATAATTTTATATTTGACATATCGATACATGATTTTATATTCGACATAGTGATATATAATTCTATATTGGCCGTATCGATGTATAATTTTATATTTGACATATTTATCGATAAATAGTTTTGTCTTGGACATGTCTGTTCGTAATTTTTATATTGGACATATCGATACATAATTTTGTATTTGAAAGTCAATATATAGTTTTGTATTTGACATATCGATACATTATATGTTATTCAGGTCTCAGACAGGGTATATACTGTGACATTCCCGGCTTAGAGTTTATATCCCCTGAGCCCTGAATTACACATATATTACGGATTACCCCTGACTTAATGTCATTTTCCAGTGCAGGCATTTGTTGACAACACAAATATAAGTTGAAAAACCCAGCCTAATATGTTCGACATACGTGAAGGATTTTCTAATTTGCTGTGAACATAATTTTATCGTGTATGTTATAATTTATAATAACACTTTTAACATTAAATTTAATTATTACATTGGTTGCAATGAATTACATTGATTTCCCAGTTAGATAAATCCGATAATTTCACATGTGAAATAAACGTGGTTATTTCACTCTCTGACGTCATACAACAATAGGCGTTGTCAAGACGTCGATAACGTCGAAACAAAACATGCGTAGGAAAACCATATAGTTCCTTACATTTTCTACATTAATTTCATAAATAAAAGCCATTTGACAATGTAATAAAAAGTATAACTAATCGCCGTATTTGAATATAAAAAATAAGACAACTTGTGACCGAACGCCGCTATGGATTAAACTCGTGCTGCGCACTCGTTTAATCCATGCGTCGTTCGGTCACGCGTTGTCTTATTTTTTATATTCAAATACGGCGATTAGTTATGCTATAAGTATTAAAAGTGTAAATTGCGTGATTTTGTATCAAAAATGTTTTATTGACTGAAGCACGTCATTATTTTCCCTCTGTGAGCCTCTGACAGTCTGATAACTTTTGACGACGTCACATAGTAACCGGTGTTATGATGAAGTTTATGAGGTTCCGATTGGGGATAAAATCGTCGTATATACCCCGGCAGTTTCCGGATTATATACTGACATCTCTGTGTTGTTATCCAAGTATTTAAAAGCCTTCGGCTCAGGGGATATAAACTCTAAGCCGGGAATGTCACAGTATATACCCTGTCTGAGACCTGAATAACATATAATGTATGAGATATCGATACATAACTTTGTATTAGATATATTGGTACATAATTTTATGTTGGACATATTAATAGACAATTTGGTATTGGCTATATCAATATCTATTTTAGTATTGGATATTTCGACACATAATATTTTGTATTAGACATATCGATACATAATTTTATATTGAATATATCGTTACATAGTTTTGTTTTGGACATATCGATACACAACTTCTATATTTGACTTTCGATATATAATTTTATATGGGACATACTACTTATCGATACATTATTTTGTATTGTAGAACTCAACATGCCTAATGTTACATGTACTTTGAGAGTCATTTCTCCCCCCCCCCCCCCCATTAATACAGATAGATCATCAGATGCATATATATGAAAAATATGTAAAAGTAGTTTGTTAGCATTAGAATGAAGAAAATGAGATAACGACAATTATAGAATTAAACATTTTTCATTAATCCGAATGTTTTCTCCTGTTTAATCTTTTTTCTTGCTATTTATATTATTGCTGTGGTTTACTACAGATCTGTACCCTGTATCGAAAATCTATGATAACCAAATACTAGGAGTTTATAAGCTGTCAAATTGTATTTAAATACAAATGATTGCTTTGTTTTTATTCTATTTCTTTATTGCTAACTCATGGACATAAACAATGTCCCCTAAATCTCAATTTGTTCATACTTTTCAAGTTTTTATTGATATAGATTATATAAAACTAATCAAGGAATATTTTGACTTTTAAATGACATAAATAGAAATCTAATTGAAAGCTAAACATGTAACTTAATACCAACTTTTAAAATATGCATGTATTGAATGTAATTCATTTAAGTGTATGAAGTTGAACCAGTAAAGACTAATTTAAAATGCTATCATTTCCATTTGTTGGTTCCGTGTGACAATACCACGTATTCTGGTTCGTTTGTCTATTATAACACTTTTAAATTAATATTATTATTTTTTAATCCTGTATTTTATTTGGAACCTTCTTGAGGTTAACTTCTACAATCTTTTTGTTCATATCATATGTGGCACAACTCTTTTAATCATAATTTATACAAATCAATAAATGCATGCAAGAATACTAAAAATAAGAAATCGGTTCAGTATTTTACAATTACTTCGAATCCATAACGTACAGTTGCTTAATGATTTGGTGTCAAGTTTATGATTTTCTTTCCTCCAGAATCCTTTTCTATCTTTCACAAACCCTTCCTTTTATCACGGGTTTTTCATCGCAAATGCGCTGCGCGGTTACCGAAAATCTTACGCATTTTGGTGAAAACAAAAACATAAATTAACAAATAAGCACACTCTAGTTAACAAACTTATATGTTATGAGTCATACAGTGCATCGTGAAATTTCGTTTTTCTTGGCAACATATCCTATCATAAAACGCTTTATTTATAACAAGGTTTTTTCGAAGCGTCTTTTTTTATTATTGATGTAAAAAGTAGAAAATTAATGTTGCCGTCAGTTTTAAATGAAATGATATTAAGTGTAAGACAGTTATCTACATAAGTCAAATTGCACATAATCAACGTAACAGACCAGAACATTTGCACGTCCACCCAAATTCTTTCTCCTTTTCATTATAAATACTTTATTTGATTATAATAAAATTAAGAAAGCTTTTTCGTCACGATTAATTTATCCTATAGCTAACACTAAACATCTTGTTTTACAATGGAGTCTGTGTGGTATTGTTAAAATATACTTCAAACATACAACAAAATCTTTTGGCGCCATATGATGTCTTAGAATCTGTTTCGTTTCGTATACTTTAAGTACTGCGTTGCGCAATATACACACGAAATAGAGGAATTCTAATTCATGAACATATGATTATATGATGTATAATCGAAAAATTAAACAGAGATAACAAAAATTAAGCTGTCACCCAACTTTTACTTGTCATGTGCAACACGATGGACACGTCTAGTGGAGTAGGAACTGTTCAACGTGTCTGTATTCATGAACTCAATCGATTTTTGAAGAATATTATTTACTCTTCTTTCATCAAAGATTTCATGATTTCAAAAACGTATGAAAATTGCGTATTTTGTAATGTTATAATATTTCAATATATCAATAATTATAAAAAGACGCTTAGAAAAAAACTTGTTGGTAATAATGCATTTAAAGAAAGGATATGTTGCCAAGAAAACAAAATTTCACGATGCACTGTATGACTCATAACATATAAGTTGGTTAACTATAATATGCTTATTTGTTGATTTTTGTTTTTTTTGGTTTTCACCCAAATCGTGAACGAAATATTACATATTTGATAAAGTTCAAGTGCGCGTCTTGAAGAATACAAATTTTCAAATCGGTTACAGAATGGTGTGTTTGTCCCCAAAAATTTACGACATCTACAAACGACCGTCTTTGAATTAAATATACTGAAACATTGTATTTATTTCTTCAACTTTGTATTTATTTGGCTTTTTAACTAATTCGATATGAGCGTCACTGATGAGTCTTATGTAGACGAAACGCGCGTCTGGCGTATAAAAAACTTTTAGCCACATATGTTGATGACACAGTGCTTTGTTCCCACCATGCATATGAGCTCTATTATTATAATAATTATTATTATGAACTGTTTTATGCATTTCAACCTTCAATGTTTGTGTTTTTGAACAATAAAGTGAAGTTACAAGCTACTAAATACATTTAATTGGGAAGTATCCATGCAGCAGCAGTAAGAAGAGTTTATGTTTTGTTTCAGAAAAGGAAACATTTGCAGTGTAAACTGCCGGTTCCAAGTCCGAATAAAGGAGTAGGGAAGTAATTTTTCGTCTAATTGGCGCAAAAGTATGTTTTCTTTTTCCCAGTGAAATAACCTTCTCGTGTTGACAATTTGGATATTCCCCTTGTCAACGGGCCATAATTGTATCTTATTTACGACTCTTTCTAAGCTAAATATAATTCTGCAAAGAATATGACCATGTCTAAAATCTTTTTTGAATAACTTCGTCCTATTTATATGATAAAGAAAAGACTTGTTAAAAACGGATGATTTTATTTTGATTGCAATTCCACAGCAATTTTACAATATAACAAACTTAAGTGTAGCTTCTCAAAGTGAATTTTGAATAATAAGCTGTTAGGATTAGTTAGATAGGCGTTATGGCTAGAGAAATGAGACCAAAAACATTCTTGGTATTTTTTATATGATTTAAGACAGCATACTTATTTCTTATCTGAGTGCAAAATATGCAAATTTGCATTCATTGCAAATCTTCTCGTAATAATCTAGCAAAAATAAAAAAGGAAGTGCGATAACTACATAGGTTTGTGTGTGTTCACGTTCTCACATGTTGTCGTTCTTTGAAGTTGTTACCAGGCGCCTAAACAGGTAATTATTATACGTGCATTCAAAGACAATTAAACAGGTGTTGCGTTTCTGGTGGTCAGCACTGCCAGGACTAACCATGGGAAATTTTAAAACAATATAAAATGTTAAGGAACAAATAACATTTCATTGGACTAATTTAAAAGTGAAAACACCCTCAGGCAAATTTAAACATATTTCATAGATAAAAAGGCAAAAGTACAAGGAGTACATAAATAATATAGAGATCTTTTTTTAAGTTTATAAACTGGCGTACTAATTTTACCTATGTGCCAATATTCAAACTACAGAGCTCTCTTGAAATGATTTTTCAAATTTGTTACAATTTTATTAAGAGGGGATAGTGTAGTGTATGAAGTTCGAACACGTCGTCGTAAGGTGTAACTAGTAGTCCTGTAAAATGTATGCTCTGAAATAAGTAAAACATATGTGCGAATCAAAAAGGTGCAAATTATTCTGAATGACAACTTTGATTTTTTAGTTTCAACCATATTCTCGTAATGCAATTTTCGAAAACAAGAGGGTCAAAATGTCCCCTCCTTAAAAACATTTTTTTTAGAAACAGTTCTGTCGATCTTCGAAAAGGAAGCTATTGTGGACAGTTTTACCTTAGACAAGATTCGGAGAGGTCTGCGGAGACAGAGTTTTGTACGGTTATACCTTTATTGCTTGTTCATAATTAACTTTACTTTAGGTCCTTTTTGGTTTGATCACTCCTTCAACATTTGTATTAGGTCGGGATTTTGAAATTTTTAGGCCTCAAGCATTACCGAAGATACATAAAATTGTCGTAGTGCCTTTCTGACAGTTCTACCCTTGGGTAGTGTTTGGACATTTACTCGAGAACTGGCTGTTCTACCTTTGAACCATTTCTAACAGACGTATGTATATCCTATATAATCCTATATAATCCAGTTGTATACAATAATAACGTAGAAGAGATTATCACAGATTTAAATTAGAGATGCTTTGGAACAGTTTTGTCTGAAAAGAGGTTAGAATTGTTCCAAACCTAAAGTTTGTATCACTGATTCCAAACCTCAGCAATTCTATTAATATAGAAAGAAAAAGATATATGTTTAAGGTGGGCTAAAACTCTAAAATTCTATATATAATAATATTATAAATGAAATAAAAATCCAAGTTCACAAACACAAAACAAAAATATTGAAACCTTATGAAATGAGATGTACATTCATAACTAAAAAATTAAAAAGAAACTGACAAATTAACCAATGGTTAAAAAACATGAGTGAAAATACAAACAAGTCCAAAACAATACATTAAATAATTGTTTCTGAGCAATTTAGTGATTAAGACTGAGCAACATAAATCCCATCAAAAGCTTGGTAAGTATTCGGTGCTCACGAAGGCCCGAGTAAGCAGATTCTGCTCCATTAGTGACATCCATCATATTGCCTATAAAGTAAAATTCGATGATAAGAATATCATTCGCAAATATTACATTTAACTTGTCCTTTTTAAGATGACGATTATGGTACACCAATATCAAATTAGTCTTAGAGTTGATTTTAATCAAGATATTTATGATTAAGGTAAGTTTATAAACATGTTTGAAAAACGATCAGTAAGAAGTTGGATTTCAGAATAAAATCAGTCAGAGCCAAAATTTTAGAAGCGTTTAAACAAAATAAAAGGCTGATGAAAATATTGTTTGTCTCTTTACCTGATTTTTGGATTCTACAAATATTAGTTTCTATACAAATTATAAGTTTGATAACTTCTCAATTATGTATGAATAATGCTAGCTAAGCATAAATATTTTATCTATCTAATAAGCAGGACAGATGGTAGCAACACTTCTTGATTTTTAATATTTGATCTTTTTTTTTTAAAGATATTAATATTGTAGATTTATTATTAACGTTTGATGCAAAGCAATGTGTTACTGTTTGTTCTTTTTCATTTTTTTATTGTTTTAAAATTTCCCATGGTAATTCTTGGCAGTACTGACCACCAGAAAAGCCACACCTGTTTATTTGTGTTTGATGGCATACATACTAATAACCTGTTTAGGTGCCTGGCACGAACTTCAAAGAACGACAACGTGTGAGAACGTGAACACACGCACATCTATGAAGTTATCGCCCTTCTTTTTGTCTTCACATATCTTTGCCAAATAACTGCGTGCACAATCGAAGTGTAAGAGTGCATTGTTGGCACTGGGAAAGACATTTGGTATGAATTTTATCTGAATATTTCACCATTGTCGAATGCACACATGAAATATGGCCAAATGTTTTGGGGGGTTTAGTCAGGACAAAAATAATGCGTTTGTATATATTTTCCGGCCATGTCCTATTGTACAAAACAGGAGCATGATTTTTCTTGGCAGAACTGAACACAAAATAAAAATAGGAAGGAATATTTAAATGATAAATTTGAAAACATAAATAGTACGTACATTGATATAATTTTACACTTTGTCCATGCATTACTCTGATTTCTCGTCGGGTTTTGTCTAATAGCTGATTTTGTTTTTTAGTTTTCAGCTTTTCCACGTTTGTGACCCGGATTTGTTTTAGTTAATCGATTTATGAATATAGAAAAATGGTATACTTCTGTTGCCTTCATTTTGTCTTCTTCCCTCTGATCTTCATTTCAACGTTTGTGTAAGGTTTTTGATTTCACATATTTCAGTCTCAATCATCACTAAAGAGACATTTGTTGTCGAAATGGCGATCTGGTGCAGTGAAATAAGTACCCTAAATGACATGACTACGACTCGACCGCTTCAAATTTATATTGTGTTATCTTATTATCATAATAGTTATCAAAGGTACCAGGATTATAATTTAGTACGCCTTACGTGCGTTTCTTCTGCATAGGACTCATCAATGACGCTCATATCGAAATATTTCTAAAGCCAAACAAGTACAAAGTTGAAGAGCATAGAGGATAAAAAATTCACAAAAGTTGTGCCAAATACGGCTAAGGTAATCTATGCCTGGGATAAAACAAAAATATGCTACTCGAAACCTGTAAATGAATTTAAGTCTCACACTGTCATTTGAGTCAACCATTTTAATTGCTAATTTAATAATGTTCAGTCTTTCGGTCGACTTTTAGAAAATTTAGTACTATTCAAACATTTCGCTTGTACAAAAATATTTATGATAGTTATAATACACTTCACTTCTAGAGAATTTATCAGTACATAAGGTTACAATACTGGGTGGTGTTATCCTCGACGACCATGGCCATCAGTGGCACTGACTTATAGTGGTAATAAAATAGATATATTACCTATTTCAAACCGGGAAATGAAAAGAAAGGAAATGTTCTGATGAAATACATGAAGAAAGAGGCAAGAAGAAGGTATGATGACAAGCAAAGAGGTGACAGATATATAAGATAAAGTAAATAAAAAGAAACGTGTCAGTCCTCTTTAATACAGTTGTATTTCCAAAGGGTTTTTACTACAAGTATCTTCTTTCAATATTCCTTTCTGAAATTGGATTTTATTATTAATTATTCGTTGTTGATTCCGTAATCTTTAATCCTGATTTTATCATGATAAGATTAATCATATCAATTCCATATGTAATTTGTCCTGGTTATTGTTATTTCACTCTAGGTAACAGTGTGTATGAGAATAAATCCAAAAAAGTCTTACTATATCTTTTATCAGGGTTACAAATTTAATCACTTTATCCTTATATAAGATGTATCATACAATACCTGTTGGTTATAGTTTCAGGAATTAGAAACGATGTGGTTAGACTCCTTCGTGAGTCAAATCTATAAACATTACGTGATAGACAAAATATGACAATGTCATATCTGTATTATCTTCTCCATCAGATACTCTAGCTGTTAGAGGACAAACATAGTATATATCAACAACACAATTAGCACCTGCCGCTTGCTCACTCGTAAAGAGTTTGTTTGACTGTTAAGCTATCAAATGAAAAGGAAATTTTATCGAACAAGGAAAGATGCGGTAACGCTGCACATGCCAAGGGAAAGATTGCTGTCGCCGATCACCACGAACTTTGTACAATTCTTTTGTTACGATTCCGTGCATCGTCAGCTTTCGTAAGCGTTTCATTTCAACGTTTTTTAACATGTTCTGTAAAGTCACACGTATAAGGTATTTGTTGAGTGAGACTTGATAGCTGTCTGATTATGCAATTAATTTCAGCACGGATAAACGGTTACGGAAAGTTTAAAATTTTGATATTTTATATATTTGTAGTTATTGTTTATTCATCGTACATTAATCGGTCAGCTGGATTTGAATGTTTGTAATTTAAAACATATATTTTTTTAAATTACATTTTGTAAACCCCAAAAGATTCTAAATTATAAGTTGTTATAATTAATGACAACATGCAAATTAGATCCGTATCAAGATTAGTATTTCCTACTTGTTATATGTGTGCTTTGTATCGAAACATATTAAGGATATTTATTATCACACAATTTTCTAAAGTCGAAATTTAAGATTTCCTAAAATCGAAATTTAAAAATTTAGAGAATGAAAATGTTCATATCTAAAATTTGACTATTTAAAGGCCAAAACATTTTAGATACTGGAGTCTAGCGTACAAAATTTAATCCCTGGTATCTTTGAAGAGATATTTTCAAGTAAAAGTTATAATTTTGATATTTGAAATGTTACAATTTCGATTAAGAGTGTTTTAAATGAATATCTGGTCGTCTCTGTTTTATATACGTAATGGTATTAGGGACATATATTATCATTGGACATGAAATAAAACTTTAGATATCAAAGCTAAGCGGAAAGGTTACTTTTCCTGTATTCATAAAAAACGATTTTAAATTTTATTAAGTTTCTGGATCTTAATTAAAAGTATTTTGAAGCTTTCTGTTGTCTAACAACAAAATCTCAATTTATAAATATCTAAATTAAAAAAGGTTAACGAATGAAACATATTTTGATTAAAAAATATATTTAAGTTTAAAATACGTGTACGGTTAGTTCAATTATATTGCATTGCTGACAACTGCTAGCTAATAGGAATTATGGTTTGGAAAATGTTTAAAGCTTCCTATTTCAATCGCATTTGCATCTGTTACTAAGACCTAAATTCTTTAAATGAAGGCAACAGTAGTATACCGCTGTTCAAAACTCATAAATCCATGGACAAAAAACAAAATCGGGGTAACAAACTAAAACCGAGGGAAACGCGTCAAATATAAGAGGACAACAACGACATAACACTAAAATGTAACACACACAGAAACGGACCGAGCATCAGACAAAATCCCACGAGAACAACAAATACAACATCAAAACCAAATATATGAATTTGGGTTGACAAGACCCGTGACACGTCTTATCGCTATGTGAATCTAAAACAAGGCCAAAATAGTTGGTCTCAGGCTTCATAAAAAATGTCGTTAAGAAGAATATCGACTATTTTTTTTCTCACTAGAATTGAATATGTTCAACACCTCATATGTGGACCCTACAAATATTTTAAAATCAAGAACTGCAGAACAAACGTTAAGATTAGTGAATGGTCAAATTATTTCAAATACCTTCCACTATCTTCTCTAATTATACGTGACAAAATATCGGATTTTTTATCGGACAACTTAAAGGTGTGACCTTAATCATAAGTTTTGTTACCATTTGTCATGCACAATAAACATCAAAGGGTAAACTTAGGCATCGTACCACCGAGGGTAAACTTAGGCATCGTACCACGAGGGTAAACTTAGGCATCGTACCACCGAGGGTAAACTTAGGCATCGTACCACCGAGGGTAAACTTAGGCATGGTACCACCGAGGGTAAAATTAGGCATCGTACCAGCGAGGGTGAACTTAGGCATCGTTCCACCGAGTAAGAAGTTCTGCATCGAACAAAAAAGTTATCTAGAAGAAATTGGTTAGAGAAATTTCGTTATTCAAAATTATACAAAATGCTGAAATCGATGGAAAGAAATTAAGCAAGTGCGGTTTATTATTTCAAATTTATCATTAATATATGTACGTTATTGTACATTTAAAAAATCAGGTTTGTCTTAAAAAAACAAATCTTTTTGTTTTAATTTGTTGTGTTTTATCTTTTTACAAATTTCGTTTTAATATTTACCCGTATCCATTATTCCATACCAGCTAAAGATTCGATATCAAACGTTTTGTTTTTTTTATTTTGTAGATATCTAAAACAAATAAACTTCACAGATGGTGTAATAGTAATGAAACATTTCACACACACTCGCTTTGTAACACAATCAAGTCTACCGGAAAACATGCCTTTTACGTTCATATATTTTTCCGATTCATTCAACAATTTTTCAAAGCTAATTTGATTAAAATGGCTTAATATCCAACAACAATAAAATTAGAACCAACATTCCGTCACGATCGAGTAATCTTATTCATCCAATTTCTGTCTGACAAACTGTTTACTTCTTCAAAAACACTTTATTTCTAATTAAGGCGATCGAACATTGTAAAGAATGATGCAGGGGGGAATGTTGTAAGCATTGAGGAAAAAATATATAATTCAATTTTACTAATGTGATTTGATTATCACCAACATATTTCACTAAATAGAGAGCAAAATAAATTAATATTCTTCCGTAGATTAGATAATTGTTTTAAATTAAAGAAATAAAAGAAATTGAAAAGGGTAATACGGGATTTTAGACGAGTAGCTTATGCATATTTAGGGGTAAAAATACTTGGGTAAGTTTTAAACAATATAAGGCAAGAAAACAAAACTTCAGCAGGAAAACGCTGGTATAGGGCAGGTAATTACCTTGCATTAGTCGCATACGGGACTCTTAAAGGTTTATTGCAAGGACGTTTAGAGACTGTGGTATCCTTTTCCGTCCGGACTTTACAGAAAGTTAAATTTGATAGGGCAGGTATTTACCTTGCATTAGTCGCATACGGGACTCTCAAAGGTTTATTGCAAGGACGTTCAGAGACTGTGATATTCTTTTCCCTCCGGATTAACAGAAAGTTAAATTTGATATTACTACAATCACCTATTATAAAAATTTAAAATACAATAAGTATAAAACATTTCTTCACAAAAACTACTTAGTACTTTTATAAAAAATAATCATACTTTATATATTCTGTATATATTTCAAAACTTTATTGGGTGGTCTTTAGTTTTGTGTGAAACTGATGGAAATTCAGCAACCTTGTAACCTAAGTGTTATAAAAATGAAACCTTTGATTGGGGTTTTGCGTGAGTAGATCAATTTTGGGGAAAAGGTTGAATTTCTCTCACTGATAACTGTTTCTTCACAAAAAATATGAGAAAACGGAAGAGGTTTAGACTACAAAGATTCAAAGGTATTCTTAACAATCTCTTCCCTCACACGATATTACAAAATCTAACACACAGGTGCGTTAACAGAATATATATTTCCATTTGCAACGTTTTAGGATAAAAAGTATACTTTAAATTATGACATGTAAATTTTCAATAACTTCAACATGTATCTGCATATTTTGACATGTGTTAAATATACTTTTGATATTTTGTTAAAAGTCAAAGTTCAAAGTCGTTATTGAATAAAACTGACATTCCTTATCTAATAATAGTTTATTTTTTCCCAACCAGTTGTTTATTCTTTAAAAACCGACACATGATTTGGCTTTTTCTCAGTTTTTTTCACTTACATGTTTCATACTTATTATGTATTTATTATTTCTGTCAATATTGTGACCGTATGAAGACAAATTTTAGTTTGGCTGATAGCATTTAGTGTATTTAATTATGCATTGTTTCCGACTAATTGTTTATCCTTTAAAAATTGACTTGCTCTCAGTTTTTTCAATTATATCTTTCATAGTTATTATTTATTTATCTTTTTTTTTCAATGTTGGGAATGTATGACCACAAATGTTACTATGGCTGATAGCATTTAGTGTATTTATTTATGTATTTCTCAATTGTAAAGGAAAAGTTCAATTTTAACAAAGTTAGCTTTCTCGGTGTACTAAAATGCAGCTACTACAATTTCACGATTATTTGGGGCGAAGGAGCGGAAGGCCGCTGGGTTCTAGATAATTATTATAATCACACAAAGTGCCAACATGGACATTTAAATTCGCGACATGGTAAGGTTTTGAATTTTTTTCACATTCAAGAAATATGTAGTTTGCTGTTTACTTTTATAGTTTTAGCAGTTATGTATGACTTTTATGGATTCGAAACAAGTATATTGGTTACAAAAATGTATGTTGGTGCCCAAAGCATCGTTACATTTTAGAGGATACATTGTCTTTTCTATAGTGTTTTATTCATCACAAAGTTTCTTTTTGATGAAAACCCTTCCGCATTTTGGAAATATAAAATTTAAATAACATAGATATTTAAAATATTTTAATTTTACATGCTAACATTTGGAAACAATATGATCGAATATGATTTCTTCATTTATACAATTCAACATTCGTTTATCCATAATTTTATCAAAATATTAGAATATGCATGGATGTACATTGCATACCATATTTGTGGTGTGGTATCTTAATTCATTGTGATTTAATTATGGAAAGATAAAAAAAAAAAATTCTAATTAGACCATTTATTAATCAGAAAACCACAAATTTCAAAGAAACGATCCATAAAATGGTGTAGCGTTTACCATAAAGAGAATTCAATATAATTACTATTAAATCAGGCTCTTTATTCAATGCTGGAAATCTGATTTGATGATTTTGTGTTCATTAGCTACAAAGTTGTGCAACATCTGTGCATGATGCAGCTGAGGTGAAAACCCGCTTTGGTGTTTTGTAGTTAACAAGTGGTTAAATGTTTTGCTAAAAGTCCACTTGTAATTACTTCATTAATCATGTGGTTTAATAATTCTGTAAAAGAGGGACGAAAGATACTAGAGTAACAGTCATCGCATTTATCGAAAATAATCTGACAACTCCATGTCAAAGTATCTTCCTATGTGTCCATTACTTAGGCCAGTTCATTTCATAATATAAAAAGAGATGTTAGATCCTTCCCCTTGACTCATTCCCTTACCCTATCCTTCTCTCAGCAAAGATTTTGATATATCCTATTGCTAACTGAAAAAAAATAATTCTATTAGAGAGAGCATTTTGTTATATAATTAAGAAATAAGAATAACCAAAAACTTGACCAGAGCCTATATAAGTTTTGAAATTAAATACGACAAGTTGTGTATGACTTAAAACTGTTTTACAAACCGATATCACCGTCTTGTATCTACAAATTTCATCGTTTTGGTTAATCCAACTTAATATTTGTTAATTATTATTTTTTATTTTAATGCCTAGAAGTTTTCAAAATTACAAACAAAAACATTACTCTTTGTCGCCTACGATACTGTATTCACCTAAAAAATACAAATAAGGGTTATTCTTCAACATTGAAAGAACCCATTGCTTTCAGAACTACACCTCTTAAACAGTTGTTATCCATTTGTTTGATGTGTTTCAGCATTTGATTTTGATTTTTCATTTGATTAAGGACTTAACGATTTGAATTTTCCAGCATTTTGGTGAATGTACTTTTAAGATATATCTGGTTATTATTCTTGCTTCCTTTTGATAATATAGTTTTTAATGATATAAAATAATCATAGGGTCACCGACTTCGTTTTTTGTCTAATAATCAATTTGTTACCTTGTTGGTAGTGAAAAACGTCAAAAATCAACGTTTTACGGCCTGCAACGCGATAACGTGACGATTATTTCGACGTTTTGTTTGATTTTTTCACAAAGAACGCAACTTTGAATGATGAATACCGTAAAAATGAAGTCGGTGACCCTATCTTTATTTTGCATCATTATAACGGCAATTTATGTATCAACAACATATAGTTTTTTTTTAGAAAAATCTATGGAGAAGAATTAGAGATTTGACGATTTTAAGACAAATTTTAGAAGGATTTTCGTCGATTTAATGTGC
Source organism: Mytilus trossulus (assembly GCF_036588685.1). NCBI lineage: Eukaryota > Metazoa > Mollusca > Bivalvia > Mytilida > Mytilidae > Mytilus > Mytilus trossulus. The sequence continues at coordinate 18,610,332 of NC_086378.1, read as the reverse complement.
TTTCTATACAAATATTCACCCATATTAAAAGAAATCAATCTGCAATTTTTCAGATAATAAAAGAGATAAATGTATTATTTTTTCCATTTTGAGTTGAAGTTCATCTAGCCAGAGTTGTATGCAAAATTTTACTGAAATCTGTGACATAGCCCATTTACTGTTCCTTGACCTTAAGTCTTTCTATACTTATACATCCTTGGCTTTCAATTATTTTTGCTTTAATTTTTTTTTGTATCAAGGTAAATCCAGTAAAACACTTAGAACACGCCTTTTTTTCAACTTTAATGCATTAAAGCAACCATTGCTGGACAATTTTTTGCAATACGAATAAGATACAAGATATCTTCATAACTGTTATATTTATAAAAAATCTGTTTTGCATAATTGATGAAAACCATGAGTGTTTGGAAACAAATTGGTGATTTTCCTGTACTCAAATCATTCCATGTCCGTAATGTTATATTGTAAAATGACAATGTTTTAAGTTTTGAATATTTTTTACAGGTCGTCAAATTATAAAGGCATATGGTAAATACAACTTCTCTCAACTAGAGATGTATTTTAGAATGTACTTCCGTGACATGTTTTTCGTATGATTTAAATAAATAACTAGCTGTGATTTAAATCTATATAAGTAACGGTTATTGATTTGGCACTTTGATATCAGCATCGGTGTTAAAAAAGTTCTAGTTTATTTTTCATCTATTATACAAAACAGGATATTACTGATGTATCACAAAAAACATTTCGAAGATTTTTTAATAATTGATGTTGTTCTATAACATCTCTGGCGTAAATATAAAGTTTCAATCCTGGTATATATGATGAGTTTATTTACAACAACTGGGTCGATGCCACTGCTGGTGGAGTTTTAATTACCCGAGAGTATCACCATCCCAGTTGTTAGCACTTCTGTGTTGACTTGAGTTTTCATTGATATGTTCATTATTTAGAGACTAACTGTTTACAAAACTTTGATATTTTGAAAAACTTTCTACCTCAGGAATAGATTACCTTAGTTGCATTTGGCAAACTTTTTATGAATTTTTGGTTCGCATTGCTCTACAACTTCGTACTTTAATAGGCCTTTTTAACATTTTTGGATCGCGCTTCACTGATGAGTCTTTTGTTGACGAAACGCGCGTCTGGCGCCTGAAATTGATGATGAGTTTACTCTTAACGTTTTCACAAAACAATACGATAGTTTTTCAATAACGAATGATGTGTAAGCGTTTTGATTGGTTTTTTTTTTTAAATATTATCTTCTTTCAACTCTTCTACGGTTTGGTTGTATTTTCAAATATTTTGTCCTTGGGCATAATTATCCCTGAAAAGACATTATTTTTGTAAATGTGCATTTGAAGTGCGACGCAGTAAAATTGGTACAATATTTGTTAATAGTATAAGGTGATGAGGTATGTTTGTGATCTTTTAATATGAGCAATGTTTTCTATTTTTAAGGTAGAATTTTCGCTTAGCAGATTTTAATTTCGTAACTTTTCAATAGAATTAAATTACATTTCAACCTTGCCGTTCTGATTTCCGATACGATCAAATGTCTGCTGTCCTTATCTAAAGCAGTTGTCTTCAATTTCAAAGTTGGTAAAATGATAACAAAAGGAGAAAAAAAGCAAAATCCTTGATTCAAAGACATACCGACAATACCATGATTCAACATACCACAAACCAACACTAAACACTGGAAAATATACAAGATTGAACACAAATCATATAATAAATCGAAACTAAGTTAGGAATAAATGCGGAATTAATTTTTATATAGATCATTATTCATATTCGAAAACACAAGCATCATAAACCTGATATAAGATGACATTATAAATATCATCTTCTGCATAATTTCGCAATCACTTGGTCATTTCTTTACTAGACGATTCTGTTTAGGATGCAATAATTTGTCCTCAATGTTAATGTACTGACTCAGACCAAACCAGATTGTCAAATATAACCATGCAGAGACCTTGTATCGAATTTCCACTACAAATAATGCCACTTATTCTCTGCCAATTATTTGATAACGGGAATCATCGTCCACGATCTAAATCACGTGGACTCTGTTATCGGTCCGTAGATCAGATTGTTAAGGTAACAAGTGCAATAGACGAGTCTCCTGCGGATTATCCACGTACTATTTCCGTACTTTGTTAAATTGGAACCAGAAGGAAATTTATTCCTCTTGCTGTCAATTGATCCCCTTTTCACACATATCTTGACGCTTCATCACTTTCTGTGTTGACGATAATTCCACTTGTCTTCTGCTAGATCAAGCGATAGTCGTTTAATGTTAAACATAGCGATCCGTCAATATATATAGAAATAGTTCTGGATACTACTTGTTTGCAACGTTCATCAATTCTACAATAAAAGTAGATATAACGACTTTTCTTTTATCTTTTTGAACAGTTTAATGAATGATTGCGTACTTTTTTATGTTTTAAAAAATAAGCAAATTTGCAAGTTTATTACATACTGGTACACACATACTGGTACACAACAAATGAGATTTTGTTAAATTCGATTTTGTGAAGTAACAGTTTTGGTAACAGCAATACATCTTTAAAATATATGATGACTGAATTTCGTCGTTCTATTCGTAATCATTTCAATTCTTGTTTCGTTTTTTTTCATGTTATATATTTTTTTTTAATTTCAGTTTGTAACCAGGATTTGTTTTCTTTCAATCGATTTATGACTTTTGAACAGCGTTATATACTACTGTTGCCTTTATTTCTACTTAGTATTATTCTCTCTCATAATATCATAGTATGCGATAAAAATGGCAGGTGTCGGAGACCCTGAAATCGTTTATATTTCATCCACTAGGTTTGTTCTTCTGTTTTGAGTGACTCCAGGATCCCGAATGTTGAAATTGACTCTTGGATCCCGATGGTAACACCAATATAGTTGTATGATTGAAACGGTACATGATGCTAGATTTTATTTGATGAATCATTACGCACTTTGTGTTAAAATCAAATTCATAACGTCATTAGACAAACTATTTTATTTATTTATTTTCAGCCTATCTCATTTTTTTCTTTGCGTTTACCCTTAAATGTCTTATTCGTTTGACTTCTAATACTTTAAATGTCATGAGCACTGACAACAATTACATCGGATCAGACAGTTGTTTGTCTTCTTGTTATTTGATGCAACACGTCCACCTCACTTACACCTACTTTTGGATGCTTAAATACGGCAAACGACTGGAATAATGGTAAGGCCATCATTGTTACATATGTCATTCGGATGCAATATATTAGCTAGTGTCTAATTTGAAACTCATAAAAGCATTTGTTAAGATAGTCAATAAAGGACAAATTTACTGTGGAACATCGTTTAATACTGTCATAACTGAAATGAGAGAATGCACCGATAAAACTTGGTATAATTTTCAACATTAACAAAAACACACGTTACAGACATGCAGCAACCAACGATTACCACTGAATTACAATGCTCTTCAACTTCGTACTTTATTTGGCATTTTTAATATTTTTGTATTCGAGCGTCCCTGATGAGTCTTTTGTAGACGAAACGCGCGTCTGGCGTATATACAAAGTTTAGTCCTGCTATCTATGATGAGTTTATTTACGTGCTCTTGACTTTGAGCTAGCTCATACAGAATGTGGCGAAGTAAAGCATGTTTGTGAACGCCGTTCTTTTGTTTATCACCACTACACAAGTCAATCACACTAGAAACCATACTTCTTTTTCGAGCAACAACATAACCTTGCTATGTTTACTATAAAATTAGCTTGAGATTTTTCAGTTGGTTCCCATGTTTGCTAAATGGAAGGGTATTATTAATCTCAGCGTCCGTTGATTCATTTCTACATGTCGTAAAGCACCTCAGTAGCAATTTTCAGTTGCGTTCATTTTAATTCAGTATTCGGTCTCTAAAAATATTTTTTCTATCTGTTACCCGAATTAGATTTTTTATGGTATGTCGCAAAATAACTCAATGTGCGGGTTGATGTAAATATTTGTACGGAACACTAAATCTGCCATTAAAGATCCGTTTTATAATTTTGACACTTCATGAAACAACACGTATAAAGCAGCATTAGATCAGACAAGGTGTAACAGAACAAGATGGCGTTAAAAAGGCAAACGAATGGCAAGTGTCATTTTCAGCTAAATACAATGTTATTTGTATTCCCCGTTCTGGTTTTCTTTACCTGGTGGTCTGTACCTGCAGGTGTTAGTCTGCAACATTCACAGGAATTAAAGTAAACTGGCATCTAATTGCTCATTATCCACAAAAGTATGTATTTATGCAGTGCTCCGGAACTACACTAGAAAAAATGCACAAGTGGAGGCATGCCACTATTATCACCTGTAATGCGTGGTACTTTCTTTAAAAACCTCGAAGTATGATAAAATTAGATTACAACCGTTTTTATCGAGAGGTGTTTCTTACGATGTGCCAAATGAAAAAGTTGGCAGGGTTAAGGATCGTTCTTCTTCGTTAATTAGATAAATAGATTAATTAGCTAACGATAATCTTGTCAGATTAAACTTATTTGTTTTTACAAATTAGAAATCCTTTCTAATGAAAGTCGGTGCAATTCATTCACTCTTAATTTGTAGACTTTATCTTTTACATAGTAGTACATGTATACCTCGTGCTATAATCTAGTTCTGGATATAGACGAAACAATTTGCAATATAAGTTAAGCTACCATTAATCAGTGTTATAAAATCATTAGCTTCTCCCAAAGTTTCAATAACCCGTTTTAAAACAAAATGCTTGTTCGATTTGCGTACTTAACAAACCATGTTTCGCTTTAGTGATTAGTTTCGCATCTTTCTCTATTTCGATGTTTCTCCTAGCGATTTGATTGTCTAATTGCCCGTTTCACATAAATTTTTCATTTGACAAAATGTGGAATTGCTGTACTGTTACTATTCTCTATTCTCAACAGTATAATTTCTGTTTTGACTACTGCGCTGTACTTTTCCTTCTACTGATTGTTTTGTTAATATTCTGTTAATTTACTCCGCTTTACTTTTCAGATTTGTGGTAAGAAATTAAAATGTTGATGAAAATGTATATTGAAACTGCCAGGTCGATACCAAAATTCAATGGATGCCTCCACTGTGCACTAAAAAATCAGAAATGATTTTAAAATATGTTTATCTTCTAAATTCAAACTACAAAATAAACAATATATTTCGATTCACTCAATCAAAGATACTCAATGGAAACAGTAGTTGGTATGTTGTTCAGCACTGCTTTGTTTTTTATACTGACGTTCATTTGGTTTTGGTTATGCAATCATTTGAATTAACTTGGACAGTAGAACTTTCTTAATCCCATATCTGGTAATGCACATAATAAGTTTGATCACTTTTTAAGAACTTTCTTAATCCCATATAAGTTTGATCACACCCTGTTATTTATATAAAAAAACCTTACGAATAACAGCACAGTCCTATATATACCGAAGAAATGACTACGTAAGGAATACACCATTGACAAAGTAAGTTAGTGACCCAATAAGATAAACAAAACACCATCAAGGCATGTAAATGTTTGCACCTATCCTAAGTCAGGAATCTGATGTACAGTAGTTGTCGTTTGTTTATGTAATATGTACGTGTTTCTCGTTTCTCGTTTTGTTTATATAGATTAGACCGTTGGTTTTCCCGTTTGAATGGTTTTACACTAGTAATTTTGGGGCCCTTTATAGCTTGTTGTTCGGTGTGAGCCAAGGCTCCGTGTTGAAGACCGTACTTTAACCTATAATGGTTTACTTTTTAAATTATTATTTGGATGGAGAGTTTTCTCATTGGCACTCACACCACATCTTCCTATATCTATGTATTTATAGGTTAAAACAGGAATACTAGTATATATTTCTCTATATAAACTTAACTTGAGAGACAATGACACTGATTTTGAATATTTAGTTTCCTAATCTGGTAAAGGTAGATATATTACATGTACTTTGCTATTTAGCTTATTATGTTGAAGCCTAAGCACATAAGAGTGCTGAATTGGGTTGTCTCTTCTGTTAATAACAGAGCTGCTATAAAATTAGTCGGTGTTTAGCAATGTAGCAACAATAACTAAGTATTAATTTGATAGATTGCACTGCATTCTAAGTACTATGAGATGCGCGTATTGCAGTTGAACGTGAAAATTCCCCTCCTAAAAATATGTCATTCTCGATCTCTCCAAACTCGGCAAAATATTTTTTCTATGAAAGTTGACTACAAATTAAATCAATATTAGAAGCATCACAGCCAAACGTGGCTTAATGTCGATTGGTTTGACGGTTTGTATCCATTCGATTGATGTTTTTTGAACTTTTGATTTTGCCTTTGATTAGGGACTTTCCGTTTTGATTTTTTCTCGGCGTTCGGTATTTTTGTGATTTTACTTTTATTGATGTACATGTATGTCATGAATGGTTGTCAAATTAGTATACTAGTACAACAAAACTACATGCAGTTCTTATGAATTCATAAAGACGAGGGCTTTATAACTACAACCGAATTTCAGCGGAAAATAAGTGATGGCAAAGAAGAAATCTTCTCAAATAAAACAAGTATAAAATCTTATAATATATCGACTTTTAATCACAAGGAATTTATTTTTATTGTTACATTAAAGTTGTTTTCTAATTATCGTTGTTTCTTATCACATTTTTGCTTTTTAGCTCATTTACTCCTGAACACCAAGACGTGATGGCACGGTAAAATTGACCAACCAGGTGTCATATTATCATTCAAATTATTCTAGCCTCCAACCTGTGAACTTCTGCCCACAAAACAATGTTAGCATTTTATCTACACATGGCCGAAATTAAAGATAGAAAAAATGTAATCTTGAATCATAGCTTTGGAAAAACATCATAATTCTCTTCGTCTACTTTTAACGATGGGAACTGTCGAGGCATCATTCGTTCCGGTTCATGTCCGGGGTCGCATCTGTATTTTGAGAAGTCGGTAACACCTACAGAACGTAACAGATCTTCATCAATCAGTGCTTGTCCATTGTATCTGCAACATAAGATACACTCGGATTGAAATTTTTAGTTTATAAATTGATGTATGCTTGATAAGAAAAAGAAATAACAAATGAGAGTTTTTGTTTCACCGGAAGCGCAAAAAAACACCTGCAAACAAGACAAGCAAACACTTAGAATCATTGGCATGTCATTTTCATAATTTGGTATAAGTACTTTTAAGAAGAAGAATGTTTAATACAGTAATTCGTCGTTTGACATATTATACCGCTGTTTCATTATTTTTCAAATACCATTATACGTAAATACTGACAAATTCCTGGTGTTTTTAGAACTTTTCCAAATAAGGTTTAAAAAATATTTTTTTTAAATCAAAGATAATATAGTATGAAGAATGAAAAACATTAAAATATTCAATATTTATCGAAGTTACAGGAAAAGCGGTGATTGTGGGATTGTTGATACTTGAATTTGCTAGTACAAATATTAAGAAATAAAACCTAGACATGTATGAAAATCATTTCTTGGTAGATTAGTTTAAAGATAAGTATTTTTTTTTACGAAAATCTTATTTTGCTTTTTCGTAGTGTCAATCAGTATAACCTTGGACCATGGTTCACTCCCCAATGCGAGAGGAAATGTGTTCATGGTGCAAGGATGCTGTGTGTGAGTGTTATAAGCGTTCTTAATGTTTATACGATCTATTTGTGTTCTGTGTTATCCCCATCCATTTTTCACTCACGACTTTTTATTTGTCTCATTTGAGTTCATAAAAATAAAATGAGGTATTATAGCCAATGGAACATCTATCGATCAGACCAAACGTACGTGTTGATCTCTGTTTTAATGTATCATATTTATTACTGGGAAATTATTTGTTATGGTTAATCTTAGGTAGTTATTTTCCGATTTCTCTCTTTTTGTTTATCTTGTACAAATTATTTATACTCGTATTAGTGTATATCATAAGGGTAGATGAGACAGTATATTTCATAGCTTATATACTACCAATTGTAAGGTAAATAAATGTGACTTTCCAACAAATGTAAATGCTGACCAAACTTAAAGTAACATGTAACGTAATTATGTCAAATTCATCAACTGGACATTTGCAAGTACCATTTCATGTCTAAAATACAGATATTGTTGTATTTTTGCTGTCAACCTATGGGCCTTTATGCACTTTTATTGACGAAAGAGGAATAACTCGAAGTATAATTATTAAATCAATTACAATTCCTGAACCATGCATGTTATTTGGATGGAGAGTTGTCTCTCACAGCACATCTTCCTATATCTATATAAGATCAGTACAAAGAAAGATAACTCTTAGTATTATGCTGAATTAGTCAGAAAAAAATCTTTGTTTTGCATTTGCATGATTTCCCTCGGAAATTTTAAAACTCAAACGATTTAAAATTGATATACCCTCCAAAATAATAAGAAACATGTCTTGTGAAACTGTTGTATGGTTTTATTTTTTTGTAATAATGTGAAAGTATTTCTCTTTAAAATATTTTTTTCTTATATATTTGGATTAAAAATACTTTAAACAGTTATCCGATAACTAGTAAATTTGTGTTTACTAATCAGTCATATTTAGACGTGCTTTGCTTTTGCGCCAATTGACATTTCATTTGCGCCAAAAAAAACAAAATTTCATTTGCCCAAAACATAAAACCTTTCATTTACGCCAATTTGCAGGTAAATACAGGTAAAAGGTATGAGACTTTTGATAATTGTACAGTTTTTTGAATGCAATGCGCCCATATTTAGTACCTGTACATGTATATGGTCAAACTCGACCTTTGTGTATTGTCACCTCCGTGTATACCTAGAAAATTAATTAATTAGCCTTGAAGACCAAAAAGAAAAAGAATATGAATGTATGTTACTAAGCCAGACTTTAAATATTTTTAAAAAGTCCAATTTAAACAAAATCACATACTTGTCTGATTGTTCATTAGCTAGTGTAATCATTGCATCAGCAAATATTTCTGGTTTCCTCATCAACTTGTCTGGTAGGTTCATTTTTTCTGTGACAAAACTTTTAATTCCTGTTGCCGGCCACAGAGTAGAAATAGAGACTCCTAAATACATTATCAAAAATATAAAGATCAAGTTGCTTATTTCTAAACTTAATATAATCTAAAGTTTCAAATGTCTAAAAATTACCCGCTCTTAATACTATACCTGCAATGGTCATGCTAAAGCAAAATTGGGTAGCTCACTCGGAGCAAAGTATTTAGTTGTCACGGGACGGTTTTAACGGTTTGAATTAAAAATCTGTTTCTTTGTGATTTAAAAAGACACCCTAAGTCTGATAGTCGCACAGTTATGTTTCTAGAGTAAATCCCGTGATTTCAGAGAAGGAATTTTAACCCTAAGGGAAAGCTTAAAGTTGAAAGGTTTTTTATTGTTGCAATTATAATTTCAACATTGTCAAGGATAGTACATAACACAATAAAATAATCTATTTTACATGTACATGATGTATACAAGTATCTTAAAGGGTACTAAGAAAAACACCTGACTACGACAAAAAATTGTTAATAAACACATATACATACCTGTATCTTTCAGTTCGTTGGCTAACCCATGTACAAGTACAGTCATTCCTACTTTAGTTATAGCATAAGGTGTCTTGCCTTTAAAAAACCTAAAAAAATCCTACTTATTTTATATACTAGTATGAATGTTTTTGAAGATATTCATGCAATATTGAACTATTTCAGAAATTTTGCAATACTAAATATTAAGAAATCAGTTATGTCATGCGATAGTTATATACCTAACATTGCTAAGTTATTTTCTCATAGTGGTTGGAAGTGGCATTTAAATTTTGTTTCAGATTGATTAGATCCCTGAATGTTTGATTTTTTCGACGATTGAGTACAGATTTTTTCGATGATTGAGTACAGATTTTTTCGACGATTGAGTACAGATTTTTTCGACGAAAGAGTACAGATTATGTCGACAATTGAGTACAGATTGTTCGACGATTGCGTACAGATTTTGTCGACGATTGAGTACAGATTTTTCGACGAATGAGTACAGATTTTGTCGACAATTGAGTACAGATTTTTCAACGATTGCGTACAGATTTTGTCGACGATTTAGTACGGATTTTGACGACGATTGAGTACAGATTTTGTCGACGATTGCGTACAGATTTTTGTCGACGATTGAGTACGATTTTTTTCGACGAATTAGTACAGATTTTGTCGACATTTGAGTACAGATTTTTCGACGATTGCGTACAGATTTTGACGACGATTGAGTACGGATTTTGACGACGATTTAGTACGGATTTTGTGGACGATTGAGTACAGATTTTGTCGACGATTTAGTACAGATTTTGTGGACGATTGAGTACAGATTTTTCGACGATTTAGTACGGATTGTACCAAATGAAGACATAAGACATCCATATCCAATAGTAGACATGACACCATGAAAACAGGGATCACATCATAACGTCTCGGGTGATAGTTGTCTTATTGGCAATTATTCCAAAGTCCAGCGTCTTCGTATTGTCATTTTATTAAGTGATTTGTTGTTTTTTAATGCTACATATAGTAATAGTTAGTTTATTAAATATATATTAACTGTACCTATTATATATGGGTGGTGATACCATAATAATTTTCCCTTTCTTTCTCTCAAGAAATCGCGGAAGAATTTCTTGCACCATACAATAGGCTCCGCGGACATTCACACTTTGCATCAAATCATAACGTTTGAGAGGTGTATCCTTTACCGTGTCCCATGTTATTGCACCAGCATTATAAATAGCTACATCCAAGTCACCAAATCTGGATATAGAAAAAAATCTGCGGTTATTCAATGGTTAAAAGTATTTCAACTTTTGTCATAATCTAATGAAGATCAGTTTAAGCGATGAATGATATATAAGCCATGGAGATGTTATAACAACATCTCCATGCCATATATATCATGTGCTGTAATACGACGCTAGATTAAAACTGACGTGGAAAGGAAACACTCGGCCACTGGAAGCTTCATTTTTGAGAAGCCCAGGTGGTCGTGTGGTCTAGCGAACCGGTTGCAGTGCAGGCGATTTGGTGTCACGCGATATCTCAGTAGCATGGGTTCGCGATATCTCAGTAGCATGGGTTCGCGAATCCCGGCGAGTGAAGAACAAAAAAATTGCGAAAGCAAATTTGCAGATCTAACATTGTTGGGTTGATGTTTAGACGAGTTTTATATACATTATGTACATATCCACATATCACCATCACTGCTGTTAATACGATTTTTTTAATATAAATTTAATACTAAGCAGAAAACAATTAACTTGTGGCCACGATGTTATTCCAAGATTTCAAGATTTTATTTGAACACTCAGACACAGATACATGTGTAACATGAGGTCATACATAATAGCATTATATAAACATGACGAAGTAATTATGTGGTATCAATGACATAGTATAAAGATATAACAATAACATACAACATGGTTTTTTTTAACATTTTCAGAACATATTTACAATGTTTTTGATAAATACAGAAAGACGTTTATACAGTTGTACATTACATATTGAAAGAAGACCTTCCATTTTTTTATAATTAGGGTTCACTGTGTAATAGCTTGGCAGAAACTTTTCCCTTAATACAACAATATTTTGATAAGTACACTGAAATAGCAAATGAAATTCATCACCAATATTACTCTTACACAAAGTACATATTCTATCATGCCTCGGAATATTTTGCCATCTGCCTGTTTCTATAGGCAGACGCAGATTTGAACACCTAAAGTGTGTGATCCAAAGCCTGCAATATTCGGGAAGTTTTAGCAGATATGTTTCTAAAGTAAAATATTTTTTAAATATTGAGTAGAATTGACCTCTTGATGAATTTTCAATATTACTAAACCACTGTTGTACAAATTGATCACAAAGTATCTGTTTTAAGTACATTTTATCACAGTAGCCTGTTTGATTGGCAAAAATATATCCAATGCCAGTATCGTTTAATATTGCTTCTATACAATTTACCCATTTAAAGGTGTATTTAGATTTAGGCCTTAAACCAAGCATCAGTCTTTACAATAAACTGCATAGTTTTGATTCATTATTTACAATTTTACACCAATATATAATCATTCTAATTTTCACCTTTATTTCAAGAGGAAATCTACCCAATTCTCCGTACACCATAAAATTAGGCGTAGTGTTTCTAACTTTCAGCGCCCTTTTGCAGAATTTCAAGTGAGTTTTTTCGATAATTTTCAGGTTTTTAAAGCCCCAAACTTCAGAACCATACAGTAAGATAGGTTCTATCATAGAATCAAAGACATAATGTGTCAATATCTTTTTAGTACACCAGATCCGGATTTCGACAATAAATGTCTCTTCAATGATGTTAGGGATCGAAACGGTATTTGGAAAGCCATATAAAATGTACGGGTCCTCATTTATATATATACAGTGTAGGTGATTTGGTGTTATGATATTTATCGTTGACTATTTATTCAGTCATTTTATATATATATATATACAGTCTACCAGATGGAACGATCCTTTCCTGCAACAGTCTATTAACAAACATTATAAATACAGAAATGATCGGAAGGGGGCAAGATTATTGCTTCTATATATGCAATCAGTTTTCAGAATATTTGATAGACAGACAACTGCACGCAAATTATTTCATTTAACATTCCAAAAGGCGACCTAAAAGGGGTCAGGCAGAATTTTGTGAGAACATTTTGGTATGTTTTATAGGGAATCACAGCAGAGTGACCAGAGAGGTCTCCCAATTATGAAAATGTCTCGATCCGCCACTGCGATCACATTTTGTTCTAATGTTCAGTGAGCCTTCATGTATACCTTTCTATACAAGTTTCTACAGCAGATTTGATTTCATTTTCACTTCTAACGTCACACTGTATTGGTATTGCTGTCCCACCTGTGGACTTGATTTCTTGTACAACTGTATGAATAGATCCTGGCAATTTGTCAGTACTTTCTGTTGTTTTTGCAGCAACGCCTACTTTGTAGCCACTAGCTGAAAATGTTAAGGCTATCTGTCGTCCGATGCCACGTGATGCTCCAATTACTAAACATGACTTCATTTCATCTACAGTTTACAAAAATAGTATTTTAAAAGAAAATCGTTCTGTAATGACGCATAATTTATTTGTTTATGTTCAAATTTTAATCATATTAAAGTATTCATTTTTAATGTATGTCTTTTTGAATTTTTCGTTTTCGTAAGCCAATCAGACCACTATCTAAACAGCCCAGTTCCAGTAAAGTACATTTTAAATTTCAACAATAGCACATGACATTTCAACGGTATAGTCCAACCTCGTGAAACATTTTTTCTCTATTTTGAATAACAAAAAAAAAAATATTCCCACAAAACATAAATGGTCGGAGCATTATTTGGTGGACTGCGTGATAAAACCTGAAACAACAATTATCCTTTGATTGGTCTGTAGATGGTTCGTTGTAGGGCAAAATATCTGTCCCCTATTTATCTGTTTGTCCCTATTCATCTAGTCCTATCATATAAGACTTCGTATGTTCATCACTTCGTTTGCATTCAACGTTTTTATCTGATATTTTATTTTAAAGGGCACCTAATTTGCAAACGGGCTACCTTTCTGTATTAATCGTTAATTTTCTCTCGTCTTGCATGAATTTATTAACACTGCATGGGCTTTCAGCATACAACAATCAAACATGTTTCTGTATCTGCATTTAGATACAGACTACATATTGTCTTTACGTCCAGTGGTGAATATTACATATTGGTATATCAAATGTTTCAATATTATTGTTTATATGAGCCAAAACGGGGTACACAATAATTAACAATGAGTTTGCTTAACAACGACTATAGTATGTAGTCATACTTAAGGTCAAGGAACAGTAAATGGGCTATGTCGCAAATTTTGCTAAAATTTTGCATACAACCTTGGATCGTTGAACTACAACTGAAAATCGAAAAAAATAATACTTTTATCTCTTTTATTATCTGAAAAATTGCAGATTGATTTCTTTTAATATGGGTGAATATTTGTATAGAAAGCACATAACATCGGCAAAAAACCTTCTAAAATTTGTCTTAAAATCGCCAAATCCCTAATTCTACTCCATAGATTTTTCTTTAAAAAACTATATATTGTTGACACATAAATTTCTGTGTTAATGATATAAAATAATCATAGGGTCACCGACTTCCTTTTCTGTCTAATAATCAATTTGTTACCTTGTTGGTAGTGAAAAACGTCAAAAATCAACGTTTTACGGCCTGCAACGCGATAACGTTACGATTATTTCGACGTTTTGTTGGATTTTTTCACAAAGAACGCAACTTTGAATGAGTATACCGTAAACACGAAGTCGGTGACCCTATCTTTATTTTGCATCATTATAACGGAAATTTATGTATCAACAACATATAGTTTTTTAAGAAAAATCTATGGAGTAGAATTAGAGATTTGGCGATTTTTAGACAAATTTTACAAGGGTTTTCGCCGATTTTATGTGCTTTCTATACAAATGTTCACACATTTTGTAAGAATTCAATCAGTAATATTTCAAACGATAATTGAGATAAATGTATTATATTTTCGATTTTCAGTTGAAGTTCATCGAGCCAGAGTTGTATGCAAAAGTTTACTGAAATCTGTGACATAGCCCATTTACTGTTACTTGACCTTAAGTGTTATATTGAATACAAATAGTATTGAAGTGAAATATTGAGACAAAGTTAATTTACTGATATGGTTGTACTATACGAATGTCCTATTTAATGAACTCTGTTCAATCAGGTAGTATTTATGACTTTATGATTATCGGTATCCGACTGCAGAAACATTGCTTACCTGTACCATATAAATATGTACCTTTGCCTTTGGTGCTCAGCTATTTGTAACACAATATTAACTGAAAATGTTTGGTTAAAACTTCCCTTTATTAGTATGATGCCACTGTAGGTACAACTGTCATGTGAAAATTTTATTTCCTTTGAGAACAATTCCGGATTTCCGGATTTTAATATCAATGCTATTGATTTTAAACTATTCAAGCTGTTAAATTAAATTTAGAAGGTCCTTTTTTCATAGTTTACATAAAGTGTAATTTATTCATACAAACTGATAGGTAAATTGCTTCTAACTTGAAACGACATGTGACAGTTTAGCTTACCATATAAGTAACCAAATAACTTATCATGTTTACAGTCTGATAAAAACTGCGTTAACTTTATAGCATTAAATTTACGTAAATTCCATATTTTCTGGATTGGTGCTTTCCAGACCGTGTTCATTATGTTTTGTTGATTTTTTTTTTAATCGTCAATATGAAGATATATGATATTATTCTATTGTTTTTCCACTCTGTTCAGGCATATAATAGACATATTTCATTGTTTTACATTTGGGGTCCGACGCCCATAAGCTTTTCACTTTTTGAACTTCTACATTAGAGCCATTTAAAAGAGTAAGTTACTGTATATAAATAAGTAATGTTTATGCTTGTTCAATCATACGGTAAAAAGATCAAAAGGCATGTCACTTTTAATATCAGATGATTCTCAGCCGTCTGCCAATATCAGCCCTCGATCCTTGGCTTGGCTTGGGCTGATATTGAACCTTGTGATGATAATACATCTGAAAAAAAACATATAGTAAGTAAGTAAGTAAGTAAGTAATTTGTTTATTATAGTGACTTGTGAACATAAATATAATACAATTACAAAGTTTATAGTCAAAGTTACACCCGGCCCATTGGACCTATAAGTCACCTTTTTAATATATCAGTAAGGTTAAACATAATCACGTTATACATGTATATATACACAATTTCTCAAATCATTTGAAATTAAAGTTATATATATATGCAATAATTTTATATTTTGGCGACAAATACAGATAGATGATAATTTCGGTTTGAATTACACTACTTTGCGTTGAATCTTACTCTTCATATATTTGTATCTGCATCCTTATTTTTATCCCGATTACTTTTTTTCTGTCTAAGAACTCTCTTCATCACAGACCCAACTCACAACTCTCTCGCACACACATACATATATACAGATACATATGCGCACACACTCAAACGCACATCCGCCCATTATAAACACTAGTTTTCGATAATTTCATACGGATTCGACTCCTTTAACCACAAGTCATGTTTTATTAAATGTATTATGCATTATTTAAATAACATTAAACAACAGTTATGGTCGACCATATATTCCGTAAAAAGCTAGTTTATTCTCATTCCATTTCACCACTTTCCACAAGTCGAAAAAAAAACTTATCTTTTATACTGTTGATAAATGGTTAAAGAAGTAAGTTTATCTTTGAAAGTTAAACAAACTGATATCTTTTTTTTCCGTCTGTCATATATTCCTTTATTAATTAATAATTCTTTATTCCGTAAGCAAATACAGCTCATAGAATTAAACAGATACACAAATTATACAGTTTACATATACATATATACAGAATTAATATATAGCGGAGTTTGGCATACAATTTACATTGGTAATAAAGGTACATACATGTAACAAATAATCAAGCGTTACGATTTTTTCTGCCTCTTTCTTCGCGTTTGTTGAAACTTTTAGGATTTTTTATCGTTTTGTTTTTATAAAGGGACGTAACACCACTACTAACCGTGTATGTAATCAGTCCCACCTCCCTACTACTTAATATGGTATATAGAGCCAAGGGACGTAACACCACTAATAACCGTGTATGAGACCATCCCCGCCTCCCTTCTAACCTTATATGAAATATACACGGTCTCTACGAGGGCGCTTTTAAGGGCATACGATACAGTTACAGGGAAGGTAATGACGTTGCTAACGTAATTTGTTATTTTCGCGACGTCAAACTGTGACATATCGGGAAAAGATGCATTTTTCGACTGATTTTTATCATTCAAACTGATTTAATTTGAAAACGAGTTCATGGACCCCTATTTTTCAAAACGGCATTTGGTTTCATTTTGCAGGGAGATTATGTGACCCAAATTGTATAAAACTGTAAATAGAGGGTTTTTTTTAATTGTGATTAACATGCAGTAAAAAAGTGCGTTTTTTCCTCAATTCATGAACATTTGATAAATATAAGTCATTTCTGAATTAAAAAAAATGCAATTTTTAAAAGATATTTATAAAATACAGAAATTACCGATTATTTAACAAAAAACAATTTGTTTTTATCTTTTATAACAAAAAAGTTATGTCTTTCTTTCGAAAAAGAAATTACGGCCACAAATCTGAATTTCGAGCAAATATACAAAATTTCGACCTCATTTTACGCAAAAAGTAGCACATGAAGGTATATTTTTTATTACATATTTGATTTAATCAGGTAAAAAATAGCCTATATGCAAATTTTCATGAACTTGTAAATACAGGATCAAAACTGTATCGTATGCCCTTAACCAATCACATTCCTAGAAATGTATAGGAGGTAAGATAAGGATTGATACACGATCATACACTGTGTTTATCATATATACTGAAACATTATAATTGCTAAAATGTATTCACACAAATAGCTTTCACGATATGCATTTTTCTTATAAATAATTGAAAAATGATAAATTATGCGGAAAGATGCATTTGAATGTTATAGAAAAAAATCCTATACCTTTTTTCTATACCATTCAAGTTATATATCTATTATTTTATCTATGCGAATTTAAAATGAAAAGGTTTAAGTCGAAGTAAATGGTGTTCACGTCATAGATAAAATAAAAATTAAAGCTCTAAAGAATAAACAGCTGTGCCATGAGCGCATGATACGCCTGTCGTCGTGTGTGTGAGGTTTTTTCATAAATTGTTTCTGAGTTACTGCGCGACATGTGAACATGTAAAAAAAAAACTCAATAACTCTAAAAAAAAAATTGAATCATCAACAAAAAATTACAGATCTTTATATTAATATAACTAAGAAGAGTGTTAAGTTTTAAGCAATAATCGTATTAATTAACTCGTTTTTAAGATACGACGCTTTATATGAAAAAACATCCTCTGTTTTAGTTACAAAGTCCCGTAACTCAAACAGTTTAAATTTTTCTTTCACAAAAAAGTATGCAGATCAGTTGTCCATCATAAGAAACAACTATGTTAATAAGTCTCATGACATTTGGATGAGTCGTTGTCCAGTTACGATGCGGCATGCTTGTCAGTGGACGCCGGACAGACAGACGGAGGCGGGACATTGGTATACTATTATACGTCCCGTCAAAATCATCGTCACGGGCGTATAAAAACAGAAAAGCAAATTTTAATTTTAATTAATTTTAGGAGCATTTTAAAGTAAATTCGCTATGCACATTTTTGATAGCATGAATTTAATATAAGTCAAGCATATATATAATTATATGTGGTGACTTTTTCAATGTACATTTTAGCAAAGTATGTACAATGTATATATTTAGTGCATTTCCATAATTTTTTTACAGGTAAATGGTTTACAATTCTGTAAAAGTAAAAAAATAATGGTCTATTTCATCTTACCGTGTCTTTTCCCTAAAGGTTTTTTTTTGTAAAATATTTCTATGATTTACCAGAGACATATAATACAATTTTGTATTAAATGTCTCTGGATTTACATATTTACGTCATTATATGAAACATAAAAATTGCATCAATATTTAATTCTCCTTTTGACCCTTTTATCAAATTTATACCTTTTAAATACATTGCTGGCCTTCGGCTGTTATCTGATCTTTGGTCAGGTTGTTGTCTCTTTGACACATTCCCCATTTCCATTCTCAATTTTATTTGCTGTCAAAAAGGATAGTGCTGTCTAATACATTCTGCATTTGGAAAATGCCAAATGAGTCGATCATGTTGTATCATAATTCAGTTATTATCTGGGTTCTTCAGCTTATCTGAAATAACCAGATAGCCTGATTTCACAAACAATTATTCATTGAACAATTTAAAAATTTCAAACTTTTGGTTAATCCTGAAGTTACTGAGAATATTTTTGTAAAAATGAACAAATGACCGCACCAAGTGACGAATAAACTCACTTGGCCCTTTGTGGCAGGTGAGATAAAATCTCGAGCAAAAGCTATTCTTCGATTCGCAACTGATAAACTGTGAATAAGTCTAGGTACTGTAAACGTTTGAAATAACCTTCTATTTCAAGCATTTGTTTGACGTAGATTATTTTTATTTTCCATCAGGAAACAAAGACACGAAATACAGAAAAACCCACTTAAATTCTAATCTTATAAAAATCCTGAATATAAGATAGCCACATAATAATGAAAGCTTTAATAAAAAGCCTTGTTTGAGGTTATCAGGAATTGACATGAGGTATGAAAGATATACTAAAGTCTACTAATTGCTACCTTAGTCAGCTGATTTTATATGTATGCTGGTGTATTTGCTTGTAGTAACTGACAGTACTTTTAAATTAAGTTATATCTGTATCTATGTGATAGTCACATTTATGCTGAGTGCTATTTCAGTGTGTAGTGTTACACCACAGTTCCTCAGGATACAAGTATATTCTGAGATTACTGTGACGTCCAAAGGACTTTTGGCTGTTTTTCCAGACAAGCTTAGGCCATGGGATGTCAGACCGTGTCCTGCCTGTCCAAAATGGATGCACTGTTTGATTGTTTTTAGGGCCCACTGAAAGCCTTGGATCAATATAAATCAGCCTCAATTTGTTGAATTTTCATCTACCTACCACCCTTGCCCCTGTACATGTATGTCTGAATCAATTGTTCACTGTGAAAACTGTCTAATATGAGAAAAAAGGTGGCAGGTAGATGAAACTTACATAAATGAAGAGAAAATGAAAAATGAACAAATTAAGGCCCGATTTATATTGAGATCCAATGCTGTCAGTTGGCCCAAGAAGCAGCACATCCATTTTTGACGAGCAAATACCCACTTTTAAATGGGATGAGCTGTGATGTCCGACTCCCTCCAGCTTGTCTGTCAAAACAACTGTTGAACATAAGACTAATCTCGGACTATACAGGATATTAAAGGCCCTATTTAATATCATGATTAGGAGAGAACCAAGTGCTCACAAAAATGTTTAATCTTGTCTCATTCTAATTGTGCCAGTGATTAGTTGTTGTTAATTTTTCTTTAGCATTATTTTCTGATTTTGTCATAACAAGGCCTTTTGTAGCTGACTTGTTGTATGTGTTTTGCTCATTGATGTAGGCGTCACAACATGGTGACCTTTACATGTAGGTGTTTAAATCCACAACATTTGGAATTTTCAAGTTGTAGATAGTTGTGTCATAGGCACAAATACCAGGTCTCATAATTAAATATTACAGTTTAGTATAGATTACCATGACAACTCTATTAATTAAAAGTACAAGCATAAAAATTATCAATGATTATTATCAAGAACACAAAGGAAATGAAAACTTTTTCACAAACTCTGTTACACATCTTTTCAGACAACAAAAATGTTATTGTTACGACTGATAATCAGATTATTGAAAGACATATTACTTTTAAACATAAAAAACAGATTGTAATAGAGATTTAGTCATTTGAATGGGAAAATTTTGACTTCTTTTTTTTATAAAATGAGTTTTTATGATATGTTAATGTATATGGTTGACCCGCGGACCATTGGCATAAATGGTATTATTGAACAAACAGATCTAGCTGTGGTGTCACAGAGTGACATAATCATTGTGCAATTGAAATTCAATTGTAAAAATACATGAACATGAGGAATATGATAATTGCCAAAATAGAGATAACACGTAACAGTATACTTACCTATATAAAATCAAAATGCATGATTAAACAATTATTAAAATGTAAGTAAGGGGAGATAAATGGAACAACTTTTGGTGAATAGTTTCCCTTTATGCTACATGTACCCTTGAAATTCTCATGTTTCGGGAGACCGAAACGTGCATCAAATCTCTTATCTGGTTAGGCCATAATAAATAATAGGTTTGTTTGCCCAAACGCTACCTACCCAGAAAAAAGCTGCCTACTCAAATTCTTTTATTGTCCTGATTTGAAGAAGTTTTTTTTTAATCAAATAGGCATTCATGAAGACTAATAAACATCTGATACTTCAATTTCTTTTTTTGATAAAAAACAGAAAATGTCTACCTACCTACCCACTGTCTCAACCTTTGGGTAGGGTTTGGGCAAACCAAAATATTTTTAAGTGTGGCCTTAGCTAAGAGTTTTTTAATAGCAGTTTTAAAAAGAAAATGTGAATAGTTAATGTGTTTTATTAAATCCTTTATAAAATATTGTATTTTATATAAGGCTTACATGAAACTTATAAAACTTGTTTGTCTTTTTGAGTTGTTTTTCTCATGTCCATATAGTGCTGTATGTATTTAGTTATTTTGAGCCCTCTTGGGTTTTTCTCATCTTTAAATTACAAATTAATATATTTTTCTTGTTACTACTACCATATACATAATCTTTTAAAACATATAAATGTTTGTTTCATTGTATTAGTTTTTTTCTTTGCAGATGCTGTTATATAATACTTTCTGGTATGTTTCTATTTCAGCATGGAGCCAGCTGGCAAAATGCGTTACTTGGATACATTGACAGATGGTTTGGATAATTTACTATCAACTGGACAGCATTCTGATATAGAGGTGATTGTTGATGATCGGTCATTCCATTGTCATAAGGTCATTCTTAGTGCAATGTCGCCATACTTTGAAGCAATGTTTTCCCATGACATGAGAGAAAATCGTGATGGAGTAGTCAAACTATATGATATTGAGGCAGAAATATTTGAAAAAATATTGCAGTTCCTGTATACTGGCAAAGATGTTGTTTCAGAAGAAAATGCTGAGATGATATTCCGA
Source organism: Mytilus trossulus (assembly GCF_036588685.1). Taxonomy (NCBI): domain Eukaryota; kingdom Metazoa; phylum Mollusca; class Bivalvia; order Mytilida; family Mytilidae; genus Mytilus; species Mytilus trossulus. Next base: position 18,588,494 of record NC_086378.1, on the reverse strand, counting down.
GCTGCATCTCTGATGCAGATTCCATGTTTACAAGCTACTTGTGCAGACTTCTTACTAATGCAAGTCTCGCCAGATAACTGTATCGGCATATGGAAAATAGCTCAATCTCACAATTGTGAAAAATTAAAACAAACATCATTCATGTTTATTTTAGAAAACTTTCAAGTAATATCGACAACCGAAGATTTTCTAAATTTAGATCTGGATGAACTAGTTGGAATAATTAAATCAGATCATCTGATCACTCATTCAGAAGAACTTGTATGTGATATTGCTTTGGAGTGGATCAACTATGATAAAGAATCTCGTCAAAATTCTGCTGGAAAAATTCTGGAAGTTCTTAGACTTCCCCTATTATCAGCTAGCTATCTGTGCCATACTTTTGAGAGTAATGATTACTTGCAAAATGATCCTGAGTGTAAAACTGTGATACAGGAAGCCATGAAGTATCATACATGCCCTACTAAACGTCAAGATTTTACCTCCCACAGATCAACACATAGATACAATAGTAAAACCAATGATTGTATTATTATTATTGGTGGATTGCTGTCCACTACACCAAGGTAAGTTGTGGAATCACTGAACCAATGTTAGCCAATGTTATCCCTTCAAAGTACTGTCGTTATCTTAAATTTTATAAGTACCTTTAGAAGGTTTAGTTGATCATGTTGATGATGAATAGTAAAATTTCTCTACAGTGCGTGTGTTTAATGTGTTGTCATGAAGTCTTTAATTTAAAAGCTCCTTAAAGAAACCAGCAACTCCTATAGCGTTTCTTATGTGACCAATGCATGATCCAACCAAGTGCATATACATGTACTAGATTGTTTTGCTAGAACTGGCAATAATCAGATAAATCACCTCTCAGCAATATTTTTATTCTGTTTGTAAAAATAACATTAACGGTACCAATTTTACTACACCAGATGTGCATTTTACAATTAAGTTTTTTCAGTGATCATGGTGATGCTCAAGGCCAAAATATTGATAAAAATAAATTTTGAAGAATTTATCAACCAAAAAATGACTAAATTGATTAAAGTATAAATACTGTATAACTGAAAGAAAAAATATCAACATGAATTAGACAATACAATATGTAATCTATTTTTTTTTAATCTCCATTCTATTTTTAGGTATCAGACAACAAAGGAGGTATTATGTTACAGTTTTCAGCAGGAGAAATGGTTTAACCTCCCATCCCTGCCTTATGATCCAGGTTATGAGTTTGCTACATGTACATATGGTAGCAGTATATTTGTATCTGGTGGATGGCTGAAACTCCAAGGACTAGCAGAGTATAAGACCCACAAGAACAAATGGAAGGTATGTCCTCAGATGACCAATGGTAGATGTGGTCATGTAATGGTGTCAGTAAACAACTCCATCTTTGTTCTGGGGGGACGGGATGGGGTCATACCCGCCATGACAAACATAGAGGAGTATAACCTGTTGACTAACAAGTGGACTACAGTGGGTGATCTCCCCTTAGGTGTTAGGTCAACGTCTGCAGCAGCCATTGGAGAAAAGATTTATGTTTTTGGAGGAATTATAGAGTCAGACAAAGACACAATGTCTGTGCAATGTTTTGACACACGACACCATACTGTGACAGTTTGTGGAGATTTGCCATTTTCTTGCAGATTGACCAGAACTTTTGCATTGGACACTGCAGTTTATGTCATGGCTCCCGATGGGAGAGTGATACAGTTTTGTGATTCGTCATTGAACATTATCACCAAATTCCAGGCAAGAAGATTAAGGACAAGTTCAAGTGGATCTGAAAGCAATGTCATTGAACCACCCAATGCACCCACCACTTGTCATGGGAAACTTGTTTGTAAGTTACCAAACTTTAGTCAGCATCATTTTGAAGTTGTACAGTATCGTGGCCACATCTTACTAGTGGGTGGGAAGACACCAGACAACACAATACTAAAGAATATCATGGTTGCCGATATCCATGACAAAGGGGATACTAATGACCTGTTTAATGATCTTGAAATGCCCTCTGCACGTTGGTGTTTTGGATGTATAAGGGCTAACATAAACAAGGATTTTCTCAACAATGAGCTATATGTTTGAAATCTGCCTAGAGACTTTGATATTGCTTTGTTTTTATATTTTGCAACCAAATATTTTCTCTGCTTTTAGATTTTGCCATTTTGATAGCATTACAAATGACAATTACTGGTTCTGTCATAATAAAAGAAAACTACAATTCTGTATATGCATTGACATAGATCAAATCAGTTTCAAAAATTTTTTAAAATTTTCAAAGAGTACAATATCCAAAATATTGTGTTTACATAAAAATATTAATTCACACATTACAAATAAAAGTTTTTAACGACCTTGATTGGCCATTCAGCCCTTGCACTGTCGGTGACGCACACATTATACTGGATGAAATTATTTAAATGTGAACATGTGGATAGTAGACCATGAAGGTGGTACCAAACACCTTGAATAAAATTAATTTGGCTCAATTATTTCCATTAAATTTTGATAAAATATTTATTTTGACCCTTTAACAAAAATATTTATATTTCAAAAATTTTGAACCACACATTTTATTGGAAAATTTCATTGAATATGAAGCAGTTTGACTAACACTTATTTTGACATTGAGAAGCTTAATATTTCCTTAACAATAAAACCAGATTAATATGTTCAGCTGTTTTTTACATAGTTATCTCCCTGTAGTGTTATGTACCACCTTTATTACTCTTTTAATGTTTTCATTTAATAAACCTTTGATATTCCTGGTTATATATATATTTACTTTTAAATCTTTGATTTTTTTATACACATGTTATGTACTAACAGCTTACAGACTCAAAATTTTAGCAAATAGAAATGTGTTTGAGTTAGGCCATATATATATGTTGAAAATGTCTTCAACACACTATTGTCTTTCATTTAATTTATAAACAATTTTGCAATTTTTGTTATATTTATTTATATATAGTGCTTTGGGTTGTGTATTTGCTTTATTTATTTTTCATTATAAATGCATTTACATTTTGTAAAGTTCAAATTACATGAATTATGACAAAATAATGAATCATTTAAAACTGTATGATTATGTGGAATTTGCAGGGTAGTGTTTCACTTGTTTTTTGTTGATTATCAGTGAACTAAGTGATATTCGGGAACTATGAATATGATCCTAATTAACATAATAACAGAGTTTTAGGAATGATCATGATTGAAATTATTTTTGTTTACAATATGGTAGAAATGTACTTTACCATGTTTACAGAATTATTACACAGTGAAAAAAGTGTAACAACCAGTTGGATCACTACACATATTGCTTTTTATATTATCTTTTTTAATGTGCAAGCTCAGATTTAATCACTTTTGGCATACATATTTAGATTTCTTTCTTGTGTTCTGTACTTTGAATAATTAAATAGGATAATAAATGTGCAATAACCCAAAACTTATACTATTAGTAAATTGAACGATACATTTCAATCCTATTTCCTAAATACAAATGTATCATAGATTGTTTTTTATTCCGATTGCTCTTAATGTTGATCAATTCCAACTTGAAATAAAGAAGTAGATGTGACATTGTGAAGAAAGTTTTTGCATGAGGTAGACTCCTAATGAGGTTCGATATGAGCTACCAAGGGTGCTTCTAAGATTTAGAAGCTTTAAAAATATTGCAATACTTTGTTTCATTAATAAGATATGTTTATATATACAAATATATATGTGTACATGTACATTTTGTACATCCATTATGCAGCAAAACTTATCTGATCATCTGAAAACCATTGCTTTTTCTATATTTATCCTGTATTCCATCTGCTATGATGGTGACACAGGGATGTTTCCTCTGCTTTCCATGTTTTCACCAAACCAAACTTTATTTTTAACCCTATATCCCACATCCCCTCTGATTTATCTTATCGAGTAACTTCTAGAATCTGCTTTAAAAATAAATGGCTGATTTGCATTTACAGTATGAAATCCTGTTAGGTTAGTTTAAGGATGTTTGCTACTCTGTTAAAAAAATAACAAACTTTTTGAAAGACTATAATGATTTGAAAGTATATAAATAAAGAAATTAAAAAAGAAGAAAAAAATGGAGGGTCTGTGTACTCGTTTTCAAGATATAAGCCATTGAAAAGTTGGCGGGAAATTTTTCTCTCTAGATTTTTCATATATTTATCATTGCACCTTATTTGTTTCAAATACAATGAAAAAATAACTAGAATTTTATAAAATTTTGAAATATGGCTTTCTTAACTTTATATAATAAAATTATAAAAAGAAAAGTAGGGGTTAGTGGGCATTTTTTTTAATGACAATACATGGATAAAACCAGAGGATTCCGAAAATCTGTCAAAAAGTCCAAAAAGTGGAGGAGCAAACATCCTTAAAGTAGATTTTGGGAGAGTAGACAATGTATTACAGGTACATTGTATTGCAATTATACCACCATTTTTTAAGCAAAAAATAATTTTTAACTGAAACTCCGACATATAAAAAAAGAAAATTTGGTATGATTGTCAATGAGACTAATCTCCACAAGAGACCAAATCTTTAATGACACAGAAATTAAAAGCTAATAGGTCATTGTACTTGGAATGATATCTAATGGTTTTCTTGTTTATATTTGTAAATCATTGTTGCTATTGTTATTATGTATTCAATATATTTATTTGTTTATAACTATTTTCTTTGATTTATTATTTTACACAGTTATAAGAGTCACTCCATATTGAAACTTTGTTGTAAACATACATGTTGTTGTAAAACCACATGCAGGGGCGGATCCAGTCATTTAAAAAAGAGGGGTCCCAACCCAGGACAAAGGGGGGGTTTCAATTACATGTCCCCTTTCAAATGCATTGATCGTCCAAAAAAAGTGGGGGTTTCAACCCCCGGAACCCCCCTTCTGGATTCACGCCTGACATGAAAAGTGCAATACTAGTTACGAAGAATATTTCTTTAGTATGTTTTACGGTTAAGACTTCTATTCCTAAATGTTGCATGTTATTGTTCTTGTCCTGTTGTCTGCTAAAAATAATGTACTTTGGCGAAAACAATTTTTTGTTTTGAAATTCTAATTGGGAACATATATATATTCCATTATTATAGTAATTAGGCCATTTTATTGTTAAATATTTTAAAGATGTTTGAGCCAAATTGGCCTTCTTCAGTTTTTTAGCTCACCTGTCCGAAAGGCAAAGTGAGCTTTTCCCATCACTTGGCGTCCGGCATCCGTCGTCAGGGTTGTCGTCGTCCTGCGTCTGTCGTCATTAACTTTTACAAAAATCTTCTATCTAGTTTAAAGTTTGTGTTTAATTTCCCAGCCAACCATCCAAGATGGCAGCCATGGCTAAAAATAGAACATAGGGGTAAAATGCAGTTTTCAGCTTATAACTCAAAAACCAAAGCATATAGAGCAAATCTGACATGGGGTAAAATTGTTTATCAGGTCAAGATCTATCTGCCCTGAAATTTTCAGATGAATCAGACAACCCATAAATTGGTAATTTTAAGGAAATTTTACTGTTTTTGGTTATTATCTTGAATATTAATATAGATGGAGATAAACTGTAAACAGCAAAAATGTTCAGCAAAGTAAGATTTACAAATAAGTCAACATGACCAAAATAGTCAGTTAACCCCTTTAGGAGTTATTGCCCCTTATAGTCAATTTTTAACCATTTTTTGTAAATATCCATGATCTTTTACAAAAATCTTCTCCTCTGAAACTACTGGGCCAAATTAAACCAAACTAGGCCACAATCATCATTGATGTATCTAGTTTAAAGTTTGTGTTTAATTACCCGGCCAACCATCCAAGATGGCTGCCATGGCTAAAATTAGAACTTAGGGGTAAAATGCAGTTTTCGGCTTATAACTTAAAAACCAAAGCATTTAGAGCAAATCTGACAGGGGAAAATTGTTCATCAGGTCAAGATCTATCTGCCCTGAAATTTTCAGATGAATCAGACAACCCATTGTTGGGTTGCTGCCCCTAAATTGGTAATTTTAAGAAAATTTTACTGTTTGGTTATTATCTTGAATATTATTATAGATGGAGATAAACTGTAAACATCATTAATGTTCAGCAAAGTAAGATTTACAAATAAGTCAACATGACCAAAATGGTCAGTTGACCCCTTAAGGAGTTATTGCCCTTTATAGTCAATTTTTAACCATTTTTTGTAAATATCCATGATCTTTTACAAAAATCTTCTTCTCTAATCTTGAATATTATTATAGATGGAGATAAACTGTAAACATCATTAATGTTCAGCAAAGTAAGATTTGATCTTGAATATTATTATAGATGGAGATAAACTGTAAACATCATTAATGTTCAGCAAAGTAAGATTTACAAATAAGTCAACATGACCAAAATGGTCAGTTGACCCCTTAAGGAGTTATTGCCCTTTATAGTCAATTTTTAACCATTTTTTGTAAATATCCATGATCTTTTACAAAAATCTTCTTCTCTGAAACTACTGTGCCAAATTAATCCAAACTTGGCCACAATCATCATTGATGTATTTAGTTTAAAGTTTGTGTTTAATTACCCGGCCAACCATGCAAGATGGCCGCCATGGCTAAAAATAGAACATAGGGGTAAAATGCAGTTTTTGGCTTATAACTCAAAAACCAAAGCATTTAGAGCAAATCTGACATGGGGTAAAATTGTTTATCAGGTCAAGATCTATCTGCCCTGAAATTTTCAGATGAATCAGACAACCCATTGTTGGGTTGCTGCCCATGAATTGGTAATTTTAAGGACATTTTACTGTTTTTGGTTATTATCTTGAATATTATTATAGATGGAGATAAACTGTAAACAGCAATAATGTACAGCAATTTAAGACTAAAAAATAAGTCAAATGACCAAAATGGTCAATTGACCCCCTAAGAAGTTATTGTCCTTTACAATCAATTTTTAACAATTTTCATAAAATTTGTAAATTTGTAAACTTTTACTAACATTTTCCACTGAAACTACACGGACAAGTTCATTATAGATAGAGATAATTGTAAGCAGCAAGAATGTTCAGTAAAGTAAGATGTACAAACACATCACAATCACCTAAACACAATTTTGTCATGAACTGTCTGCTTCCTTTGTTTAATTCACATATACCAAGGTGAGCGACACAGGCTCTTTAGAGCCTCTAGTTTAATAACACTAACCACATGGTGGACAGTTCGCTTTCCTAAAATATAAAGGTATAACATCTTAATGATTTTGATAGTGAAATGTCTACCATGTGGTTAAGAAGGATAATAAAGGAACTTAAAAAATAGTTTAAATTTTTTTTAAAATACAACAATAATGAAAACTGTATGAACACATATAAATTAAGAATATTCAATGTTTTAATTTATAAAACAGTATTTTTTTTTAAATAAATTTAATTGGGCAACATGCCAGGCCCTCTCTTTAAATAAAAATGTATATATATTTATATATTTTTTTTACTTAAAGGAGCACTAGCTACGTACGAGATATATGAAAAACCTTATATAATATTTTTTGTTAGCTCAATCAGTAATGAAATACAAATAGTGAAATAATAATTACTTTTTTGTAGCCAATAAGGTTCAATTTTGTCAAAATAAGCAAACAAAAATTGATTATGACTTATTTACTTGCAAGTGAAAAATTCGACCTCATTGAATCCGTATTCATATGAACTTTAATTTAACCCCTTAACTTGAGATGGCACATGAATTGTATGTGTAAAATTATTTATAGGAAGAGAATGTTAACATTGAAAGTGAAACAAAGGAAAATCATTTGATTGACTGATTTGATCCACAAATAAACATTCTAATACAGGTAAAAAAGATGATAAAGATTTATTTTTTATCTGTAATATGAAATTAAATAGACCTAGAATAATTCAATAGCAGGTGTTTGCTTAATCTATTTATGTTTATATTTACATCGCAATTATGGTCATTGGATGACTAAAATGGTCAACTATATAGATAATTAGATGGAGTCTAGACTCAAATACACACGAAACGAAGCTACGTATTTGCATGCCTGTGCCTTGTTTATTGTTTAGACTTTTAATAGTTTGGATAAATGTTTTACATTGTTATAAATCAAATATGAGAACTTGATTAGAATCAGTGAACATGAATTTGACAGCTAGTGCCCCTTTAAAAGATGATTTCATTCCAACATTGAACATTCCTATATGTATTTGTTTTAGATGTGAAGTTTAGTTAAAATAATTAAAAAAACAAATAACAAATTATATGTTTATTTTTTCAGCTCAAGGTTATCCTATGTTTTTATTTGTAGCAACCAAAAATATGTCATCAAAATTCAGATAAGCACAAAATGTTTGCTTTTGCTTTATCTATGAACACTGATCAATATCGAAATTGCTGAAAAAGTTTCATAAACATAATGACTTCATATTTTGTCATTCTGTATCATGTATGCATGTGTATCAAGAAGTTATTTATATGGTAATGAGTCTTCTATCTAAACTGTAAATTGCAGTAAGTTTTCCAATAATTTACAAGACATCACAAAATTTTCTAATGATGCTGAATCAAATAAACTAAAGACAAATTTTATCTGGGCATCAAGTCCAATTTGTATTTTTTCAGTACAGAAAATTTAAAAAACATGGCAACTGAAGCTTTTATAAATAAGCATTTACTTTTGTAGCATTTTACCTACACAAGTTAAGAAACAAATATAGTATTACTAGCACTAGCCTTGTAATTTTGATTTAATTATCTTGAATGAATACACTTCCATGGACTATACTAAATGTAGATTTTCAATGCTTAGTATTAGTACCATACATACATAGACGAAGGGTATGATAGATTTGAACTCCGTCCGTCTGTCCATCTATCAGTCCAACAAATCAGCTTTACACATTTTTTGTCTTCCTGCTTGAAGATATCAATTTAATATTTTGTAATTTATTTTATAATGACAAGTTACAACTCAAGTTTGAATTTTGTTTGTGTGATGATTTTGTGTAGAGTAATGAGGGGGATATAAGAACCTTTATAGGGACTCCGGGATGGAGTTTTTTTTAAGCGCGGAATTTCGGGATTGACACTTTCCGGTAACTAGGAATTCTTTTTTCGAATTTGGGGATGTTGGGATTTAATTTATTTTAATTCTTGACCTCCGAATTTCATGTATTTTAGCCCGGGATTTCGGGATCAGGACCCCTCCTACCCCCTTCAGTGAAGAACCTTGAAGACAAAATTAGCTCAAATAACGGCTTTACATACTTTATTTATCCATGCTTGAAGATATGGATTTGATATTTGATATGTTATTTTATCATGACAAGTTTCATTTTTTAAGTTTGAAATTTGTTCCAGTCTAATGTTGTTTTTACGGAGTTATGGTCCTTAATTGGATTTAAAAATATCACCTAAAAAGTCTTAAAAATCAGTTTTCCATACTATTTTTTTTCATGCATGGAAAATATCTACTTGATATTTGTTATATACTGGTTGTTTACACCATGACAAACTATAGATCAAGTTAGAATTGTGTTCCAGTATAATAATTTTTTAACTGGTAGGGTACTATGTATTGCCATACAATATTCTCAGAAAATTAGAATGCTTGTTGTTATTACTTTTTGGCTTTTGATTTATAGAATGTCTTTCATTACCAGTGCAATTTTTTGTAGAACTAGAAGTAGTTTTATGTAATTATGGGATGTTATATAAACTTAATGTTGAATATGTCATTATTCTGTCAATTGCTATAAGATAAATAAGTACAGTACATAAAGATCAGAGTATTAAAGTTAGAAAAGGAGGAGATGAAAAAGTAATGATGGTTGTAACAATGCAGTTTATATCTAAAAATAAATGTTCCTTTTGTTCGTTGTTGTAGTCTTTTTTAATGGTGACCCAAATGGTCTTTATATAGATTAGACCGTTGGTTTTCCCATTTGAATGGTTTTACACTAGTAATTTTGGGGCTCTTTATAGCTTGTTGTTCGGTGTGAGCCAAGGCTCCGCGTTGAAGGCCGTACTTTAACCTATAATGGTTTACTTTTTAAATTGTTATTTGGATGGAGAGTTGTCTCATTGGAACTCACACCACATCTTCCTATATCTAATTATTTATCATAATTTAGATTTTTATAGTACAGGTATTAATGCATCAAGAAGTGAGGGCTATGAAGTTTCAGAAATATAATGTCCTTCACTGGAGCCTTCTTTTCCTGTAAGGGATTTTAATACAATATCAAATTTTATATAAGCTCTAATAACATTAAGTTGAGTTTAAAAAATCAGTACAAATTAACTATTTTGACAGGAATTATCTCCCTTTGAATAAAATTGAGAATGGAAATGGAGAATGGTGTCAAAGAGACAACAACCCGACCAAATAATAGTTTACTGCTGAAGGCCACAAATGGATCTTCAATACAGCGAGAAAATCCTGTACCCAGTGGCGTGCTTGGATGGCCCTAAATAAAAATCTGTAGTTGTTCAGTGATAATGGACGTAATACTAAACTCCGAAATATCTAAATTATACATTTTTTATACAGTTTGAAAATATACATGTAATTTATAATGACGATTGCATTGTGTGCATTGTGACAGTGATCTGAGTCCCACATACTTCACTTGTAGGATATATACATAAAAAAAAGTTTTATAATGGGAGTTACTACTCTTGGACTGGATAAAATATTGCCAATGATGCTACTTTTCACCAGAAATCAAAAGACATAAAAATAACAATAAGTTACTGTACTGCCATCAACAATGAGCAAAACCCATACTACATAGTACGCTATAACAAGTCCTGACAACACAAATTTCAAACAATCCCCAAACAAGAAATGATGTACAAAACAAAAGACAAAAAAACTAATTATATGATTTACATCAAAAAGACAATCACAGAACTACATGTTACTGACTTGGGACGAGGCACATAATTATATAGAATGATGTTGAAGGATGGACTATTATGTATGTGGACGCCCAACCCTCTACTAACGTTGACCTTAAAACGTCATATAACCCTACTAGTTGTCACGTCAATTAAGAAAAAGACACTACCGGAGGTAATTTTATTATAGATCTAATAGAAATTAATAATCGCAAGGTTAACTAAATAAAATAAGCAGTTTCACACAGTAAATTTAATCACTAGTCAAAACGATAGGAAATAAACTCATCATAGATACCCCGGCGCCATAAAACTTTTTTTTACTGAGTAAAAAAATATTCTCAGAATGAATTATTTTACTCAGCTAAGAATGAGAACTTTTTTATCCGCCATAAAAAAATATTCTCAACGTTGAGAATGTTCTCAGCTGAGTATTTTTGTTCTCAGTTGAGAATTTTTTTCTCAGTGATATAAGCGGTAAAATAGATGTTTGAAAACTAAAAAGTGTACCAAACTTCGCAAAAACGCAGGTTTTATCTCTTTATCAACAATGTAAAACATAAAAAAAAAACTATGATCAATGATGGATGAAATGACAAGTAGCATTTTGTAAGCATTGGTAAATGGACAGAAACTGAGAAAGTCACAGGATATAAAGTCACAAATAATTTTTGGGCAATCGTTTGAAATAAAAGACAAAGATCTCAAAATATTTAAGTTATTTACCCGAAGCTGGTTATAAATATATATTGCTTTTTAATGAGTTTCATTTTTTTTCATTTTTTTTTTATAAAGATTATGTCTCTGTTAAAACATTACACATTAAGACATAATAATGGTATTCCTTAATTATATGTCTCTGATTATACCATAATTTATTCCAAATTATTTCAGTTTGGAAAACTAGACAAAGTTGAAAACTGCATAGATTTGTTAAGCATGTAATATGCGTGGAATGGTCTATTCTAGCTGCGGAACCGTAGCTCTTAGGTCCTTATGTTATTTTTTGACTATTTGCGGACCATCTATGGTCCGCAAATAGAGATGGTCCGCAAATAGTCAAAAAATAACATAGATGGTCCGCAAATAGTCAAAAAATAACATAAGGACCTAAGAGCTACGGTTCCGCAGCTAGGTCTATTCTAAATAAACACCTAGTTTGACTGAGATAATTTCTACATCCAACAGATTTATATCGGTGCCAACATTTATTTTCATACAACTTCTGTCTAAGATGCACGTTTTAATGGTGATGTTTTATTAATAATGGCGAAATTTTCAAAATTTTATCTCCTTGGAATGTAATATGCGTTGACGTTTACGTGAAGGGTGCTTTCTTTCACTGCCGCACTTCTATCGAGTATGGCATGCCTAATAAACATTAAGACGGATCAATAACATACATTATGAATTCAGACGACACATTAGAAGACACTATGTGACATTTTTTAGTTAATTGTTTATAACTTTTTTTTCTCAGATCCATAAAAAAAAAAAAAAAAAAAAACACAACAAAAAACCAACAAACCGGATATTTTTATAATATGAAAGCAAGTAAATAATTGTAATCAATATTCAAGATACATGTATGTAACTTTTAATATAAATTTGATACAGAATTTAAAGGGATTAAATAACTAATCAAGTATTCATAAAAATTGCTCAGCAAGCAGCATAATGAGGTGAATATCATATTGCACAGGAAGAGAAATTGAACGTACGACGTCGTGTGAGAAGGCATGACATATATATTGCCCATTTCATTTATTAAAAACACCAAGTGTTCAAACATTCTTTTTCAAAAATAAAACAGTTGCATAGAACCAACTGCAAAACTATCCGTCACAATGACATATAAGGGTCTCTATAAGGAGTTTAGGGGGGGGGGGGGTATTTTGTAAGAAATATTTATTCTGTAAAATTCTTCTGTTCTGATCGTGCATATGGGAATTTCCTTCTGTATCATGATTTTCACATGATAGATTTTCCGTCTGTATCTCCCCTGAATCTGTTACTGTACTGCACAAATTAGACATTTATCAATTTCATACCTCTTTAAAGCCAAACAGGGGGGGGGGGGAATTATTTTACATCTTTGTAATAATTTGGATATCTAAGATAATAACAGTAGAAATGGTGACATTAGGTATATTTGATTATACATATATTTGGTTTGTAATTGTAGATATGAGGTACCAATAAATATATCGGTATAAATCACCATACACTAGTGTATACGCCAGAGGTGCGTTATGTCTACAAAAGACTCATCAGTGACTCTCGGAAACACATTTTATACCTATGGTGATTTATACCGATATATTTAATATACGAATGAATGGGAAAATGTCGACTTGGAACTACATGCAGGATAAATTAAAGAGTCGAATAATTTGCTTACTTTTAAAACTTTTTATAATTAGCGTTACCCTTTCAGAATTTTGTTTCCGTTTTACGTGTTTTTGTTTACATTAATAAAAAAAATGTTGCAACGACAAGGACCCTATAAACCTAGTTTATTTACGTTATCTGGTGATATGATGTACTTCAGTCATGTTACAATATTGGAGATCTTGAGCTTCTTATAACACCTTAGACACATCGGAACCAACCAGGATCAAAAAAAGATATAGTACCGTGCGGAAGTAAATGTCACCCTACACAGACATGCAAGAATACAATTAGCGATGAAAACTAACTTTGGCATTAATATTTAATGTATTGCGTTGGCTTTGAATTGTTATTAATACACATACATTTTCATGTAGCCATCATTGTTTGTTTTTTTTTATAAAATTTTCTAGTAGGTATAGGAAGATGTGGTATTATACATGAGTGCCAATGAGACAACTCTCGAACAAAATAACAATTTAAACAAGAGTGCACACGCTGAAATGTCTGGCCTTCTTTACTAATCATTGATATTATGTTGATAGACATAAATATGAAGCTTTATTACAACTGTCACATTAACTCAACATTAACCAAGAAAACGAAACATTGATTAATGAACCATGAAAATGAGGTAAGGTCAGATGAACCATACCAGGCAGACATTTACAGCTAACAATTCTCCAATACAACAAATATAGTTGACTTATTGCTTATAAATTAAGAAAAACAGACCAAAACACAAACACTTAACACTTAGAAATGGACCGTGAAAATGAGGTCACGGTCAAATAAAACCTGTGTAACAGACATATAGATGATAAAATATTTCCATACACCAAATATAATAGTTGACCTAATGCATAATGTATTAGAAAAATAGACCAAAACTCAAAAACTTGAGTTTGACCACTGAACCATGAAAATGAGGTCAAGGTCAGATGACACCTGTCAGCTAGACATGTACACCTTACAATCATTCCATACACCAAATATAGTAGACATATTGTACAAAATTTAAGAAAAACAGACCAAAACACAAAACCTTAACTATAACCACTGAACCATGAAAATGAGGTCAAGGTCAGATAACACCTGCCAGTTAGACATGTACACCTTACAGTCCTTCCATACACCAAATATACTAGACCTATTACTTATAGTATCTGAGATATGGACTTAACCAAAACTTAACCTTGTTCACTGATCCATGAAATGAGGTCGAGGTCAAGTTAAAACTGTCTCACGGGCATGAGGACCTTGCAAGGTACGCACATACCAAATATAGTTATCCAATTACTTATAATAAGAGAGAATTTAACATTACAAAAATTCTTAACTTTTTTTCAAGTAGTCATTGAACCATAAAAATGAGGTCAAGGACATTGGACATGTGACTGACGGAAAGTTCGTAACATGAGGCATCTATATACAAAGTATGAAGCATCCAGGTCTTCTACCTTCTAAAATATAAAGATTTTAAAAAATTAGCTAACGCCGCCGCCAGATCACTATCCCTATGTCGAGCTTTCTGCAACAAAAGTTGCAGGCCCGACAAAAAGTATATTAATACTAATGCATATTATTGAAAAATATACCTGTATGGTCCAAATTCTCATATTGTCCGGCCCGTTGATATCCAAACGAATATATTATTATAAGTTATCATGATTTGACCCAACTAATATGATTATTTATAGACGTTGAACGATAAGGGTGAATGGTCGGACCATATGAGTATGAACAAACTAACCTGTCCAAAATAAATACGAAAAATCCACACAAACAAATAGAAATTATAACAACCCGTTTGCAATTGCAAGACATTCACGGATATTGTTCATTTAAATTTTACAAAATCGTGTACTTTCTGTGACATCTACAGGAAAAAAGTTATAACGCATTATACAGACAAGAACATATTTAATATCAATAAGGTAATAAAGCAAGCTAAAACTATTTTTCATAGAAACAAGTTTCAGATCCATTACTGTTGCTATCAACAACAAGAACAAGAACAGATAATTTTAGTCTTAAAAGAACTCAGCTTCTGTCTCGTGTGTTGTTTCTGTTTTAGTTGTAGTTCTCACAGTAATTTTACCCCCACTTTCCTGCCATCTACGGAATTGGGAGAACGTATCAACAGCCAGAACAATTAATATGATAAAGCAGAAAACCTAAAACAAACAAATAAAAATAACATGTAAAAGAAACACAACTTACTTTTTATTTTGTAAAAAGTTTATACTATGCATTAAATTATCTTTAGTTACGTTTTTATCGTCACTATGTATAACCATGGATAATATAATAGATATAGGAAGATGTGGTGTGAGTGCCAATGAGACAACTCTCCATGCATCCAAATAACAATTTATAAAAGTAAACCATTATAGGTCAAGGAGCCTTGCCTCACACCGAACAACAAGCTATAAAGGGCCCCCAAAATTACGATTGTAAAACCATTAACAATAGCCATATCTATGGTATACAGGTGTGCAATCACTGAAATGTTTCGTTTACTCATAATGATTAAATTTCTGGTTGAGCATAGTGAACTTAATATTATCAATAATCCATAAAATGAGTTATAGGTCAGATGAACCATGCCAGACAGATATGCTCATTCCATACAACAACAAAATAGTGACCCTATTCCTTGTTATATATAGTATCCGAGAAATAGACCAAACGTTGAAAACTTACTGACATTGACCAATGTCATATTGAACCATAAAAATGAACCATAAAAATATAAAAATAGTGTTAAGTCATACGAATCTTCCAGACAGTTATGTGTACCTTACAATCATTCCATAAACATTTAAACATTTAAACTGCTATAGTTTTCAAAGTTAAGAGATTATGATCCTTGGGGTAGATTATTGATAGAGCTAATTTCCTAATGCTTGTAGAGTAAGACTTCTGCTGGCTTGCTTCTAAAATGTGTGTATAACTGTTAGCGCAAGCATTGTAATTGAGATTGACATCTGCAAACATTATAAATGGGCAAACATTGTAATTAAACATGAATTATACAATTATATTTAGATTTAATTTAACGTTATTTCAATTACTATTGTATGGAACAGAATTGTAAAGAAAAACAAGGCAAACAAAGTCTTCCTCTTGTGTGCATTAAAGGAAATTACATGTACATGTAGCTATAATGTTAAAATATGTGTCCTTTATTTCAATCCACAGGAGAAGAAAATAATTTGTCCGGATGTGTCAGATTCGTCTGTAAATGAAAAGTAACAGAAAAGATGGCTGTAGCCTATGATAAAAAAAAAAGTTTCACGTAAAATATCAAAAAATAAATTCCGACATGTATTGCACGAACTTATAAAATAATAAATTTGACTTACTGTTGTAGCTACTAATCCACCATTATTCTTATATTTGCCAGCTTGTATGGCACATATCAGAAACGAAATTAAATAGAGCACGAGATATACTACATAGTGTATCAGGATCTGAAATGAACGAAATGATACAAAATAAAAGTATTAATAATACATGATTGCATCACGTCCGGAGCTTCTAAGCAAAGACAAAAAAATATAGCTGCGGTTCACAGGCACTTGTCTCAGAAAAAAATTTCCTATATACCTTATTATAACACCATTGTAAAGATAAATCAATTTAGATTTACGAAATAACAAGTTTAAGTGGGGTTGACAGCCTATGAAGCGGCATATAACGGAACTTTGTTATAAATTTTGTTATTCAAATACCTTAAGAATATGGAAAACGAAGCCCAAAATGTATACAACATTTTCTCGAGAAAAACTGTTAATATGTAGAGAAATAAATTTAAAATGTCAAAACTTACATATAACATCCAAAATCCTGGCAGTCTATAAATGACACGGCACAATAGTAAGAGCCATAGAATTAGAACAGTAAACATACAGGAACTACTGTTGAATTGTACCCAACCTCCTCCGACGTAACTGTGCCATGGATTGGAAGTAATACATAGGAATACAAGCAAACTCAGGATCTGAAACATATATTCAAACTGATTGATTGATTGGAAAAAGTTATATTTTATTTCACTTTCCATCTAAAACTATATTTTTCAAGTAATACATCTATCAACAAACCTAATTACAAAACAGCATAACCACGCCCACTTTAAAAGAGTAGAATGATTGATGCCTATAACTGATAGATGTACGTATAACTTCACAGTGCATAAACTCCAGCATTTTACGGAAGCGTATTAGCGCCACACATTTTTTTTTTTATTTTTCTTCCTATGTTTGCGTTATAACGCAAACCTTTGCGTTATAACGCAAACATTTGCGTTATAACGCAAACCTTTGCGATATAACGCAAACCTTTGCGTTATAACGCAAACCTTTTGCGTTATAACGCAAACCTTTGAAACCTTTGCGTTATAACGCAAACATTTGCGTTATAACGCAAACCTTTGCGTTATAACGCAAACATTTGCGATATAACGCAAACCTTTGCGATATAACGCAAACCTTTGAAACCTTTGCGTTATAACGCAAACCTTTTGCGTTATAACGCAAACCTTTGCGTTATAACGCAAACCTTTGCGTTAAACGCAAACCTTTGCGATATAACGCAAACCTTTGCGTTATAACGCAAACATCTTTATTTCAATTATTCATTAAGTTTTGTATATATGTCCGTCTGTCATTCATTTCGGATGTGATTTACTAGTAGATAAAAAAAGAAACATAAATACAAGGCCAAATCATTATAATAAATGTGCATAGGAATAATGGAATAATTGAAGTGCAATTATACATAAATTAAGACTGATTTGTGCATCAGAAAACTATATAATTTAACAAGAAAATAGATATAGTATATAGTCATATTAAAATTGAAAGATCAAAAATAATGTCATACAATTGTGAAACCTCCAAGTCAAATAGACAAAATGATCTTTCTGCTTTAAAATGAATTATTAATAAGGAAACATTTTTTTTAAATCTCAGAATATGATCAAGATTCTTTGATAGAAAGTCATTGAATTTTCATTTCAATATAATGAAGTATTTTTAAGATGCTTGGGTAGCAATTTGAATAGAGAGAACATAATTTTATTAATGAAACATCTTCATTCTATACATTTATTGCCAAAGGGTAGCTTGTTTGAATGTAACCTACTTTACACAGTTCTCAAACGAGAGCTTACTTTGGAAGTATATTTATATTCGGTTATAGCTATATTAGCAGGGTTGATTTTTTTCTTAGGTATAACCTCAATTTACTCAATTTTCTTTGTAATATATATACTAGTAGTAACTTGGATATCGTTTTTGGGGACCTTATAGTTTGTTGTTTAGTGTGAGCCAATGCTCCGTGTTGAAGACCGTAATTCGGCCTATGATGGTTTACTTTTACGAATAGTGACTTAGATGGAGAGTTTTCTTATTGGCACTCATACCACATCTTCTTATATTATTATGCTCATTATTAGTCATTGATATGATCTAATTATTCAAGTAGTTTACTTTGCAATTACTACAAAGGTGATAAATTTTATTATATCCAGCCTCCTCCATTAATAACTACTGTTTCCTTTGAATCTTAAATAAGAAATAAGATAAAACAAATGTTTGCGTTATATCGCAAAGGTTTGCGTTATAACGCAAAGGTTTGCGTTATATCGCAAAGGTTTGCGGCAAAGGTTTGCGTTTAACGCAAACATAGGAAGAAAAATAAAAAAAAAAAAATGTGTGGCGCTAATACGCTTCCGTAGCATTTACTCTCAAGTACATCTTACCAACTCAGCTATTTTAAGAATAGAATCTGTAGACTTCATAAAAACTTTATCCAGTTTTACACTAGCAGTGGCAGTGGAACTCTGTTCAGTAGTTGTGTTTGTTGTCTGGTGAGTACTAACAGTGGAATATGCGGCGCTGTCAAGGTCAATCATTTTCCTGCCACACTCGTATACAGGAATTTAATTCTGAAAGAAACAATAGACAACAAATAATTTATTTAACTTTTACTTATTAGAGATTTATTATCGAGTCATCATAGTTTATAACCGGATTTTCGAAGTAAATATAAACTAGAGGCTATTAAGAGCCTGTGTTTCTCACCTTGGTCTATGTGCATATTAAACAAAGGACACAGATGGATTCACGACAAAATTATGTTTTGTTGATGGTGATGTGTTTGTAGATCTTACTTTACTGAACATTTTTGCAACTTTCAATTTTCTCAATCTGTACTTGGCCCTTTAGATAGAGAGGAATTATTTTGTAAAAACTTAACATAATTTACCAAATTGAAGAAAAGTGTTAAAAATTTACTAAAAAGGGCAATAACTCCTTCAGGGGTCAACTGATCATTTTGGTCATGCTCAACTTGTTTGTAGATCTTACTTTGCTGAACATTATTGCTGTTTACAGTTTATCTCTATCTTTAATAGTATTCCAGATAATAACCAAAAACGGCAAAATGTCCTTAAAAATTACCAATTAGGGGGCAGCAACCCAACAACCAGTTGTCCAATTCATCTTAAAATTTCAGGGCAGATAGATATTGACTTGATAAACAATTTAACTCCTTGTAAGATTTGCTCGAAATGCTTTGTTTTCAGAGTTATAAGCCAAAATCTACATTTTACCCCTATGTTCTATTTTTAGCCATGTCGGCCATCTTGGTTGGTTGGCTGGGTCATCGGACACACTTTCAAATCTAGATACCTCAATGATGATTGTGGACAAGTATGGTTAAATCTGACCCAGTAGTTTTAGAGGAGAAGATTTTTGTAAAAGTTAACGACGACGGACGCCAAGTGATAAGAAATGCTCACCTGGCCCTGGCCCAGGGCCAGGTGAACTAAAAAGAGGATATAAATGTTGGAGACGTACGTCTACGATAAGCGGGCATCCAGGCGGTTAGGTTGGTCCCCTCCATAAAACATTCAGTATGCCTTCGGAATACTACAATATTGGTATTGTCAAGAATTTCAATAACGGTCGGGAAACAGACTACCAGGTGGGCGGACGGGCGGCTGAAAATCAGTGTACGTGCATTGACTCATGAACTATTTAACCAAACCTTTTCAAATTTTAATATGTTGGTACTGATGAAAAAATGGAGGTCAAATTCGATACCGGTGCATCAACATGAAGGGAAACATAAACCGGTTTTTTTTTGAATTTTTTCTGTTTGATTATAGGTTTTAATATGCTGAATTGAAACATATATATATTATTTTTAAAAATTCTTGCATCTTTTTGGGTATATTAATCCAGGAAAGTGGAAGGATATCATGTTTTGTGGAAGTGGAGCGGCCTAGTAAAAACAGCAAACAGAAAGTAGAAAAAAATGTTGACTTTAGGGTTATGTAACTTTTATTCTTCGTGGCATGACCCACTTTTTTCGATTAAATCACACTTCCACATTAGTACATACATGATATAAACATGAACATTTTATTTCTATGTAGGAATTTTTTAATTTGTTTTATTTTCAAAGATCAGCTGATTTGCATGTAAGCATGTAAGCCTATGTTGCAGTCAATTACAAGACTTCAACCTTAAAATATTAAGAAATGATAGGTCCACTCGTGTACGTGCATTTACTCATAAACCGTTCAACCAAGTCTTTTCAAAGTTTGGTGTGCTGTTACTGATGAAAAATGGAGGTCGAGTTTGATATTGAAGATTTTCACTTTCACCGTAACGGTTGAAAATATTTGGTTGAGGGTGTCTCATTGGGGGGTTCCGATCCCGGATCCCGCTTACGTTTTTGTCAGATTCCCGTAACCCGCTTACACTTTATACGTAAGCAATTCTCATTTTTTTGTCATTTCCCGGGTCTCGCAGGACCTCATTTTCCGTTTTCACGACACAATAATTTGACTTTCACGTGTCAAAAACTCGGTAATCCCGCGTCACGCCATATTTCTTTATTTTTTATGTAAAAATAATTACCTAAAAACTACTAAAAACCTAAACCATTTAATCACAGGAGCTTGCATAAATCGAACTTATAGCTTTATTTTACCATACTGAAAGAGGTTGAGGTTTTTCATCACAGATATAGTAAGTTATAACAATTGGTCAGCAAACATGTTTGAAGATGATCAAAGCGTGTACATAGTTTAGGTTTTTAATTAAACATTTGTAAGGGTTCCGCGGAACCCAGTATCTCGCCTACTTTTGCTGAAAATCACAGGCTCAACAAAAATGATGGAAAAAATCAATAATTTTTTTCTTCTTCATACTATCTTTTGATTGTAAGAAGCTTCTGTCCAAGTTTGGTAAAAATCCAGGATAGTTTATGAATCTAATAAATGTTTAAAAACTTTAACAGCAGACTGTATGTAATGTTAACTGGAAGAAAACTAAGTCCTGACTCCATTTATAAGTAAAATACAAATAGACAGGTACAAAATATTAACAAAATTTCCTTATAAATTCTAGCTTTTGATCATAAACAAGCTTTTGTCTCAGTTTGGTACAAATTCAAAGTAGTATAAGAAAGTTATTAAAAAAAACAAAAATTAACCAGACTGAATGTGTTGTTTCCTGGCAGAAAATCTAAGTCCATTTAAAAGTAAAATACGGAAATAACGGATTTATTTAAAAAAAAAATACTTCTGTATGTTATCTTTTGATCATAAACAAGCTTCTGTCCAAGTTTGGTACAAACCCAGGATAGTTTAAGAAAGTTATTAAAGTTCTAAAAACTTTAACCACAGAGTGAATGTAATGTTTCCCCGCAGAAAAACTAAGTCCATTTAATGTAAAATACGGAAAAAATGGAATTTTATTTTTACAAACTTTACTTCTGGATACTATCTTATGATATAAACAAGCTTCTGTCCACGTTTGGAAGTAATCCAGTATAGTTTAAGAAAGTTATTAAAATTTCAAAAACTTTAACCACAGAGTGATCTTTTTGAGGACGCCGCCGCCGCCGACGACGACGGAATATAGGATCGCTTACTAGTCTCGCTTTTTCGACAAAAGTCGAAGGCTCGACAAAAAAACCTTTACGATTAATTTTACCAAATTGAATATGAATAAATCAGTGAGACATAAAACTGCATGAGGTTTATACATTGAAAAAACACCAACCTTTCGTTCTAAAAATGAAGAGACGGGTCAAGCCAATGAGAAAACAATCCATTGATCTAAAGCATTAACTAATACATTCTATGAGTATCACTTTTTATTTCTTTTTAGATAGAATGTTAAACCGAAATTATGCTCCTCGAATACAAGAAATAGCAAATATTTTACAAACTTGATAAAAAAAAAGTCACTTACCGCATTTGGTAAAATAAAAATTATACAGTCTCTAATTATATCAAAATTTGATCATCTGTTTTTGTCTATTCCAAGTCCAGATGAGTACATTATGCGTCAACTTAATAGTGAAATTTATTCATTCATTTAGGTTGATAGGATAAAGTGGGATCTACTATTATGTCGAGAATACTACAGAAGGAGCCTATAAATGGTAAATTACAGAATGTTTATAAAAGTCACTATTAAAACTTGCAATGTATTTGGATTGGAAGATTATTTAAGTCAAAATCAATTATTCGCTAGCACACAAAATATACATATACAGAGTTGTCTTATTTTGGCATCATTCGAAAAATATCAAAATCAAATTTTGGAATGAAGTTTTTAATGCCTGGAAAGAAATGTTAAACTTATACGTCCTTTTCTGTATGAGAAAGACATTTCTGCATTCATGGCTCATGATGATGCCTATGAAATAACGAGCCTATTAAATTGACGCCTCGGGGTAATTGATAGCATCGTCCAGGTATATGGGTTTGCAACACCCAGGGGCTATGGGTTATGTAACAACGTGTTTTGTAATCTGCAAAATGCTAGAAATAAACTAAGCCGGGGATAATGTCTTTATTAACTTTTAACATCAATATTTTCTTCAAGTCAAACAAGGGTTCAAATGACATGTATAGACTTTTTTAACCAAGGTACTATACGTATAGATTTTGAAACAAAATAAAATTTTACAGCAGATTAGACGTGAAGGTATTCTAAATAAGGTTGTAGATATTTGCAAAAACAACACTCTTTTGTTACCAAAGTTGCAAAGACAACTACTCTATTTATTTCAAAACAGAAGTATTCATTACATATTTCAGGTACACAAAACATGAGTATTCATTATATTTTAGGTACACAAAACAGAAGTATTCATTATATTTTAGGTACACAAAACAGGAGTATTCATTATATTTTAGGTACACAAAACAGGAATATTCATTATATTTTAGGTACACAAAACAGAAGTATTCATTATATTTTAGGTACACAAAACAGGAGTATTCATTATATTTTAGGTACACAAAACAGAAGTATTCATTATATTTTAGGTACACAAAACATGAGTATTCATTATATTTTAGGTACACAAAACATGAGTATTCATTATATTTTAGGTACACAAAACAGAAGTATTCATTATATTTTAGGTACACAAAACAGAAGTATTCATTATATTTTAGGTACACAAAACAGAAGTATTCATTATATTTTAGGTACACAAAATAGGAATATTCATCATATTTCAGGTACACAAAACAGATTATACATTATATTTTAGGTACACAAAACAGGAATATTCATTATATTTTAGGTAAACAAAACAGGAATATTCATTATATTTTATGTACACAAAACATGAGTATTAATTATATTTTAGGTACACAGAACAGGAATATTCATTATATTTTAGGTAAACAAAACAGGAATATTCATTATATTTTATGTACACAAAACATGAGTATTCATTATATTTTAGATAAACAAAACAGGAGTATTCATTATATTTTAGGTACACAAAACATGAGTATTCATTATATTTTAGATAAACAAAACAGGAGTATTCATTATATTTTAGGTACACACAACAGGAGTATTCATTATATTTTAGGTACACAAAACATGAGTATTCATTATATTTTAGATAAACAAAACAGGAGTTTTCATTATATTTTAGGTAAACAAAGCAGGAGTATTCATTATATTTTAGGTACACAAAACAGGAGTTCATTATATTTAAGGTACACAAAACAGGAGTATTCACTTTATTTTAGGTACACAAAGCATGAGTATTCATTATATTTTAGGTACACAAAACAGAAGTATTCATTATATTTTAGGTACACACAACAGGAGTATTCACTTTATTTTAGGTACACAAAACAGGAATATTCATCATATTTCAGGTACACAAAACAGGATTATTCATTATATTTTAGGTACACAAAACAGGAGTATTCATTATATTTTAGGTACACAAGACAGGAATATTCATTATATTTTTGGTACACAAAACAGGAGTATTCATTATATTTTAAATTTAGGTACACAAAACAGGAGTATTCATTATATTTTAGGTACTCAAAACAGGAGTATTCATTATATTTTAGGTACACAAAACAGGAGTATTCATTATATTTTAGGTACACAAAACAGGAGTATTCATTATATTTTAGGTACACAAAACAGGAGTATTCATCATATTTTAGGTACACAAAACAGGAATATTCATTATATTTTAAAAAGGTACACAAAAGAGGAGTATTCATTTTAGGTACACAAAACAGAAGTTTTCATTATATTTTAGGTACACAAAAAAGGAATATTCATTATATTTTAGGTACACAAAACAGGAGTATTCATTATTTTATAGGTACACAAAATAGGAATATTCATTATAGTTCAGGTACAGAAAACAGGAATATTCATTATAGTTCAGGTACACAAAACAGGAATATTTATTATAGTTCAGGTACAGAAAACAGGAATAATCATTATATTATAGGTACACAAAACAGGAGTATTCATTATTTTTTAGGTACACAAAACAGGAATATTCATTATAGTTCAGGTACAGAAAACAGGAATATTCATTATAGTTCAGATACAGAAAACCAGTATATATATATATATATATATATATACATATATATTTAAGAGTTAATCTAAAAATGAGGGTACTTTCTCTAAAAAATGAGGGTACTTTTTATATGGCCTTCCAAATACCGTTTCGATCCCTAACATCACTGAAGAGACATTTATTGTCGAAATCCGGATATGGTGTACTAAAGAAATATTGACACCGAATGTTTGTGGCACAACATCCTGTCCACAAGTTAACATTTTTTTTTTTTTCTGTGACGTATTAAATTTATATTAAGATCCAGTTTGTCACATCTTGTGATCAATTTTATTGGGCAATCGTCAATGGCAGTCAGCAGGGTTAAAGAACATCAGTTGTTCGACCTGTTAGTCAAATGCGTTTTGTTTAAATATACTTTTTCACTCTTTTGGTCTTTTGGAAAATGTTGTTTGTGCTGTTTTTATACCCTTCTACAACGAAATTTGTTTGACATGCACACGTATAAAAATTGCGGTTTTTATCCAACGCAGTCATAGGTTTGAACGTAGTTTTCAATTTAGACTCGTTTATAAAAACCGCAATTTTTATACGTGTGCATGTCAAACAAATTTCGTTGTAGAAGGGTCTAAAAACAGCACAAACAACATTTTCCAAAAGACCAAAAGAGTGAAAAAGTATATTTAAACAAAACGCATTTGACTAACAGGTCGAACAACTGATGTTCTTTAACCCTGCTGACTGCCATTGGCGATTGTCAAATATATATATATATATATATATATATATGTATTTTTATCGTTTCGTCATTTTGTATTGGGCCATACTGTTTAACAAGGACTATTAGAGATCTGTCAAAATCATTTAAGTTCCCTTACATCTATATATCATATGTATATATTAGTCATTTTCAAATATGAATCAACTACTTACCCTGAAGAATTGAGACAACTTTAAGTCGACATTTATGGCCTTAACACCCAAACAACTACAACTTTGTACTTTGTTGGATGAATTGTGTACTAATTGAAAATAGTTATAAATTTCAGAGTAAATGTATTTTTTAATAGGAGGAAACAATTCATTTAACACTTCCTCGTCTGAGTTTATAGGACTATCACATTGAACGAATGAATAAAGGTTATTATTTTTATATATCCGTCCGTTCCTAAATTCAAAATCAGTTGATTGACACAGTTTGACTAATTTCCATAAAAAAGATAAATGTAATGCCTTGATCTTATATCATAAACATTTATTCATACGCAAGATCTGAAGAACAGGACAAACGGCTTCATAAATGGAAAGATTAATAATCAGATATAAAAAAAATTTAGGAAAATATCTTTTCAATGTATATATGTATGCATAATACTTCGTAAATGATTCCTGAGGATATAAAAGACAAGAATCTAGGACAATAGTCTGACAATTTGTATACTTAGTAAGTATATACAACAAAACGTAAACATGGTAAAGCAGCCAAAATAAAAGACATAAGGCGGAGATATATTATAGTTCTAATTTCCGGAAGTGTTATGTTTTTCCCCAGATTAAGGAATTGTTATAATTTCACCAATATAGATTCTTAGAATAAAAGGAATAAATGTTTCTTATATTTATCGCTCACGGAATAATCCAATTAGGCATAAAATTGAAACAAAACAACCACTTTTTGTATTGGTTGAGTCTTGGTCTATTGAAAGTGCCCCGTGTCGAAAAAAAAGTTTCTTATGTGGAGTTGCGATATTTTCTTCTGTAAATGGGATGTATTTTGGGAAAATGTCAGACATGTGTTTGCATTTGTAAGAACGCAAAGAAAGTCGATTTTTTGGTAAGTAATTATTTTTTTCTTTTTACAACGGAGACGTCTTTAACAAGTACGGTAAGATGTATTAGTACGAGAAGATATGAATTATATGAAACCTATAAAATGCACTATCTGTAATTTTGAGGTGTACAAATACTGTGAAAATCATGTAGTTGTTGTAAGAATGAGACATCTAACTTGGCACTACCGTTGAAGACCGTATTTGTCTATAAAGAACGGATTTTTTGGCTCTAGCACAATTAATAAGTTCAGTGTTTAGACGTATTGACTTCGAATATAACTTAAAGCGTGGAATACACACTGCCTTAAACATTCCCATGCCAAATTCAAGAGGTAGATCCAAATCGCGCAACACAAGAGGACGTGGACGTGGACGTGGACGTGGCAGAGGTCATCATGAATAACTTGCTTTTTAATATTATACATATTACCATATCATTATGTTGACTTCCTTTAACATGTTTAAAGTCATTTACATATAATTTATATATACATGTACAACTTTATATATTTCTTCTTTTTTTTTTTTGGGCTGATAAATTCATATTCTCATTTGAATAGATTTTTCAAATGAAACAGCCATTATGTGAAGAAGTCACACTATTACATGGTCATATATATGTAACCTCTGCTAGGTATAAAAGTTGGCCTTTTTTATTTTATTTCATTCATTTTTATTTTTAGTTTTCACATTTGAATCATACTTTTGATCTTGAATTAACCCAGGATATCAGGTTATTCAACCCAAATCAGTTTAATAGTTATTCAGTTAAAAGAGGATACATAGAAAAGAAATTATCTGTCATTATATCATAGACTATTTGTATTTAGAAAACCATTGTAAAAACTATCCTCTAAATAAATCTACTTATTTCAAATATTTACATTTCTGAATATTTTCCTTGTTGTCTCTTCCTTTTATTTAGAGACAAATTTTTATTATTTTTTTTTATATATAGAAAATCTATTCTATTATTTATACCAGATTTAATTGTATCAACCAAAATGCCAAAATCAAACCAATCATCTGTAAAATTTGGTTATTGGAATATAGGTGGCTTATTTTCAAAGGGCATGAATAAAGCAGAGGATCCCCTTTTTCTGAAACATATAGAGAATTACGACATTGTTTTTTTAGTCGAAACTCATGTGGGATATAATTCCCAAATACACAATATTGGTAAATTTCATTATCATCCAATATGTAGAAAATTATCAAATAATAACCGTCATTTTGGGGGTATAGCAATTCTACAGAAAAGTCACGTTAAACCTCATGTCAAAATATTGATTAACAGTAATCCAGATTATCAATGGATTAAATTAGAAAAATCCTTTTTTGGATTTAAAAGTGACCTATTTATTTGTGTACTGTACAACCCCCCTGTTACGTCTAAATATACCCAAGAACTCTCTTCTGATGTTTTTGAATGCATAGAAAAAGATATCTTTCAGTATAAAAAAATGGGTGAAATTTTGTTATGTGGAGATTTTAATGCCAGAATAGGCTCTGAAAATGACTTTATAGTAAACGATGATTCAAAATTTACTCCAATTTTTGATACATACCCTACTGACAAAAACATTATGACAAGAAAAAGTCGAGACCAAAAAATTGATCAAAGAGGCAAAGAAGTTTTGGATTTTTGCATTAGTAAACAAATAAGAATTTTAAATGGCAGAGTTCTTGGTGATACATTTGGTAATTTTACTTGCTATACCCCCAACGGTGCAAGTGTGGTTGATTATGTTGCTGTGTCGGAAGAAATTCTTGAAAATGTACTGTATTTTAAAGTATCCAGATTTATTCCCACATTATCTGATTGTCATTGTAAACTTGAGTGGGAATTATCTGCAAAATATTGTGTTCCTGGAGAAAATGATATTCCAATCCAGTTGAAAAATATGACACCTAATTATATCTGGACTGACTGTTCAGCAATAAAATTTCAAGAAACACTTTCTTCAGATACACTACAAAACTACATACTAGAATTCAACAACAGCACAATTCAATTTACTCAGACATCAGTAGATGAAGCATCATCAAAACTTTCAAACATCTTTTTATCAGCAGCAAATCTATCACTTAAACGACCTTTAAAAAAACACACAAACAAACAAAAAAACAAAAAGTGGTTTGATGCAAGTTTACAACAAGCTCGAACTAACTTGCTTAATTATGGAAAAATTTATTCAAGATTTCCATATGATCCAATTATCAAAAATCACTTTTATAAACTGAATCGTGAATACTCCAAACTAAGGAAATATAAATACAAACAATACAAACAATCATTGATTAGTCAGCTGGACTCCTTGCACGAAGAGAATCCAAAACTGTATTGGAACTTAATTAATGAACTACAGGAAAAAAATGAAACTAAAAAAAAATGTGGAGTACAACCATCAACTTTGATATCACATTTCCAAAAGTTGTCACAACTGAAAGGTGAATTTCAAAGTAGATATACAGAGCTATGTGAAAAACTGAAACAGTTAGAAAACTCAAAATGTTTCAACGAGTTGGACTCCGTTATCACTGAGTCCGAAATATCCAAAGCCATTTCACACTTAAAATGCAATAAATCATCAGGCTTGGATAACATTAGTAATAATATGATAAAGAATGGACAGACTTTCCTTTTAAAAAGTTTTCAACAGATGTTTAATACTTGTCTGTCTTCAGGTATATACCCAACATCTTGGGCTGAAGGTTATATTACACCAATTTTTAAAAGCAACGATACAAGTGACCCTAACAATTATAGAGGAATAACAATAACAAGTGCAATTGGAAAGCTTTTTAATAGAATATTAAGTCTAAGACTGGACAAATTTCTTCAGGAACATAATATTATACATGATAGTCAAATTGGATTCACAAGGAAAGCCAGAACTGCAGATCATATGTTTATTTTAAACTGTCTTATTAACAAATACTGTAATTCAAAAGAAGGTAGACTGTTTGCCTGTTTTGTTGATTTTCAGAAGGCTTTTGATACTGTTATACATACAGGGATCAAGATTAAATTACTAGATATTGGAGCTGGGTCTTATTTTTATAACATTATTAAAAGTATGTATGAAATTAGCAAATCATGTGTCAAAATTCAAAATCAAGTAAGTGATTTTTTCCCATTAGATATTGGAGTCAAACAAGGTGACAACCTCAGTCCGAATTTATTCAAGATATTCATAAATGATTTGCCCAGATATTTGTCAGATACTAGAGACCCAGTTAATGTCAATGACAAAAATCTACATTGTTTAATGTATGCTGATGATATTGTTTTATTATCTACATCAGCTGAAGGACTACGAGAAAAGCTGGGAATGCTTGATAAATTTTGCAAAGATTGGTGTCTCAATGTGAATACTAATAAGACAAAGGTGCTGATTTTCAACAAGGCAGGCAGACATGTAAAACAGATATTCACATTTCAGAATATAAATCTGGAATGTGTTTCAAAATACAAATACCTAGGTTTATATTTAAGCTCATCTGGTTCATTCAGTTATGCTCAAAATGAACTATACAAAAAATCCCTGAAAGCTCATTTCAAATTAAGGAAAGATCTTTTATCACTAAATCCTGATGTAAAAACAAGTATTCATGTTTTTGACCACACTGTAAAACCTATTTTATTATATGGTAGCGAAATATGGGGGATGTTTAATTCTCTTTCCTCTAAATGTAAGAAGGAAGATATATCTTTTGAAAAATTATATTCAGGTTTACCCTGTGAGAAACTTCATATAAAATTTTGTAAATTTATACTTGGGGTACACAAGAAAACAACAAATGCTGCAGTGTTATCTGAACTTGGAAGATTTCCAATATATTTTAATATTATAAAAGGAATGTTATTGTACTGGTATAGATTAGAGAATTTAGGTGATAATTTTCCTCTATTAAAAGAGGCATATACACAATCAAAGACACTACATCACATGAATATAACATCATGGTATGGTTCAATAAATGTTGTTTTTAAAATACTTGGTATTGACTATACAAATGCCATAAATGCTCCATTTTGTGAATCCTTATACAAATTTAAGAAATATATACAAACCAAGCTATCAATATTGTTTATTAGCTGTTGGAAAAAACAAATAGATAAATTTTCAGACAGTAAACTGAAAACCTACCTTTTATATAAAACAAATTTTGGTTTTGAAAAATATCTAACATTGATCAAGAATTTTGAACTTAGAAGAAGTTTTACTAAATTACGTGTATCTTCTCATAGATTACAAATAGAATTAGGTAGATATCAGGGTATTCCCCGAATTAACAGAATATGTAATAAATGTTCTTCCAATACTGTCGAAGATGAGGCTCATTTTCTATTTGATTGTAACAAATTTGAGGATGATAGAAATTGTATGTTAGCTAATATTGCACAATATAATTCTTATTTTAATCATATGAACAGTCAAAGCAAAATTATCTGGTTATTTAGTGTAGAAAATGTTGAGTTACTTAAAATAATATGTAATTTTATATACAAACATCTTCCTTAGTGAAGATTAGTTAAAGGAGATCTATGTGTGTATATACATTTGATTGGAGATAGAAAATTATATTCATCTGAATATCACAGACATACTAGCCGATTAAGAAAAAAAAATTTGTTAAGATATATTATTTATTCAAATGTTCTCTTATATCCTTGAGGCATCGTCCCCTGGTATCAACTGCATTCAAGTTACCTATGATGCTTCCTTGTTTGCTTTTGATACAGGTAGGAAAGAGACATTTACACACATTTTACATGCCTATGGCCCATAAGGTATCGCCCCCTGGTGTCAGCTGCCTTTAGGAAACCACAATGCTTTCCTATTTGCTGCTGACACAGGATGAGTCATGGACATGTTCAATTTCTACTTTCTTTTTGGCTAATTATTATATATTTAATTGATCCAACTTTTTGTGTACTATACATATGTGGATATCTATTTTTCTTTTTTTCTTTTTGGGCTACTTGTTTGTTATCTATATCAACCACACTTGCAATAATATGCATTAGTATTAAAAAAAAAAAACATACTATAGATTCTTTATCTACGTATTCTTTAAGAACTTAAATAGTTCTTGTTTAACTTTTTTTTTTTTTTTATCTCATTGTTTGTATTGTATTATGAAAAAAAATTATTGATGTTGTAATGTTTATGCCCTTTGGGGCCCATAATTGGAAAATAAAATATCTTATCTTATCTTATCTTATATTAAAACAATATGCAATGCTGATGAGCCATAATGTTTTGGTTGGGACTGTATGGATATAAGCTTTGTGATTATACCAAGATGCCATTGTTATATGTTGTGCTGTTACATCACTCATCTAGGTTAGGGGTGTTGAACGACCACAGACATGTTTACCCTGCCACATCATGTAGGCATGTATGAGCCTGTTCTAAATCAGGAGCATGTAGTTCACTGGTTGTCGTTGGTTCATGTTGTCATACTAGTAGTTGTTGTATGTAAATTGTTTTGTTTTAATTACGCCTTTTAAATATTTTTGAAAATATATGAATTGTTTCATAATTTTCAATTAGGGACCTTTTACAGTCGACTATACGGTATGGGTGTTTCTCATTGCTCAAGACATGGTTTACAGGCACTTGTCTCAGAATTTGTGTTCCTATATAGCTGGTATATATCAGAGACAAGTGCCTGTGGTCCAAAGTCAGGAGCATGTAGCTCAGTTGGTGTCGTTGTTTCATGTTGTTATGATAATTAATGTCTTTAACAGTTGTTTTGTTATAAATTAAGTCGTTAGTCTTTATCGTTTGAATTGTTTCATATTTTTCATGTCAGAGTCTTTTATAACCGACAACACGATACGAGATTTTCTCATCGCCGAAGGCCGTATGTGGATACATACTAGCTTAACGACCAGTGGATAGTTGTCTCATTGGCAATCATACCACATCTCATTATTTTCATATTCATGCGTATTGGCGTTAAAACTACTCAAATAAACACTTCATTTTTGGCGTTATATACTAATCAAATTTATAAACACTTCATTTTCATCTAGTATCCGTTTTAGTACAATTTAAAGAACAGTTTTGATTATGAGACTTCTTTCAACAGTTTTTATTATGAAATTTATTTGGTCAATTCTTCACTATCCAACACTGCTGAGTCGCACACGAAACAACCAATCCAATACATTCTAAGCATAAGAAAGGCGATATTTACGTGCAGATCCCAATTGAGAAACAACTACTAATGAAGATGTATTTGCACTAAAGTATAGAGCTTTTGGAAATTTGAAGCCGTCTTCGAATCCCAGTAGCTTTTTGTAAGTCTTTCCATCAGGAGATATTGCAATTATGCTGTGTGACTCGAAGGTGGCAACGAATATGTTTCCAACAGTATCTGTGCACATGTTTCTCGGTCCCTTCATGGCATCGGACGAATATTTCCATACTGTCTCTCCATCCCTATTTCGACAATAAAGAATGTTCTTTTCATAATCGGAAACAAATGCATTCTCTCCCATTAAATGCACATATGTTAAATTTTTCGTATCGCATGGGATAGTTTTCAAAATCTTTCCAGAGGTACAGCTAATGAAGTAAATACCTACATCTCTAACAGCAGAAACCAAACAACCTGATTCGACGGATAATCCAAAGAAATAGTGACCTTCTAACAGCACGTGCTTGACATTGAAATTTTCTAAATCGTATATTTTAATAGATCGTTCTTTATAAAACGATACTGCAATATCTGACTTATTTATGACTGCAAGCCCAAATGGAGAAGAAGAACATACAACCCGGAACTGATACTCTCCATTTTCACTTAAAATATGCATACCTCCTCTGTCAGCGCTTGAGTTGTTGTTTGCCATGACTACTCGTTCATCTGGCAGTATTGCACAACAACAAATATTGATATCGACATCAAATGGAAGCTGGAATTTTGTTACAAAAGTAAGTTTGATATTTTCTATACCTGGTTGAATATCTAATAGTTTTTTTGCGATTTGAGATTTTGTTCTGGAAAAATGTATGTCTGAATTTTTTATGTTAATTTCTATATTTCCCATACGTTTCATACTATTTATAAGTCGTTCGAATTTTTGAGTAAACCTCATTTTAACACTGGCCTCCTTCATAACAGATTCTTCTGTCAGACATTCAAAGTTTGCTTCCTCACCCGCGACATTACTTTCTATCTTTGTTAGTCCCCAGAACACTTGAAGATCAGTGGCATTTTCTTTGATAGTTGAAATTTGTTTTTGATATTCTTTCAGTGCACTTTCTTTTTTTTGAAGACGCGAAATAACTTCATAAATGTGTTCAGATTGTTGAGCTATGGTTGAGGCTATCTGCTGTTTCAGATGTTTTTCTAATCCATCAAAGTGTGTTGTTACTTCTGTACATTTTAATTTGACTTTTTCAAACAGAAAGTCTTTCTCTTGCTGAAGCCTGGCTAAATTTTCATAACGATTGTTTTGAAGTTTTATGCCAAACTCTGTAATCTCTTCGATATGGCTCACAACGCTATGGTAAAATTCCGATTCCTTCACCCCTCGAACTACTTTAGCCAATGAAGTGATACCAGGACATTCGGAATGCTCGGTACTTACGCAATCTATACAACATACCTTCTCATGGACACTGCAATACAGTTCAAGGACATTACCGTGAGACGTACAAACATGATCAATGTTGCGAACAAATTCTGGAAGAGCCGTTAAATTTTCTATTGTTATAGTTTTGTGCATACGGGATGCTTTTGAAACCTTATGATACTCCATACATTTTGAACATAGGCCTTCATTACAATTAGGACACCAAAGCTCTGCTACGTTTGTTAAATTTTGAGATTCGCATGGTCCGCAAAATATATCACTCTTTGGAAGCAAGTTGGCCATTTATAAACTGTTCTTTACTTATAAGTTTATCTGAAAAAAAGTAAAATATCAGATAAACAAACATTGACTAATCAATTATTACTAATTTCTGCTTAACTCCAATGGAAAATATTTCATTCGAATTAATGACGAAAACAAATTAACGACTAAAAAGAACTATTTTAGTGACATCAAACTAATGTCTGCCTTTGATTTGTTAATTTCTAATATGGAAGGTTAGAGCATGAAGACCTACAAACCTAACCTCAGACGAAATCAGTAGCGTACTTTAAAGATGTGTTAGAGTAGGAATGCGGTTTACAGAACAGATGAAAAAATGTCAAAAGATGTAATGAATAGAGAAAAATGACCAAAATATTAAAAGAATAGAGAACAACTGGCTCGCCTTCTTTACGAATCATCGATGATATGTTGGTAGCCCTAAATATAAAGTTTTATTACGAATACCACACTTCTAAGAAAATGAGGTCACTTGAAGGTCAAATAAACCAATCGAGAAAAACAGATACACCTAACAATCATTTAATATAACAAATATAATTGACCTATATTGCGTACAGTTTCTAAGATATACAATGTATATAGACTTAACCAAGAAAACTAAACATTGACCATGAACCATGAGAGTGAGGTCAAGGTCAGATGAACCATGCCAGACAGACATGAACACCTTAAAATCAATGTATATGTTCCGGACCATATGAGTATTTGGACCATACGCGTATGGTCATGACCATATGGGTATATACTCATATGGTCGGGGTAATTAACACTCTGTTACAGTTTACTTTTAATACTTCTAAACTTTTCACATGGTATGACCGTTAATTTTTCTTACTTGTCAAAACTATAAAAAACACATTTTATACTTATAGTCATTACCGATGGTCATTACCGATGGTCAATATCGATATGTTATTACGAGTGAATGGCAATATTTCGACTTAAAAAATAACTTCCAAAAATTTCTTAATAATAATCTTTATTGCAAAATTACACCCATAAGGGTCAAGCAATACGATCAAACAACAATTTTATACAATACAATGCAATACAATTAAATAAAATGTAATACAAGCTCTATGAACTGAACAACATTACACAATTAAGGAGTAACTAACTGGAAAGAAACATAGTTTATTTAAGTGGTTTGTGAATATGATGTATTGCAGTCATGTTACGATATTTGAGATCTAGATCTTCTTTTAAAAAAAATACCGTAGACATATCGGAATGGCCCAAAACCTCGGTGTCACTGTATGCAGAGCTACAGAAAGGCAATATTTTCACTCGCAAACAAAAGGTGCAAATGAAAAGGATCGTGCACAACCAAGAATTGCAAAAAAAAAACTGTATGGAAGTAAATATCACCCAAGCCTACATGTAAGAATGTAATTAACGATGAAAACTAACTATGGCATGATATTTAATTTTTACGTAGATTTGTATTATAAAAATAATAGATTGTCATTTTACCATCATTTTTTTTAGATAAAGTCTTTGTTTTATTGAAACTTTTATAATGTCATTTAAAAATATATATACCTAAATGGTCCAAATACTCATATGGTCCGGTCCGTTCATAACTAAACGAGTATTATACTCATATGGTCCAAATACTCATATGGTCCGGAACATATACATTAAATATAGTTGCCCTTTTGCTAATAGTGCTGTATCTTTAAGAAACAGAATAAAACCAGAAAACTTAAAATTATTGACCAGTGAACCATGAA
This sequence comes from Mytilus trossulus, assembly GCF_036588685.1. Classification (NCBI taxonomy): domain Eukaryota; kingdom Metazoa; phylum Mollusca; class Bivalvia; order Mytilida; family Mytilidae; genus Mytilus; species Mytilus trossulus. The sequence goes on along the minus strand of NC_086378.1, from coordinate 18,551,835 downwards.
AATGAGGCCATGGTCAAATGATATCTACCAGACAGACATATGCACCTTACAATCCTTCCATAGAAAAAAATAGTCGACCTATTGATTATAGTTTTAGGAAAACAGAACAAAACACAAAAAAAAGGAACACTGAGCAATTAATCGTGAAAATCAGGTCAATGTCAAACAAGAGGCTGTCACAACGACAGCAAACCGGATTTATTAACATTTATTTGTGTCCTGGCAATATCACAAGAACCATTACTGATGATTGGCGAAAGTGAAAATCGTCAATATCAAAGGAGTAGGTCCGGTAAGGACCGATTTTGGCCTCAAATTTTAGGTTCATCTGATGAAAGATTTTGACCACTTTTTAAACACTTAAGTGTCTATTTAATTTGAATCAATTAGTTTATGTGAAAGATTTTAATTGATTTAGTCATTAAAAACGCTCCGATTCAAGCTCAAATATGAAAAATCTACCAAATAGGCCGAAAATTGTCACTTTTCAGATGGTTTTTGTCAAAAATGAAAGTGGCCGCATTCGTGTTCATCCTCAATCTTTATATATGTTATGTATTATCATCAAACACAACTTACGTTTCAATATTTAGGATGAACACGAATGCGGCCACTTTCGTTTTACACGGAAACCGTCTAAAATTTAACTAAAATGCTAGAATTGTGAACATTTCAGTAATTTAGCATGACTTAATGGTGCTAGTACCCGATATATGTGCATTGTATTGTCAAAAAACCGTCCATTTGTTTGTAGCAAACAAATGGAAGTTTATAACGACCTTGACTGGCTATACAGCCCTTGCACGGTCGGTGTTTGTAGCAGAAGCATTTTTCTATCAAATAAATAACTAAAAGTTTACATTTTAACAAGTTTGTAAAACTGCTATATTTTGGGGCCAAAAAGGGGTCTTACTGAACCTACTCCTTTGACTTCCATTTTGTCATCAGTATCAACTTATTAAAATTTGAAAAGCTTAGATTGAATGGTTCGTGAGTAAATGCAACAACGTGAATGGAAACACCATTTTACGATCTTTCAAGAACCATAACTCCTGAACGGTAAAAGTCAAAATCGTCATTATTGAACTTGACCTCTATTTTGTCATCAGTAACAACATATTAAAATTTGAAAAGCTTTGGTTGAATGGTTCATGAGAAAATGCACGGACACGACTGGAAACACCATTTTTCAATCTTTCAAGAACCATAACTCCTGAACGGTAAAAGTCAAAATCTTCATTATTAAACTTGACCTCCATTTTGTCATCACTTACAACATATTAAAATTTGGGAAGCTTTGGTAGAACAGTTCATGCGTTAATGCATGGACATGACTGGAAACGACATTTTACGATCTTTCAAGAACCATAACTCCTGAACAGTAAAAGTCAAAATTGTCATAATTGAACTTGACCTCTATTTTGTCATTAGTAACAACATATTAAAATTTGAAAAGCTTTGGTTGAATGGTTCATGAGAAAATGCACGGACACGACTGGAAACACCATTTTTCAATCTTTCAAGAACCATAACTCCTGAACGGTAAAAGTCAAAACCGCTCTTATTGAACTTCACCTTCATTTAGTTGTCAGTAACAACATATTAAAATTTGAAAAGCTTTGGTTGAACGGTTCATGAGTTAATGCACGGACAACATTTGATTGCCGCCCGCCTGCACGACCGACCGACCGACCGCCGTACAACGCCAAATCAATAACCGACATTTTTGTCACAAAAATCCGGTTAATAAAAATATCGAGACTGACATGTACATCATAAAATATTTCCATATACCAAACATAGCTGACCTTTTGCATATAGTGTTAGATGAAAAGACCAAAACTCAAAAACTTAACTTTGACCAATGAACCATGAAAATGAGGTCAAATACATATTAATACACCTGACAGATGGACATGTACACCTAGCAATCATGCCATACACCAAATGTAGTAGAGCTATTGCTAATTGTGTCTGATATATGGACTTGACAACAAAACACTTATTATTATAACCTTGTTTACTTATGTCGAGCGTCGCAGGTCGAGTTCATTTAAATCCTGACAGACATAAATGTCAAACATAACAATAACCTATTATAAGTCTAGTGCTTAGTAAGTAAGACACAAAGCTCAGCAGGAAAACTTTGTATGACTATTTAACCAGGAAAAATGAGTTCAAGATCATACGATACACGCCAGATAGACATGTACACATTATAGGGTTCGTGTTGTTTATTCTTTAGTTTTCTATATTGTGTCATGTGTTCTATTGTTTTTCTGTTTCTTTTTCATTTTTAGCCATGGCGTTGTCAGTTTATTTTAGATTTATGAGTTTGATTGGCCCTTTGGTATCTTTCGTCCCTCTTTTACACTCACTCCATGCACTAAATAAATTTCACATATTGCTGATAGTATCAAACTAGAGGCTCTAAAGAGCCTGTGTCGCTCATCTTGGTCTATGTGCATATCAAACTAACAACACAGATGGATTCATGACATAATTGTGTTTTGGTGTTAGTGATGTGTATGTAGATCTTACTTTACTGTACAATCTTGCTGCTTAAAATTTTCTCTAAATATAATGAATTTGGCCCAGAAGTGACTGGAGAATATTTTGTAAAAATTAACAAACATTTACAAAGTTTATCAAAATTGTAATAAATTGACTTTAAAGAGCAATAACTCCTAAACGGGTCAACTGAGCTTTATACTTATTTGTAGATCTAACTTTGCTGAACATTATTGCTGTTTACAGTTTATCTCTTTCTATAATTATATTCAAGATAAAAATCAAAATTGGCAAAATTTCCTTAAAATTACCAATAAAGAGGTAGCAACCCAACAAATGGTTGTCTGATTCATCTCAAAATTTCAGGGCAGATAGATTTTGACTTGCTGAACAATTTTTACTCGGTCAGATTTGCTCTAAATGCTTTGGTTTCACCGTTATAAGCCAAAATCTATATTTAACTCCCATGTTCTGTTTTTAGCCATGGAGGCCATGTTGGTTGGCTGGCCGATTCAAAGGACACACTTTTAAAATAAAATACCCTAATGATGATTGTGTACATGTTTGGATAAACGACTTTGTAGTTTCAGAGGAGAAGACGTTTTTTGTAACAAATTATTAAAATTTACAAAAAAATATAGAAAATTGACTGTAAAGAGCAATTACTCCTTAAGGGGTCAATTGACCATTTTTAGCATGTTGGCTTATTTGTAGATCTTACTTTACTGAACATTATTGCTGTTCACAGTTTACCTCTATCTATAATATTATTCAAGATAATAACCAAAAATGGCAACATCTCCTTAAAATTACCAATTTAGGGGCAGCAACCCAACAACGGGTTATCCGATTCATCTGACAATTTCAGAGCAGATAGATAAACAATTCGATATGTAAGATTTACCCTAAATGCTTTGGTTTAGGAAATATAAGCCAAAATCTACATTTTACCCTATGTTCTATGTCTAGGCATGGCGGCCATCTTGGTTAGTTGGCTTGGTCACCGGGTACAATTTTTAAACTAGATACCCCAATGATGATTGTGGCCAAGTTTTGTTAAATTTGGCCCAGTAGTTTCAGAGAAGAAGATTTTTGTAAAAGTTAACGACGACGGACGACGACGGACGACGGACGCCAAGTGATTAGAAAAGCTCATTTGGCCCTTAGGGCCACGTGCGCTAAAAATATAATTTACCATGAAAACTTAACTTCGGCCGATGAACCATTTAAATGATGAATGAATTGATGAATGGCTATCTGTGTTCAACGTCCCGAAGCAAATACAGTGCATATCCAGGCGAAAACTAGCGGCTTTCAAAATGTACAAAACCGACATGCTGAACCGGATTTCTTAAAGTTTCAGTACTCACTTAGTAACACTAGGAGTCCGCAGAAAGACACGCCTCCATTAATTCTGGACACATTATTCTGATTCTGAGCTGACCTATTTTCAATTGCTCTAACTCCTTATTACCGGGGGCGTATCGGAGAAGCAGCAAGTACCATTGCCTCATGAACTCTCGCATTCAAGGCAAACACGCTACCACGAGACTACCGAGGTGGTTCACCATGAAAGTTATGTCAAAGTCAGATAAACCCTACCATAAAGACGCATACATCTATGATGAGTTTATTTATATACATCATACAAAAACATACAGTTGCCCTATTGCTTATATACATGTACTTAGAACAGGAACAAAGCGAAATTTAAATCTATATACTTTGAAATATACAGACATTTACACCATATGCATGTAAGCACCAAATATAGTTGACCTGTAATTGCTAAATCCTTTTAAAAACAAGAGTGCACATGCTGAAATGTCTCGCCTTCTTAACTAATCATTGATATTATATTGATAGACCTAAATGTAAAGCTTTATTACAACTGTAACATAAACTCTACATTAACCAAGAAAACGAAACATTAATCAATGAACCATGACAATGAGGTCAAGGTCCGATGAATCATGCCAGGCAGACATGTACAGCTAACAATTCTTCAATACAACAAATATAGTTGACTTATTGATTATAAATTAAGAAAAACAGACCAAAACACAAACACTTAACACTTAGCAGTGGACCGTGAAAATGAGGTCAAGGTCAAATAAAACCTGCGTAACAGACATATAGATCATAAATTATTTCCATACACCAAATATAGTTGACCTGATGCATAAAGAATTAGAAAAATAGACCAAAACTCAAAAACTTAACTTTGACCATTGAACCATGAAAATGAGGTCAAGGTCAGATGACACCTGTCAGTTAGACATGTACACCTTATGATCATTCCATACACCAAATATAGTAGACCGATTGCATAAAGTATAAGAAAAACAGACCAAAACACAAAAACTTAGCTATAACCACTGAACCTTGAAAATGAGGTCAAGGTCAAATGACACCTGCCAGTTGGACATGTACACGTAACAGTCCTAGCTTCCATACACCGAATATACTAGACCTATTGCTTATAGTATCTGAGATATGGACTTGACCACCAAAACTTAACCTTGTTCACTGATCCATGAAATGAGGTCGAGGTCAAGGGAAAACTATTTGACGGGCATGAGGACCTTGCAAGGTACGCACATACCAAATATAGTTATCCAATTATTTATAATAAGAGAGAAATTAACATTACAAAAAATATAAACTTTTTTTCAAGTAGTCACTGAACCATGAAAATAAGGTCAAGGACATTGGACATGTGACTGACGGAAAGTTCGTAACATGAGGCATCTATAAACAAAGTATGAAGCATCCAGGTCTTCTACCTTCTAAAATATAAAGCTTAAAAGAAGTGAGCTAACGCCGCTGCCGCCGTAGCCGCCGCCGCCGGATCACTATCCCTATGTCGAGCTTTCTGCAACAAAGGTTGCAGGCTCGACAAAAAACCACCAAAAAACAATATTGACAAACGAATCATGTTATTTTATACTAGTAAATAAAGTTGGGTCAAATGAAACGTCACACTGGCAGGTACACCCTCCGGTCATTCCATACACAACATACATATAAAAAGAAGATGTGGTATGATTTCCAATGAGACAACTGTCCACAAGAGACCAAAATGACACAGAAATTAACAGCTATAGGTCACCATACGGCCTTCAACAACGAGCAAAACCCATACCGCATAGTCGGCTATAAATATATATACAGTTGTATTTCCGCTTATATTTTCTGATGATCCTATTAAGCACATATATTCAATTACAATGAACTTATAACAAGAATGTGTCCATAGTACATGGATGCCCACTCGCGCTGTCATTTTCTATGTTAAGTGGACCGTGAAATTTAGGTCAAACTCTAATTTGACATTTAAATTATAAAGATCCTACCATAGGGAATATAAGTTGAAATATTGTACTCCAAATGCATCAAAAACTACCTTGACCGAAAAATTTAACCTGAATCGGGACAGGCTGACGAACGGACAGACTAACAAAAAAATACGGATGCAAAGACCGAAAAACATAATGCCCCTAGGTAGGGTATAAATGTAAGAAATGAGAAAAATATATCTACATTTTTAAGCAGTCGCTGAACCATAAAAAAAAAAGGCCAATGCCAACTGTGAATATACGACAGACGGAAACTTTGTAATACGATAAGGCATCTTTATAAAAGGTTTTTGGCATTCAGGTCATACATTATCTGAAATACAAAACTGTGTATTTTAGGAATTGCACAATGCCATTTTTTTCTCTGGCTGGTTTTGTGGTGATTTCACTAATCCATTGGATGGTGGAAGTGTACCAATTGATATTTTCGTCTTAAAACATGATTTGTTTTAAAAGTTGTTATTGGATTTAAAATACCTGTCTGCAGTACTTTCAGATCTGTAATAAGTGCATGTATTTTTTTTTTTTTTGTGGGGATGCACTTTAAATACCCAGCCAAGTTAGGTCTGTGGTTTTGTTACATGGTTTTCTTCTTTGTATCGATTCGATATTTTAATAAATGTTTTTTTTTATATAGTTTGTTCATATGTTATGTTGTTACAGCTCTGTCCAAATTTGGTGGTGCTTTTGGCGATGGCATTTGGTCTCTGGTGGAAAGTTGTTTCATTGGCAGTCATACTACTTAATTCTTTTCCTATTCCCGCCGCCACCAGTTCGTTATCCCACTTACTTACACTTGTGGTTTATTACGCGAGCGAGACAAAAAAAGAACGATTGAAGATGAAGGAGAAACTTTACATAAATATGATGTTTTCTTCGTTTAATGGGAGTCATAATGAATTTCATAAGTAAGATCTGCAAATGGATGGACTAGCATAAAGGTGGGAGTTTGGAAATTACGACTGAAACAGGCATCCCTCATCTTTCTGAAACACAAAGTGCATTTAAGCTTTATATATATATAGTGGATGTTCAAAACTTTTCAAATTGCAAGTGAGTCTGCACTCCGAGTAGTTTAAGTCGTAAATACAGTCATTTGTGTCCATTTATCATGGTGAACCTTAATCGTTTGTAAAAGGTTTGGCTGCATGGGATATATATATACGCAGCTACATGTGGTAAGAATTGGTACGTTAAATCCAACGCCCGGAACTCTTCAAATGCTAAATAACTCTTGAACTATGTGGACAATCTTTTCTTTGTCCCCCAGGTGACAATCCATCTATGCAGTCACTCTAAATTTAGTTGTTCTACCTGAATGCTAGGCCTTAAAACATCTTTATCTTCAAAGGTTGTCTGTTGTCCGAGTAATTTTCGCATTGTGAGCACAGCCATTTTCTCTTATTGGTTATGTCGAACCTAAACTTGACTTTTGCGTAATTTGCCTAGGCTAAGACTTTTATGAGACTTAAATATCAATATGGATATGCATATACAGGTTGTGAATAATTTGCCTAGTTTCAGAACAAAAAAACAACATGATAATATACTCATTCCTAACTTACATTTACTCAGCTGGCCATCCAAATCCACAATTATATCTGAGTTTGTGTTATTGTCACGTGATATTTGTGTTAACAAAGTCCTTTCATTGTATAATGGATTAACACTATTATACTGTTTTAATATATACGAGGGGGTCGCTAAAGTAATGATTCAGTGATTCACTATATTATATTTCAAGGTTCAACCTCGTATTTAATTTATCCCTCTCGCTTTTGTATCACTGAGGAGTCTTATTTGTATAAAACTATTGTTGTTTCCTTTTGTTATTGCCTCTTTTCCTCGGACAGATACAATATCTGAGGATTAAACAAAAACTTTAAATTCTGTAAATTTACATCCCAGCTCCTTTGTTCTACCCGGGGTGATCTGAGCCGGAATATCCCTACCTGATCGCCCAAGCTGGAGTTTCTTTGTTTTGCATACTTTACTTTGTTCTGTACCATTTTGGCGGGAATGTCAAATGACTATAAAACTTATTATTAATTATGCGGAAAAGACTATCTATCAAAATTTACGTAGATAAAATCAAGTGTCTATGCTGGGATTCAAACTCAAGACCTTTAGCATGTCAAACCACGACACATACCACTACTCAAGGACGACTGGATACTAACTAGCAGTAATTTAACATACTTAACGGAAGCAATATATTTTTGTATGTTGGGCGAGTTGGCAGACCTTTTTTCAGTGGGGGGGGGGGGTTAAACTCTTTTCGTTAATAAATGAGTTTTCAGACTGATTGTTCAATTTGATTTTACACACCAAAAAGCTGGGGGAGTCGGTAAACAAGTGGGACATTGTTCGATATCTACTCATCGTGTTCGGGGGTCATAAAGGATACTAGAACACACCCGTGACATCGTGGGTCTGTGACTGAATTAAAGAATATAACTATGCGTAAGCCTTATTATGGCACCCTAAACGGAGTTTGGGTGACATATTGTTATTCTACGTTTCTTTTTGTTTTTTTTATTCACGTTTTGGTTTTGGTGAATAATTTGGAGATGCTTACACTCAGATTCCTTATATTTTAACACAATGTAGGTGCCAGCCATATACTGGTTTTGGATGATTTTGGTAATAATTGGAACTACTATGTTGCCATGGAAACTACACCAAAAAATTACAATATTTTCAAAATTCTCCAAACTTCAGGAAACTTCACAGTAACGATGAGCAACATTGGAAGATGTGGCGTTTGGCGTTGGAATTTCCAAAATATCTGTTGTTACCATGGAAACAATGCAAAAAGGTCAAAAAAAATAAAAATGCTGCAAACTTAATGAAATTTTACAGGAATGGTCAATAGCATAAGCAGGGATGACTTTTGAAGTTGGAATTTTCAAAATGGCCGCCGTAACTATGGAAACAGCAAATATTTCCTGAATTTCAAATGCTCCAAACTTAATGAAACTTAACAAAAATGATAATTTGAATGTGTAGATGCACTCTTTCACATTGGAATCTTCAAGATTGCTGCCGCTCGCCTGGCAATGGGGGAAGGGTGCCATCCGCTATTGCTTGCAATGGCAAATCTAGTTTTAGTATTGGTATTGTCATCTGATAAAGTCATGCCGATTATAATATGCACAGTCAGTTTCTCTGCTTTCAACATCTTTCTGTTTGAACCCGTCGACCTGGAACTTATCAATTATTGGTATTATTAATTTTATTTGGAAAACAAAAGTCCCTGGAAAGGAGTATTTTTAATCAACAGCATTGTCCTTTATGAGTAATAAATAAAGTTGAATTCTTTGATTCGCTGGTTTACGTCATTCCGGCTAACAAATTGAAAACTGTACGTACTAGCTGTTCCTATACGCCTTATTTTAAGTCCAGATTTTTATTATTCGTATTGTCATCTTAGAAAGTCATACTGATTAAAATACTACAATCGGGAACAATGTGACAATGATTGAATTTAAAAGTGTCAACCTTTTGATTACGACCCGTGTATATAGCAAAATCCTAAATACAGTGTTTGGTGGTGGACCTGTCAGATGCGGAACGTACAGATAAGGTAATAGGTTACAGGTGAATATACTATTGGTATCGGTATCGGATTCCACCCGGAACTTCTTAATTATTGGCAATATTAATTATTTGGAAAAGAAAAGGATCTGAAGTGGTGTAATTTTTAATCACCAGCATTGTACTATATTAGTGATATATAAAGTTGAATTCTTTGATTCATCGTTTTCACGTGATGACGGCTGACAAATTGGACCTCGTTATTTTAGTATTATAGATAGATACATTATAGTAATATATAAGGAATATTATAATGGTTGTGACAGTGTGGCGTTCTAAACTAAATTTGATGAATTGTAAATGGTTTTTCGTCTAATCTAAAACAGCTTGGAAGTAAAATAATTATCCCATTCGGACTTGGTGTGTCAGTGTCAGCTCACCCTCAGGCATCCAGTAGACCTTTTGTCAACACCAGTGATGATATTATGACTATTATGCGTGTTAAATTGCGTTTTTAAGCGGGAGGTTTTCACTAGCCACAAAACCAGGTTCAACCCACCATTGTTTATTCAAATTTCCTGTACCAAGTCAGGATCAAAATACTGCAGTACTGAACATCGGATGACCGCAAGTTCTTGTGGATGGTCCGACAAGCACTTGTCTCAGAAAAAAAATCATATCTCTATACCTGAAAGTGAGGTTAATGTACAGATACATTTTCTTTCTGGGACAAGTTTGTGCACGGATGATGAATCAATGACTAGGAATTCATCATCACTATAATGATTATTATATTGTAGTGATACACATCAGTATACTCTGGTTTATTGTTATATTTTATATTAATACTGGTATATAATTACATTTACATGTATATATAATTCTCATGAATTTGATTATCATTCTTTTCTACTATATTAATAATAGTGCAGTGCAAGTGCATGATGGACACGTCCCTCTTCTGCAATAATTCGATTTTTCTAATAGAATGGATCTGAGTAGGCATTCGTATTTTCCCGCAAAAAATGTTTAATCATCCATGCAGAGTTATCGTTCCTAAAGATTGTAGCGTTCTCGAAATATTCTTCCTCATGCGTTTGCATAGATATTGATGATTTTTCACGTATACGTATATACATATAAAACATTTTAAATATTATTAATTTATCTTCTTAAAAGTTAAGGTATTTGATGAGTCTTCATTGAAGAAACGAATTTATAACAAGCGATAAGGAATGTTAGTTTGTACTTGATGACGGTTACTAGTATTATATATAGGAATATGGCAAGCCGTTGTGGAATTTATTCCTTATTTATTAATATTAAAAAATCATTTATTAATATTAATAAATGATTTTTTAATATTAAAAAATCATTTTTTAATATTATAAATCGAATTTTTAATATTAATAAATGAATATTTAATATTAAAAAATCAATTATTAATATTAAAAAATCATTTTTTAATATTAAATATTCAGTCTGATTTTTTAATATTAATAAATGAATTTTTAATATTAAATAATACGCTTTTTTTTTAATATTAAAAAATCATTTATTAATATTAAAAAATCAACGTTTAATATAAGGCAAATCAATCATTATCTGTCAAACGCTTTAATGATGATTATTAGACAAGTCGGTCCGTAGAAATTTTGGATACTAGTCTATGTTAAGTTAACTCGGACCATCTTATATCGACCCTGACAAGTATTTTAGGAAAGTTTGAACTATTTAATGATTATAAACTATTAAATATTAAATGTTTAATTAAATTTTCTTTTAATAGTTTCTGAACTTGCCAAAATAAAAGCCTTTTAGAGACAAAACAAATTGACAATGACCGATATTTGGCAAACATACGACAGTACCGTGGTTAAATATTCTGCATTGCCCCTATCAGAGCTTTGAACAGATCTATTCATATCAATATTTAAGTTCATGAAAAAACCAAAACATAATCAATGTCACATTCAAGTGAACCACTGACTAAATCCTCGATCAATTTATTTACTTGGGTCGACAATTCGACATAAGCGATTTGTAAAAAAAAAAATATCATGTATACACTATTTATGTATTATTGTCATTTTGTTTATTTTCTTTGGTTACATCTTCTGACATCAGACTCGGACTTCTCTTGAACTGAAGTTTAATGTGCGTATTGTTATGCGTTTACTTTTCTACATTGGTTAGAGGTATAGGGGGAGGGTTGAGATCTCACAAACATCTTTAACCCCGCCGCATTTTTGCGCCTGTCCCAAGTCAGGAGCCACTGGCCTTTGTTAGTCTTGTATTATTTTAATTTTAGTTTCTTGTGTACAATTTGGAAATTAGTATGGCGTTCATTATCACTGAACTAGTATATATTTGTTTAGGGGCCAGCTGAAGGACGCCTCCGGGTGCGGGAATTTCTCTCTACATTGAAGACCTGTTGGTGACCTTCTGCTGTTGTTGTTTTTTTATTTGGTCGGGTTGTTGTCTCTTTGACACATTCCCCATTTCCATTCTCAATTTTACTAGTAAGCATTAGTGAATGGAGTATTGGATATAATAATATGTCATCATATCCCCCTTTATATAGAAAATATAACTAGAACTTTCGTTCAGATCATTACGCTTCTATCAACAAATGCTAGAATAAGGCCTCAACTTAGTTATAAGTAAATGAGCTGTAACGACAAATTATTCGCCAAAAGAGAAGCTGTTCATTGTTCCTCTCTGGAACGCGGCGTAAATTTAATTTTTACGTAAGGACTTGTTGAAACCTCAATTACACAAATATTTTGTTGTTAATTAGTTGCTGGTTTTCAATTAGCTTCCCACTTGGTCTTCATTCTACCTATATAAAACCGTGCCAAAGTTGGGCGTCCGTTTGGCTGTACAGGATGTATACAGACGCAGCCAATTCAGGTCAAAATGGTGATGTTAAATCGGATGCATGATGGAGAGAGAATGCCACGCTCTCTACACCTTAAGAAACTTGCAACAACTCTTTGAGGGGTTCGTAGGTGGTCTACTGAAATTCTAAATTTCTGTTCCTATCCATTAAACCCTCATTTGCCAATGCAAAGGATTTCCAAATTCCCAGACCTTCGTCCTCAACGACCCCTATTACAGGACCTAGCTTCCTGTAATATTTATCATTATTTGGATCTTGTCCTGAACATGCATGAACTATTTGCCACTGGACGTTTAACAATCCATCAATCACTCAAGCTTTCTTTGAATTTCTTAAATTTTGTTCGAAAGTATGAACAGAACTTCTGCGCGAGGCATTAGTTTAGTTTAAACATATTTATTTATAGTGGATTGGGAAACAAGTTTTGCAACTTATATAAATCCCTTTCCATTTGCGCGAGGCATTGACTGTGTGTATATCATTAGTATGTGTTTGTGAAGTCAGGGTCAAGATCGTCAATATACATGTACTTTCAATTGACGTATATTAATTATTCACAATCAGAAAGAAATAGATGTGAAAATACTGTATAAGTTATGCTGCTTAATAAAGGGCTTATATTAATAAAGAAAATGTTGTATGATAACCAATGAGACAACTCACCATAATTGTAAAAAAGAAGATGTGGTGTAATTGCCAATGAGACAACTCGCCACAAGAGACCAAATGACACAGGAACAATGAGCAAAGCCCATACTGCATAGTCAGCAACCCGCACTGGACAACACATATTGTAGATATTTTTATTGCACTGGCTACATCTAAATTACAAAAACATTATTGTTACATTGGAGACTACTAGTAGTTGCCGGAATAAATGGTTGGGTAGGGATCTGAATAATTACAAATGTAACATATTTTATAGGTCTACGGCTACCATGTTACATTGCGTTATTGTTACATTAATGCACTTCAATGTAACAATAATTTGTATACGACCGCAAAAAAAATTTGCAGTCGTATTGTGGTATCATGTCGTCGTCGTTTGCGTCGTCCGAAGACATTTAGTTTCCAGACAATAATTTTAGTTTAAGTAAATGGATCTCTATGAAACCACAAAAAGAAGGTTGTGATTGATTTTGGGGATTATGGTCACAAGTTTAAGAATTTTAAAAGGACCTAAAAAGCGGTCCAAATAAGCATTTTTTGAGTTTCCAGACACTAACTACGGGGCGCCGAATGGGACTCTTGTGGTTTTGTACTCAAAATTCAATTTTGTACGGACAAAAGTGACCTTTGTTCAACAAAAATGAGTTCAGTTTAACAAAATTTGTATCATACTACTAGTTTAAAATTTTGTCATACAAAATTATCTATCAGCGGACAAAAGTCACTTTTGTCATGACAAAATTCATTTTTGTTACACAGAATTGAATTTTGTTACCTAATTTGAAAATTGGGCGACAAAAATGAATTTTGTATTCAAATTAGTTAAGTTTGGTTTCTGTGAACTAATTTGCATACAAAATCGGCTTTTGTTACACAAAATTGACTTTTGTTACACAAAATTGACCTTTGTTACACAAAATTGACTTTTGTTACACAAAATTGACTTTTGTCTCAACAAAATTGACAAAATTGACTTTTGTCTCAACAAAATTGACAAAATTGACTTTTGTCTCAACAAAATTGACAAAATTGACTTTTGTCTCAACAAAATTGACAAAATTGACTTTTGTGAGACAAAATTGACCAATGTGAGACAAAATTGACCAATGTGCGACAAAATTGACTTTTGTCTCAACAAAATTGACTTTTGTCTCAACAAAATTGACTTTTGTCTCAACAAAATTGACTTTTGTCTCAACAAAATTGACTTTTGTCTCAACAAAATTGACTTTTGTCTCAACAAAATTGACTTTTGTCTCAACAAAATTGATAAAATTGAATTTTGTCTCAACAAAATTGATTTTTGTCTCACGAAAGTCAATTTTGTCTCACGAAAGTCAATTTTGTCTCATAAAAGTCAATTTTGTTGTTACAAAATTGAATTTTGTCGTCACAAAAATGAATTTTGTCGTCACAAAATTGACTTTTGTTTCAACAAAATTGACAAAATTGACTTTTGTCTCAACAAAATTAACAAAATTGACTTTTGTCTCAACAAAATTAACAAAATTGACTTTTGTCTCAACAAAATTGATTTTTGTCTCAACAAAATTGACAAAATTGACTTTTGTCTCAACAAAATTAACAAAATTGACTTTTGTCTCAACAAAATTGACAAAATTGATTTTTGTCTCAACAAAATTGACAAAATTCACTTTTGTCTCAACAAAATTAACAAAATTGACTTTTGTCTCAACAAAATTGACAAAATTGATTTTTGTCTCAACAAAATTGACAAAATTCACTTTTGTCTCATCAAAATTAACAAAATTGACTTTTGTCTCAACAAAATTGACAAAATTGAATTTTGTCTCACAAAAGTTAATTTTGTCTTACAAAATTGAATCTTACCTCACACAATTGACTTTTGTGATTTAATTTCCATATCAGGTAACAAAAGTCAATTTTGTATGCAAATATGTTTATATTTGCATACCTTTTAGACAACATTGACTTTTGTCATGACAAATATGAATTTTGTCTACAAAAATGAATTTTGTCTACAAAAATGAATTTTGTCTACAAAAATGAATTTTGTCTACAAAAATGAATTTTGTCTACAAAAATGAATTTTGTAATGACAAAAATGAATTTTGTCTACACAAATGAATTTTGTCATCACAAAATTGAAGTTCTCACAAAACAAGTCTGTAGCACTTAGTTTTGTAAGACAAAAATGATTTTGTTATGACAAAATTGAATTTTGTACAAAACCATAAGAGTCCCATTCGGCGCCCCGTACTAACTTGTGTGTAAGTGTATAGATCTTTCTGAAATTGTACCATAAGGTTCCATACCGAAAAAGGAAGGTTGGGATGCATTTTGGCGGTTATGGCCCTAACTGTTTAGGAATTAGAGGCCAATCAGGGTACAGAAACAATTCATTTCTAATACTATGAATAAATTGCTTATTTCATGACAAAATATCGTAGTAGGTACTTGTTGAATTTCATCTAGTTATATCAGGTGTTTGTTGAATGTCATATAGGTATAGCAGGTACTTGTTAAATTTCCTAATGGTATAGTAAGTCCTTGTTGAATATGTATGATAGGTACTTGTTGAATGTCCTACAGTATGTACTTGTTGGATATCCTATTGGTATAGAATGTTCTTGTTGAATGTCCTACATTATAGTAGGTTCTTGTTGAATGTCCTACAGAATGTTCGGTACTTGTTAAATGTCCTAATGGTATAGAAGGTTCTTGTTGAATGTCCAACAGTATGAAGGAAGATGTGGTGTAAGTGCCAATGAGACAACTCCCCATCCAAATAACAAATTTAAAAAAAAAAGTAAACCATTATAAGTCAATGTATTCAGTATGTTTGTAAATCGATTAAAAACCTAAAACGAATTTTGCGTAATGGAAATTTCGGCCATAGCAATACACCGGAAATCCCGCACAGTCATCCGCTGTAAAAATGGTAGTTGTTAATTTATGATAGTTCGTTTCTTTTTGTATTCACTGTCGTTTTAGTTTAATGTTGCACTTCAGTTTTTCTGTTGTTTCTGTTGTTTTGTTGTTTAATTTGTTGTTTTGTTGTTTTCGTTTTATAGTTGATGTGTTTTGAAGTCGTATTTTATCGTTATGGGTAATAAAAAGTGAAAGAAAAATCCCAAAACATCTATGAAACACAATTTCTGAAATGACAGAAAAAAATTTGAATTATTTAACAAACAAAGACAAAAGAGAAAAAA
This sequence comes from Mytilus trossulus, assembly GCF_036588685.1. Classification (NCBI taxonomy): domain Eukaryota; kingdom Metazoa; phylum Mollusca; class Bivalvia; order Mytilida; family Mytilidae; genus Mytilus; species Mytilus trossulus. The sequence continues at coordinate 18,535,660 of NC_086378.1, read as the reverse complement.
GCACACAAAACACAAAAGCAGAGAACAATTGATGGGGAAAATATTAAATACTCTTACGGGGCAAGTTTCTCTTGCTAAATATTAACAGCACCCCCCAAAAAAAAATTCTGTAAGAAAACTACATGTATGAAACCATGTCCCTGCAAAAAGAACAAATCTATAATTGGTGCTACTAATCTTTTTTACTTTGTATTTATTAAAGATGGACTTTTATGGACGCCATATTTTCTGCTGTTGATATTAGCTTACGACAAATATAGACTTTTAACAAAATTTCTATACCAACACAACTTCTTAATCAGGCAACAAAGTGAAAGGGGAATGAAATACATATCAAAAACTCAGAAATTAGCTCACATATAATGCATAGAAAGACAGAATAGATAAAATGGTAAATACATATCAACTACTCAGATATTAGCTGACATATAATAAATAAACTCCTCATAGATACCAGGACTTAATTCTGTATATACGCCAGACGCGCGTTACGTCTACAAAAGACTCATCAGTGAAGCTCGAATTCAAAAAAATTAAAAAGACCAAATAAAGTACGAAGTTGAAGAGCATTGAGGACCAAAATTCCTAAAAGTGTTGCCAAATTCAGCTAAGGTAATCTATGCCTGAGGTAGAAAATGCATAGAAACACAGAATAGATAAAATGGTAAATACATATCAACAACTCAGAAACTAGCTCACATATAATACATCAACAACTCAGAAAATAGCTCCTCCGGGTGCGGGAATTTCTCGCTACATTGTTTTTTTATTTGGTCGGGTTGTTGTCTCTTTGACACATTCCCCATTTCCATTCTCAATTTTATCATATATAATGCATAGAAACGCAGAATAGATAAAATGGTAAATGTATTTCACATGAAACGAAAGAGAGTTTTAGAGAATACTCAGAACAGTTATAATTACAACTGTTGTATGACAGTTTAGAAAAGTTCTATGACAGATTATTTCTGACAGTTCTAACGAGAAGTTAGAAGTGAACTCCACTGTATACTCGCATGTTATAATCCATCATTCAAATTCTAATTTCTAAAAAACAAAATGGTTAAATATAAATAAATAGAGAAGATAAGAAAATAATGTATGAAATTTACATTTTTTCAATGTCATTCGATTTTTTTTCAATGTCATTCGATTTTTTTTCAATGTCATTCGATTTTTTTTCAATGTCATTCGATTTTTTTCAATGTCATTCGATGTCAATGTCGAGGGTATCACAAGCCCAGTAGTCAGCACTTTTTGTGGTGACATGAATTGTCATTGATATGGTTATATCTATAAATTTATAAATTTACTGTTTACAAATTTTGGATTTTTTGAAAAACTAAGGGTTTTCTACCACAGGCATAGATGACCTTAGCTGTATTTGGCAAAACTTTTAGGAATTGTGGCCCTCTTGCTCTTCAACTTCGTACTTTATTTTGCCTTTTTAACTTTTTTGGATTCGAGCGTCACTGATGAGTCTTTTGTAGACGAAACGCGCGTCTGGCGTATTTACTAAATTTAGTCCAGCTGGTATCTATGATGAGTTTATTCATATCCGCGATCGTACGTATAATAGTCCAGCAGCTAAGTCCAATATTTTGGGACAATTGATCACTTTATGGTAAAAGCATGAAACTTTGCACAGTGCTTGTTATGATGCTTATAAACATTTTTGGATATGGAGCCATAAAAAAAAAATTCCACAATGGCCGCCAATTCCAAAATGGCCGCCAAGAGTCCAAAAATATAGTATTATTTATATTTTGAATATAAAAGCACAAAAACTTTGCATATTGCCAGTTATGATGATTATTATTTTTTTCTGAATATGGAACAATAAAAAAAAATCCATAATGGCCGCCAATTTTAAAAATGGCCGCCAACAGTCATGAGGCAGAGTCCCAAAATATGGTATAATTTATCATTTGAAAAAAAAGCATAACACTTTGCATATTGCTAGTTATGGTGTTTAGTAATCTTTAATGAATATGGAACAATAAAAAATTATTCCATAATGGTCGACTAATTCAAAATGGCCGCCAACAGTCATGAGGCAGAGTAAAAAAAATGGTACAATTGATCATTTGAAAATAAAAGCTCAAAACTTTGCATATTGCTAGTTATGATGCTAATTAATCTTTTCTGAATATTGAACAATCAAAAATAATTCCTTAATGGCCGACAAATTCAAAATGGCCGCCAAAAGTCTTATTATCAGAAACTATGTCGGGTATATCTAGAAAGCTGTTAGCGTCACTGATACGTCATTTGTAGACGAAATACGCATCTGGCATACAGAAGTTATCCTCAAGGAATATATAAACCAATTTACGATCAGAGTTTTTACAACATGGCTACTGAAAAGACATTCAGGGTATCAAGTGTAGAATATGACAAACCGACTAAATCAAATAATATTGATTGGGCAAATTGCATCCTATGCCAAGAAATTATAGATGAAAAACTTATATACCCATTTGATTCTAAACGTCTAAATTTTTGGTGCTGGTTATCAATCTTTAGCTGACAATATTAAGAAGTTTCATGAATTACGACTGATGACTGAAGGCATTAATGTGTGCATTGAAAACTTAGATGAGGGATCTGAAATAGCACAGTCTTTCATTGACCAAAAGGCATGTTGGCACAAATCTTGCTACTAAAAACTGAACAGGACGATGTTGAATAGAGCAGAAATACGAACACATGAGAGGATAGATAATAAAGCAACCACATCTCATAGAAAACTATACATAGCTTTTCCGTTCAGTCCACCAGTAACCCGTCTGTGTATTTTTTCCATAATGAAAATAGCCAAGAAGCCCTTCATGAGTCCTCAACGTTTGGACAAGATACACGTGTGAGAGAATGTGCAATGAAATTAAATGACACATTGTTACTTGCAAAGTTAAGTACTGGTGATCTAATTGCACAGGAAACAAAGTACCACTCTGAATGCTTAGTTTCCTTATATAATCGTGCATCTCGAATTGAAATGAAAAATGATAATGTCGAATCTGAGAAGGAAAGTCAAATCCATGGTATTACATTTTCAGAACTAGTCTCCTATATAAATGAAACAAGGTCATGCGATGAGACCATAAGTGTTTACAAGATGTCAGATCTATGTAAACTTTATGCGGAAAGAATAATATGTATAGGTGCAGATGTTTCATCTCGAGTTAATAGTACACGACTAAAACACAGAATTGTATCTTATTTCCCTAACTAAGATGCTTACAAACATTCTTGCTTTCAAAGATGACATTGGTCCTGCATTGAAGAGAGTCCGCTTAGAAGACTTTGATAATGAGTTTGTCAACATATCAAAAGCAGCTAGGTTTGTTCGTAAAGATATTTTCGCATCAAATTTAGAATTTAAAGGAACCTTCCCAAAGGGATGCCAGGCAGCTTATGTACCTCAGTCATTGCTTTCTTTGGTCAGTATCATTCAGTTTGGACCCAACATTCAGGATCGTTCATATTCTCAGTCGACATTAACAATAGCACAGCTTCTGATGTATAGTTGTACAAAGAAACTATCCAACCGTCACATGAAAGATCATGAACCTCCAGTTTGTGCTTATTTGGGAATCATGATCCAGATTAAGACTAGAAAACGTGATCTAGTAGATACTTTCTTCAAACTTGGACTGTCTGTCTCCTACGACCGAGGATTAGAAAATTATACTTCCATGGCCAATGATGCTTGTCGTCGTTATGTCCAAAAAGGTATTGTTTGCACTACCAATCTACTACGAAATGTGTTTACTTCATCTGCTGTAGACAACCTTGAACACAATCCAAGCAGTATCTCGTTAAAAGATTCATTCTATGGTACAGGTATATATCTTTATTCCAACATATTTCAGAGGATGTTCAAGGCGTTGTTCAAACATTTGACAAATCTGAACCTATGTTGAAATGCCAGTCAAAGAGAGTGTCTTTTTTTACCCGAGAGTTATTCAAATCTTCCACTATCCACTTTACACCATCTGTACTAAGATTCAGCGGACCAGCTATCCCATTAGTTGAAGGAGAACTTTCAATTGACATGTCCTTAGTTCCAGCTGCATTAAAAGCGAAAATTCAAATGGCTGAACAGCTGTGGATATGATTTGACACTGGAAAGAACTTCCGATATATTTTAATCATTGGATTGTGCCTTGCTCTAGGACCATTGAAATTGAAAGTATTTCCACTGTTCCATTCATTTACCAGTTGTGACACAGTCTCAGCTTTTTCTGGGAAAGGTAAGAAATCAGCTTGGGACACATGGTTCGTATATGAGGAGTTGTCAGAAGCATTTCTGCAGGTTATCGAGAATCCAAATGAAGGGGAAATTTTAAAAGTGTGAAAAGTAATAGAACGATATATTGATCTTTTGTATGATCGGTCTAGTACAGCTAATATGGTGAATGAGTTAAGGAAACAGTTTTTCACGCAGAAGACAAGAACAATTGACAATATTCCCCCAACACGAGATGCACTTCTTTATTGAACATACGAAACGTGCAGCTTACCAAGGTAGTGTTATTTGGGGCAATTGTTTAGTTGCAAATCAAAGTATGCTTTCACCAGATTTATTTGGTTGGCAAAAACTTGATGGTACCATTCTGGTCTGTGCTTGCTGAAGCTTGAATGTCATGCATGTAAATTCTTGAAAGCAGCATTAAAATGCACAGCATTATGAAACTGCTCACCAGACTGTGAAAGAGAAACTGATTAAGACTATGCTTTCTTTTGATTTTCCTGCATTTGTATCATATTTTAATAATAATTTTAAACTGTTGTTATGTTAAATAGTTACTTGTGAGGTTTTTTTTATTTCTTATCTCATTTCTTAAAAAAGAAATACTCTTTGCACTGATTCAATACTGCATATGTTGGATTTTTTTTCATTTCAGGAAAATTGTGAAATTTTCTAAGGTCATTACCTATAGCTGTGAAAAATAAGAACTCGTCAAAGACGCCACTTTGAGTTGTATTAGACATTTTTTATTTCATAGTTAATGTCACCTGTTACATTAAATAATAAAATGTTTGTATATACGTGCTTGTATTGAAATAATTGATCCATTATTTTTTAATTATTTTTATAACATATTTAAAAACAAACGTCAAATTTTCACATGTTAAACGGCGCCATTTTGAATATTGCCGCCATTTTGAAAATATTATCTATGCACCCAGGTATCAATGATACATTGTAGGCCTTTGTCGATATCAAATTATCCAGTTTCACGGATTTGGTAACTTTCTATCACACAATGATGGTGTATACATATGAATACTGTCAAACTTAGACATTTTGACGCGCCATTTTGAATTTGGACGCCATTTTGATGATTTCTGTGTTATTAGGTTTAAAAAAAATAATAATTGACATATCTTAATTGTGTTTCCTTAAGTTTGTGACATCTTCTGAACTCATTAAAATTGGAAGACTTCATCAAGTGAATTATGTTATACTTATGTCGGCCATCTTGAATTTGGCGGCCATATTGGATTATTTTTTGTGGCTCCATATCTGAATTTTGTCTATACCCCTTAATCTTTCACTATGCCAAGTTTCATGCTTTTACCATAAAGTGATCAATTATTCTGTTAATCGCTGGACTATAATATCCTAGAATTGTTATATATTCTCACCTTCAAAAAGAAAAGGAGCATTCAAATTCATATTTTTTCTAAAACCAGAATGATACTCTGACGTTACATTAGGAATAAGATAAATTATATTTCAATGCAGTTCCTGTTTGAGAAACGACTAATAAAGTAGACGTCCTTGCACTAAAACAAATGGCTTTTGAATTGTTCAAGCCGTCTTCGACTCCTAGCAATTTTTTGCTATTCTTCCCATCAGGAGAGATGGCAATTATGCTATCTGAAACAAAGGCGGCAACGAATATGTTTCCAACAGTATCTGTGCACATGTTTCTCGGCCCTTTCATGACATCGGACGAATATTTCCAAACTGTCTTTCCATTTCTATTTCGACAATAAAGAATGTCTTTTTCATAATCAATAATAAGTGTGTTTTCTCCTATCATATGCACATAGGTTAGTAAATCAATGTCACTTGGGAGAATTTTCAAAATCTTCCCAGAACTATAGTTTATGAAATGAATACCTGTATTTCGAACAGCAGCAGCCAAACAATCTGATTCGACAGATAATCCGAAGACGCAATGTCCTTCTAACAACACGTACTTTACCTTAAAACTTTCTGAATCATATACTTTAATTGATTGTTCTTTATAAAATGATACAGCAATATCGGACTTATTTATGACCGCAAGTCCAAAAGGTTTCGATGTACATATAATATGTTTTTGGTACTCCCCACTTTTATAAAAAAATATGTATTCCTCCTTTTTCTTCGTTTGAGTTGTTTGCCAGGACTACTCGTTCATCTGGCAATATTACACAACAACAAATGTTGATATCAATGTCAAAGGGAAGCTGGAATTTTGTTATAAAAGTTAGTTTGATATTCTCTATTCCTGGTTGAATATTTGATGAGGATTTTACTAGCTGTGATTTCGTTCCCGGGAAGTGCATGTTTGTTGCTATCTTTGTAAGTTCTACATTTCCCATCATTTTCATTTCATGTACAAGTCCATCAATTTCTTTCGCGAACTCTATTCTTACACTGGTCTCCTTCATACCAGTCTCTTCCGTTACACATAACATTGTTTCTTCTTCATGAACAACATGATTGTCTATTTCTTTTAGGGCTAAAAATGCTTGCATATCTGTAGCAATGTCGGTGATGGCAGAAATGTGGTTTTTATATTCTTTCAGAGTGCATATTTTTTTCTGCAGATTAGAAACAGCCTCTTCGATTTTTTGAGATTCTTGAACCATGGTTACATCGATTTGAAGCAGGAGATGTTGTTTTAATTTATCCAAATGAGATGCAATTTCTGTACGTTTGGATTTTACTACTCCGATGAGCAAGTCTTTTTCCTGTTGAAGTTTGTCTACATTATCTATACGATTAGTGTGAAGTTTAGTGGCAAACTCTGTGAGATCTTCGATATGTTTCACAACGCTATGGTAGAAGGCTGATTCCTTCACCCCCTGAACTTCTTTGATTAGTGACTTTATACCTGGACATTCCGAATGCTCAGCGCTTATGCAATCCATACAACAGACTTCTCCATGGACACTGCAATAAAGGTCTAGGGCATTATCATGACTCGAACATACATGATCTATGTTGCGGACAAAATCTGGAAGGGTTGTGAAATTTTCTATTGTTATAGTTTTGTGCATACGGGAAGCTTTTGAAACCTTATGATACTCCATACATTTTGAGCACAAACCTTCATCACAATTTGGGCACCAAAACTCAGCTACGTTTTCTGAATGTTTAGATTCGCATGGTCCGCAGTAAATATTACAAGTAGTCTCTGTTATCATTGCCATTTATAAACAATTAAACTTCTTACATCATGATCTTTAAACTGTTAATCTGAAAAAGAGAATAACTTTATATGATATTACGAGAATATAACGTTAGAAAATGATTGTTTGATTGTTTGTTTAGTTAATATCAAGTGACAAAGATTTCAGAATGAGAAAAATCGGTCCCAGTAAGTCTCGATATACATAAAAAGGACGTCAAACCTATCTCAAACATACTAGATAGATAGACTGCTATTTGCAAATTACAATAAGAAAGTTAGTGGTAGATGTTTTGTCTTTTAACAGGTCATTTAAAGACCCTGAAAAGTCGTTTAAAGGGCAGCGACGGATAAAGGCCCAACAACAAGTCAACTTTAGTAGTGGGGATTTTAATGTCGCTCACCTTGGTCTATGTGAATATTAAACAAAGGACGCAGATGGATTCATGACAAAATTGTGTTTTGGTGATGGTAATGTGTTTGTACATCTTACTTTACTGAACATTCTTGCTGCTTACAATTATCTTTATCTATAATGAACTTGTTTCAGAGGAGAAGATTTTTGAAAAAGATTTCTAAGATTTACGAAAAATGGTTAAAAATTGACTATAAAGGGCAATAACTGCTAAAGGGGTCAACTGACCATTTCGGTCATGTTGACTTATTTGTAGATCTTACTTTGCCGACATTTATTGCTTTTTTAAGAGTTTATCTTTATCTTTAATAATATTCAAAATCATAACCAAAAACAGCAAAATTTCCTTAAAATTACTAATTCAGGGGCAGCAACCCAACAACGGGTTGTCTGATTCATCTGAAAATTACAAAGCACATAGATTTTGACCTGATAAACAATTTTACCGTTACGTCAGATTTGCTTTAAATGCTTTGGTTTTTGAGTTATAAGCCAAAAACTGCATTTTACCTCTATGTTCAATTTTTTCCATGGTTGCCATCCAGGTTAGTTGGCCGGGTCACATCACACATCTTTTAAACTAGATACCCCAATGATGATTGTGGCCAAGTTTGGTTTAATTTGGCCCAGTAGTTTTAGAGAAAAAGATTTTTGTAAAAGATTACTAAGATTTACGAAAAATGGTTAGAAATTGACTATTAAGGGCAATAACTGCTAAAGGGGTCAACTGACCATTTCAGTCATGTTGACTTCTTTGTAAATCATTATTGATGTTTACAGTTTATCTCTATCTATAATAATATTCAAGATAATAACCAAAAACAGCAAAATTTCCTTTAAATTACCAATTCAGGGGCAACAACCCAACAACTGGTTGTCCGATTCATCTGAAAATTTCAAGGTACATAGCTCTTGACCTGGTTAACAATGTTACCCCATGTCAGATTTGCTCTAAATGCTTTGGTTTTTGAGTTATAAGCCAAAAACTGCATTTTACCCCTATGTTCTATTTTTAGCCATGGCGGCCATCTTGGTCGGTTGGCCGGGTAATCGGACACATGTTTTAAACAAGATACCCCAATGATGATTGTGGCCAAGTTTGGTTTAATTTGGCCCAGTAGTTTCAGAGGAGAAGATTTTTGTAAAAGTAAACGACGACGGACGACAGACGCCGGACGCAAAGTGATGAGAAAAGCTCACTTGGCCCTTCGGGCCTGGTGAGCTAAAAAGTCCATAGATTCAATCTAGATAAAATATAGTTATCTTTATATTTCGTTATATTCATTTAACCATTTATACGAAAACGCAAGTTAATATTATATGGCTCATAATTGCATTTAAATTGCCTGTACATGTTTTAAATCATATGTGACTTTTATGTAAGACAAGACAAGACAATATTTCATTTAAGTCTCACCTCTTTATTATATAAAACATACAAATAGTCAATAAAACAACATCATAAAACATACAAGAGCCACTCTAGAAAGAGTCATCATGGTTATGAGAGACTATCTACAATATATACATTATTTACACTAATATTAGCTATATAGAATACATTATACATATATAGATAGACAAGAAGATGTGAAATGATTGCCAATAAAACAACTCTCTACAAGTAGAAATTTACTTACGGCATTCAACAATGAGCAAACCCATACCAGATAGTCAGCTATAAAAGGTCCCGAATCTCAAATGTAAAATATTTCAACAGAGAAAACTTTCGGCCTACCTAGTCCTACCTAACGTACAAATAATGAACGAAAAAAATACACATGTATGTAAACGACAACCACTGAAGTACAGACTCCTGACTCGGGAAAGGCACATTTATACAGGCCTAGGATATACAGAATGTGGCGGGGTTAAACATGTTAGCATGACATTGTGCAATGCAAACTGATACAGTATCCGACCTATTGTAGATCCATGAAAGTGCATATAGATCCATGATATAAAGTTCATGAGCGTGCAGAGACGGCCCTATTCGGATCGCTGATGGCTGCGCATTTAGAAGTCCGAAGGTTGCACCTCCAAAATTGAAATGAGAAAAATGAGAGCCACCATGGAACACCATTAGTAAATACCGGTATTGTATTCCAATATCTATCATTGGTATTCATTAGGTCTAACGCAATATTGTCCATGTATTTGGCGCACATGGCATCTTTTATTTTCTTTGTTTACATATATAAATGTCTGTCTTATAAATTGCATGATACAGGTATATATTGACTCAAAAGTTACGCGAAGGCTGCAAATGTCAAGGACAAATTTCAACTCTATTTTCAGAGACATGACTTGTTAAAATAGATCGATCTGCGATTTAATATGCATGTGCAATGACAGCAGTACTGTACGCTCACAATCACAGTTTGAAAACATTAGATATGATCAAATCGGTGTTGAGAAATGTAGTTCTTAACATAGGTTTTATACTTTTGCTCTGTGATTTTAAAATTATATTCAAACTAAAGAGTTATATAAAAATATGAAAAATGATAAATACTCACAAAATATGAAATTTGATTCATTATGTAGGACGATGTAATAGAGAAGCAAAGTACGCATATCCGGGAAATTGTACATATAATCTATTATGTATACATGTAGGTAACAATAAGATAATAGCTTTGTTAATAGCATAATGCCATTGTTATTTAAGATAAATAGTTGTACGGTCAAACTTTACAAAATCTTGCTTTCAAAAATGACTCTTATAAATCTTAAAACTTTGCCTTTTAAGAGTAGAAAATAACATTAATAGAATCGTTGACCGTTTGTTACATATAAGGGCGTTTTTCAATAAAAGCGTAACTTTCAGACCTAAAAAAAAATAGGAAAGCAACTTGTCTAAAATTTAATTTCAAGAGTTATTTTGAATACCTCTATTATAGACCTGTTTGTAAACAAAAAGTGCAATCTTTAATATTCTTTAAAATGATATTATTTTCATAATTTGTGTACTGTTTCGTAGGGGACTTTTGTCTCCTACGAACCTTTTTCTAAACACACATATTTTTTGCAATTTTAAATATTTCCTATAGACATTCCAGTTTGTTTACTTTAAATACTAGAAAAATCTCATTTTTTTCTGAATTGGAAAACCATTTGTATCGATAAAGATTAGACAGTACTTCACATATGAAGGTACAACTCATGCTACGTAGTGGACATTGTGATGCGTTTCGTAGTGGACAAAAAGTTTCGTAGTTGACATCAACCCTATTATATGTTAATAAAAACATGATAAAAATTACATGAAACGAACCTTTGTTATTTGTTTTGCACGAATATAATTGAAAAAAGATTTAAAAACAAAACTGCATGGTAGTTGTAGTGTCCACTTCGAAACGTTTTTCTCCCATACTTGTTTCGTAGGGGACCGTTTCGTCGGGGACGTATTCGCATGTTTTATTTTTTTCCCACAATCCCTATACTGATCTATACTGCAATAGTAACAAGACTGATTGTATTCATCAAAGCATTTATTAAGCTGTACACTGATATTTTTTTCATAATTTTAAAACCAGATACTGAAGGAGATTTGACTCGTTTTGTAGTGGACATTAGCAAAAATATGGTATCACTCTGGTCCATTTGATGTGCTCAATTTTTCTTACCAACAATTTAATTGCCGTTATAACAGCATCACTTCTTTTGTAAGACCCTAATGTTTATATCTCTTGCAAACAAAAATTACATTGATTATAAAAAAAAACTGTTTATTGGCAAATCTTAATGACTTCGTTTCGTAGTGGGCATTTGGTGAGGGACACACCTTCTGAAATTAAAAATCCTATATTGAAAGCTGTTTATTAAAATATGTTGGCTCTGAACACACTTTTGAATTATTAAAGTACTTATGTAAAGTAAAAATAACATTTATTTTTTCATTTTTTTACGATATTATTGAGTATGAATGTTGAACAGGTGGTTTAGGGACATGCCATTTTGGTTGTTTTGGACCATTCAGGAGTCAATATCTTATCAATCCCTCTAAAAATAAACAGTTTCTTTGCTTAAAAATGTTAAATCTAATTCAATGTACTGACTGCACAAAAATTTACTTGCAAAGATCAAACACATTTTTTTTTAAAATGGCTAGGACAAGATAATACGTTTTTATTGAAAAACGCCCATAAAAGTTGTTGTCGTTGCCTTAGCTTTTTAATTAGTAATTATAGTTTGACTTGGTAACAGAGGCGGATTTAGGGGGGCAGGAGCCCCCCCCCCCCACCCCTTTTGGTGACAGGAGGATTTGTTTTTAATCGATTTTTTATTTTTATGGACCGAAAGGACAGATTGTTTATTTTCTGCACTGTTGAAGCATAATTTTTCATATTCATTAATACAAAGGACAGATTATTTATTTTCACAATTGTATGTACTAGTATAATATTTGAAAACACACAATTTTTCATATTCATTTTTTTATTCGTAAATAAATAATATATGTATAGTCAGGTCATTAAATACCATTTAATCAGAACTAATCCTCTTCCTCTGGAGATGCTGGAAGTGAATCTTCGAAATTCTTTTTTTTCTTCCGCCTAATTTTTTTCCTTCGCTGTTTTTTTGTTTCACAAGATGTCGCTTAGATTTTTAGAATATGATATCGAACAGTTTATACGCTTTTGAAACCAACTCTGCTTAACCGAATACTTTCCCAAATAAGAGTTATCTCCCCGAACACTGTTTTTCTTGTTATCTCTAAGGCTTTGCAACCGTATAAGAAACCGACAAATTTATTTTTCCAAATTGCTCATTATCTCCTCAGGATGTTCTGTTTTATTTTGACCGAAGCCGTATGTAGATTCCATATGGGAGTTATCCCCCCTTTTATGTTTGATACAAGAATATGCATTTCTAACTGGTAAACCATAAGTGATAGAGACCTAGGGTCTTTTGATTTGAGATCCTTGGTCCAAAAAAATGAAAATAAGGTCAAGGTCAAAGGTCAAGGTCATATTTTAAATTTTGATTTTGGTTTATTTTCACTTATTTTCGAAAGCCATATAACTTATCGACAAATTATTTTTACTAAATTATTAGTTGCGACATGTAGTAACACATAAATTTTAGTCGAAAGAGTACGTAGACATTTGATGCCAGTTTTGCCCCCTTTTATATCTAATATTAGTTGTAAGGTAATACAACTCATTAACAATATATAGTAGAGGCCTAGAGTCTTTTGATTTGATGTCCTTGGTTGATGACCTCGAAATTGAGCTCAAGGTCAAAGGTAAATGTAACGTACTAGATTTTGACCTTTGCTTTTACCTCATATGTACACATGATCAAGACATGGGACTATTTAGATTATGTTGCAAGGAATGTGATCTAGAAAAAGACAACCGGAAGTGACCTTTTGTAAACCGGAAGTAGCTATATCTTGTACTTAATTAATGAAAAAGTATATAGAACCATATATTTTTGGAATCAGTGTCAAGTAAACAATAAAAAATTACCGGAAGTAGCATATTTTAAACCGGAAGTAAATAATGATTTCCCTTATTTATATCTTTTTGTATAGAAACCATATGTTTTTGGAATAAGCGTACAATAAGCTGTCATTTGACGCTAAAATTGACATTTTAAACCAAATTTTAATATTTTCATATAAAAAAATGTCTTAACTGGTGGAAAGACCATCAATGGTTCTCTGAACAATTGGTTTTTAATTTTAATTTGCTATTGTTTTAATTAATTGTTGTAATCATTGTATACAAATTTAATGATTCAGCTCAGCTTTGGGCGCTGTGATTAGCAATACAAACTATTATAATTCTCATTCTAATTCCATGAAAACTATAAAAAAAATAATAGGTGTTAGTTAAAAATGACTTGACCGAACGCCAATGCATTTGAATCGAAGTGCTTTGGTGACTTTTGATATGTTTTTCCCCTGAAATAAAACAATTGATCTGTTTGATAGAACAACCTCTTATCCTGAGCCTGGATATGGGATATGATAACAGCCAGCAACTGCTAAAAAGGGGGGGATAAAACAAATATTTCAGAGGCATTACTCTAAAACTAGTTGTTTGATTTTCCCTAAATTTTTTTTGAAATACATATTGTTATGCTGATCACTTCGGCATTTTAAACTTTTGGCAAACATTTTTTTTATTCAAAGCTAAAGAGATTCCAGAAAAGAAAAATATTAAAATTGCAGGTGAAATTACTCTAAAACAGGTTGGTGGATTTTTTCCAAACTATCGGGGTGCATAACATTTTCCTGCTTTTTCATGATAATTATCGCTTCATATATATAAGAAAACTAGATATGACCCATATGTTATATTTTTTAGACACGAAGGCTGACCAATATTACAAAATCTAATGTTGACGCCATATACATAATTAAAAGCACTCTTACTTTGGCTCAATCCATTGGCAAATTTGCATTAGAAGAAACGGTTCACGAAGAATAGTTTACGGACGACGGACGCATAGTGACCATAAGCCAAAAGAACTATACAAATCTTTTGAATCTGTGCAATATTAGTTATCTTCTGACACTGATTTTATATTTTTTACTGTTAAATTTATTGATATAAATAGCTTATTGATGATACAGATATGGAAAACAAATTATAATTATTAAAACTATTATTTTTATTTAAATTTTGTTTGGATATCTGTATAAGACTCCATAAACAATAGGTTTTGATTTTTAAATATTTGTAATTAATATCTACAATAATCTTCGGTAGCCAAGAGTTATGATCGACTCCTATCCTGTATCGTAATCCTTGGCTAGAAAATATGTAAAACGTAATGTAGAACATGTTAAGTCCTACATTCTGTTCTTACTTATATTTTGACATAAGACAAGATCATGTTCTCTCTGACACTTTATAATGTCTACTTAATCCACTGACACTGGCTGTGCACTGATTGTTATTTTTGAGTCCTTAGTTCTTTGTTTCGATCTGACGAGTCGAACCCTTTTCAACTGATTTTTTTAGTGTGTTCTTATGTTGTGCTGTTACAGCACAGTCTCGTGTATGAAATAGTTGGGCACACTTAAAACATGCTTAACCCCGCCATTTTCTGTATGCGACCGTTCTATTGCAAGAGCCTGTCAATTCAGTAGTTGTCATTTTTTTCTGTTCATTATATTCGTTTTTCGTTTATTGTTTTGTACATAAATCAGGTCGTTTGTTTTCCAGTTTTTCATGTTATGGACGTTGCTAGCTTGCTATGCGGTATTGGGTTTCTCGTTTTAGAAGATCACAATATCATAGTTGCTAACCAAAACGTCATCTGGTCTAGAGGTCTCTCATTTGCAATCATACCATATCTATGAGTCCAATTACAGATTAAATAATGTACATATGCTACTTCTGTGAAATTTCAGTTTTCTTTATTGTTGGCTTCTATTTATTTCTAAAACTAAGCTGATGGCTATTCGTATACATTGGTAGTGCACACTTATCTGAGCTTAACGATAGTTATACATGACCAGGGATCGGTTTCGATTTTAAAGCTTATGTCTTTCTCTATCCAAACAACATCGCCAAGTTTTAACTCTAGTATGGCTAATCCAATTCCAGTATGCCAGTCTGATGGATCCCCTATGTGTGCTGCAATATATATTTTCGACATCTCTGAACCATTCTTCTGAACTGAACAGTATTTGTTCCCGACACCTGATGTTATACGAACAAATACTTGGTAAAGACCAGGGTTTTCACACGTGAATTGTCCACTAGAAATAAACGATGACAGCTCATTGATCCCGATATTGTCCTGAATACTAGGGAACTTTATAATTCCTGTCAAGGGTCCACTTTGCGCTACACAGGATGTCAGCAACACTGGAAAAAATAGCAAAATAAAAAGTCAACTAGGTTGCATGTGTGTGTACGAGTTCTTGTGTCTGGTTTTATTAAGAACAGAACTATTATTTTCTAGTTTGGATAAAACTCATATGAGGGTTTACGTCAAAAAGGAAGATACTTAAAAGCAACCACAGGACACCTTCAAGTCAATATAAGGCCTTCGTCATTAAGTATAAATAAGTGCCAGAAAAGTTGGGAAAAAATGACGATTATTATTTAGATTCTTCGGAACTTTCTAAATTGTGTAAATTTAATTGATAAAGTTGGTAAAAAAACGTTTCTTAAATTTCTAACTCGTTATACGGTCTTCAACACGGAGCTTTGGCTCACACCGAACAGCCTGCTATAAAGGTATAAAAGCCTCAAAATGACTAGCTATCTAACTTGCTCAAACAACCTAGCTAACTCCTTTAAACGACTTAGATTTCGTCTCAACAACTTCGCTTAAAGTGGTTTGAACAACTTAACTTTGTTAAAGTGACTTAGCTTACTCGTTTTAGCGACTTAGCTACATTCTCAATTCCTTGACTTAACAACAGAATGCATTGCACAGAATGGATTAGGGAGGACCTAAATATATAACCAATCGTTATACTAGTTTAAACTTCTATGTTGTTAGACCTCTGTTCGTTGAGGTTTGTGGATTAAATGGTTTGTGCAAGCGGTTTATAGCCTTGCCTTGTAGCTGATTTTATTAGGTCGTCAAAAACGTGTATGTTTCACGAATGGTTTATCAGATGTACCTGTATCGTTCGTTTCATTGACTCCATTCAATTTGGCTTTCAATGTAGAGTTCAGTATTCTTTCAAAACCATACACTTGGGATGTCAAGTTAGCACTGATAACGTTTTGATTGTTTTCTAAATTCCGAAATTGTGTGGTTACTTTTGTTTCCAATATCCTTGTTTTATTATAAAGCGCTAAAAAATCCTGACTGCGAGCTTGCTCATTTACAAGTAAATTCTGAGTTTGCGCAGAAACACTATGAAGTTGTTGTTGCATACTGTATAAATTACGAAGTGGCTCAATATTTTTCAGATTTTTCAAGTCCAAAACATCGCGACTAAGTTCTATGGATTTATTATCAAGCTTATCCTCCAGTGCTTTTAATTTAACTCCAAGCACATTGTTTGAATTTTCAACAATGTCGAGCGATTTCTCCAGTGCCATCGTCTTGTTTCTCAAAACGTTCAGTTCAATGTCTTTGTTGGTATACTTGGTTAGTAATGTTTTAAACTTCTGTCCTAATTCAGTATAATTTTTCTCAAGATTTCGATATCTTTCTTCAAGTTGTGATATGTTAGTAAAATTCATTCGTTTCTCAAATTCATCAAACTTTTCCTGAATCTGTGTTGTCAGCAAATTAATTGTCTTGTCTGTATCGTGTCGAAGTTTGTCAGTTTCATGACGGGCTTGTTCAGTTTCGCTATGCAGATGTTCAGTGGTTAGTTGCTGTGTCTTTTTCTCCTCGTAAAACTCGGCCACAGTTAGATATTGGTTGGCTACTACACTTTGGACTCCGGAACCTGAAGGTTGTTGTTGGTTTTGCTGTAATAGAAATCCAAGATTCAAGACCGGTTGACTAACAAACAAAACCACAATTATGAACATGTTTCTTCGAACTCGAATAACCACATAAAATGAAAAACGCGTAATCAAAAATTATGTTTCGTCGCAAACGTTTTATCTTTATATTATCAAAAGTGGTTATATAAATATCTATTTTTATCAGTGTCTGATAAAATTGTTCATGGTCATGTTTTAAAATTGAGATGACTCATTAAATAACGTAAAGAGGTAATTTTTAACAAATTAAAGCTAAATTTTTAAAATTTTAAAATGGAATCAAAATTTCTTGTGTAAATCATCAGTTTAATAAGCAAATCATAACGAACAATTCTCCCGATAAAACATCGGTGCTCTGATCCAGCTATTTCTTAGGTAGACAAACATTATTTTTTCATCCCATTTTCAATATTGATTTATTATACAACTTATGTAAGGTATTTATATAAACTTGACTTCACAAGGATTAAAATGTAGAACGACGTCATTTTCATCATTATGTAAACCACATATATATATACCAGTATTATTTATTTCTTTTTTAAAATCACCAAATACGAGGAATGACACAAACAGAGGAAAACAGAGATCATTTCATTTTTCAAAGTTTATTCAAACTTTTCCTAGGCTATTGTAAGCCCATACGATATTTTTAACCTGATGAAATCAATTTTGTGTAAAATAAGGTCAAATTTTCTGATACTCGTTAAAATTTAGAATTGTTGACGTATTTTTCCTTTCGACAGAAAAAGAACACAACAGAGACCAAAACCAGAAAGATCTCATATTGTAATTTGAAGATGGAGAAAGTATCTGATGAATGTCTGTGTCAAAAAGGGGGAATAATTGTGAAAGTGACCATCACCTTATACTTCGAAGTAATAAACTTAAACTGAGAAAGGTAGTCAGACCACAACATAATAGAAAAGCATATAACATCCACCGCCTTTAAGACAACCTATTAAGACAAAAAGTTTTATTACGAATACCACTTAACATGATCTAAGAAAATGAGTTCAAGGTCAGATAAACTAAACTCGAAATACATATACACCTAACAATCATTTAATATACCAAATATAGTTGACCTGTATTGCGTACAGTTTCTAAGAAACAGGCTTAATTAAGCAAGAAAACTAAACATTGACCAATGAACCATGAAAGTGAGGTCAAGGCCAGATGAACCATGCCAGATAGACACATAAAAATCAATAAATACATTAAATATAGTTGCCCTTTTGCTTATAATACTGTTTTCTTTGTTTAAGGGGAGATTAATTACGAATTTTTATCTATAGGATCTGTAAACGAATGGACTAACATAAAGGTGGAAATTTGGACATTACAACTGACACAGGCAATTGTCATCTTTCTGAAACAAAAATTGCATTTAAGTTTTATATATCTAGTGGATGTTACGCCACACAACTGTCCAAATTGCAAGTTAATCTGTACTCAAAGTAGTTTTAAGGTGTGAATACAGCCATCTTTGTCCATTTATTATGATGAACATTAATCGTTGGCAAAATGTTTGGCTGTATGGGATATAAAATTACGCAGCTACATGCGGTAAGAATTGGGACGTTAAATCCAACGCCTGGAAGTCTCCGAACCCTAAATAACTTTTGCAACTATGTGGCCCGTCTTTTCTTTGTCCCCTAGGCGACAATTCATGTATGCAGTCACTCTAAATGCACTCAGCTAGGCCTTAAAACATCTTTAACTTCAAAGGTTGTCTGTTTTCCGAGTAATTTTCGCATTGTGAGCACAGCCATTTTCTCTTATTGGTTATGTCGAACCTAAACTTGACTTTTGCGTAATTTGCCTAGGCTAAGACTTATGAGACTTGAAAGGGGAAGATAAAATACATCAATATGCATATGCATAACTAGGTTGTGAATAATTTGTCTAGTTTCAGAACAAAAAACAACATGATAATATACTCATTCCTAACATTTACTCAGCTGACCATCCAAATCCACAATTAAATCTGTGTTTGTGTTATTGTCACGTGATAGTTGTGTTAATAAAGTCTTTACATTGTATAATGGATTAACACTAATAGAAGTGGGACATTTAAAGACGTATCGTATCCGTAACTGATACGTTGACGTATCTAAATAAACTCATCATAGATACCAGGACTAAATTTAGTATATACGCCAGACGCGTGTTTCGTCTACAAAAGACTCATCAGTGACGCTCGAATCCAAAAAAGTTAAAAAGGCCAAACAAAGTGCGAAGTTGAAGAGCATTGAGGACCAAAATTCCTAAAAGTGTTGCCAAATTCAGCTAAGGTAATCTATGCCTGAGGTAGAAAATGCATAGAAACACAGAATAGATAAAATGGTAAATACATATCAACAACGCAGAAATTAGCTCACATATATAATAACAACTCATAAATTAGCTCACATATAATGAATAGAAACGCAGAATAGATAAAATGGTAAATGCATTTCACATGAAACGAAAGAGAGTTTTAGAGAATACTCAGAACAGTTATAATTACAACTGTTGTATGACAGTTTAGAAAAGTTCTATGACAGATTATTTCTGACAGTTCTAACGAGAAGTTAGAAGTGAACTCCACTGTATACTCGCATGTTATACTCCATCATTCAAATTCTAATTTCTAAAAAACAAAATGGTTAAATATAAATAAATAGAGAAGATAAGAAAATAATGTATGAAATTTACATTTTTTCAATGTCATTCGATTTTTTTTCAATGTCATTCGATTTTTTTTCAATGTCATTCGATTTTTTTTCAATGTCATTCGATTTTTTTCAATGTCATTCGATGTCAATGTCGAGGGTATCACAAGCCCAGTAATCAGCACTTTTTGTGGTGACATGAATTGTCATTGATATGGTTATATCTATAAATTTATAAATTTACTGTTTTTTTGAAAAAAACTAAGGCTTCTCTACCTCAGGCATAGATTACCTTAGCTGTATTAGGCAAAACTTTTAGGAATTGTGGCCCTCTTGCTCTTCAGCTTCGTACTTTATTTTGCCTTTTTAACTTTTTTTGGATTCGAGCGTCACTAATGAGTCTTTTGTAAACGAAACGCGCGTCTGGCGTATTTACTAAATTTAGTCCAGCTGGTATCTATATATGATGAATTTATTCATATCCGCGATCGTACGTATAATATCCTAGAATTGTTATATATTCTCACCTTCAAAAAGAAAAGGAGCATTCAAATTCATATTTTTTTTTCTAAAATCAGATTGATACTCTGACGTTACATTAGGAATATGATAGATTATATTTCAATGCAGTTCCTGTTTGAGAAACGACTAATAAAGTAGACGTCCTTGCACTAAAACAAATGGCTTTTGGATTGTTCAAGCCGTCTTCGACTCCTAGTATTTTTTTGCTATTCTTCCCATCAGGAGAGATGGCAATTATGCTATCTGAAACAAAGGCGGCAACGAATATGTTTCCAACAGTATCTGTGCACATGTTTCTCGGCCCTTTCATGACATCGGACGAATATTTCCAAACTGTCTTTCCATCTCTATTTCGACAATAAAGAATGTCTTTTTCATAATCAGTAATAAGTGTGTTTTCTCCTATCATATGCACATAGGTTAGTAAATCAATGTCACTTGGGAGAATTTTCAAAATTTTCCCAGAACTATAGTTTATGAAATGAATACCTGTATTTCGAACAGCAGCAGCCAAACAATCTGATTCGACAGATAATCCAAAGACGCAATGTCCTTCTAAAAACACGTACTTTACCTTAAAACTTTCTGAATCATATACTTTAATTGATTGTTCTTTATAAAATGATACAGCAATATCGGACTTATTTATGACCGCAAGTCCAAAAGGTTTCGATGTACATACAATATGTTTCTTGTACTCCCCACATTTATCAAAAATATGTATTCCTCCTTTTTCTTCATTTGAGTTGTTTGCCAGGACTACTCGTTCATCTGGCAATATTACACACGAACAAATATTGATATCGACATCAAAGGGAAGCTGAAATTTAGTTAAAAAAGTTAGTTTGATATTTTCTTTTCCTGGTTGAATATCTGATAAGGTTTTCACAAGATGTGATTTCGTTCCAGGGAAGTGCATGTTTGTTGCTATCTTTGTAAGTTCAACATTTCCCATAGATTTCATTTCTTGTACTAGTTCTTCGATTTCTTTTACAAACTGTATTCGTACACTGATCTCCTTCATACCCGTCGCTTCCTTAACAGATAACATTGTTTCTTCTTCATGAACAACATTTCTGTGTATTTCTTTTAGGGCTATAAACGCTTGAATATCTGTAGCAATGTCAGTGATGACAGAAATGTGGTTTTTATATTCTTTCAAAGTGCATATTTTTTTCTGCAGAAGGGAAACCGCTTGCTCAATTTGTTGGGATTCTAAATTTATGGTCGAGTCTAGCTCTTGTAGGAGATGTGCTTCTAATTTATCCAAATGAGATTCAATTTCTGCACGTTTGGATTTTACTTTTCTGATGAGCAAGTCTTTTTCGTGTTGCAGTTTATCTACATTATCTTTACGATTAGTTTGAAGTTTGGTGGCAAACTCTGTGAGATCTTCGATATTTTCCACAACGCTATGATAAAAGGCTGATTCCTTGACCCCCTGAACTACTTTGTTCAGTGACGTTATACCTGGACATTCCGAATGCTCAGCGCTTATGCAATCCATACAACAGACTTTTTCATGGACACTGCAATAAAGGTCTAGAGTATTGTCATGACTCGAACACACATTATCTATGTTGCGGACAAATTCTGGAAGGGCCGTAAAATTTTCTATTGTTATAGTTTTGTGCATACGGGAAGCTTTTGAAACCTTATGATACTCCATACATTTTGAGCACAAACCTTCATCACAATTTGGGCACCAAAACTCTGCTACGCTAGTGGAATGTTGAGATTCGCATGGTCCGCAGTAAATATTACTCTCTGTTATCATTGCCATTTGTAAACAATTGATGCTCTTAACTTGTTTTATATCATTTTTATTGTATGTGTTACACGTTGATCTCTTTTAATACATTCATGTTTCTTGGCGATATCTATAAATCTTGAATTTTGAACTGTAAATCTGAAAAAGAGCATGACGTACATGACATGAAGCAAATATAACGTCAGAAAATAAATGTTTGGGGGTTTGCTTAAAACGTCAAGTGAAATTAACAAATATGACATGACGGTTCTTCAAAGTTAGTTCAAGATTGCTCTAACAATGACTATCAGACCTTAAAGCATTCTCGGAATAATAAAAAAAAATGAACTGCTATGCAGGCAAATGAGGGTAAAAAAGGGGCAGAAATGTTGCTTTTCAACTGGCCATTTACGGATCCATAAAAGGTGTTACAAGGGCTGAGGCGGATCAAGGGTTTTGTAAAAGAGGTCAACCAGTCAGCTATAGGAGTGGGACTTTTAAACGTCTATAAATCTTATATGTAGCTCCGTAAGGGTCCCTAAAATAGGCATCCTAATGGTTCTTTAACGTGCAGAATTTGTCATTTGCTGTATAATTAGAAAATTGCAGGTTTCAAGTCGAGATGAGAAAACTGAACGAAAATTTAGCCCATGGACCAACATTTCTAAAAACAGTATCCCAATCAGCATTCATGTGTACCGTACGTAAACGCAACGTTTTCAATGTATTTAAGAGATAACTGTATTGTATTTGAAGCTTTAAGGACGTCCATCGGTAGTTTTACTGTCGCAAATTTAGTTTACCTGGCGACGCGGAGCAGAGACAGGTAAACGGGTTTTTGCGACAGTAAAACTACCGATGGACGTCCGCAAAGCTTCAAATACAATACAGTTATCTCTATTCTAATGCAAAACAAGTTCATAATTAAATTTCAGTCATTATTTCAGTGTAAAATCTTCATTAAAGAAAATTCCGCGAAAAGATGTTATCTTCTTTGGTCCCTACACTAGGTGACGTCATAGGTATGCTTCCGGCGTCAAACATACACAACGGGCGTTTTCTGGCTATTGTGCCGCTTCACAATGTAATAAAATTTAATAAAAAGAAGAGTTAAAGGCGCAACAAGTGAGTTTTTTGTTTATTATTGAAGAAATAACATGTTTATACATTCCGAAATTTTTACAGACAAGGAGATAGAGAATTTTACGCTTGCTCTCATCCAAACAGAACAATTGTTACAAATTAATTGCATTAGAATCACACATTTACGTGTTTCTGAATCTTTGTTTACCTATCTACTCTAATATGTGATATTACACGATGAAAAAAGGCCTCCCTGTGATTTTGAGAGGAAGAACAACTAGAAAAGCTGGACCTTTTTGCCTTTTGTGTGTTTTTGTGTCGTTCACGTACTGACTTTGTGCCATTGATCCTTTGTTTCTTTTTATGGTCGAGTCTTGATCTTTTAGGAGATGTTTTTCTAATTTATCTAATTGAGATGCAATTTCTGCACGTTTGGATTTTACTACTCCGGTGAGTAAGTATTTTTCCTGTTGCAGTTTGGCTACATTATTTTATGTATTTTTGCTATACACGTACTGTCTTTGTGTCATTGATCCTTTGTTTTTTCTCTCTCTTTTATTTAGGTAAAACAATTCAGAGACAATAGCCCGTTAAGTTTCATCATAACAAATGGACAAATATGGCCGTATGTTTACCCCAAAAACTACTCTGTGTACAGACTTACCTGTGCTGTTTGGAAAGTTTAAATGCCTAGCATCCACCAGATATATAAATGTTAAATGCATTTTGTGTTTAAGAATGATAAAATCTTTCTTAGTTTTTGATGGGCATTGTTTTTTCCTTTCTGCAGAAGGTGTGAAAATAAACAATAACTTTGATACAGTCCACTCACTGACTCAGATAAAATCTTTAAACCATCTATGCGTCATTTTGGTCTTTTGTGGATAGTTGTCTCATTGGCAATCATACCACATCTTCTTTTTTTATATAGTTGTGAAGATAACTCTTGTCCATGTCAATTAATATGATTAAGGACAATCAAAACAATACAAACCGGTTTGTTACTTGAGGGAGCATCTCATAGTTGTGCGTACCTCATCTTATTTAATTTTCACACCTTTTGCATGAAGGAAACAAAATGCCCATGAAAATCAAAACGGGATTTTATCTTTCTGAAACACAAAATGCATGTAACTTTATTATATCTAGTGGATGCAAGGCATTAAAACTTTTCCAACTTCACAGGTAAGTCTGTACTCAGAGTAATTTTTGGCATGTAAATACCGCCATATTTGTCCGTTTGTTATGACGAACCTTAAGTTTCCTATCAATGTGGTGCTCGCCTTTAGAGCCACAACACCTATGACACTGCTTATAAGTTATAAGCAAACTCACATATTATTTTACACAATGTTTGATAAACGTGGAATAACTATTTGTTTTTTTAAATAAAAGATATTCTTAAACCATATTCCTCTTTCTGCTTTCAAATGACTTCCATAATCTGAAATAATATATATATTTATTCAATATATACTGGCCAAACTTCATGGCCAAACTTCAACTATTTTAACCAAGAAATGCAGTTCATAACATAGGTAATATTATACGATCTAATATTCTCGGTCTCTGTGATTTGAAAAGTATATTCAGACAAAAGAGTTATTATAAATATATACTCACTGTCAAATATTAAAATTGGTTCATTATATAGGACGATGAAAAAGTACCGAAGTACGCAAGGACAATATTGCACATCCGGGAATTGTAAATTATAATCTATATATATCTTATAGGGAAAACGGTACTATTTATTCTGCCATAGGCGACAATACTAACATTTTCTAAATTTACCAGTTTTTATAATAAAAACCTGGATAAAACAGTTATGTGTGGTGTTAGAACTTTATTACTGTATTCTAAAAATTGAAGCCAAATAGTATCATGACCAATTTCCAACGGAGCTGGTTTATGTTATCCATGCCCACCGTCATTTTGCACCAAATTTATGAAATTTTGGAAGCCTTTTCGAATAATTCTCTAGAAAATATTTCAATAGGTTTTAAAATTTATATTATAAATTTACACACTGCAGTTATTCATAGATAAATAAAAAATATATTGTACCCTTACATCCAATCACAGCGCTCATAATTTGACTTCCTTCACCTGTCTTGGGTACACAAAAGGCCAACCTAATGCTGGGAAAATTAAATACTACCGTTTTCCCTATACTGCGACACAAAGCAATAAAGAATTCTTATGACACCATTAATGCAATACTGGGTTATTGTGGAAACCTTGACTATAACTAATACTTGTATGTCCCCATTGCTTAAAGAAACATGGATAATTGTATGTCCCCACCCCTAAATGCTGATTTACCTCTTTCTCTACTTCTTTCAGATAAGGCTTAACAAACAACCTGTATCCATCTATATCTTATCTCATCTCAAAAGAAAAATAAACATTTCCATTTAAACAGATAAAAATGACAGTTCCATTCAATTTGTATACATTTTATCCAAAATTTACAACATAAGCACAAATTCAAGATTTGTCATACTAATCTCCAGTCCATGCTTTAGTATATGCCATATTGTGGTTCAAAATTTCAGAGATGGTTATAAAATCCATTATTCTGTCTTGAGATGATAAAAACAAGGATATTAGACACTCAAAACATTAAACCTGTAAAATACTCAGCTGTAAAGTTGCCTTTGTTGCCTGTATTAATCTATGAAAAAGCTGAATTATGTCCCTTGGAAGTATTGAATTCAAACAAAAGTCCTTTCAAACAGTACAAAATGACAAATTATATGTGCCTGATATAATAAAAGATAAAAACTACAAAATGAAGCACTATTGAAATATTTGCTGCATGAATTGCCAACAATGTGAGCAATTCTTTACACAGGAGAGTATAAATTCTATCTAAATTTAGCCTCAAGTGGGCCTCTTTTTTTCTTTGAAGAGCAATTCTAACAGTGAAAATACTTCTAGTATGACCAAATACTGCCTTACTATAAAAACAGTACAAACTTAACCAGACAATATCCAATTTTAACAGATTGTGTCAAGGGAAATACCCAATTGAAACATTTAGGGAATTACACAGCAAAAAAGGCAAATATTTCAGTTAAAAATATTTGTCGCGACTTGAATTCTGGGTTTTCGAATTGAATTAATCTTTGCGAAAGGTGAAAACAAATACAAAAGAACAATAGTTTGGTGCCATTTATACAATATAGTTAATATTGGCCCCCTAGAATAAAGTTTTATATCAGTACCCATCAATTTGACTTATTATGATGACTCAGCACTTTTCTCAACACAGTACTGTCCTCAGATAAAAAATTCTATTCTTTGTGATAAAAATCAAATGCTCTTATCAAATGCTTCAAAATAGTATAATATGACTGAAGTCTGATTGATGTTGATTTCCCTTGCTATCTTGAGTATAGGGAAAACGGTACTATTTATTCTGCCATAGGCGACAATACTAACATTTTCTAAATTTACCAGTTTTTATAATAAAAACCTGGATAAAACAGTTATGTGTGGTGTTAGAACTTTATTACTGTATTCTAAAAATTGAAGCCAAATAGTATCATGACCAATTTCCAACGGAGCTGGTTTATGTTATCCATGCCCACCGTCATTTTGCACCAAATTTATGAAATTTTGGAAGCCTTTTCGAATAATTCTCTAGAAAATATTTCAATAGGTTTTAAAATTTATATTATAAATTTACACACTGCAGTTATTCATAGATAAATAAAAAATATATTGTACCCTTACATCCAATCACAGCGCTCATAATTTGACTTCCTTCACCTGTCTTGGGTACACAAAAGGCCAACCTAATGCTGGGAAAATTAAATACTACCGTTTTCCCTATAGATAACATTTGTTAACAGCTTTAATGAAATGAAATGCAAATTGGTTATGATTTGAATGTGAATTTAAATGTATATGATAAATAAGTGATTGCAATACAATCTGAATGTAAACAAGAAAGTTGTGAAAGTCAATCTGAACATATTTGACAAAAATGTGAAATTCAATATAAGAAAGTTGTGAATCTTAATGAATGTAATAAAGGTGTAAAATTCAATCTAAAACAATATACGAAAATTTTGAAAATCAATCCGAACGTATAATAAAGTTGTGAAATTATATATGAAAAACTCTTAATGAACATAATAAAGTTGTGAAATTCAATCTGAATGTATATAAGAAAGTTGTGAATCTGAAGTTCTGAACGTATATAATAAAGTTGTGAAATTCAATCTGAATGTATATAAGAAAGATGACAATCTGAAGTTCTGAATGTATATAATAAAGTTGTGAAATTCAATCTGAATGTATATAATAGTTGACAATCTGAAGTTCTGAATGTATATAATAAAGTTGTGAAATTCAATCTGAATGTATATAAGAAAGTTGACAATCTGAAGTTCTGAACGTATATAATAAAGTTGTGATATTCAATCTGAATGTGTACATGAAAGTTGACATTCAATCTGAATGTATATAAGAAAGTTGACATTTAATCTGAATATATATTCAATACATTTTCAAAATATGAAAGATTGTACATTAAAGCGAAGCAACCAGCATTGACGATGTAATTGCACTAAAGTAAAAAGCTTTTGGATTTTTCAGGCCGTCTTCGACTCCCAATAGTTTTTTGCAAGTCTTCCCATCAGAAGAGATGACAATTAAGCCTTGCGAATCACATGCAGCAACGAATATGTTTCCAAAAACATCTGTGCATATGCCTTTCGGTCCTTTCATATCATGAGACGAAAATTTCCATACCGTCTCTCCAACCCTATTAAGACCATGTACAGTATGATTTGTGCCATCGGAAACGAATGTGTTTCCTCTCTAGATATGAACATAACTTAAGTGTTCTATATAACTTGGGAGAACTTTCAAAATATTTCCATCGCTGCATTTTATGAAATAAATACCATCATCCCGAACGACAGAAGCCAACCATTCCGATTCAACAGACATTCCACAGAAGTAGTATCCACATGACAGCTTTTGCTTTATTTTGAAATTTTCAGAATCATATACTTTTATGCAGTATTCTTCACAAAACGCTACAGCAATACTTGACCTATTTATGATCAAAATTCCAGATGGCTTTGATGGGCAAAAAATTCGTTCCAGATACTCTCCATTTTCTCTAAAAATACGCAATCCCCCTTTACTATTGTTTGAGTTTTTGTTTGCCAGAATGACTTGCTCATCATCTAGTATAACACAACACGAAATGTTAATATCTGTATTGAAAGGGAGTTGAAATTGAGAAAGATAATTAAGTTTTATATGATCTATTCCTGATGGAATATCATACAGGCATTTTGCAAGTTGTGATTTCACTCCAGGAAAAGGCATATCTGTAGATACCTTTGTGATTTCTAAGTTTCCAATCATTATCAATTCTTGTTCTAATCCATCAATTTCATTAGTAAACTCCATTTTGACACTGATCTCCATCATACCAGCCTCTTCTGTAAAACATAACAGGTTTTCTTCCTCATTAGCAATATTCCTTTCATTCCTAAAAACGCTTGAACATCAGAAGCATTTACAAATATTGTAGAAATGTGTCTTTTATACTCATTCAATATGTTTATTCTTTTCTGCAGATAGTAAGCAGCCCCATTTTTTTATATTCTTTAGTTATGGTTGAATCTATCTGCTGAAGGTGATGTTTTTCTAATCTATCTAAATGTGATGCAATTTTTGAATGTTTGGATTTCACCTTTTCAACCAATTTATCTTTATGCTGTTAGTGTGACTGCATTTTTATAACGATTATCTCAAAGCTTTGTAGCAAGCTCCGTTATATATTTATTTTGATATTTTTTACAATGCTATGATAAAATGCGGATCTTTCACCCCTTAGACAACTTAAGTCAGTATAGTAATACCAGGACATTCGAAATGATCAAAGCTTACGCAATCCGCACAACATTTTATGAATGAAACAGAAATGATGTGTGTTGCAAACAAAATCAGGGAGAGTCATTAGATTTTCAATCATTATAGTTTTGTACACACGGGAAGATTTTGAAACCTTATGGTATTCATTGCATTTTGAGCACAATCCTTCATCACAATTTGAACACAAAAGATCTGCTAC
The DNA here is from genome assembly GCF_036588685.1 of Mytilus trossulus. NCBI lineage: Eukaryota > Metazoa > Mollusca > Bivalvia > Mytilida > Mytilidae > Mytilus > Mytilus trossulus. The sequence continues at coordinate 18,506,293 of NC_086378.1, read as the reverse complement.
GTTTGTTAAATCTTGAGATTCGCACGGTCCGCGGTCAGTGGTATTATCTACTGCATTTACCATAAGTGAAAATCGAACTTACTCTGAACTGGTTTTCAATTATATATATCTGCAAAATAGCATAAGTTTGACACTTCGCCGCTTAAATGATTCTGTAATATAAAAATGAAATTGAGAATGAAAACGTAAAAGATAAAAAATATATTAAAACATACAAGCTCTTAATCTTTAACCTTACTTCATCTGAAGAAAATCTTCGATAGTTGATAAAGACTTGTTGAAATTGATCTTTAAATTAATTTCAAGTAAATTGCGACTACTCTTAGACCGGTATTTTCTGTGCTTGTTATTTGAGAAGCGGTTTTGAGCTTAAGTTTCGATCTGATGAGACATTCTTAAGTTCATTTTGACAAAACTATTTGAAAGAATGTATGCACTGAACAACTTGAGTTCGTGTTGCATGGGCATTCGTACCATATCTCCTTTTCTTATAATAATACAATAGTATACTCCACTTTCATCATCAGATAAATTTATTGTAACTTATTATTCAAATAACAAAATTATAACTTGAATATACGACTAAAGATAATAACATCAAAAATAATGAGGAAAAAATATGAAACAATAAATACAAAATGCAACAATTATTTTGGATAACAAATATCCTTCATCAGTATAAAAAGCCTGGTGTAAAATGGCGTCATTAGCTATGCTTATTTTGAGTATGTAAATATATCTTTCAATTCATTATATTTTTTTATGTAAAGTGATTGGTGCATCTCTATATGTCTTCTGGTGGAAATTTTATGAACTCCCAATAGTTATTAGTTGACGCTGAAAACAAGACTATCGACCGAAATAAAACTTCCGTTGTGATTATCGGATTACTATATGGTAAAGTTATTAAGACGAATCTCCTTCTTGAAGTATGATCTCTTATATTTGGCTGCATTTTCATGACATGACGGAAGTTTCTTTAATCAGATTTTTCCTAAAATGATCATTCAACCAACCGAATTAGAAGGAACTCGCTTTTCAACAAAATATTTTCGTAAATGTAAAAACACCATACGATAAAAACTTTTGAGAATATAACACAAGCATAAATTTTGATAACTTTTTGAAATGACAAGAATTTATTTTTCTTTCGAAAAGTAATAATTTTAATGAAATCAGATATAAAGGTACATTCATTAAGAAATATAACACTGAGTAAAATAACCGCTTTAATTTCTCGTTTGGACCAGGATGTTTCAAATGGTGGAACAATCCTTATTTCCGTGAATGAGAAGAGTAAAGTCTATAAATGATAAAAATTCTTACTTCTTGAATTTGCCCCTTCATCTTAACGACGCTTTACATTTCCATATTTGTAATTGAAATCACAATGAATCTTATCCGATATTCCCTCGTTTCTTTTGCTCTTTGTTTTATGTCAATGTCATATACATTGTATACACGATTTGAAATTCTTCATCAAGGGTGATAGTACCTCAAACAGAATATTTTTTGCAAAGTTTTGCGAACGTCATTGTAATGCCTTGCTAAGACTTCTTACGTAATGTGGCAGCAATTATATCCGTTAAAGATCAGTTAAATAGAAGAAAATCAATAAGTACCTAATCACTAACTGGTAACACATCATATATAAATGTATTTAAAATATATTCACAGGCACTCTTCCCAGAAAAAAAATCCGTGTATTATAAAGGTACATAAGATTTTTTTTTCTGAGACGAGTGCCTGTGTTGTATAAAGGTATATAGGGAAAAAAATTCTGAGACGAGTGCCTATGTCATTTTTATCTGATTTTAAACTCCTTGTTATTTTTCAATTTATATAAATCGAAAAAGAAGAGGTAGAGCGCATTTATAAATATTAGTTTATGAAAATTTACTGCGCCCACCTGACAAAGCCAAAATCTAATAACGACTAGAAACTGTATCGCTGTTCTACATCTCAAAGTCACCGTGACAAGTACTTTCAACACGGAACAGAAGCTTGTATCACTATAACGTCTATAGAATAAGCTCCTATTTTAGTACTGCTCTTTCCTTAGATGCGGGGCTAATATAAATAACAATAAAACGGACAAAGATATCTAACAAATACTATCTGTCATTTTTAGACTGAAAATCTCTATAAGTTATTCAATTGCACTTCATTCCGATTGCAACACCCTCGAGCAGCAGTAGACGGTGTTACATTATCTGTTTATTTGGAGCTTTTGGGATTTTATGCACAGAATTATTTATGCTGTTGTTCTTCCAAAAAAAATGGTCTTGTCATTTTGATTTATTCATAACAAAGTTATAATCTATATTAACTGAAATACCTTTAACCATCAAATCGGGTGCTTACAGATTACAACTTTCTTGGACCGGGAAACATATCAGTATATTTCGAAAAATATTTACTGTTGTAGATTTTTCATTGTATATTTCTTTGAAAACATTAATTTTGGTTTACTGTATAGCAATGGCAAAAAGTTTACACCTTACACCTCTGCATCCACATTGCAGATCCGTCAGCAATCTTTTGTGCTTGGCATGTGGAAATGTCTTGCCTATAGCTACATGTACGTACAGAAACATTCTTATTCCAGACAAGACTTCAATTTACATCCCCTTCTTGTTTCTCACAAAAAGCGATTTGATGTACAATAAACTGGAAAACATTCGACAATATAAATTAATCCCCTTAGAATTCATCTACTGTTCACAAATGGACAATCATTCTAAGTAAAAATTCCCTACCAATATACATTCCATAAACAGCACTTCTTAAAAATTTACAATGACCAATGTTACTAAAAATTAGAATCCTACATGATAAAATAGGTAAATTTAACCTGAACACCTTACAAACAATAATCAAAGTGGTAAAAATCAGTCATGGAAATATTGGAAAATTAGTTTGAATATCATTCAAATAATTATTAGGTATAGTGTGAACAAAAAAAGAAGAACATTAATATAGGTCTATTGTAGACAATAACAAATAATGTTCCCAGTTACATGTTTCACCTTTAACATTTTATCTTTAGAACAGATGTAAAAAAAAAATAAAAAAAACGGATTCTTGTAATAAAATCTACCAATAATCCTTGTATGACATGGAACCAACATATAGATCTGAAATTAAGATCGTTATTGTCTCCATAAAAACCATAAACAATACTTTGGGGGCATTTTGTAAGTATAAAAATTAAATTAATATACTATTTGTTCATGTATATTAAAATAATTGCTTGATGATTTTGGAGACGATAAAGTTCCTCGCCAAAAACGGTACAGCTGTTTCGTCTTCATGAATGAAGGCGGGACAAAACATCAATAAATATATACCAATCAAGACTAGCGCTTAGTCTACATAAGACTCATCGAAAGCTGTCGAATCAAAACAGTTGGCAGTGAAATCAAATACGCAGTTGCAGAACGAAAAATCTACAAAGTTGTGCTAAATACGGTTATGATTTATGCCTGCAGGTTGGGGAAAAAACAGTGTTTCGAAGTATTCAATATTTTATAAACTGGAATACACAGAAAATAACAATATCGTTTACATTTCATGTCAATATACTGCGGATTACAGAACTACTGTTATCATCTGGAAGGAAACTTCAACCAGCAGTACAAATTCCATATCTCTCTTGGATCAGTATGGTAGCGTCCAACGAATTCTGCCATAACAATCAGACTCTGTAGTTTCGAAATATGAAGATAACAATAATATACTGTTACTAGTAACCAAATAAACATGTTATACTACTGACATATATAATTTAGAAAATTAGGTCCAACATTTTTGTCTTTGCATCTCCGTCAACAAACTGACCGAATGGATGAAACGCCAACTACTAGTATTTACAACTGTTATATTATTAGCAGTATGGGTAATTGTCAAACTAGTATACAGTGCATTGGCTTGATGAATCAGACACATTATCTAGCGAAACGTCAGGTAACATAAAAAAATCAGCATTGAATAATCAACCAAAACAAACATGGTGAACCCTTTGCTGCACAAAATAACTGTATTTATAAACACTGGTCTCATCCAAAGTCAAGAACCCATATAGACACATTCATACCTAAAATCATTTCTGAATTATTAATAATTGTAGACAAAACGGTTAATTACCTGAGGAATGAAATAACCACTACCGTTCATCTAAAAGCAAGAAAAGCTATACATGCAATGGATATTGATGAACAAACAAAGGTGAAAGATAGAAGTAAAAACAATTATTCAGGATTGTTAGAATCGCCTGAAGGATCCTGATACGAAAGAAACTAATGAATCTGGACATAAGTGTGTATAAACTTATCATAGATACCGGGATGAAAATTTTGTATTTGCGCCAGACGCGCGTGTCGTCTACAAAAGACCTTCGGGTGACGCTCGAATCAAAAAATGTTAAAAAGATCAAATAAAGTACGAAGTTGAAGAGCATTGAGGACCAAAAATTCCTAAAAGTTTTACCAACCACAGCTAAGTTAGTCGATTTCTGTTGATAAGTTGACGATAGAAGTAAGTATAACAAATTACTAGTTCAAGAAAATAACAATAACTATCCAAATCAGGTATTACGAACATTTGCATAGTCATAAAAGACCAAGCTTGAGAATGACATGTTTAATGTGCGTCATGTATTACTTAAAAAAAAACAAAAAACAAAAAAACGTTGATTGTTCAATAATGTGTTAAACGCTGATCACTGGAAACCTAAGATGGAGACACAAAAAACTACAAAAATAACACAAGAAAGGTTTATCATTGCTTCTCCTGGTTTGAAAAAAAGTACACTGTAGTCGAGCCCCGACTTTCTACTGACATCCATATTTCATCGGGTATGCCTACAGCAGTATAAAATATCACCAGCGCCAAAGAATGCAAAATAATTTACCAGCCTCTAGGTCACGGTGAAATACAAATTTCGAACTAGTTAATGTAGTATTATAACCAAGGAGACAACTATCCACACGAAACCAAATGACATAGATGTAAGCAATTATAAGTTACCGTTCGAACTTCATCAATGAGCAAAACATACATCTAGAGGAGAGTTCTCCTATTTCCAATCATACTACTTCTTATATTATATATTGCTATATGACCCAGACAAGACAGAAATTCATATGTGAAAATCAACAAACAGCCGAATTTATATACAAATTAAGGCGACACCAATTAGACGAATTTCACAATAATTCCATAAACCAGTCTGTTGAATCTTAAATATCAATCATATATCTGATAAATATCCTGCCTTTTCCATATAATGTATGCTGTTCGGGAAAAAATATTTTGTTTAGAATAGGTGAACTAATCAATCTTTTCTAGATATAGGAAAGTTTGTACTTTTTTGCAGGTCCATTTCCACTAGCAACCACTAATACAGATTGCATTACATCATAGCATATAGCTTTTGGACGTTGAACACCATCTTCAACTCCAAGAACTTTTTTGAAATCATTTCCGTCTGAAGATATTAAGAGTATGCTTGCTGAATCCCGGGAGGCAACAAATATGTTTCCAAAACTGTCTGTGCATATATTCCTAGGCCCTTTCATAACATTGTCTGAAAATTTCAATTTTAACTCGCCATCACTACTTCGACAATGTAGAATGTTATTTTGATAATCGGAAATAAGTGTTTTTCCTTCCTTTATATGCACATAGTTTAAATGTTTTATATCAGTTGGGAGAATTTTCAGAATCATCCCAGAACTACAGCTTATAAAATAAATACCTTCATCTCGAACAGCGGAAATCAAACATTCCGATTCACATGATAATCCACAGAAGTAGTGACCATCTATCAACAAGCGTTGAACAGTGAATTCTGAATCATATATTTTAATGGATTTTTCTCTACAAAAAGATACAGCAATCTCAGACTTATTCATTACTGCAAGTCCAAATGGACTAGATGTGCATATAACTCGTTCCTGGTACTCCCCATTCTCTTTAAAGATATGTAAACCAACTGATAATTCGTTTGAGCTGTTGTTTAACAAAATAACTCGCCCATCTGCTAATATAGCACAACTACAAATATTGTTTTCCGCCTGAAATTTGAAAGGAATTTGAAATTTGTTTATGCAGGACAGTGCAATTTTGTCAATTCCTGATTTAATATTTGATAAACTTTTTGCGAGTTGTGATTTCGTTCCAGCATAACGCATGTCTGTTGTTACCTTATAAAGTTCTAGGTTACCCATCAGTTTAATTTCTTCTGCGAGGCCACCAATTTCATTAGCAAACTCCATTTTTACACTGGTTTCTTTCATGCCAGGTTCTACCACCATACGAGACATGTTTTGTTCTTCTTTGACAATATTCTTGTCTATTTCTTTTAATCCTAAAAACGTTTGAACTTCAGTGGCATTTTCAATCATTGAAGAAATTTGACTTTTATACTCTGCCAGTGTATCGATTTTTGTCTGCAGATTAAAAACAGCTTCAATTATTTGTTGCGACTCTTGAGTCATTGTTGAGTCTATCTGCTGCAAGAGATCTTCTTCTAATTTATCTAAATGAGATGCAATTTCTCTACGTTTGGATCTTACATTTTCAACGAGGAGGGTTTTCTCTTGTTGCAGCTTGTCTGAATTTTCATTTCGATTCTTTTGAAGTTTTGAAGTAAATTCTGTAAGATCTTCAATATTTTTCACAATGCTATGATAAAATGCAGATTCTTTCACCCCCTGTACTACTTTAGCCAGTGACGTAATTCCTGGGCATTCAGGATGATCATCGGTAATGCAATTCATACAACATATTTCCTCGTGCACACTGCAGTATAGCTCAAGAACATTGGAATGGTTTGAACAGGAATAATCTATGTCGCGTACAAAATCTGGCAGACTTGTGAAATTTTCAATTGTTATAGTTTTGTGCATACGAGTAGATTTTGAAACGTTATGGTACTTCAAACAGGTTGAGCATAAGCCTTCAGTACAATTTGGACACCACAGCTCTGCAATATTAGTTAAATGTTGCGACTCGCATGGTCCGCAGTAAATGTTATTCTCCAATTTGTTTGTCATCGCTGAACGCACAGTTGCTTAGATCGTCTTCTGAACTGTTACTCTGAAAAAATTAATCACTTTGACATTTTGATAAATTAAATTCAGGAATATTTTTAGTTCTATATTTATAATTCTTAAGCTATTTTGGGTTTTGTTCAAATGACTTGTTTATATATGTTACAGGCATTTTCTAAATTTAGGCAGTTTTATTTTAGCGTCGTACTAAAGTACATGATATATAAGGCATGGATATGTTATTTTTACAGATCAGCTAAAATATCTATAGTAAAGGATCCTACAAATTAATGTAAGATACCGTCACAGAAAATTATTATATTCATAACTTCGTAAGAGCCAGTAATAATTCAACAGATTTATCCATCGGATCACCAGCAGTGATGGTGACACATGGCTATGTACATTGTGTATATACAACTCGTCTAAACATCAACCCAACAATGTTAGATCTGTAAATTTGCTTTCGCAAATATTTTGTTCTTCTCTCGCCGGGATTCAAACCCATGCTACTGAGATATCGTGACACCAAATCGTCTGCACTGAAGCCGTTGTAAATATATGTCAGGGGTACTACTTATTCAAGTTAATTTTATTAACTTGAAGAAGTAAAAAAAATATACACATATAAGTCAGTTGTAGGATACTTATACAAGTGAATTTTATTTATTTGTATAGGTAAAAAATGGTTTAGTTATGTCCCTTAGACATTCAGAATGTTTTACTTGTGTAAGTAAAAAAAGACATCCTTTCTTCTTTTCTTAAATTCTGAAGATTTCTTTGCTCTAATAGAATTTTAACTAGTGTACCCTTTGCAGATGTCATTACTAATCATTTAAGTGTAATTTCACGGATAATGACAATCCCTTTTGTCTGTTATCTTCATAACAATGCTAATTTACAAGCCCCAAAGGAGCAACATTTGAAGGCCTTGCGCAAATATATAAGAGTCATATAAGATCTTTGCTCAATCAGTTTCTTTGATGAATTAATGAGATGAAACATTGAACTTTAATGATAAAGTTTGAGCAAACCTGGGAAAAACCATTAAAGGCATGATTTTACAACTCAAAACTTGAGAAGTTTTGTGGGATTGTAAGAAAAATTTACTTATACAAGTAATTTTTTGAGAAAATTAAGGGGAGATTATTCAAACATTATTTATAATGTGTATATTTTTTTTTACTTGTTCAAGTTAATAAAATCAACTTGTGCAATTAGTATCCCTGACTGTATATATCAACTGTAAATAAAAATATATTATAACATTTCACTTTTCATTTATTTCTATTATAAGATAAGATAAGATAAGATAAGTTTTGTTTTCCAAATTAGGTCCACAGGGAGCATATACACATAATATATATAATTAATACAATATACAGTATTTTACATGACATTCATATAGTAAACTTTAACTATGGAAATAAAGTCATACAGGTTATTATATATGTTAAAAAAAGTATTTAAGAGTTGCTACTCCAGAGATGTGGCAACTTGTGATATCATTGACAAAGTATCAATATGTTTATCTTAAACAGATATATCATGTTAAGGAGGGGTATTTGCGAAAAATACCTGTCGAGAGAATGTTAAATCTCGCGAGCCGTAAGTCGAGTAAAATTCATTCTCAAGACTGGTATTTTTCGCAAATACCCCTCAAGAACATGCTACAACTGTTTAATTACACCGAATGTTAATGTTTAAAAATGCATTGATAATCGTGACCTTTCAAGCGTCCAGTCGGATAGAGTATTTTTTGGCAAATACCACGGCAGAGAGAGTAAAATAGGCATATCCTTTTTGCAAATACTCCGGCATCGTTAAAAAGGAACGATATTCATTTGAAAACAATAAATCGGTGAAAAATACACTGAACATCAACCAATCAAAACCCAGGATTCTTACCTAAGGTGCAATTATAACATAAATATATATAAAGGAGAAGACGGAATAAATGACATGAATGAAAACAAGATCACGTCATTTAGCAAATGTTTAGAAATTGAATAAAACTTTTAGTTATACCTTGTAATTAAAACTGTTCCATGACTCTTGATATTCACATGATTCGACTGCCTCTATTTATTGCACATGTCAGCTTCTTCTTGGTTACGTCATATGGTAATGACTGTGTCAGCCATAACATTGATTAACAACTGACAAAGGAAGTAATATAAACGTATTTAACCTAGGACCAACAAACAAAAAACATAACGAGGAAGAGAACTCCCCAATAACTTCGGAACCGCGTAAACATACATATATATATATATATATAATATATAATTGATTATTGAAATAATCATTGATGTTAACTCAAAATTTAAATTCTCTTTGAATATTAAGTTCTGACATTTTCACGAAAATGATTATAATGTTTATGATCCCTTCTGTAGCCATGTGAATTAGGAAACTTTCAAGCTGCAATAAGATTATATTATCAAAACAGAAAAGATCATGAATTATAATAGAGATAGGCCATTTTGTACATATACCAATGGGAAACTTCGTGCAAAGTATTATTATTTCACTGGTTTTTTTTTTTATTGTATTTATAGAAAATAGTTTTTGTGGCAAATAAAACCAAACTTTTTGTAGTAAATCCATTGACTTTAATACAGAGATTTCGTAATAAAATTTTAAAACTAGATTACTCACTTGTTTTTCTACGATGTCATAGCGTTTATATCAAAAAGTCATAAACAACCTTTAAATTAAGAGAAACTCGTGCTGAGTCACTGGTGTCGAGCGCAACCTATAAGGTGTACTTGAATTGGTCCATATTTATATTTGTTTTAAATTCAATAAAATTATTTAATTAATATCTAAATTTAAAAACTTATTTCAAGGAAAGCAGTGCTAGCACTGCATAATTAAGAAATAATTGATACAACCTATATTTATTTAATTGTAGTTTTAACATGGCAATTCAAGACAGTCCCGTAGACAGGAATTTCCAAGGGGGCTGGGGATATTGGGACTAGCGAGTCAATTGTAGCAGTCGCAATTGAAAGAGAACGACGTTACGTTAACTTTAACAATGCTTATGTGTTTTTATTGAACCCCATTGATTACGGTTATGCAAGAGATATATATACACATTGTCTGAATTTTAGCGGAAAATGTAAAGACAAAACATGCAACTTTGACTCTAGATATCCCAAGGAAAAAAATTGTCTTTAATGTGTCAAAAAGACTTTAAAACTGAGAGAAATCCTGCTGCGTCGTAATAAAAATGTTTCTGGGCAATGCATGTAAGTATGGAACACATCGTGGGGAATTTGAATGTATATGATAAAGTAGTAATCGCAATTCAATATGAATGCATGTGTTACCGGCGTTTTCTAAATTTAAGCATTTGGTAAAATGACTTAATTTTCAGGCAATTTAGAAAATGCCAAGACTTAAAATACCTAGTAATTTTTATGAAATGGCTGAAATTTTGTGACAAAATTTCACAAATTGTCTGTTGAGTTTTAGGCAATGTGTAGAAGGAGGATATCATTGAAATGCATATGACAAAAGTAGACAAAAAATATCTTGCCAAAAATAACTAATGGTTCGTTAGAATTAATTGATTCTTCAAAAATGGCAGAAGGATAATTTAATTGTTCTGTCATAGAGTTCTTAACGTGCTCTCTCTCTCTCTCTCTCTCTCTCTCTCTCTCTCTCTCTCTCTCTCTCTCTCTCTCTTTCTCTCTCATAGTATTTAAAATAACCGGAAACTGCAAGGTTTCCATAAAATACTTATTAAGGGGCAGCAATCCAACAACGGGTTGTCCGATCGTCTGAAAATGTCAGGGCTGATATATCTTAACCTGATGACCTTGTCAACCCCCATGACAGATTTGCTCTAAATGAATTATATTTAGAGATATATTAAGCCAAAAACTGTATTCCATATATAGCCATGTTGGCTATGTTGTTAGGAAATCGGGGATTAATGGGTTAGATTTTTTAAACAAGATACTCTAATGATGATTGTGGCCAAGTTTGGTTAAATTTGACCTAGAAGTTCCATAGGAAAACATGTTTGTTAAAGTTAACAGACGAAGACCGAAGACAAGCTGCCAAGTGATGAGAAAAACTCACGTGGTCTCTTTGGCTAGAAGAACTAGAAATTGACAAAGAAAAAAAATAACAGTGAATTGACCGTATAAGCGTCTCAAAATTAAGAGGGATCACCCGTCATGGACATATCTGCTTCAATCCGTTCAAAGTTATCAGTAAAAAAATGCAAGTTAAACGAATCATGATAATATACTTTGATTTTTTTGAAAACATTGGAAAAAGAAGATATGCATGTGTGACGTTAGTGCTTATTGCAAACCTTATGTTGCATAACGTTAAGTATTTTATCAGTGAAGGTAAAAGAGATAAAAGTGTGAAGATCCAGATGTCTCCAAGTGTGGTCGGAGTGCTAAATCAGATTTTACGCAAAAAAATATATTTGAAAAATATCGATTGAATATTGTGTACAGTTCTGTCATCAAAATATTTTGAGAAATTAAAAAAAATGTCAAGTTCTGTACTTGTGTAAATTGTAATAAGTCAGTAAAATGTTTTCTTTATTGTTTTAGCTCTTTTTTTTAATTCAGCAATTATCATGAATAAAACTGCTCTGGTGTTCAAAGCTTTAAATTGTTTTTCTTAACATTTTATTCTATTAAATAATTTCAGGCATTTTGTAAAATGCCTAGAAAATTTTGTCATTATGTTTAATTACTACGTCTTGCAGGCATTTTAGAAATTGCCTAAAGTTTTCAGGCATTTTACAAAATACCTTAATTTAGAAAATGCCTGTAACATATATGAGAAAGTTGTGAAACTCCATCTGGACATATTGACAGAGTTGTGAAATTCAATCTAAATTTATATATATAAAAAAGTTGTGAAACTGCATGTATATGATAAAGATGCAAAATTCAATCTGAATGTAAAAAGAAAATTGTAAAAATCCATCCGAACGTATATCATAAAGTTGTGAAATTATAAAAGAAAGTTGTGAATCTTAATGAATATAATAAAGGTGAGAAATTCAATCTGAATTTATATAAGAAAGTTGTGAATTTCAGTCTGAATGTTTATGTTAAAGTTGTGAAATTCAATCTGAATGTATATAATAAAGTTGAAGTTCAATCTGAATATGTATTCACAATATTTTAAAAATATGAAAGATTGTACTTTAATGCTAATCCCTGTTGGCGAATCAATCAACAATGGCAATGGTATTGCACTGAAGTAAAGTGCTTTTGGATTTTCAGGCCGTCTTCGACTCCCAATAGTTTTTGCAAGTCTTCCCATCAGAAGAGATGGTAATTTAGCCTTGCGAATCACATGCAGCATCGAATATGTTTCCAAAAGCATCTGTGCATATGTCTTTCGGTCCTTTCATATCATGAGACGAAAATTTCCATACCGTCTCTCCATCCCTATTAAGACAATGTACAGTATGATTTGTTTCATCGGAACATCCTCTCTTGATATGAACATAACTAAAGTGTTCTTTATAACTTGGGAGAACTTTCAAAATATTTCCATCGCTGCATTTTATGAAATAAATACCATCATCTCGAACGGCAGAAACCAACCATTCCAATTCAACAGACACTCCACAGAAGTAGTATCCACATGACAGCTTTTGCTTTATTTTGAAATTTTCAGAATCATATACTTTTATGCAGTATTCTTCACAAAGCGCTATAGCAATACTTGACCTATTTATGATAGAACTTCCAGATGGCTTTGATGGGCAAAAAAATCGTTCCAGATATTCTCCACTTTCTCTAAAAATATGCAATCCTCCTGTACTATTGTTTGAGTTTTTGTTTGCCAGAATGACTCGCTCATCATCTAGTATAACACAACCAGAAATGTTAATGTCTGTATTGAAGGGGAGTTAATTGAAAATGAGAAAGATAGTTCAGTTTTATATGATCTATTCCTGATTGAATATCATACAGGCATTTTGCAAGTGGTGATTTCACTCCGGGAAAAGGCATATCTGTAGATACCTTTATGATTTCTAAATTTCCCATCATTATCAATTCTTGTTCTAATCAATCAATTTCATTAGTAAACTCCATTTTGACACTGATCTCCATCATACCAGCCTCTTCTGTAAAGCATATCAGGTTTACATCCTCATTAGCAATATTCCTTTCTATTTCTTTCAATCCTAAAAACGCTTGAACATCAGAAGCATTTCCAACTATTGTAGAAATGTGTCTTTTATACTCGTTCAGTATAAAAAATTTTTTCTGCAGATAATAAGCAGCCTCATTTATTTGTTGGGATTCGTTAGTCATGGTCGAATCTATCCGGCGAAGTGATGTTTTTCTAATTTGTCTAAATGTGATGCAATTTTTGAAGTTTCGATTATACTTTTTTTACCAAGTTGTCTTTCTCCTGTTGTAGTGTGACTGCATTTTTATAACGATTCTTCTGAAGCTTTGTAGCTAATTCCGTTATATGATCGATATTTTTTACAATGCTATAATAAAATGCTGATTCTTTCACCCCTTGGAATACTTAAGTCAGTAAAGTAATACCAGGACATTCATAATGATCAAAGCTTACGCAATCTGCACAACAGGTCTTCTCATGGACACTGCAATACAGTTCAAGAACGTTGTCATGACTGGAACAGAAATGGTGTATGTTGCGAACAAAATCAGGGAGAGTCATTAGATTTTCAATCGTTATAGTTTTGTGCATACGGGAGGATTTTGAAACCTTGTGGTATTCTTTGCATTTTGAGCACGCTTGTTAAATGTTGAGATTCGCACGGTCCACAGTAAATGGTATTATCCGTTGCCTTTGCCATAAGTGAAAAATAAACTTGCTTTGAACAGTTATTTCAATTCAGTATCTGCAAAATAACATGAATGTGACACAATGTCACTTAAATGTTATGCAATAAATAAAAACTGTATAATAAAACAATAAACGTCTTTCAAATCTACCAACAAACGTCATCAAAGGAAAATCTTCGATAGTCGATTATGAGTTGTTGAAATTGATATTTGAATTAATTTGAAAATATGCAAGAACTTTTAGAGCTGTATATTCTGTGCTTGTTATTTGAGAAATGTTTTGTGCTAACGTTTCGATCTGATGAGACATTCTGGACCTATTTAGTGTATTGGCTCACCTGTTAAGCTATTTAATCACTTCGCTGAACTATTATTAAAAACTCCTCCTCTGTAACGTCTGGGTTAATTGGAACCAAACTTGGCCAAAATCATCCTTTTTGTTATCTAAGTTTGCAAATGATTGTTATACGACCCGCCTGACAATTAGCATAGCATGAAAATAAAACATGGGAGTAAAATATATAATAGTGTCCTGATACCAATACAGATTTAGTGGTAAACGACATAGAAGGAATGCAGAAGACTTGATTAACTACTGGTACTCAAAACCCTAAAAAAAAGTCATAAATATTATTGTTTATTCCATATTGATAAAATTTTAGTAGGTTTTTCTATATGAATTGGATTTTGAATAAATAAGCATATTCACCTGCGAAAAAGGATATTCACCGCGCAAAACGTCGCGTGCTTTTACGGGCATAATTTTGGTAAACAAAAACGTTTGATGTACAATTGCTCTGGGTAAATAATGTCATTACATACATTTATCTCAGAATATTGAATAAAACAATTACTGTCTTTTTTTTCGGTAAATATGTGGTTTAATTGACTTTTGAAAAACTGATATTCACTTCGGCCGTTGGCCTTAGTGAATATCAGTTTTTCAAAAGTCAATTAAACTACATATTTACCTCATCAAAAGACAGTAATTGTATATTATTCCATATTTATAAACTTTTAGTAGGTTTATCTTTATGAATTGGATTTTCAATAAATAAGCATATTCACCTGCGGAAAAAGGATATTCAGCGCGCAAAACGTCGCGTGCTTTTTCGTGTACAATTTTGGTAAAAAAAACGTTTGATTTACAATTGCTTTTGGTAAATATTTTCTATTACATTCATTTCTTTCGGAATATGGAATAAAACATTAACTATCTTTTGTTTCGGTAAATATGTGATTTCATTGACTTTTGAAAAACTGATATTCACTTCGGCCGTTGGCCTCAGTGAATATCAGTTTTTCAAAAGTCAATAAAACCACACATTTACCTAATCAAAAGACAGTAATTGTATACTATTTAATAGTAAAAGTTATTATACCCCACGCAACGAGTTGCGGAGGGTATAATGTTTTGACCCGTCCGTCCGTCCGTCCGTCCGTCAGTCCTGTTTCTTGTCATCGCAACGCCTCTCAAACCACTCAACAGAATTTCACGAAACCTTTTCAGATAATAAGGACATACTATGTAGTTGTGCATATTGACGGGAAATTGCGATTCATTTTTTTTTCTAGGAGTTACGCCCCTTTGAACTTATTTACTTTAGTGTACTACTGTAACAGTTTGTCATCGCAACTCCTCTCAAACCACACAACAGAATTTCACGAAACCTTTTCAGTAAATAAGGACATACCATATAGTTGTGCATATCGACGGGAAATTGCGATTCAATTTTTTTTCTAGGAGTTACTCCCCTTTGAACTTATCTACTTAAGTGTACTACTGCAACAGTTTGTCATCGCAACTCCTCTCATACCACTCAACAGAATTTCATGAAACCTTTTCAGATAATAAGGACATACTATGTAGTTGTGCATATCGATGGGAAATTGCGATTCAAATTTTTTTCTAGGAGTTGCGCCCCTTTGAACTTATTTACTTTAGTGTACTACTGCAACAGTTTGTCATCGCAACTCCTCTCAAACCACAAAACAGAATTTCACGAAACCTTTTCAGTTAATAAGGACATACTATGTAGTTGTGCATATCGACGGGAAATTGCGATTCAATTTTTTTTCTAGAAGTTACGCCCCTTTGAACTTATTTACTTTAACGTGCTACTGCAACAGTTTGTCATCGCAACTCCTCTCAAACCCCACAACAGAATTTCATGAATCTTTGTAGATAATAAGGACATACTACTTAGATGTGCATTTAGACAAGAAATTTTGATTCATTTTTTTTTCTAGGAGTTACGCCCCTTTGAACTTATTTGCTTCAATGTACTTCTGCAACAGTTTGTCATCTCAACTCCTCTGAAACCACACAACAGAATTTCATGAAATTTTGTAGATAATAAGGACATACTATGCATGTAGATAGGCATATTGACAGGAAATTATTATTCAATATTTTTTCTTATACAATTTTTTTCCTTACACTTATTTGATTTCTCCAATGACAATGTGGGGACGTGGGGTATGTAAGCGTGCTCACTAAGGTTCTTTAATTTTGAAACCAATGGCTTAATTTCTTATATAAGACCGTTAATTGTATAATGCTTGAAGAAAAATTTAACTAGAAAAACAATGTTTCACCATGAAAAAAACTGCAACATGACATATAAAGGGAGACCAATCCAGGAGATTTTCAGTTTTAAAGACTACCATTTGTCAAATAATATAGTATTGCTATGTTTGCAGCACACATGTGTGACAGTATGAATCAAGGTCTTGATTTTGCAAGTTGTCCACTAATTTATGCAATTTACGAAGAAAGGCACACACATTTTCAAAATAGTATGCAAAGTGATCCAATTTAAAGTAAAAGAAAATAATGTCAGGGAGGACTATGGATACGTCTATTGAGCCGACAAGGTGTTTGGACAGACTTATATATGAATATAAATTCAAAGCATTTAAAAGTGTATTCTGTAAAAGTGCTGTCTGCAGATAACAGATTCACAGATGTTGTCTAAAATCATCTGCTTTGGTTTCTTATAGTCTATAACCACATCTAAGGGAATCGGAATGTATTGCCAATCCTTGGTTTTGTCCATGTTTGCCCATTTTGTTCAAACTAATTTTCTCCTTCTGAAAGTTCATGACAAATGGAACCAAAAACTTTTGTTATCAATTTAAAAAAGAAGATGTGGTATGATTGCCAATGAGCCAACTCTCCTAAAGAGACCAAATGACACAAAAATTATCAACTAAAGGTCTTCAAAAATGAGCAAAACCCATACTACATTGTCTGCTATAAAAGGCTCCAAAAAGACAACTGTAAAACAATCCAAATGGGAAAACTGTTTAACAATGAGAGAGCCCTGTTGTAGTGGTTAGTGCATCAGACTACTGACACAAAGGTTCCTGGTTCGATTCCCGTTCGGGATGAAAATTTCAGGAACTCAATTTTTCGACTCTCCCTTAACACCATTTGCGAGTATGGTCTTAAGGAAACGATGATAGTCCGTCGGAAGGGGACGAAAAATGGCTGACCCATGTTAAGAGAGAGCCATATCTCTTGCACTCTACAGATACCCTTGTAGATTTAGAAAAAGAGTAGGCTAATGCCGCTACAAGGCAGCACTCGCACCCGCAAAGTGGAAATGGATTAATATAAGTTGCAAAACTTGTTTCCCAATCCACTATAAATAAATATGTTTAATTAAATTAATGATCGTATTGCACATCTTTCAGTTTGGATAAATAAGAAAAAGACAATTACTTCTATTTAAGTCTATATTTAATAAGCAGGATTCTATATTAGCTGCTCTGTGACAAAATACAGATATTTCTATTTAGGATTATGCCATTAAACAGATATACAAAAAACAATGTTGACATATTATTTATATATTCTAGTACAATAACTATGTACATGATCATACACAAAACTCATATAACTTGAAAAGTTTTAGATGCAATTGTTTAGCTTCAAGGGAAATGTTTTTCAACTGAGAATAGTCAAAGAAGTAAACTTTTTATCAAATTAAAAAAAAAATCAAATAGAAAATGTGTATAAACTTTATTTTCTTTCTTTTTATCTTTGAAAAAACAAATTACATACTATTTTTAAGTTAGCAGTTCCTTATATTAAACAGAGTTTAATTTTTGAGGTTGTTTGTGTAAAAACATTTTGAATGGAACTTTTAATATTCAATGTAACCTCAAATGAGTATTCTTGTCTCTCTACAGATCTTATAAAATGCTAAAAAAGCTGAAATTAGCAAAAATATTTTTTAATGAACAGTTATCCTAACATACTACTAAATAAAAGAAAATAAATATTGTAAAAATTCAAAAATTAAATGGTATTAAAAATAGAAGAATATTAAACCAGCCCACGATATATAAAAAATAAAAATAAATATTTATAGTCTAATTTCATCAAAATTTGTGTGGAATAGCATTTCTGTTTAACTTGCAATTTTTTAAACTCTTTTTTGTTTAAAAATTCATAATTTATCCATTTCTTAATCGCATTATTCGCAAACAAAAATTGTCCCTCTTTTCTTTTTAATAATCCCAAAAAAGCTTAAGATGAAATAATTACATGATTAAAGTTAAAGCTTTTCAAATTAATGCTAAACATAAAATATTATAAACAAACAAAAACATTAAAAAAATTAAAATACCAATTACTGCTGACAATGAAATTTTATCACAAAAAATGTATGACTAAACTAGAGATATGTATACATGTAATTAAACACTGCAAAACATCACAATCTGTATTCTCAGGTTAACAGTTTAAGTAAAACTTTATAGCAAAAAGATTCTGTTCAACTTAGCTTTTCACTATAGGTTATTATGATATGATATATCCAAATTATATTTTAAGCATTCTAACTTGACAATCGGTGCAGTCATGTGCAAATTGATTTATTTGTTAACTATTTTTTTTTAAATAACATTGAGCATCAATTGTAAAAATGTAAATAACAAAGTATAGACACAAAATATTTTTACACTCAGATATTGTTATATTAATAAAAATACTCTGCAGTATCATCATTGGAGTTGTAATTAATTACCAAATACTAAAATTAAAAATATTGGTTTTATTAAAATTAAAAAATGAGAGGCTTTTTTTATCTACACCGAAAAAAATACTGAACAGAAAATTAAAGTATTTGAAAAACTATATCAGCCAGTAAAACCACATAACACTAATGATTTATACAACATAATCATATTTATAAACATGTGAAACATTTATAAAATGTGTAATAACAACATATGAGATGATAAACAAATTTAATAAAATATTAAAATTATATCTTTAGCAAAACCCTGAATGAAACAATGGAATATTATTCACACCAACAACAAAATCAGATATGAAATAAGACAAAAGCAGAAAAAATATGTCAAAGACAAAGTTTACACAATAGACTGCAAAAATAATTCATGCAAAATTTTTTTTTTAGTTTTATTAAAATCTGTATTTAATTTTGAAAGTTTTAACCTTTTGAAAAACTGTACATGGCCTGGAAAAATATTTTGATATTTATTAAAGGTCCTTAATTATGTATAATATGAATTTCAAATCTTATTGTTAGTTGTCAAAATTATTTGCAACATTTTTACTTCTTCCAAAAGAAAATAAATAATGAAAGTCTCCACTGGTGTCTCAAAAATATATACATGATAAACACATTACATTCAAAATGAAACACATCGTATTTTTACTTTGTGATTTATATACCAGTACGTGTTAAGCGCCACTTATTTACAGAAAGTAAAATTGAAACCCAAATACAAAGAAAACTATAAAAGAATTTGAAAGGTCTTTAAAATCAACGACAAGCAATATTTCAAATTCTTTATTGTATCAAGTGAATCAAATTCAAAGTAAATATTACACGACAAAAACCCTATGTCTGTATTAACCTTAATGACCACTATCAGCCCTCTAACTTATATTGGTTATATAATCAATTAATATAGCGGGTAAGGATTTTTTTTAAACTTTCCAATTATTTTTTGTCTTTCTTACAAGATAATGTTCTAAAAAAGCTAGCGATTACCTATAGCAATGGTTTTACCACAATGTCATCCAGGATCTGACCTTGTTTTATCAATAAGAAATGATGGGAGTAATGTGATTGCTGCATTTAGTATATAAACTATGTGTTATATGTGACATAAATACACCCATACTGCAGTAATAAATTAACATCAAATATACATATAATGATACACAGTATATAAAAACTATCCATAATAACATTAAACAATACTAATTAGTATATTTTTGTCTTCTAAAATCATCTTACATTTACACTGCATTTAAAAATACCATTTAAAGAAAATCAGCCTCAGCATTATTTGACATGTTTTTCAGAGGCAAGAGTTTTTTACTTCTATAATGGACTCACAGGTGTTTTATGACAATAGAACTAGTCTTGATCCTCAAGCATGGAAACCACCTCTCCCCACCTAACCATCAAATGAGCCTGAGTATGTTATCATGATTTGTTAAGTATGTTGTAAAAAGGTTCTATTTGCTTCAAATTGAGGAATTTGTTTAACAAAACCAGATTATCGAATTATCATGTGTGGTCACCTATTGTAAACCTCTTTATCAAACTAAATTTTATGTCGCTCAATATACAATGTCAGTCAAATAGACATATTTTTTTAATCAATTTGTTATAGTCAATGGTATTTTTAAGCATGAAGTATTTTCCTAATTCAATCTTTAGGTTCATTATGCAATTCACTATTATTTCCTTCAAATGATATCTTATTGTTTTGCAATTATAGTATATTATGTAAATGCTTTCCAAAATTGATAAATTTCAAAATTACTTTTTTATTGACAAAAGTAAAAATTAATATTTCATTTTATCTGCAACCAAAGATATAGAAGCATTAAAAAATGATTTTATTGCGAAAGGAAAGATTTTGTCGAGAAGTCAAACTTGTCAGCACATTATCATTTAAAAAAAATAAAATTATAGAATTAAATTTGAAGATTTTTTGTGGAGGAATAAATTTAAAATTTTCATATTATATATATACTTTAAAATAAAAAAGCAGTCTCAATATTTATATTGATCCACTTTGATGATGACCAGATGGACCTAATTCAAATTTCAATCAATGTATAAATTTGCTACACACATTTTGCGTTGCATATAAAATTTCACATCATATCTTTACTACACCCTTCTACCAAATACAAACAAAAATCTAAATTTAGAACCACTCAGTTGCTGTCACATTAGTACTGAGTACGTGTTTCGTAGGTGGTATGTGTTGTCGTTGTGGTGGCAGCTCCACCAGGTGAGGAAGTTGTACTTCTAGCCGAGAAGCTGGAGCCACTGTCCTGCCACTTACGGAATTGGAAGAAGGTATCTGCACCCAGGACAACCAGGATGAACACACAGAATACCTAAAATGAAATATTAAAACAAAATTATTTTGGTGCGTTTTTTTTTTATCTCCAAACCTTTAATACATGTACATGTTTTTCATGAAAAATTTGTTTTAAATTTTTTATTTTCATTTTCTGCGAAATCATTAAAATATAGAAAGTTATTATTTAAAAATGTGATTCCTTGCAATTGAAATAAAAAAGTTAACATGCAAAATATTTGTCATCTTTATAAACTGATAATGACTAAATATTGTGTTGAAAGTATTTTATACTCAGGAAACTATTGTGTATGCATCAGTAAAACATAACTGATTAATGAACCATAAAAATGAGGTCATGACTAGTTATCTCCTAACAGAGATGCAACTTTATTGTCTAATGATAAACTATTGTTGGCCTTAACATAAAGTAATAGATTCAAAGTGCTTGCAAGCATTAAAGGGTAAAGATTGCTTTCATTTATCAGTGGGAAGTAAAATCAAATTATGCTTGTATAAAGCATTGGTTGCAGTCAGGATTCTACTTCGTCAAAACTATCTCCCCATTACGCCAGTTCATTTTTTTTACAATCTTAGAAATGGCAGCCATTGTAGGAATGACGTGCTATCAATTTAGGTCTTGAAAACCGATAAACTTATCAATATAGCACCATTATGATCCTTTTATGTCAGTTGTATTTAAAAAGAAAATGTATCTACTAGCTAATGAGCATCAGTTAATGTGCTGTCTGCATTGAGTCAACTTTAAACTATTGTCTGATTGGTTGTCAGGTGGAATTTTCGAAAATCAAAATAAATTCTTATAAAATATTTCGTGGAAGGACAGACAAAAAATTTAAAGTGATTGAAAACTATAAACCCTAATTATCACACACAAAAAATTATGTTTTTTTATGTTTTTTTTGAAGATATGCATTTTTAACATCCAACTTAAAAGACTGTCGTCAAGTACCCATATATTTCATCTTTTAGTACTGTGAATTTCTTATGTTATAAAGTCAACCTGTAGCCTTGATATATAAAAATGATAGAATCTGACGCGAGATGATGCATCAAATACTCTTGCTTTAAATGTTTTCAAGACAAAATATTCAACTCAAACACTCCCAAACATAAAAAGGCACATTCAATTTTCTCTTTTGGATACAATTGTTCCCCAAATTTCTAAGGATTTTTTTCTTGAGTCATATAATGGAAGGGCAGACACGAAAATTACTGAACTAATAAATTGATATGTTCTCCGTCCCTGGTATATAAAAAAAAATGAAGTCAAAATCAGAGTACACTTGAGATCACTCCAAGTTTTTGGTGGAGTTCATGTTGCTCAGTCTGTAGTTTTCTAAGTGAGCAACCATTAAACTTCAATGGAGGACGAGGTGTGTTAATGGTCTTTCGTCTTTTTTTCACACATTTCCTTTGCTATCTATCAAAAAAAATTTTTTTTAAATAACACTGAAAGGTATGGAGTAAATATGTTTTCTGAATATTTTTTTTGTCATCTGATTAATGACAACATTTTATTTCATATTGGTGATCAGAATATATTGGTTTTTATAGCAAAAAACCATATCCCTTCCCCTTGAGACAGAGAAACAGACAGAGACAGAAATTGTCAACTAAAGCAAAGCTAAAATATACTTACACCACCTGCTACTAAGCCAGCACTTTGTGCAGCCTTGCCTGACTGGGCAAAGCAGACTATGGCAGTAATAAAATAGAGTACAACATAAACAACAAAGTATATAAGTATCTGTAAACAAAGGAAAAGTTGGCTAATATAAACATGCAAACTAAAACTAAGGTTAACTTATTGTATACTAAGAAATTTTTTTTCCAGTTTTATTTTCGAAAATTTCATTAACAGCTGTGTGCTGGGTTTTTTTTCAATCTTGTATCATTATAAATAGCATATTTTCACCAAACTTGTTGAATGCCACACAGAAATCAGCAGAATGAAACTTCATGTAAAAATTAATCTGGAACAAAAATTTACCAGTAAACTTTTTTCAAATCATCAGATTTATAATTTTTTTATAAATATTTGACAGCAAATAATAAGATACAGGATTTCTCTACTACTGTTCATTTTTAAAAATCTCAATAAAATAATCTTGTAGACTTTTTTCTCTTTTGCTGTATTATACTCAATTGGATTAACTTTCAACTTTTATTGAATCTGATGATTTAAATATTTATTGAATATGCCAGAAATAAGCAAGGCCAGTTAACATGGTTAAATAACTTAGCAGACTGTATTCAGAAAACACAGTTAGGACCTGGAGGCTGCATATGTGCAAATGCTAAAATAAATTCCAAAACAAATTCCCCATAATTATTTTGATCTAGAATTTTCCCATAGTCCATATATATAATAGACATGATTTCTCTTTTAAAAATAGTAAAGAAAAAAAATTCAAAACAGACTTGAGATTTTTTACACAATAATAAAATTTCAATAAAGACCAAATCTGCTTTTTCATCAATGCTAATTGATATCTTTTCTTTTTTTCATATTTTTCAAATATTATTCTTAACCACTTCAACTGGCCTCACTAAAGCATGCAGACTGTATTAAAAGCAATGCCAAATATGTAAAGGCTATCCAATTTAAACTTATTAATCTTAAATAATCCAACATTAAACAATTTTTTTAGATATAATTTCAAAATCATCTATTGAACTCATTGGAATATATGTATATTTTATAAATTCACTTTGAAGATAAATGGATTGGAGAGAAAAAAACTAAATCTGAAATCATTGATTATCATCTGTTTAAAGATCAGAAAGTTTAAATTGAATAGCCTTTAACCTAATTAATAATATAAGAATTGGTAGGAACAATTGCATGCTGGGTATTGGGGGTCATGAACTTACAGCTCCAGCAATTAAGCCACCATTTTGATAGTAATTTCCAGCTTGTATGGCACATACCAGAAATGATATTAAAAAAAACACACAATACACTACATAGTAAATCAGGATCTGAAATAAAATAGGTATAAAAATTATAGTACACACAAGATTTCAATTTTTAAATGAACATAAATGGTCGGGTTGTTGTCTCTTTGACACATTCCCCATTTCCATTCTCAATTTTATAATATATAAGGTTTTTATAATTTAATGGAATATGACGTTCTAGACTTATTTAAATTTGTGGTTGATTGATTGTTGGGATGTAACACTGCACTTTCAGCATACAGTTTTTATTAGTGAACTGGTCAAATTTACAAAAATACACACTTTTCATTGTAAAATATGAACGTATGATCCATAAATCTGAAAAAAAGTTATTTAAGTATGAACTATACATGAATGTCACAGTGACCTAAATGTTAAAGTTGTTGTAGCTGTTATAGTGAAATATTATACTGTCTCGTTGATGTTTGCCGATGATTCCTTTTATTATTAGTAATCTAAATTGGATACAACTTACGATTAACATCCAGGGTCCTGGTAGTTTGTAGATTATACGCAGCATAAAGAAGATCCATAGAATTAGTACAGTAATCAGACAAGATATGGCCACAAACTGTACCCATCCTCCTCCAATGAGGGAGTACCCTGGGTGGGAGGTTACACAGATAAATATGATCAGACTTAGGATCTGAAATATAAAATAAAATATAATACAATCTGTACCCATCCCCCTCCCATGTAGGAGTACCCTGAGTGGGAGGTTACACAGATAAATATTATCAGACTTAGGATCTGAAATATAAAATAAAATATAATACAAACTGTACACATCCCCCTCCCATGTAGGAGTACCCTGAGTGGGAGGTTACACAGATACATATAATCAGACTTAGGATCTGAAATATAAAGAAAATATAATACAAACTGAACCCATCCCCCTCCCATTAAGGAGTACCCTGAGTGGGAGGTTACACAGATAAATATGATCAGACTTAGGATCTGAAATATAATATAAAATATAATACAAACTGAACCCATCCCCCTCCCATGTAGGAGTACCCTGGGTGGAAGGTTGAAGGTAGAAGGTTACACAGATAAAGAAAATATAATACAAACTGTACCCATCCTCCTCCAATGTTGGAGTACCCTTGGTGGGAGGTTACACAGATAAATATGATCAGACTTAGGATCTGAAATATAATATTAAATTAATATAATACAAACTGAACCCATCCCCCTCCCATGTTGGAGTACCCTTGGTGGGAGGTTACACAGATAAATATGATCAGACTTAGGACCTGAAATATAAATAGAATATTAAAAAACATATAGTTGTGCTTGTATATGTGCTTTTGGTTAGAGATTACACACAGCATTAAATCCCAGACTACCAGCCTAAAACAAACTGTTTAAAATATAAAACACAATAAACGATGTATACAAATATAATTATTACACATCATCTTTAAATGGAAATGAGGGAGGTTGTGGAGACAGATTTCAAAACCAGTTTCAGGACCTGACACATTTTCAAGTTTAGACCAATGAGTGCATACTGTGGATTTATTTATTTTCGTGGGAAACTACTTTTGTGGGAACTATTTTGGTGAATGAAGAACTTACCGGGGTACAGGTGCTTGGATATTTAATTTTATTGTTTTGCTGAAATCTGCTTACAAGCCTATGATAATTTGCTGTTTATTGAACATTTATTTTTTGTGGTTCAACTGTTCCCAAGAAATCCACGAAAATTGATATCCAACAAATAATAAATGAATCCACAGTATATCTCAACACAATTCATATTTGCTAAACTTTATGAACAAATTGTGTAATTTAGATAAGTTTGTTAATAATTTTCTCTTCTTAAAAAATTTAAGTATTATACAGATTCACTTTGTTTCAAATTACTAGTACACATATCAAGCAAATAATACAAAACTTATATGTATTTCTTATTCTCATGATTCTATCAAAATACTACAGCTGATGAGGACATCTGTGCTAATTTTTTTTGTTCAAACTGTTTTTTGGCAAAGTGCTTCTTTTCTTCAATAGAATATATACTTTCCTAACTCCTTTCCAAACACAGAACAGATATATAAAGTACAAACTACCACTTAAAATAAATGCAGCACGGGTTGTGAAATAAAATTACCATTTCAGCTATTTTCAATATGGAATCTATAGATTTCATATAAATTTTATCCAAGCCAACATCTCCACTGGAGCTAGTTGTGGTTGTTGTTTTCTCTGTTGATTCGACATTATATTGGCTGTCCATCTTGGGCCTGTTGGGTAAAGAGGACTTTCTTTAAAATCTATGTTGAATTTCTGAAATAAAGAAAGGAACAAAATTAGAACAATCAGATTTTCCCTTAAAATCAAATAAAATCATAATTTTTTGTTGATATCTTTTTGTAATGTTGATATCTTATTTATCCCTTTTAACACACACAATACACTTAAAAAAAATCTTACACAAAAAATAAAGTACATGTATTATGTAATAATGATCTAAATAATCAACTTTGCTGATGTATAAATAGATAGGGTGATTCCTGGTGGTTGGGGAAGGTCACCCTGGATATGACGAGGTTGGATATGACCCTGTTCTGCTAATATTAAAAATAAAACTACTTATTGAACCTACAGATTTATATCTTGAGTAGTTTACATACATTAACTATAGCATTCAAATTAAATTGTTATTTGGATGGAGAGTTGTCTCATTGGCACTCACACCACATCTTCCTATATCTATCTACCAAATAACCACACACATGGATCTTTAACTTATTCACCTTGTAGTATAAACAAATGATAAAAACCAATAAAGTTTATATCAACTAAATCACTTTGAATCTTAAAGGCAACAACTCAAATTATGTTTCCTTCCAACAATATTTATATCTTACTTTGTGATTGTCAATTCCAATCACCTTAATAGCCAGGATACATTCCACAGCAAAATTTTCAATCAGAATTTTTAAGTATTAGCAAAATATTCACAGTTGCAGATTCTTAAAAACTAATATTGTAATGATCAACATGAAGTGCATGCCAAAAAAGCATTGTTTAGTTCAAATAAATAGTTAAAAGTATGATCAATTATAAGCTGCTGAACAAATTTCAATCTGTTTGCACTGTGACCGTCTAAAAATAGAAATCTATGTATCCTTGAGGATACATTCGGCATCTACACCGGTTTGCCAAAAGGATACATTTGGCATGCGCACGGGTGTGCCAAAAGGATACATTCGGCATGAAAGGGTTAAAACTTAATAGAAAAAAGAAGATGTGGTATGATTCAAAATGACACAGACATTAACAACTTTATGTCATCATACAGCCTTCAACAATGAAGGTATGTTTTAGCTGTATCCCTTTGAAAAAAGAGAAAGTACTTATAAAGTTATAACGTATTCAATCCTCAAGGTGTATTGTGGTGCCACGGAAAATGTAGTACCTAATATACATTACATGTACATCAGCAACATGTATTGTTGATACCCATACTTTTTTTATTATCAAGTGTGCACACACTGAAATGTCTTGCCTGCTTTCTTGCTTTTGATTACATTCTATGTTGAGCAACTGATGTCTAAATCTATGAGATGAAGGTATTATTTCAAATTAAACAAATAAATCTTGAAAGTTATACAATTCTTTACAGTATAAATCAGATCTACTTGTATGCTTTAACTGGAAGCATAGTAATTAAGTCAAATGACATCAGTTTTCTATCTCAGGCCCGTAGCCAGGAATTTCTAAGGGGGGGTTTGTTGGACTCATGAACTCGACTTTAACAGTCACAATTTGAACAAAACGTTGACTTTAACAGTGCTTATTTGATTTCAAGAGGGGTTTCGTCCGAACCCCCCTGGCTACGGGTATGTATCTGGACCAGATTTTTTCACTAGGAAACCTACATTGCACATGCTTTATAATGAAGCTTGTTTGTCTAGGGAAATAATGTGTCAATATTTAAAAAATATTAAACAAGACTTTTTACATCTCTCATTACTCATTTATAGCCTGTTAAAACATGTCATTATATCAAACATGGAATTTATATGGAATCAAGCATATACAAAGCTGTTGAGAATAAAAAATTTAACTATTATATATCTATTACTCTATACAATATTTAAATTCCAGTATGTTTTAGCAGATTTCCAATTTTGACTTAGTACAATGTACATGTAGTAAGAGAGAAATTAAATTAGCTCTGTAACCTCTTTGCACTAATGAATTCTGTAAATGTGCACATTGTTTCAGAATCATCTTATTAATTAAACCAACAAGAAGGCAGTAAATAATTGTCATTTTGTTTCTTTATATCACAAGAACTTGGCAGATATAGTCCTGTAGCGATATAAAAACAATGTATATAACCATTTCCATCTACATGATATATGTAATAGTTAATTATTTTCTTGTGTTATTATGTAATCTGTAGCTGAGCACTGAATGGATAAAATAGGCAGTTTTTTTTTATCAAGATGTGTTATGAGTATGAAGTTAATTATTGTGTAACAGTTATTTGAAGGTAATGTCAGACAATGACTATTGGAAACAACAGCTGTGCTATACATGTGTGTTTAGAAACTGTCTATTCACCTATTGTTATACATGCAACAAGTTGTTGTTTCATTGTACATATATTTATTGTTCACATATATTCCAATTTTTAATTTTTAATGGTTTTAACAGTTGGTTCAGGAGAACTTGGTTTTGTAGTTTCATGCTTAACCTGAATGTTAAATATACATATATGCATTAGTTTGCTCATGTACCCAATGTATTAAATTCTGTAGATTTGATAAAAAAAAATCCATGTTATGTAAATTTGTATGTTTGTATTTTCATAGTGTTCTTATTTTCTTTTTTTTGTGTGTGTATGAAAAAAAACAAACTAATTCACATTTACATGTAAGGGTGACAATACTCATATCAAAGAATGTTGGAACCATCATCCATTAAGTTACCATCCTTTAGGCAGCAACCATTTGATTTACACTATATGTAATGTTAAAATTGAAAGAAATTTGTTTTCGACTTATCGTGAAAAAAATAGATTGTTTTTCGCCACAGGCGAAAAAAAAGTTTGTCCCAAAAAAATCCATACCCCCCCCCCCAGAAAATCAAATGGTTGCTGCCTTATTCTAGGGGCAGATTCAAGGAGGTCACAACCCCTCCTTTATTGAGCTATACATGTATATGGTTATGGCACAGTTCCACTAGAACTCCCAACATTGTTTATTTTGACAAGGGTCTCAGGTTTTTTATAAATCCTGGACCAGCACAAAGTTTCAGCTCAATGCTTTAAATTTGAATCAGTCCTTGTAAAAAAAAAATACCCCAGTCTCCAAGTCTATAATTTTTTGACAGCCATTTTTTTTCCATATCCCCATCCTTTTGGCTTTTTTAAAATTGAAAATAAGATCATAACTGACTTGTGTGCAAACATCTACAATATTAAAAATATGTGTATAAAACAGGTGCAGATC
Source organism: Mytilus trossulus (assembly GCF_036588685.1). Taxonomy (NCBI): domain Eukaryota; kingdom Metazoa; phylum Mollusca; class Bivalvia; order Mytilida; family Mytilidae; genus Mytilus; species Mytilus trossulus. The sequence goes on along the minus strand of NC_086378.1, from coordinate 18,476,599 downwards.
AACAAGATCGTGAAGAGGAGAAAAAAGGGGATCCCTTAGCATACCATTATATATGTTTGGAATGATACTCATTAAAAGTTAATGCATTAATCATATGAAGCTCTTTAAGGGAAACAATCGCCCCTGTACCCTCTTTTCAATATGCCTCTGTAAGGACCCTCTTAATCTGCCTCTGTAAATCAAATATTCCAAAATTTATATACTGCATCTCCAATCTTTTGAACAGTTTTTATTTATTTGCATCTTATAATCCATCTGCACATGATATACATGTACCATGTACAACACATATGTATTTCATTATATATATCAATATTTGATTATAAAATTATCTTCATTATACCATGCAGTTATATAATTTCAATGTGACAGGGCTTAAGTTAATAACAAGATTCATTTTTCAATTTACATATTTATGGATTTTTTTCCATTAGACTGATAGTAAACCACAAAACATTTTACACTACATTCATAAATATGTTAATCTATTGATCAACCTGACGGTTTCTAGTTATTTTATGTTCCTACAGTAATCCAATATAAAATGTGTAAAATCAGATTGATCATTTTGATGTGCAGCAATCACCAATATTTCTATTCCAGAGAGGATATAACGCCTTCATTAACCACTCATGATGATACCACTTAATTCATTTGGATAACTTCTTAACAGATGATAAGATTTGTAAAACATCATTCAGATATGACATCTTAAAACTGCACTTTTACATAATGACCCTAAACAGAAAAAATATCTGACTAAGCCTTAATTCAATTGATCATACTTTTGTACATATACTGCAATGAAAATAATTAATGTAGGAACTGTCAAATTCAAGGAAAATGTTTTTCAACCCTTGTTTGTATGCAACTGGATGTGATGTACATGTACTATGATTTGATGGTATTTACATCTAAAACTGAAGAACAGAAAAATATTTGTCCAAGATTTAGCCTTGATCATACACTTGTACAGTACATATACATATGACATGTGTATACTTTATCCTCTTATATATAGCATATATAGTATGACTTGATATAAAATGAAAAATATATTAACACAGAAGCAGTTGATACCTTGAGCATTGTCCCACTTAAGTTAACAACATCTAACATAAGAACCTTTGACATCATCTAAGGGCCTTCTGGCCTTAACAATACATACCTTCTACCTGTTAAACAAGGTTTATATCTAAATTCCTTCGTCCAGGTGATGAATTAATATAATTTTAAAATGGCAACAAAACTCATCTCATGAAACATTCATTTGGTATAACAATGAAAAGAAATTCAGTTACTTCAAATATAGAATGGATTTCCCATTGATAAAAGGAAATAAAATCTTCCTGTAGAAATATCTTGACATATGTATAAAGATATTCCAACTTATCATATTTAAATATCATTGAGTTTTCATATTCTGTTACTTTATCTATTTTTGGTTGTTTTTCTCTACTATTTCATAATCAATGCGACAAAAAATAACTAAGATTACATTGTTTACATTAATATATACTTATATGACTTACATTTGAAGGATGTGAAAGTTCACTGATGATAAAAAAAAGAGGAAGCTCTCTGTATCATGTGAATTTGTATCCTTCAAATATAAATATAGGTTGTAGTTATCTAAGGAGTTTCATGAATTCAGATACATTCATTTACCCAGAAGAGGAAATCAGACAAAAAGTTTCCAATTTATAAGACCTTCAGTTTGTCAAAGTGTAAGAAAATTGAAATATAATGGTCTTGAGCTACTATATAAAAAAAGAAGATATGGTATGGATGCCAATGAGACAACTCTACAAGCTTAAGAGACCAAATGACACAGAAATAAACAACTATAGGACAATGTACGGCCTTCAACAATGAGCTTTTAAGCCCTAAAATCACATCTATTCTTACTGGAATTTCTTCCTATAATTTCAAAATAAAAAATCTGAATGACAGCATAAATAATTTATAGTTTATGAACATATCATTTATTAGAGACAGATAAGACTGAATTAATATATGATCATATACATGTTTCCTTGACACCATTGAGCGAATAACAAAAGTCTTCAATAAACCTTAATCTTTCAAATCAACTAGGTAAATACAGAGTAATATATAAACCAGGTTCCTACTTTATGCTTTTTTTTTTTACCAACTCTATTATTTTAACCTTTAAACTTTTCTTTAAAAGACCAAGTATCACAACAATCATGTATAAACACTTGTCAATTTAAATAATTGATAAACTATCAAATTTCATTTCTTCAGTTGTATTCATCAACCATTATACTTGTGATACTCAGTAGTAGTACAGGAAAAATTACATGTCACATATATTTTCCCACTTAATGCTTTATTACATGTATTAAGTGTTTCATGATTGAAATATGATAAATACAATACTAAACTTGATCACCTCATTTTACAGTTAAAATAGAAGTTCTTCTTACAATGTCTTTATGTGATCAAAAATTTTATCATTCAGTCATTGGCATACATTGTATTTTAGATGTCTTATGGCTTAAATAAATAAATGACCACCTACATGCATGACATGTATATAGGTATCCCAGTAAATGGAAATAAGTGTTATCCAAACTGATGAGCAAATAATATAACTATGTCAAAAGTTTAGCAATTCTTTTCACAAAAATTCTTACATCTAAATTAGTGGGTTTTTTTTCCTTTCTTTTTAGCCATAAAAAAAAATGTCATCATGTGGTATGATTGCCAATGAGACAATTCTCAAAAAGAGACCATATGACACAGAAATTAACAACTATGGGTCACTGTACAGCCTTCAATAATGAACAAAGCCCATACAGCATAGTCAACTATAAAAGGCCCTGAAATGACAAATGTAAATATCTTCCCTTCCTCAACTAAACGTCAATTTTTTTTATTGCTTCACTTTTTGCATCTTTCAAATGATTTATTCCTTAAATTTATTCTTTTTTCTATAGTTAAGACAATTTCTTACGAATTTCACTCTACAAGAAGTAAACTAAGATCAAAGAGAATAAAAGTATGTATCTGATTATATACACCTTGTATCACAATGACCAAATATCACTTGAGTACCTCTGAAGTACTTATCAAACATGACAAGAACATTGTATATTTAAGTAAGTGTACATAGTAGTTCACTTTATATCAAGTTCATCATAAAAGTCCTGACTTTACAATTTACAAACATAAGTTTAGCTAAGATTTTAAATTGAGAATGAAAATGAGAATGTTTCAATGTGACAACAACCCGACTAAATTTACTTATCAGTCCATGGCCAGGGACGGCAGGGGGGTTCCCAACCCAGGATAAAGGGAGGTTCCGACTATAAATACATGGTATCATGTAAATGCTCCCATTCAAATGCATTGATTGTCCTAAAAATAAAAGGGTGTTCCCCTGAATACGCCACTGAAGACCACCAATGTTGAAATGCTTTTGGTACAAATGTAATTTTTCTGTTTATGTAATTTCAGAAAAACGGACTTTAATAGTTTGAATTCTTGCGTTTATCATTTAGATATTTATAATTAAAGTCTTAAAAAAACTTATAAGCAATTAAAAGATGCAATCTTTTTTTCAGCTAGACAGTCATGACAGTATAACCTCTTTTACAATTCAAGACAATTAATTTCTATGAACTGTAAAATAATCAAATAACATAGAGATGGGAAACATATGATGAAGGACATGTATGTAGTATACCCATGAGAATTGTCTGAACAAACGTTACATTATATTATTATAATTACTGACAATTTTCACTTCAAACAACAAATACTTTTTACTGCATACACAAAACACTTTTGTTCATAAATTGATGTGATTTTTAATGTATTTTTTTAAGGACATGCAACTATTTCCCCATGCCATGGCATTAATATCTATTACTATAATATTTCAACAAAGTTTTATTTGTACTATGTATCCTGTTCATTTTTTATCTGATAGTATATATATATATATATATATACAACTCGTCTAAACATCAACCCAACAATGTTAGATCTATAAATTTGCTTTCGCAAATTTTTGGTTCTTCCCTCGCCGGGATTCGAACCCATGCTACTATATATATATATATATATCATTGTATCCTTAAGATCTAATTTGCAAAAACAAACTTTTATTCTATTTAATACAATGGAGAAGAAAAGGTGAGGAAGGGTTTTGATAGGGTAGCATAATTTAGGGGAACTGCATTTCTCTATTTCTAGTTTGTTTTACTTAATATTGCCCCCACCCCTTTCCCACCATTATCAGTCAGAGCTCAGACATAAATAAGTCTGAATCTGCTTTTGACTCATAGAGGTCTAAATATGTAAGTTTTAGGATTTGTCTCCCTTTAATGTAACACAAAATATGACTTGAACAAGTCCAATATTGTTAAACAATAAATAATTGACCAGAATCAAAAAGTTGCAAATATCGACTCCTGCAAGTCAATAAGTGATCAAAATTGGTTAACTTCAAGACCCACGCATATTTATAAGGAGGTCATGCATCTAAATCAAATAATGACATCATTAAAAGTCAATGCTTTGTCTTCTTAAGAAAAATATGAATGAGATTCTAAAAAATCGGAGATAATGTTAATTAACCTTACAATGCAACCACCTGGAATCACACTTAATGAGGTAAAACATCTGTGTTTAGTAAGGATGTTCAATTAGATAATTAAATATAGATAGCTCAAGTCCTTTTGAACTCTCATACAGGTTTTTGCTGTCATAGGTGGTGTAGTTTGGCCACAAAGTAACATAAAGTTTTTTCACCAACATGAATAGACCTAAACAAGTCTGTCATTTTCTGACTTAGATAAGTCTAAAATTGAAACTACATTTTTATAATAAATACATGTTTGGACTTAAAAACAAAAATCGACTTGTTTATGTCTGAGCTCTGACTGATTATTGGTATTATGTTTGTTTTTCTGTTATCTTTAAATCTCATCCACAGACCCTAAAGCACAGTATATTTTTTAAATCATTATATGAAAAGAATTTAGAATTAAATGATTGATATACATGTACATCTTAACATTCACACATTTTCTAATACATATATAGTTTGTAATTCATTCTGATGATTCAACATACATGTATGATGTATAAACATTTTAGTACATGTTCATCTACCCATTTCTCACTTTATACACACATATAGTACATTGTTTGTACATTAGATCAAGAAACTTTAAACAGTGAAAAACAAAAGCCTTTATTTAAAAGTATTTTTCGTAAAAGTTACTACCTATTTATTAGTTAAAAGTACTAGGAAAGAATATAAAAACAATTCCCCTCTGCACTCCCATTGAGTTCAGTAATATAAACACTCAGCTTACTACTACCTTAGTTTATACAAATTACATCACCTCATCATCATGATCATCATTGATTGACTAAGATCGGTGATGTATGAATGACATAGCCTGTAGATATATCTTCATCACCATCTCATGTTAATAGTACACAAATAGTAAGATTAATAGACTCACTGCTGTTTCATTAATAACAATATTCTTTTTACTTCAAAGAAACCTATAAAGATTCCTGATTCTTAGAACTGTGCTACCTAGCCAGGTTTAAATGGCAGAACTACTTTCCATAAGGTTTCTTTTCTATTATGTATAAGATGATACAAATGTATATACATGTAGGTTTAAATGGATATTGCTTTGAAAAAAATATATAGGAACAGGATATAAAGTATCATTTCCATTTCGCAATTATATTTAAGATCTAAAAAAAACAATTTTTAAATTTCATGAAGTTTACTTATTGTCTAAGACATAAAAGAGGTTAAATTAAGAATCTAAAGAAATTGTTGGCAGCACAACATAACCATTATAATAATAGGCTAGCTGTGCATGAACCAGTTAATTGAAAAATATTCTTTCTGTACTAGTTTTAATGAAAAAATATGGGATTTTTTCCTACTTACATGTAATAATGTTTTCTAGTGTTATATATTCTTATGAGCTTGGTCTGGCAGAGTAGGAAATATGTACACTATGACTTAACACTATTAAAAGAGCAAAAATTGTACATGTACAAAAAATATCACAGAAGGGATTAAATTCATTTTTGGAAAAGTACATTTTTAAGAAACATTTTTTAAGAGACAATTTTAAATTTATCTAAATCACTTATTAACTACAACAACAATTTTTATTTGTAAATTAAGATGCCTGGAGGAGCAGTACAATTCCAATTTAAATTGAAGTGTACAAACAAATGTACAATGTATGCAAAATGTCAGATACAATTACGTTTTGTTTTAAGACCTTTGCATTAACAAATGCTTAAGTTAGAAATCAAATGACATCTTGATAGGTTTTTGTATAGCCAATTATTTGATATTCTGATTCTTACTCCTAAATGCCATATATATGCTAAGTGGAGAAACAGACAAAACTCTTCAAAGTACTAGTGCTAAACGTTTAAAGTCAATCAAAAGACTTAAAGTATCTTGTATTGGTAATAATTTTGGCAATGAATACATATTGTTGAACTTGAAATTAATACAAAGTAAAAATTTTCACTATCATATAAAGTTTTCAAATCAAACATCAGGGTAGTTCCAGTCATGTTTAATGGGAGGGGTTCCAACCATATATTCGGATTATATGGTTGGAAACCCCTTCCCATTTAAATAAAATTGAGGAAGGAAATGGGGAATGTGTCAAAGCGACAACAATCCTACCATACATGTAGGATTGATGATTGTCCTGAACCACGACCATGAAGGCATCCTTTCCCTTTTTTGATCTGCCACTGTACATGTTGCCTCAGGTCACCTGGGTGACAATGACAAAAGCATCATTAAGGGCAATAACTCTTTTTTTTTTAAAATAAATACATCTGATCATATGCACAGTAGTTGTCGTTTGTTTATGTAATTTATATACTTGTTTCTCGTTTCTTTGGGTTTTTTTTATATAGATTAGACCGTTGGTTTTCCTGTTTGAATGGTTTTACACTAGTAATTTAGGGGCACTTTATAGCTTGTTGTTCTGTGTGAGCCAAGGCTCCGTGTTGAAGGCCGTACATTGGCCTATAATGGTTTACTTTTTTAAATTGTTATTTAGATCGAGAGTTGTCTCATTGGCACTCACACCTCATCTTCCTATACATTGTATCTAATGGTTGCACTACATTTTTTTTACATTAAATTTTTTTTTGTAACAAAGTTTTTCACTTTATATGTAGTTTTAAAAAAAAGTATACATTTAAAAAAAAAAACATTTATGGGCAATATAACTCCAATACCTTTAATTTTAATAATTGGATCAACAGTTTCAGATGAAAAGATTTGTTGTAAAAGATAAAGGATGAAGACAAACACCAAGTGATATACATCATATTCATATGTCAAAAGGGCTCTTTGTGACATACAAGTGAGCTACACTTAAGACGTCTATGATTGTAATGGCATCAATAAAGCAAATGGTAAAGATGTAAACAATTATTTGGCCTTCAATAATGAGCAAAACCAATACTATACAGTAAGGCAAAAAAAATATATATGTCTGTTTAAGGTTATATCATTAAAATAAATAGGGTAGGTACATGTAGGTCGTTATTTCCATTTTATTATTTTTAAATTTTATTTTTTGTGTCATGATTTTGCGATGTGCCGTCCGTCTTGCCATGGTCCTAGATGTCCATAGGCCGACTTTACCTGTAATTTTAATGATTGGATTATTTCAGTTTCGTTATTGATTGAAAAAAATGGCTGGCAAAATGTTTATTTCATCACACAAGTCGCGAATTTCCTTAAACAGCCATCATGTTCATGATTACATAAATGTATCAACATTGGGATGTACATGTATCAGGCAACACAAGTTCAGTTTATTTTCCACTTTACAACAGAAATAAAATGGCTTAGGGTCGGCGCTCAAAATAGGGTTGGTTGGGTATGAACTGTAAACAGACATTTATTTTTTTTTGGCCTAAGCTTTTAAAAGGTTCAGAATAACAAAATGTAAACAATTCAAAAGACAAAAAAAAACATATAAATATGTGAGCACTAAACTCTCTCCATGACCTGAGAAAGTGGTGCAAGAGCACAAGGCATTTAAAAAATATCAATGATTACACTTAAAAAGCCCTTTACTGAACATGTACTTGTACGCTATACATACCCTTAGTTTTATACCTACCCAAAAGATTTTAACATGCACTATTAAGGTCATACTGTTTCAAAAACTTAATATAAATTATAATCACTCAGCTTACTACTACCTTACATGTAGTTTATAGAAATTACAGGCCCTACATCGTTTGGTTTTCAAAATCACTTTACATGTACAATGTACATGATGTCGGAACTTTTACAGTCTGGTAGACTAGAATATGAATGCTGCTTAGGGTATCATGGGTATGCAGTCTTTCAATATGCTTTGATATCTAAGGGACATTGTTCTCAGAATTCAACATTTTAGAAAAAACAGAACCACTTCAATTTTACCTTTTTTAATATCTTTTTTTTAAGAATAGGACGTCACTCATTGCAAATGATGTTGTACATGTATATAAACTATAATTGTCAGACAACTCTCAAAAAATCTGATGATAATAAAAATAATATAAATTTGAGAGATATTACTCTAATATTGAAATAGGCATTGAAATACGTTTGTGTGTCTAAATATTATCATAATAGAGAAATAATACTGTTACTTGGTTACTAATAATAATATTTAAAATATACTGAAAAAATAAACGATATCAGAATTATATACATGATATAGCATACCTGAAACTGACTTGTCAGAAATTTACACTTTTACTTTTATTATGTTAGTTTTCTTAAAACTCAGTCAAAATGTAAATGAAGACTTTTCTATTTATAGATTATTCAAAGAATTTAAAAACACATGACGATCAATAATCAGACGGGATGTTGTAAACATGGGGTGATGTTTAAACTTTAGGGAGTCATCTCTTTAAATAGAAACTATCTCAACAAATCAGTCGTTATAAACTTAACCTTAGTGGTTGTATACAGGGTCGTAATTTGACAAATCAATGCCGGTGGATACATTTTTTGCTTGACAGGACTTGAAACGCCCATATTTTGTTTTCTACTAATTTTGGAACCTAAACTAAATAGCCTCGACAGCTCATTTTATTTCAATGCAGAATTACGATTACTGCAATGTGCATTTTTTAATCATGCTGCATATATCGCATATTTTACATACCCGATTACAAAGTGTCAATCTTCTGTAAACAATAGTTGACCTGTTCAAGGGACATAACCAGAATGTTGCCGGAAGTCGTTTATGGGGTCTATACAATCACACCAAATGCCAGTGCCAAATGTAGAACACTGTAACGGACATAATTTTTTGTTATCGCATGGAACACTGTCGTACTGAGTGACTTCTTTGCAATGTCGTAACAGTTTAAAAAGAGGTGTGATGTATACTGCAATTTTCTGTAAACAATAATAGTTAAAAAAAAAAAAAAAGATATATAAATTTTACAAAATATTGTTTTCCAACCGAAATATATATTTCAATCGATCAGCACTAACGGTAAACGTATCACATGATCAGTGAACATTATATTGATGAACAAAGACTTGATATTTGTTAAAACAGTCTCTATAACTCAATAAATTACTTAGTTTTCTTTAACTAAATAAACGTTCTTATACATTTATTGCAAGTCTGTCTTAAAATTAACAGGTTTCAGCAAAGATCTAGACCGTTCTTGTACTGCTAATTTACAATGCGGCAACGATTGCGGTATACAGTTAATGGTTAATAACTCATGAATGTCCAAGTCAAAATTAAACCGAAAGCCAAAAACTTTTAAATCATTGTGACGTTAAGCACGTTATTGCGTCAAGGCCGTGAAATGCGACAGAGCAATTTGATAAATAGCCCTTCTATGAAAACTAACTAGTTCAGCTTTATAAAATTTATATCCATAGATTACGCAGGTATTACTGTTTCCAAAAATATTAAAAATATTCTTTAACTTTTCATAATAGTTTCAAATAATGATACAAATATTACCAAAACGTCAAAAATAAGCGTGTCAGACGTAACAAATTATTCGCAAAATAACTTTTGCGGGAATTTTTGTGGTCTAATAAAAAGTTTAAAATCCGTGAAAATTCGCACGAATGATAAACGTCTAATATAATTTATGACGCCATTGCTGTTTTTTGTGTTGATCGAACGGTAAAAATTATTTTTTTCAAAAATGAATAATCCTCGCCATGGTCAGGTTTCTGAAAATGGTAAGTTATCAAAATTTATCGCTTTTTAAAATATCAAATGATATAAAATTTTGTTTTTATGAATTATTCCTACAAATGTGCTTAGATAGACCATTTCAAATCCGGAATTTTACAGCACTCGCACCACAAATAAAAACGCATTGGGCTCGGGAAAATGTCTTGCAAGATTGTCCAATGTCGAATTTCGCCGCTTTTTACAAAAACACTGTCAGTTTCAACGTCATTTTATTAGATATTCAATTTGTAGTATATAAAACAGTGCTCAAAGTTTTCGTAATTGTGCTTTCACCCCACAATACGATAACATACTTTTTGATAAGCTGTTAAGTCGAAATGACTTCGTTTTGTAACAAATCAAATGTCTTGCAAGTTTGTCCACTGAGCAATTTTCTTACGTTTTGAACGTTTTCGATTCGGGACGCTATACATATATGTGTTTTCAAATTATTTCTAAAAGTTTGTTCTTTGTTTTGGTGTTAAACACCACATCATGTATAAGCGACATTTGTTGTATTTTATTGACCTGCCATCAAAGGTAGGATAAGCCGGATATCAGGCGACCTTAAGTTAAAATAGTTGCAATAACTGTCGATTAGGATCGGAGTCGAACAAATCTCGCCACGAGCGTATCTTAAAATTACCATGCTTTTTATCACTTTATATGAACTCATTAGGCCAATCATCCTCCTAGGCCATCGAATTTGAAAGCAGTTCGTATTATCATATGATATATGAACGATATTTCATCGCTTTTAAATAACAAGTACGCTTCGATTTTATGTTTCAAGATCAGAGGACTAAACAAAATAACCAAATTACAAATTTCGAAAATAGATAGAATCATAGAAACCACGATAAGAACTGCAATATATAAAAGTAGTTATAATCAAATAGAAAATGAATATTTATCTAAAATGGAAAAAAAAATATGGTAATTTGTCAATAAATAAGTAAAATATTAATTATAGAACAAAAGAATTTCATATCCGATAGAGAGAATTGATTATTGTGAAGAGATAAAGAAACTAAAAAGAAATGAGCAAAAAAATAAAAGTTACAATAAATATAAAGAAAATACAACACAAGCCGAATCAGAAGTCCGAAAAGTTCATTTGCTTGCGTATCTACCAGTAGCAAATATTTCATACATATTCAAGACTTTTAAGTATCCATATCGATCAAAAAAGATTACAATCAAAACGAACAAAGTATACTCGATTACCGACGTAAAATTTCAAATTTTGACATTACCAATTGGGACGCAATATCGTGCGTAACGTTTTTATGTTCACACAAACCTATGTTTTACTCAATAAAAAACTTTTCATAATATGTGCTCGTTAGTAGTGAATAGTCAGTGTTATACTGTGTGACTACAATATGACATGACAGAAGCTCAATCATGCAAAAGAGAGTGCATGTTTTGTTTTAACTTCAAGTCAGTAAAGATAATTGGAAGTGTTTACTACAAGTTTCCGAAGAGCTAATGTGACAAACATGGTCCTGGAAATAGCTCTTTTACCAGCATAATAATCTTTATTCTCATAAACCATAAGGTACAACGGTACAGAGATATACATACATATATGAAAACAAACTTATTTATAATTTAACATCTTATACACAAACATACACTAACTATCGTTAAATACACACATACACATGCATGTATCAGTATGTACAGAATATACAAAACAGGGGTTATGTTATTGCCTAGAGAACAAATGATTTATTTATTTGGCGTATAAATCTACATAGTTTTTCTAATTTAAACCTGTTATTACAACTCATTATTTCTTTGAATTTCACATTTGCCACAAATTTTTATCAATTAGTTTTTTTCTGTCATTTTCAAATAATTCATATTCCAGAATATAATGATATTCATCACCAATACAGTTGGTATTACTTTCAAACATTTTCTATTTTCCCTTTCTATACCATTCCACCGTCCTGTTTCTATAGGTAGTCTATGATTTGTGTGTTTAATCTAAACTTACACAGCGTATAGATATTTTTATCCTCCAATATATTTAAAAAATCATTCAAACTGAAATGTCTCCTTAAATAATCTATAATTTATAGATTTATTGACCTGCCATCAAAGGTAGGATAAGCCGGATATCAGGCGACCTTAAGTTAAAATAGTTGCAATAACTGTCGATTAGGATCGGAGTCGAACAAATCTCGCCACGAGCGTATCTTAAAATTACCATGCTTTTTATCACTTTATATGAACTCATTAGGCCAATCATCCTCCTAGGCCATCGAATTTGAAAGCAGTTCGTATTATCATATGATATATGAACGATATTTCATCGCTTTTAAATAACAAGTACGCTTCGATTTTATGTTTCAAGATCAGAGGACTAAACAAAATAACCAAATTACAAATTTCGAAAATAGATAGAATCATAGAAACCACGATAAGAACTGCAATATATAAAAGTAGTTATAATCAAATAGAAAATGAATATTTATCTAAAATGGAAAAAAAAATATGGTAATTTGTCAATAAATAAGTAAAATATTAATTATAGAACAAAAGAATTTCATATCCGATAGAGAGAATTGATTATTGTGAAGAGATAAAGAAACTAAAAAGAAATGAGCAAAAAAATAAAAGTTACAATAAATATAAAGAAAATACAACACAAGCCGAATCAGAAGTCCGAAAAGTTCATTTGCTTGCGTATCTACCAGTAGCAAATATTTCATACATATTCAAGACTTTTAAGTATCCATATCGATCAAAAAAGATTACAATCAAAACGAACAAAGTATACTCGATTACCGACGTAAAATTTCAAATTTTGACATTACCAATTGGGACGCAATATCGTGCGTAACGTTTTTATGTTCACACAAACCTATGTTTTACTCAATAAAAAACTTTTCATAATATGTGCTCGTTAGTAGTGAATAGTCAGTGTTATACTGTGTGACTACAATATGACATGACAGAAGCTCAATCATGCAAAAGAGAGTGCATGTTTTGTTTTAACTTCAAGTCAGTAAAGATAATTGGAAGTGTTTACTACAAGTTTCCGAAGAGCTAATGTGACAAACATGGTCCTGGAAATAGCTCTTTTACCAGCATAATAATCTTTATTCTCATAAACCATAAGGTACAACGGTACAGAGATATACATACATATATGAAAACAAACTTATTTATAATTTAACATCTTATACACAAACATACACTAACTATCGTTAAATACACACATACACATGCATGTATCAGTATGTACAGAATATACAAAACAGGGGTTATGTTATTGCCTAGAGAACAAATGATTTATTTATTTGGCGTATAAATCTACATAGTTTTTCTAATTTAAACCTGTTATTACAACTCATTATTTCTTTGAATTTCACATTTGCCACAAATTTTTATCAATTAGTTTTTTTCTGTCATTTTCAAATAATTCATATTCCAGAATATAATGATATTCATCACCAATACAGTTGGTATTACTTTCAAACATTTTCTATTTTCCCTTTCTATACCATTCCACCGTCCTGTTTCTATAGGTAGTCTATGATTTGTGTGTTTAATCTAAACTTACACAGCGTATAGATATTTTTATCCTCCAATATATTTAAAAAATCATTCAAACTGAAATGTCTCCTTAAATAATCTATAATTTATAGATTTTGGTGAATTTAACATGTAGTGAATGCCATTCCTGTCTAAATTGATCATGTAGGCGCATCTTTATCGAAGGGATAAGCTACAATCTGTGCTAGAAAAAAGCTGAGTTGTCCAAATATAGGAAAAGCCAGTATCATTAAAAACGTTTCTTAAAAACTTTAACCATGGCGATTCAAAATGATTTTCGACCAACAATTTGTATAATAATTGATAAGGGCTGTATAGCCAGTCAAGGTCGTTAAAAACTTCCATTTGTAATAATTGATAAGCTAAATAAGACAGTTTTGAATCCTTTCCAGATAAAAGTCGTGTCCAAAATGCAATCATTTTTAGTTTGATATCTAGTTGGACAGGAAAAATGCCAAGTTAACCATAAATCATATAGTTTGGGGTGGATAATTTTAACTTAAGTAACAATTTATAAAATCGTAATTGTACTCTTTCAATACATTGAATATTTTTATAAAATCACCATACTTCTGAGCCATACAAAAGAATGGGCTTTACCATTTTATTAAACAGTTCTAGTTGACATTCAATTGCTAAATTAAGAATGCGACCTCTTTTTAAAACCTCATACATTGCTTTTGTTGCCTTCTCTGCTTTCTTTTTTATTGCTTTACTAAAATTGCCGGTCCTGCTAAATAATATACCAAGATAGTTAAATTCATGAACTACATTGTATATCTATATTTGCCCCATTTAAGGAAAATTTAAAATCTGCACAAGGCCTTCCCCTGGAAAAGACCATGACTTTGGTTTTGTTAACATTAACCTTCAGTCTCCAAATATTACAGTACTCTCCAAATTTGTTTACTATTTTTTGTAAGTCTTCTTTTGATTCAGACATTAGGACCGTATCGTCTGCATATAGTAGAACAAAAATTTCAGGTAAATGTTTAACTTATCTTCTAGTAAATCTGAAATAACGTTAAGACCCTCAAGATTTACCCATGTGTTCCTTAAAATGTGTTTTGCAGAAAACCGAAATATCATTTGCAACTATGTCGTCTCCTCATTTTTATATTAGTAAATCAGTAGTGCTATTTGTATATCATGTCACGGGATATACAAATGTAAAGAAATAGTGTTCAAAATTTTAGTTAATTTTCACATATTTATTGTTTATATGCTAATGTTTCATTTAAATATTTATGAAATTACAGTTAGTAAAATATGAATAACAAGAAGACTGTTTTTTGCTATTATTTACCGTGGCTTACTGATTCATATACAAAGACGATGAAGTTTTTTTTATATTTATTCAAAACTGGAATAAAATATCAATAAAGAAATATAGTTCTCTTGTCTTCATGCGCCAACAAACATAGACAATCAAGTAAAATCAGTGCCTCCTGCAGGAGATTGTCATCTTTTATCATCTGGCTCAGAAGAACGCGAAGAATTACGGGGTCATCCAATCCGATATCACGTGCTGTCTTGCGGTCTGGTGGTCCACTTAATAGTCCATACCGATTGACCAAATCTTGTGATAAGATAGCATGTCTTTCTAAAATATAGCCGTACTTAGATAGTGCCTTGATTACGTAATCAAACCGGTACCGCATCTCTAATTCCTTTTTAGGATTGAATTGTCCAGTTCTATCAGTAGCTTCCTTTCGTATCATAGCACCCATATTGCTTATAGTGTAACCATAGAAACGACGCCTTTTGTCGTCGGAACTTTCTGGTGTATACTTCCATGTAAAAACATACTCCAAAATTCTTCTGTCTAACTGAAATGCTACTTCTCCAATTATACGTTTGTTCGGTCGAATCCTTAAAACTCTTTGACGATGTTGGTCCGTGTAAGCTGGTTTCAGGCCAATGACCTGGTCTACTGGTCGGTGCAACACGGAAACGCCTAAAAAAACAATGTAATGGTTTCTTATTCATTTCTGTGTGTCTTGACCAAATATAGTTAGACAATAACAAATATTAATCAAGGGATCTAAAACATCCTTTCCATTTAAAAAAAAAAGAATAAGAAAAAACAACCATAAAAAGATGAAATCAACCATTTAAAGACGAAATCAACCATTAAAAGACGAAATCAACCATTAAAAGACGAAATCAACCATTTAAAGACAAAATCAACCATTAAAAGACGAAATCAACCTTAAGCAAAACATGAAGTTAATATAATCGGAGAAACAAAGTAAAACTGCAAGCTTACATGGAGTATGATTTAAGAGTCAGTGTCGAAAAGAAAGTAAAAATTCAAGGAGCTAAAACAAATACTTTTAAGTACAGATTTATAAAAACAAAAATATGCTTAAAATAAAAACAACAAATAAACAGAAGAAATAATCAGTAGATGTGCAATGATAATATTTTACGTAAAACAGTACTCAAAATCTATAGAGTTTAACCTTGAATTGTTCTTATATGATTATACAAATTTTCTAGGAACCCTCGGAATAGATTTTCTGTGGTTCTTTAAACAACATTTTCGTACTTCAGAGATTTTTTTATGACTTCCGATCAAGTAAAAACTTGGCTTAAGTCATCAACAACTTGTCTCATTTAAACTACGCTGAACTCTGATTCAAATAGTGGACAGTAATATCATTACCAAATCTCAGCATAAGGCCTTCTCAAAGCATTTGAAGGTCGTTACTCTGACTTGTATTCGCTATGTAAACTAAGCATACACACCAAATATAGTTTCATCTCGACTTCTTGTAAGTGCTTTAACACTTATCATTTCGCTATATAAACCCATAAAAATAAGATGTATTACGATTGCTAATGAGACAGTCATCCAACAGAGACAATAACAGAGATATAGTCCCTTTACTACAATTAAAGAACTAATATACTAGTATTTACTTTTGAAATAAAGTATATGAAAATAAAGGAACTTATATTGTGTTTAAAACTCCCATGATGTTTTAGATACAGGACGTGCTCATGATGTTCCTTTCGCTTCATAACTCTCTTACACTTCCCGATACACAATATTATCAACCAGAAGGTTTGTTTATATACTAGTATATGGTCTTTTGAAAATTTGATTGCAAATTATTTTGTTGGTTTTTTTTTTGCTTTCCGTTTCATTGTATTTTGTACCCACCTGTTTGAGGACTCGGCTGTTGTGCTTTTTGTGGTGTCTTCATGCTCTGGAGGGTATTATCTAAACAAAAAAGTTAAAATTTATTGACACTCATTTACTTTTAATATTAAGAACTTTCTAAAATTTTATCATTTTTATATTAAGCCCCAGTCCCACTAGACCGCGATCGCACCACGCTCATCGCGATCTAAAATAAATTCAGATTGTGGTGAGGTCGCGATCTTAGCGGCATGAAAATGTTAATTTTCGTAGCTTTCACGATGCTAAGTACTACGTCCTCATTACGCTTCAACAACGATCCCGCTACGATTAAACAACCGTTCTCACCGCGCTTATTCTGCGACCTCACTACGCTTATCAAGATCTGTCTACGCGCATCACGTTCTCACTACGACCATACCACGAGTTATCCGATTGCAACACGCTTCTACTGCGATTATAGCACGTTCTAACGATAAACCACGATTATACTACGTTCATACCGCGATCTTACTACGTCCGCAGCAAAAGGTCAACATCGTGTTCCATATCAATACAGTTCCATTCCTTCTAATTCTGATTAATACGTATATTTCGCGGAAACAATACAGTCATGCCATCAAAATCTACTAGAACAAGTGGGCGTGGTGGAAGGTGTTGACGTAGAGACAGAGGGAGCTCTGATAGTAACGATTCCTGATCAAGCAAGAACAGCATGACGAGGACGGCAAGGGCGTACTAGAATCGTACTTGTTATGGTCCTGAAAAGCGTACTAACGGATAGTCGTAGTGGAAGCGTAGTTTGGTCGCGGTGAGAGCGTGATGGTCGTACTGAGGTCGAAATAGTCTCTCTGAATAGAATCAACTTTCGCTACGCTCTTGCTACGAAGGTACAGCGACCTTAGCGATCTTACTAAGGCCTAAGTGTGCTCTCACTACGCTTCTTCTACGATCTCATCTCGCCACGCTCATCGCAATCTTGAAGACCTCACCACAACCGTGATACGACTTTACTGCGATCTATACGATCGTACTACGATTATCAAAATTTGTATTTTTTTTTCACAGATCGTAGTGCGACCGTGGCCTTGTGGGACTGCGGTATTAAAATCCATAAGTGAATATAGCACTGAAACATTTAATTACGTTCTGTATGGAGTATCATGAAACTGAGAAAAACTATTGAGGTAAGAATGTAAAACTCAAAATCACCACACGAAATTGAAAAAAAACAAAGTAATCACGAACATGAAAAAAGCAAAGTAACCCATGGACATGAAAAACGCAAAGTAGACTTAAACTAAACGCAAAGTAAACTTAATCTAAACGCAAAGTAAACTTAAACTAAACGCAGAGTAACCGAGCAAATGAAAAAAGAAAAGTAACCACAGATATGAATCAAGCAAGCCATTTAAAAGTACACGAATAAAGCAAATCAAGTAACCACGGACCTGGAAAAAAAGCAAACTAACCACGGACATAAAAAAAGCAAAGTAACCACACACATGAATAAAGCAAATTAAGTAACAATGTTCCTGAAAAAACCCCAAAGTAATCACGACAACGATAAAAACGATAAAAGCAAAGTAATCAAGAAAACGATAAAAGCAAAATAATCACGAAAACGATAAAAGCAAAGTAATCACGGACACGAAAAAAGCAAAGTAAGCATGCACATGGTAAAAAATCAGCAAAGTAACGGCGTTTAATTTTTATTGAACTTCTTCATTTCAAGAGTCTTCGTTAAATAGTAAATACAATAACATAATAAGAATTTCCATAAGTTACCAGTTGTTTATGGCTTAAGGTAGATCATAAGTAAATGTTTTTTGAGACAGAATTTTTGTTATAATTTGCCAAAATGAAGATTTTACTATGCTTTTTTCAAAAATATAATAAAAAGTATGGGTCACCGTGCTATTTTTCAAGCTATGAGTCGTTGAAAATTGCCTAAATTTGGTTAATTTCTTCATGGAAAAACACATAAGAGTGCATAAAAAAAGTTCTATGAGATAGAATTTTGAAATAAATTATGAGAAGATAGGTTTCGTAATATGCTTTAAGAAAATAAAAAGAAAACATGGTGTCACCGAACTTGTTTTCTTGCCACAAGTAAAAATAAAATATTTCCCTATTAGCCTAGTATAAATTTTGTACTAAAAGAGTTATCTCCCCTTAAATGGCTCATTTGCAAAAAATGATTTTAAAAACCAAAAAGGTTGATATTTGTTAAAATATTTTGGATAATACAATAAATTAACAAGTTTTCTTCATATAAAATAACAGTCTAACCATAAAATTGCAAATATTTTTCCAAATTTGCTGATTTGGGCAAATAACTAGACCGATTTTGTACTGTGATTGTACAATCCAAGATGGCGGTATACCATCAATCTACCTTAAATATATGTATACGGATCTGGGGATGATATCAGGAATTAAAGATGCAAATAATCGAGAAAAAACATCACAATGCTTATCTTAAGGAAAAGCGTTTTTATATGTTACTCTTAAACCCTACAACTGCATTGTATTTAGTAGATCTGATATAGTGCTGTCAAACCTTCAACTGTGAATCATACAAATTTACCTTGATATTCATACTGTATATTCCTTCCAGCCTTGATTGGTGTTGATGCAGCCACTGGTTCTCCGATTCTAGTCCTTCCATCACTGCGGATAGAATCAGCAGCCTCGGTTACAATGTGACTACCATAACCTTCGCTTCCAGACCTCTGATTACTGAAACCGGTTTGATCTGCTTTCATTCCCTGATAATTTGATATAATTTCTGGTGGTTGATATATCAAACTATTCCATTCCTCGTTTTGGTTGACTGCTGATATATTTGGAGATGGTACGGTTATTTGAACACGCGGATTTATAGATGACTGGTCAATCTGCATATATTGATCATTTCTTATAGCTGGTTCTCTGCTATAAGATTGCTGATTCAGCGTATTATTGCCGCCAAATGAAGGTACGCCTTGTTGCATCGGGGATCTTTGTCCCGAGGGTGACTGTCTTCTAGACATTGTAGGAACTAATGGTTCAGCTACTGGAATTCCTTGTGCTATTGGAGATCTTTGTTTAACATTAGGATCTATACGTGGAGAGAGTAGTTTAGTTGGCATTGAAGAAGCCCTTGGTTGCAGATTTTGTTGCTGAGGTAAAAATATAGCATCGGTATCATCAACGGACTGGTGACCTACTTGATTCACTGTATTATAATATTGCTGCTGAGGGAATGATTCCGCTGTTTGATACCCTGTTGAAGTGTTTATCAAATTTGTTTGTTCTTGTCTAGCTGGCGAAATGGGTCTAAATGTATTTTCTGCCGAACCAAATTGTGAATCAGCTTGAAATTGAGGTCTGTTTCGGGGATCAAAAGACGCATTTTGTTGCTGTGGACGAAAAGGCGATTGCGGTTTAACCGTTTGGTTCTGAACGGGTGCTTTTAGTTGATTAATATATTGACTTTGTTGTGATGTTGGTTCATTTTGGTAAGAAACTGTGCCTGTTATTGCTGCGCTTGGAGCTGAGCTTTGTTCGTAATAACTTCGCGAAGATGTACAGCAAGGTTCTTTCGTTCCTTGACCAAATCTTGAAAATGCATCTAAAATGAACAAATATAATATTTAAAACTTATACAGTGGATTCATCTATTTTCGTTGAACATCAATTTTCGTGGATTTCGTGGGTACAGGTGAACCACAAATTACTATGTTCAACGAAATACAAATTTGACATGTGTTTTATTCAGACTTACCAAGGGTTGAGATCCAGCTAACATATTATCCCCTCCACATAATGTATGTATGTGTCTGTCCCAAGTCAGGCGCCTGTAATTCAGTGGTTGTCGTTTGTTTATGTGTTACATATTTGTTTTCGTTCATTTTTGTACATATAAATAAGTCCGTTGATTTTCTCGTTTGAATTGTTTTACCTTGTCACTTCGGGGCCTTTCACATCTTCGCTAGCCAAGGGTTACGATCCACTCCCGCTCTAGAGAGCGGGAGTGGATCATACCTTGGCTAGCGAAGATGGGCCTTTCATAGCTGACTACGCGGTATGGGCTTTGCTCATTGTTAAAAGTCATACGGTGACATATAGTTGTTAACATCGGTGTCATTTTGGTCACTTGTGGAGAGTTGTCTCATTGGCAATAATTTTGTTTAGTATTTTTGTATTTTATATGTCATTTATGTACAACGCCATTGAATACATATTGTATATGTAGAAATAGGCGTTTAATTAAGTTTTCATGTTTCATGTTTCATACCACATCTTCTTTTTTTATAACCATGATAATGTATACTTTGCATTTGAATCTCCTTGAAGCATATGAAAAAGACGATATGCATGTGTGGTGTGTGTGATCATTTCGCAACCCAATGTTGTTGAATGTTAAGTGATGTCAGAAATGGTAAGGAAAGTGCTTAATAAGTGATAATCCAGGGGCCCGTTTATCGAAGCTCTCTTAGGATTAGGACGTGTCCTAAGACCAACTTAGGACACATCTTAGTCCTAAATGAGTTTATCAAACATGTCGCAACTTAGGAAAATCCTAGGAATTGTCCTAACTTTAGGATACCAATTTAGGTGTCTTAAGATGGTCTTAGGATGGTCCTGACTTTAGGATACATTCGAATTCCGTTTTTTGTTCATTTTCACGCGTATTTTTTTTAGGCAATAGTAAAAATAGTTGAAATTCTCCGTAATGATATGAATAATGCACGAGATTTTGCATTTGAACTGTTAAAGGACGAAAATGTGACACTTCGAATACAACTCTCTCAAACACATGTTATGATTTTAACGTATCATATATCTTGTTTATAGTTAGTTTGTTATTTTCTTTTATTTTTGTGTCATGTTTTGTTTCATACAGTTTAAATGTACAATTATTCTACAAAAAAATATTAATTTACGTCTAATTTAAAACTACATATTAGTTATTAGATTCTTATTAACAATATTTGAAATAAAATTATTGATAAAATACGATATCATAGTTTTTTTTCATATTCGGTTTGTATTTTCTTTTCCGCTAATACTTAGGACATCAGTTAGGACGTCCTAGCTATGATATTCCTAAGATAGCTTCGATGTGCATGCCGAGACGTGTCGTAAGTCGGTCCTAACTTTATCCTAACTTCTGTCCTAAGAAGTTCTTAGGACCGATCTTAGGACAGTTTCGATAAACAGGCCCCAGGTTTCTCTAAATTTGGTCGAATTGTTTTTAAAAAAAAGATTGTGTTAATCATGCAATATATTTGACAAATATTGTGACGAGTTTTGTCATCCAAACATTTTGAGAAATAATAAATAATTGTGTGAATTTGGAATAAATCATTAAAATTTATTTTTGATTATTTTTACTCTTCTTTTTTTAATTCAGTTATTATCATAAATAAAACTGTTCCATGGTTCAAAGCTTTCAATTTGGTTTTTTAATAATTTATTCTATAAATTAATTTCCGGCATTTTGTAAGATTTATATATGTATAAGGACTAGTCTTGCAGGCATTATAGAAAATGCCTAAAGTTTTCCGGCATTTTTATAAAAAGCCTAAATTTAGAAAAATGCCTGTAACACGTATAGTTAATATTACGCTAATTATTTTATTGTTAAAATACTATCCTGTTTTTCTGGACCTTAACTTTTCGCCAGAGGAGTGACATCCTGTCTGTTTGAGATGCGCCCAAGTCAATTATACTCAATTGCAGAGTTCGACTCGTAGCCAGAAAAAAAGAAAAAGAACTGAATAACTTCGTATACTGAAGAGTATTACATATATCTTCTTTGAAGGTAACTGTCTCACAGATCAGTCTTAATTCGAGGACGTATCAGTATATATCAAATCAGAGTATTATTCACGAAGTATAAACTTCTTGTACTGATCAAAAATTTTGCATGTAATACTTGCCACTGATCGTTATTTTTTTATGATTCAATCAATCAATTATACACACACAGTTTACCCATTCTGCTAAAAGATGAGGATGAAAATATATGGCATTTCATTGTTAAACTTCATATTTGTATAATACCATAAATTTACACTTGAAGTAAAATTTTTGTCTAAATAAACTTTTGTTTTTAAAATTTTGACAGTTTTGTTTATTTGACTTTTGTAAGATTGGAAAAACTTATATACTTAGGATATAAAAAAAATCATTTTTGTGTTATTTCAATTTTGTTAAATGTTATTACCACTTTGGAAATGTACTTGCCTTCAAACTTTCTACAGAGGCTGTCATCGGTCCAAGTCAAAACAGCATTCAGAACATTTGCAGTTTTCAAAGTTGCGTTATTTTTCACCGTTACCAAATAGTTCTTCAAAAATGAATTCTCCTTCAGAAGTCGATCATTTTCCCTCAGCAAACTTATAATGTATTCAGATTGATTCCGATTCTCACTCGCCATACTAACAAAGCTACATTGTTATAACTGGAAATAAATTCTTGAAGTCACGGTCGTGTTAGTAACCATTGAAGTCGACGACGTCGTCACAGACGTTATTGTCGGTGCACTTATTGATTAAAAGATGCACATATCTATACGTGTACATAATAGGTTCAACGACAAACAACAAACCCTAGGTTGGTGGATCTAGAAATTTTCATATATGGGGGCCCACTACCCTCACGCTTCAGGGATTCCCTATATATATAATCAACCATATTTTTTTTCTCAAAAGGGGATGGGGCGGGCCCTCTGTCCCCCTCAATCCGCCTCTGTTAATAAATGCATAAAATAAACCGACTTTCGGTACGTCAGATGTTATATGTTTTACAGTTAAAAATAGGCTGGCACGATTGCGATAAACAGACAAAATTCTGCTGAACACGAAACTTAGCCCATTCTTTAATAGCAATGGGAATTACCAGTTACGGTGTATGACAAACCGAAAGTCAGTAAAAGGATGGAGAGTAAAAGGATGGAGAAAGCCAATGTAATCTAGCAAACAAAAAAAGATAAAATGGCAGAAGTACATTACATCAATTTGTTGAATCTTATTTAAAAAAAACATTATGAATGGGCACATTTAAATATAGCAGGCGTCCAACATACAGAGAGGTAAAATAATCTTCAGTTTCTTCCTTTGTTGCAGTAGCGGATCCAAAAGGGGGATTCGGGGGTTGGACCCCCCTTTTTTTGGACGATCAATGCATTTGGATGGGGACATGTAGTTGGAACAAACTCCCCCTTTTTGTCCTGGTTTAGGACCCCTCCTTTTTAGAATGGCTGGATCCGCCCCTGTGTAGGTCACATTATATTATTGAAAACTTTTTCTCACCGCAAAGCACAGTGAGTGGTGTAAATTTTTAGTATAGAGTGGCATACCAAAAAAGCTTGTATTGTGAGGTTAATTTTTATTCAAAGTTAATTTAACAGTTTGATTCTCTTTGGCGTCTATAAAAAGGTGGATTTCACTCATTCATAGCCCTAATGTTGTAAAATGTTTCAGTATATCTTTGGGAAGATGATGTATGACTGTAGAAAGTTAAGTCATAGTCATATAGCTGACAACAATAAACAACAAACAACATATGATTTTTAACCTATCTCCGTTTTTAAAGATCACATCCGACAATAAAACAAAATCAAGTTAACTTCAATTATTTACCTTAACAAACGGTTGACATATGAGCTCTCGTGGCTATAACGTCTGCCACATTGTTTAACAATTTGACTTGATATCCCTATTTATTTTGTTATATTTCCCAACATACCTTTTACTGCCACACAGACCGCGAAAAAAATCTATATTTATCTAAAAGATAGCCGACATTTTTATGAACTGACGACTTTCCAAAGGACAACTTTAAAAGATGTCGACCAGTCGCTTCACACTCTACTATTATTATTCATCATTCTGCTCACAAAAGGTAAATATATATTATTTCTAACCAACAGTGGGTGATTTACAACCCCAACAATGTCATACATTCCTTCAACACCCCTTTTAATAGAGTACAGATCTAAACCTTAATATGTTGACAGAGTTCATTTTTAAATTGTCAGGTCAGAGTTTTGTTATCACCAATCAATAAGGTTAAGGGTGTATACAAAACTTAAAGTAAATATTTTGAAATTCCTATCACTATGTTTCTTAAAAAAAAATATGAAATAGCGACTTTTTAATATGCAACTTATCTGATTAGCTATATAAATCACTCAACTCTGCGGAAAATGTCGCTAAACTTTTACAGTTAACTATCTGTTACCAAAAGTTGTCTTGATCAAATGATGTTTTCCTTGACATCTAGTGGCAAGTATTTTAAAGTAGCTGCTCTCATCTACTAACTAAAGAGCTTTTTGATTTATCGACTGAACGTGCCAACACGGTCAAACGGACTCACGCGACTTACTAGCGGACTTGTGGATAAGCCTTTAGGTCAGGAACATATTCAGATTTTGAGGTTAGGAGCTTGACTTTGACGCCTATTGCCCTCTTCGACCTCGCTTGAAACCACTGCTACATATGAAACATTTTGCGAAATTTATGACTATCACTATGTTTCTTAAAAAAAAAATATGAAATAGCGACTTTTTAATATGCAACTAATTATCTGATTAGCTATATAAATCACTCAACTCTGCGGAAAATGTCGCTAAACTTTTACAGTTAACTATCTGTTACCAAAAGTTGTCTTGATCAAATGATGTTTTCCTTGACATCTAGTGGCAAGTATTTTAAAGTAGCTGCTCTCATCTACTAACTAAAGAGCGTTTTGATTTATCGACTGAACGTGCCAACACGGTCAAACGGACTTACGCGACTTACTAGCGGACTTGTGGATAAGCCTTTAGGTCAGGAACATATTCAGATTTTGAGGTTAGGAGCTTGACTTTGACGCCTATTGGCGTATTGCCCTCTTCGACCTCGCTTGAAACCACTGCTACATATGAAACATTTTGCGAAATTTATGACTGCAATGGTTCGGTTAGATTTTACGATGCAACCGACCAATCTGAAATTAAGAGACAGGGTATCAAAGATTAAAGGGGCACTAACTGTCAAATTCGTGTTCACCAATTCTTATCAAATTCTCATATTTGATTTATAACAATGTAAAACAAGTCTAAATAGAATAATAAACAAGGCACAGACAGAAAAATATGCAAGTGAATAAGTTATAATCAATGGGTTTTTTTTGCTTATTTTGACAAAATTGAACCTTATTGTTTACTAAAAATGAATTACTATTTCACTATATGTATTTCATTACTGATTGAGCCTCAAAAACATTATATAAGTTTTTCATATATCTCGTAGCTAGTGCCTCTTTAAAACAGTTATATACCATGTATACAACGTTTTGTTGTAGTTGTTTATAAACTTATATATGTATATATTCTTGGTTCTTTAGGTACTACTGGCACTTTTTGAAAAAGACTGCAGATTCAATCGTAAGCTGGTAAACCTCCATACTGGTGAACAGAACAGTCCTGCCTACATGAGAATAAACTCTGATGGTCTAGTCCCTGTTTTAAAAGACGGGGAGAAAATTATCGTAGATTCGGACAAAATAATTGAGTATATTGACAAAGAAGTAAAATCAGGTGAGTATGCATGAATGAATAAAATTGAGAATGGAAATGGGGAATATGTCAAAGAGACTACAACCCGACCAAAGTGCAGATAACAACCGACAGCCACCATAAATGGGTCAACAACGCGGCGAGAAAATCCCGCACCTGGAGATGGACCTTATCTGGCTCCTTAAAATACTTACAAGACTTACACACCGGAATACACACAGTAAACCCTCAGTTTAAAAGAAGACCGAGTCCGATGTTGGAATAGTTAACAGAAACACATGAAGTTATTATAAAACTAAGAATATATGGTATTGTTGCCAGCAAAACAACTCTCTACCCAAGTCCAAGTAATACCTTAGAAGATAACAAGTATAGGTCATCGCAAGGCCTTCGCCAATGAATAAAACCATACTGCAAATAAGTTTAAAAAGTCCCGAAATAACCAGTATAAAACAATGCGAACGTGAAAATGAACAGCCGAATTTGTGGGCAAACAATAAAAGGAAAAACAAATATGATGTAAACAGCAACATTTTTTTGTCAAACGAAAACCAATAAATTACAGGCTGCTGACTTTGGTTAAACATATAAGCGTCACCAAGTGAACTATATTTTTAATAAGCAGTTGAACATATTTTTCATGTTTTGCTCTGTACTCACATCTCAAAAGTTAAATGCCAAAGACAAGATCAAAATTTTTTAATTATAAGCAAATTAAAATTAAAAAAACTCACGTATAAAGCAAAAACTGCTGAGTTGTGGTGTTAAAAAATCTAAATGTAATAGTCATACCTTATCTCCGCTTTAGACAACACAGCCAAAGAAATTAACTTGACATAAAAACATGAAAAACGAAATAAACTAAGTTAAAAGAGCATCATGTACATGTATTACCCAGAGTATTGTCATGTTTCTTGATTACGAGAAATGCAGTTCTGAAAAAACCCAAAAAAAAAGAGTGATAATGTTCCAATGAAACAATTTCTACAGGGCCGAAGTTGATTCCAGAACCAAATACTTCAGCTGGAAGAGAAGCCCAGAGATTACAAAACTTAATGGCGGACATAAATGTAAGATTGTTGACATTTGGTGTTATAGCTAATCAAGAGTTGTCCATCAGTGGTGTAAAGATGCCGAGAATATTTCTAAAGATAATTTCAGGTATAACAAAATAGTAGTACAGACTGTTGACATCTGTTTATATACACAATTAAAGATTGGGCATTCGTCCTACATTAGTTTTATTACTTACAACTAGTGTGTTACTTGTGATCCATGTTGGTTTGACTTTCCAGAATGCAGCATTATACTAGTAAGCGTTAGGAATCTTGAGCTGTGGCATGACTGTCATGAGACAACTATCATAAAGTTAATAAAGGCAAATATTTAGCAGGCCCGTAGCCAGGAATTTCCAAAAAGGGGGGGGGGGGGGGGGGGGTAGTTGAACTCGTGAACTCGACTTTAACGGTCACAATTTGAACAGAACGTTGACTTTGACAGTGCTTATTTGACACCCCCCCCCCCCCTGGCTACAGGTATGTTTAGATGTGTCTTCATACACGAGTCAAGGACATTGAAAATGACTGTTGAACTTTGTAATTTATAAAGCAACGTTTTGATGTTATACATTATAATTGCATTCAGCTGAAGAGTTGGTGAATTGTTATATATTTAGAGTTTATTTCAATTTCATGCATATGCGCCTCTATTACACCCTGTCAATCACTCCTTATTTCTTGTACTATGCTTTATGAAAAGTAAACGAACTTTGAACTAGATTTCAGTAACCGTGAGTACTCCTATATCGGTACTTTGTGTCTACTGTTTTATTTATTTAGAGGGTTTTTTTTTCGACGTAGTCGGTGTAGTTTCGGTTTGTGCCCTTTGAACTAAAAGACGCTTAACTATGGCAACAGAATACGCATGCTCGAAAATCCTATCTGTGATTTTGGACAAAATGCTGTCATGGTGGGTGTTTTGGTTGTGTTTGAAAAAAAACGTCTTGTTAATTATATCGTGATGGACAGCAAGTGAAAAACTATAAATATTTGAACTATATCTTACAAAGATTTATATTTTTATTAAAATAATTGTTTCTCCAATAACTCTTTGCATCCATGACAGCTGTTTATTCGGGACAATTATATAATTTTCAATGTAAACTTTGTTGTACGAACGTACATGACTTTTAGAACGAACCTACGCATGTGAGATTTCCGCGGGGTTTTGATGAATGTAAACAGAAAGATACGAGGACCGAAATTACTGAAAACAAACAGAGAAAACGTTATTTAAATGGTAAATCGAAATGATAGTTTTAAACATATACTCAAATTTAAATACGTCGGATATCGATTTTAAAGATAGTTCTCGTTATGTATGTAAATTGCTTGCATCCACGTCATTTGAACTCGTGTCGAAAGTTGTTTCATGGACAACCTAACCATATATCCTTATTCTTTACAAAGAGTGTAAAAATTGTTTTACAATAAGTACTAGTTTCTTAATTTTCAATAACTATTTTTTCTGTTGTATTCCACAATTTTATTTTCTCCTAACAGGTCGTTCCGGCAAGGATATGGTGGCAAACTTGGAAAGAAATGCCATCAAATACCCAGACTTAAGCCAAGCATACTTAACAAAGGCTGGAAAGACAAAGAGGAACATAGATGATGCTTTTAAGAAAGAGAATGTAGTCAAATGTTTAGATGATACAGAAAGAAAATTTGACCGATTGGAAGAATGTTTACAGAACAGTCAAGGTATCCTTCAAAAGCTTTACACGAATGTTACAAAAAAAAAATGATACTAAATTGTATGCATCCGAAGCCCATTTTTTATAAACTCTCATCGGGATGGAGCGCTCAATTGAAAATACAACTTCATAAACAAACGGTGGCTGACGCACATTTTAAAGCCAGCTAGCGAGGAAGCACATGAATATTGTCTGTAAATAAAAATGGTAGAATCGATTCCACTAAATTGATTGAATTGAAAAATAGATATATTCTTATGATGGCAATGTGTTATCTGTCCATTAAAGGGGCGGCATATTCCATTCCATTGTAGGCGCCAGATAAAATCCGTATTATTTTTGACCGTATAAAAAATGCAAATAGTTCTATGATGTTTTTAAAAGGTCATACTGACAATATTGTTTTTTTTTCTATATATGCTTCGATAAAAAACATCTGATGATATGGAATAACTTATGTTGGACAAAATTGAATGCAAACCATGACTATAAAAAGAACTCCAAAACAAATACATACCACTGACACAACTTTTATGATTAAAAATAGGTAGAAGCAAGAAATTTGTGGAAACAGGATTTTTGTTATACATTACATTGTTACAGTAATGAAACATGTTTTTATTTTCAATTCATATACACTACAACAACAGGAGTAACCGGAAAAGATTACTGGCTAACCGGTCCCCAGTTCACGGTAGCAGATATTCTTCTTGGTGTCATCATGGATCGTATGACAATACTAGGTCTTGAAGACAGATTCTTTTCAAAATCAGGACGACCGTTTTTGTTTGAATATCAACAAAGAATTAGTCAGAAGAAATCAGTACAGATGCTAAGAGCAGAGGCTAAGAAAATTGGACCATTGCTGCTTTTATCGGGTGTCAAATCAGTGGCTCCTTATGTTGGCAGTGTTGCAGTACTAGTATTGGCGATTGGAGCTGGTATTTGGTACCTTAAAAATAAATGAAATATGAAACGAAATATGTTTTTCTTTATTGCATACTGAACTCAGAAATAGCCGATAAAGATGTGGGTCAACGAGAGAGTTACTTAACAACACTACTAAAGAAATGTACATACCAACATCATCATTATGTTTCCAAGTTGCAACGACAGCAATTATTTACACTCTTAATCTCGAACAAAACTGCAATGTTATATTTGAAACATAAAAGCTATAAAATTCTACACATTTTTTAATCTTTTTTTGGAATTGTTGCCCTCAAAGTCCTGGGGATATATAATTTTGTATTTTCCGGATCAAATATTATAAACATGTGTATATCCCAATGACCATAAGAGCCACGGTTCCATAACTGATACAGTTCCTGCTTTGATCAAACATTTTCATTTTTCATGATATACCTTAGAGATTTTTCAAAAATAATATTCAGTAAGTTTACACGCCAAATTTGTTTACAGTCGACTCATAACACTAGTATACTATGCAGTTAACAAGATTTTCACAGTAAAACATAGATCTTTGTAACATGATCTTAAAATACATTTTCTGAAGATAATTTGAACCAAAATTTAATATTCCGAACATTCTTTCAATCAGTGGTTGTTTGTTAGTCGTTAGTTTAGCACACTTTGATAATAAAAATGAAGTATCACTCTTTCCATCTTGAAGATTCTTTGACGTTCTGTGAACCCCCCCCCCCCCCCCCCCCAAATTCCACATCTGCAATTCAAATAAAGGTATCAAACATCTAGTGGTAATAGTACATTGCTTCTCACACCGTACATTGTTTTTCGGCCTTGCTCGGCAATTGTTTTTTTGTGTTTGCAGAATATTACAATTGTTACTTAATCACCAAGATCGATCAATAATCTATAACTTATATTTAAACACCTTTATAAATGCGACCACCTCTGATTCTAAAAACTACAATCTTCGATTTCTGAAAATTTTCTGCTAATCCTCGTTTGACCAATTGGAAGAATGTTTAATTGGTCATACACAGTTTCATACATTTCATACCAATAGTTACATATTTCTTTCCATCTATACCGGAACATTACCGTTATCAATTAATTCGTTTTCGAAGAACAAAACCATTTATTTAAACACATGACATGATATTTGACTATAATCAACAATTGACCAGTTATACTAACCTAGGGTCACCAATTCATTTTATTTAATGAATGGAAGTTTTCTTAACAATATTAACTGTCCATGATTTCGAACGTTTATAAAACTGGATAAGCATGGGAAGTGCTAATATAAGTTTTTTTTAACGAGTCAACCAAGTCGCTATAAAAGGTTAGCTAAGTTGTATTCATGAGTTCGCCAAGTCATTAAAAAGAGTAAGCTAAGTTCTTATAATGATTTAGATAAGCTCTTTTTACACGAAGCATTGGATTTAACGTCCCCATTCTGACCGGAAAAGACTGTACTTGTAACATGTGTAAATCACGCACAGTTTAACAGACTTTTCATTTAAATTTTTAGCAAGGGTTATTAGATACGATGGTGACATCCCATTAGTCCGACAACCATTATTCCGACAGCCCATTACTCCGACAGCCCACTATTCTGACAGCCCATTACTCCGACAGTCCATTCCGACAACCCATTACTCCGACAGCCCATTATTCCTTATGGAACGCCATAGCTGTCTTGTGTGACCTTTTTATTGCTTTTCTATTATAAGATGGTGCTTTTCTATTATAAGATGGTGCTTTTCTATTATAAGATGGTGCTTTTCTATTATAAGATGATGGTTTTATATTATAAGATGGTGCTTTTCTATTATAAGATGGTGCTTTTCTATTATAAGATGGTGCTTTTCTATTATAAGATGATGGTTTTCTATTATAAGATGGTGCTTTTCTATTATAAGATGGTGCTTTTCTATTATAAGATGGTGCTTTTCTATTATAAGATGGTGCTTTTCTATTATAAGATGATGGTTTTCTATTATAAGATGGTGCTTTTCTATTATAAGATAGTGGTTTTCTATTATAAGATGGTGGTTTTCTATTATACGAAGGTGCTTTTCTATTATAAGATGGTGCTTTTCTATTATAAGATGGTGCTTTTCTATTATAAGATGGTGGTTTTCTATTATAAGGTGGTTTTCTATTATAAGGTGGTTTTCTATTATAAGGTGCTTTTTTTTATTATAAGGTGGTTTTCTATTATAAGGTGCTTTTCTATTATAAGGTGCTTTTCTATTATAAGGTGCTTTTCTATTATAAGGTGTTTTTTTTATTAACCCCTAGGGGTATAAATGTGCATTTCATTAATAAATAAATTAATAAAAACTTTGAGCTCAAAATATTGACTTGAGTAAGTTCACCAGCACACTAGAAGACCTGATACATAAAATATTTATTACATGTATTTAATTAGATTACTATCTAATTTTGACACCTGTCGTAATCACCAATCAAGGAGGGAGGGGGGGGGGGGGGGGGGCAGGTGGATTTGTTTTTGATCGGTTATTTATTTTCAATAAAGCAAGGGACTGATTATTCATTTTTTACCACTATTTTAATGATATTTGAAAACATACAACTTTCTGAATATTTGTTAATTATGAATAATTAGATATAGGAAGAGGTGAGTGCCAATGAGACATCTCTCCATCCAAATAACCATTTAAAAAAGGTAAACCATTAATACATGTATAGTCAAGTCATTGTGTAACATTTAATCAGAATACTAGTAGATCATTATCCCCTTCAGAAATTTTGAGATTCAAGATTTCATTCATAACCTCAGACTGTGAGACACATGCTTGTGTACAAGAGTACAATATATACAAACATTTTCAGATAATACATTGCAAGACAGGACAAACGAAACACAATTACATAGTAATAAGTATATTATAAAAGACAATTGGTATAATTAGATGAAGTATTTTATAACTTTCTAAAGGAAATGAATCATTTATATTCCCAAGCAATATACACGTATTGCATACATACCTAGTATTAAAGTTAATTTAGTTTGGCTTTACCTAGCCTCTTTCCAAAGTATTGTCAAACATATTTCGCCGAGCAGAGCGAGGAATTTTTTTTTTTGAAGGGTTTTGGAACCGCTGAAGGCCGGCAATAAGCTATAGACCTGCTGAGTTATTTATTTTCAATACATTGCAAGTCAGGTCATTTATTTTCAAACTACCACAGAACAAACCATTTATTTTTATGATTATCAAGGCTGAGTTATTTATTTTCAAAATCCTCCTGCCCCCCCCCCCCCCCCAGAATATCAAATGGTCGTCCCAAAATCAAATGGCAATCAGAATCCAAACAAAGATTACAGTGAATTGAACTTTTTATTAAAGAATACAAAACTGGCTCTCTCTTTTTTTTAAAGATAAACTAGATAGCTGACATGGATTAAATTTATAAAGTGAGACCACCAATCTGCCGGTATCAAATCATTTGAAAAAACAACAACAATGTATTCCAATATGACCTTTAACATCGAAGGAGTAAACTTGCATTCAGTCGTGTTCAGACACTTTACAATAGAAAATAAAGGCATCGAACACAAATTTACTTTTGTATAATACTGCACTGCTTCTCGGACTTTTAGGGGGCACATTATTTGAGTGTCCTTTCCCTTGGAACCTCAGTCTCCAAAAACAACAAAACACCAGCCAGGTGAAAGACATCCGCCAAGTTGAAAACACCAGCCAAGTTAAAAATACCTCATTCAAAAAAGAAAGGTTGTATAAACACCGATATCTACTAAGATTGAGGTATGCTGATAATGGCAGTCAAGATCATCAGATACTTCTTACTGACAGTCAACCTTCTGTGAAGAAAGAAAATCCTGTTTATATATTTAAAACCAAAGACCTAAAATATAATTATATAGATGTGCGAATCTCTTCATGTATCATACATGTCTCTGTTAAACACATCGGCGAATGTGAATTCAGTCCGGTCAACTTTTTTAGCAGAAATATATTTTGTTTTACTATAAATTTATATTTTCGTATAATTTGTTTTTAAATCTCACAGATTCCTGAATTACTTGGACAAATATTGTCAAAGATATTAACACTTGTTGTCGACAAGTTGAATATATGTGTAGCGTATAACGACGAGTGTGAATACCGTCCGGTCAACTTTATTTGCTCAAAAATATTTTTTTTCACTTATTTTGTTTGATTTTCATAAAGTTTTAAATATGTTTTAATATCTTTAAGGTCTACAAATATTAAACCAATCTACCGAATAACAAAAAAATATCTCGGCCGGTCAACCGTCCTGTCATTATCCGGGCAATCGTCCTGTCATTAGTGCTTCCCCACACTCCCGGTTAATCACGGGAACCACCATCACATAATAAAAAAGCACCTTATATTAAAAAAGCACCTTATAATAAAAAAGCACCTTATAATAAAAAAGCACCTTATTATAGAAAACCACCTTATAATAGAAAACCACTATTTTATAATAGAAAAGCACCATCTTATAATAGAAAACCACTATTTTATAATAGAAAAGCACAATCTTATAATAGAAAACCACCATCTTATAATAGAAAACCACCATCTTATAATAGAAAACAACCATCTTATAATAGAAAAGCACCATCTTATAATAGAAAACCATCATCTTATAATAGAAAAGCACCATCTTATAATAGAAAACCACCATCTTATAACAGAAAAGCACCATCTTATAATAGAAAACCACCATCTTATAATAGAAAAGCACCATCTTATAATAGAAAAGCAATAAAAAAGACACATAAGACAGCTATGGCGTTCCATAATTCCGACAATGCGTTTTTCTTATGTGTATAGGTAAATTTTCTCTAAAAAGACCAACTGCGTTCTCTGATATGTGTGGTTGTCTGGATTTCTATGCGGGATATTTGTCTCAATAAATTGGAGTTAATACACAAGCTTATGGCAACTGCTCAATCCTTACCCTCGTCCCAAGACACACATGCGAAAAAATAGCGAACTGGAACATCAGTCTGTGCTGTTCTAGTTCGCTATTTTTTCGCATGTGTGTCATGATCTACCTTCTTTATAAAAAAGGAGATGTGGTATGATTGCCAATGACACAACCATCCACAAGAGACCAACATGACACAAACATTAACAACTATAGGTCACCGTACGACCTTCAACAATGAGCAAAGCCCATACCGCATAGTCAGCTATAAAAGGCCCCGATATGACAATGTAAAACAATTCAAACGAGAAAACTAACGGCCTTATTTGTATAAAAAAAATGAACGAAAAACAAATATGTAACACATAAACAAACGACAACCACTGAATTACAGGCTCCTGACTTGGGACAGGCACATAAATAAATAATGTGGCGGGGTTAAACATGTTAACGGGATCCCAACCCTTTCCCTAACCTGGGACAGTGGTATAACAGTACAACATAAGAACGAACTATAAAAATCAGTTGAAAAAGGCTTAACTCATCAGATGGACGAAAATACAAGTGAACGTGGCCGGGTACTTGTACATCCCGACAACAAAAAGACAATAGGAACAGATCTGATGGTTGTCGCAGTTATCTGAAAGCTAGTTCAGGCACTAACAACTAATAAAAATATCATGCATCTAAGACTTAACTAGATCTTCGGCTCCCCCTTTTCGCGTATCAGGGAAGTGAGGTTTCCCCCACTATTAACTACATAAATAAATATATCGGAGTTGGATAACACTACCCGCCCTCTTGGTCGCAACATTTTCTCTCCTGATATCACTCATCCAAGTTTTATCTAAATTAATTTTGTCGCAGAAATATAAAGTCAACGCATTTTGAGTGCTCAAATAGAATGAGTGCAATATCAAAGCCAATAACAAACTAGTAAAAAATCTAAGACAATGTGTGACATTCTTGTCCTGCTTGTGTCTTTGTCAAATTGTCTAATTTTAAAAACATTATGTGTTTTGTTGGAAACTTGACATTTATTTTCATTTAAAGAATGTTGAGGATGAGAGTCATTTTTAAATCGAATGCTCACTTCATAATAATTTGAGGGAGAAACTCTTTCCCCATATTTCTAGAACTTTAAAAAGTAAGATAAATATGATAAATTTCCGATATTAACACAAGAAAACCTTACTATTATGGGGGGGAGGGCATGATTTACATTGTTAGTTCTTTTGAATTATGGAGTACATGTCTTGACTGTTATTTGATATCAATGTGTTAGTTGGTGGTTTTTTCTATTTTGTCTTTGCTCCGATTGTGACTGAGACTTATAATGCTATAAAGATGATTATATCATATAAGTATTGTAATGTCTTAATGTCATGATAAATGTTGACCCAATCATAAGACCGCCGCTTCGAAAAAGTGGGGGTAGACTGTTTTACCTCTGTCTGTCCCGGTCCGTCTAACCGTCCATCCGTCAGTTCGTCCGTCCGTCCAATAAAAATTTTAGTTGCATCTTTTTCATAAACTACATTACAAGGATTGCTAAAAGGTTTATTGAAGTCGGCTTTGTCGTGTGATGCGTTTTCAAATTCATTACTCATTACGTGTGACAGCCAAATTGAAAATTGTCGTTTCATTTTTCTCAGGAACTACAAGAAATTATTTCTTAAAGGACTAGGTTCACTAAGTACCAAAAATGACCCTGTCCCAAAAAAATATTTCATCAGTAATTACTTGACTATCTGCATGTTTGCTATATGAAAACAAGTTTCAAAATTCAATATTTCACTAATTCTGCATTTTTGGGGTAAAAATGCAGAAAATCATCAATAATCACAGATTTCAGGAATTTGCATGTATTTTTTGTTCTGATTCAATATTAAGATAATATGATATCAAAATCAATATTGTATTAGCTATAAGTCATTTACCAATGAAAAAAATATAATTATATATGTTTCTGGTTGCTATTTTGGGCTAAAAAGGCAAAAAATCAACAAATATCAGTTTTCTGGAAATGTTTTATTATTTCATTGCTGATGATATTTCAGGTAAAACAGATATTGAAATAGATGATTAAATATGTTAAAATCATATTCTGACATAAAAAGCTTTTAATTTTTTTTCTGATTTCATGTTTTGGGTTAAAAAATGCAAAAAATCACCAAAAATCATAGATTTCTGGATTTTAGAATTATTTTTTGTAATGGTTCATCTTTCAAGAAATTACTGATAGGATTTGACTATGTGTTAGTTACAAGTCATTTCTCAGAAAGAAAAAAAAAACATACATTTGTTTATGTTTGGATTGATATTTTGGGGGCAAAAAGGCAAAAAGTGAACAAAAATTACAGATTTCTGGAAATATTTTGTTATTTCATTCTTGCTAATATTTCAGGTCTAATAGATATTGAGATAGATGATTAAATATGTTTTAATCATATTCTGACATAAATAGTTATTCATTTTTCTTCTGATTTCATGTTTTGGGTTAAAAAATGCAAAAAATCATCAAAAATCATAGATTTCTGGATTTTAAAATTATTTTTTGTTATGATTCAATTCAATTCAATTTTTTTTCAATTCAAAATATTTTATTGTTCAAATATCAAATGTACATTTATACAAAGGGATCGGACAAAAGGCAGTGCCTATACAAATCCTTTCCCATACAAGATGGATTGAATAACATGCATGATAGTATATAATTTTCTGATAAGTTAATAGATCATACGTTGTTGCAGTGAGTCAGGGAGGCAGTTCCTCCACTTCTTGAAGTATTTTTTGTGTATACATATATAAATAACTATGTTAACAAAGTTAAAGCAAGACCTACTGAAGGTGATATCGAATTTTATACCAAAATAATAACTGTTGGTTAGGAATCAAATAGATCATAGGTAAAAAAGGCAAAAAGTGAACAAAAATTACAGATTTCCTGAAATATTTTGCAATTTCTTTCTTGATGATATTTCAGGTCAAATAGATATTGAAATAGATGATTAAATATGTTTAAATCATATTCTGAAATAAATTGTTATTCATTTTTTTGCTCTTATGATGTTTTGGGTTAAAAAATGCCAACAATCATCAAAAATCCCAGATTTCTGTAACTTATAAATATTTTTTGAATTTCATATATTTTTACCTGGTCTTTCAAACAATTCATGCCTCAGAGTACGTTCGCCTGTACAGTGGCTGCAAATAAGTTTTCAATTTTCAATGCCAAAAAAAACCAGACTGTTTACAGTGTTGTCTTCCCTCAAAACATTGGTCATATTGTATTATATATGTTTATTATTTACAAATTGCCTACTTCATTTTCTTTAATATTATGTCAATCAACTAAATCAAAATCAATCATATTATGTACTTTGTTTAACCTATTTTGAATTTACTTTACAATATGTTTGAAAATTGTATTATAATTATTCTGCTCATTCTGGGCGCCGTGATTGGCAAATAAAATATTTGTTTTGTTTGTATATTTAATCTATTTTTGTAAATTATTTTAATCATTCAACCTGCTTTAATTGAAGTTAATTAACATATTATTACAACCAAATACAAAAAACATGAGTTTTCACCAGTTATGTTGATAAAAAGGGACTTCTATCCATGTCCATTTTTAAGTCGAGGAATATCTTTTATACGAAACTATAAATAGCACCCACAAGTATTTGTCGTGTCAAAATTTGTTGACGAAGAGTTATTACACTCAGCCTGTTTACTCTAAATTCGTCTTATATACAGTTTCCGGAATATAGAGCAGATTGTTTAAGACGATTATTATTATAATTGTTAACTTTAGACATTTGGTTTACTCCTGGTTTGCCCACTTTTAATTCTACCAATTATCTATTAGTAAAGAAAACAAAAAAGACAAAAGGTTTAATGAGCATACAAAAGTATAGTCTGTTCCAACTTAGGTATATAGTTTGTAAGTGTTTTCCATATATTCAGGTTGTTGTTTTTTTTCAGTGTATAGAAAAATTATTAAAAAAATCAAATATTTTTTCTCAATAATTTAATATAAATTCATTCAACATACATACATGTACACAACAAATAACACAAAAAAAATGATATTCAGTTACAAAAGTGTCTTAATAGTTCATTAGTTTTTGAATGATTTTCATGATAAAAATTAGATCTCTTTTATTGCTAACATATTTCAATAAATGCATAACATGAGGAAATATATAAAATGAGGATAAATATAATCTTTTAT
The DNA here is from genome assembly GCF_036588685.1 of Mytilus trossulus. Classification (NCBI taxonomy): domain Eukaryota; kingdom Metazoa; phylum Mollusca; class Bivalvia; order Mytilida; family Mytilidae; genus Mytilus; species Mytilus trossulus. The sequence goes on along the minus strand of NC_086378.1, from coordinate 18,437,197 downwards.
AAATACATCACAAAACATTATATTTACAAAGTCAAAATTTACAATATTTCACTTCATTGTTCAGTTCTAATGGAGAAGATAGGATGCTGTGTCAGAGTAAACTACCAAGTTGATGAGTCTTGTTGGCATCGGTCTTTCGGTAGTTGGAGTCTTGTGTCTTTTACTCTTTATCGTCGTCATACTGGATAATGTTGCATTTGTGAGTGCCTGTGTCTTCCTTCAGTACCTTGCCGATCTCGTAGGTGTTTCGGCGGGCATGTTTGAGTCTCTTCTTAAGTTTGTTGTGCCATGGCATCCTTACAGGTGATTTGTGGTGCGGGGTCCTTCTGTGTAATAGTGATTCCATAGAAAGCGGTAGCTTTCAACACAGAACTCTGTCATAATTATATTCTGTAAATGAAATTGTAGCGGTTTTGTTTTTAGTTTCTCCAATGTCTTCTAAAGTGCTCAGCCAAACATCCTCAACAAGGTGGGCGGAACAAGAAGTAGTACTGAAGCTTGTCGTATCAGTTGAGTAATGTCTTCATTTTCTTTATACATGACTGTAGTCCATTTTTCTGTGCCTATCGCAAAATGCACTGGGTGAAGTGGGAGTAGAAGCATTTCTCATTTACTCTTGGCCACACTGTTCATGCTGCATTGTTGGTTGTCTCATAGTCATTAAATAGTCTTTCTGGTTGAAGTTCTAACTGGTGTTCTTAGCAATCATGATTATTTTTTGAAAGCTCTTTTATTGTTGCTGGTTTTTTTTTTTAAAGAAAATGCTAGCTTGGATGCAGATTACTGTTCAAATTGTGTCATATTCATAGCTTGGCTACTGAACAGTTCCATTTATATTCTAATTTGATATTTTTGATATTTAATTATTAGAGCTGTGTATTTTATTAAAATTTTAAGAATAAAGTTGAATAAACTTTTAAGTCAAAGATATTCAAATGAGATTTGATCTAATAAATCTGTAGTTTCATTTTTTTACTTTTTACTTTTTTTTCAGAATATACCAATAATTAAAATTATTTGTTGATAAATTGGAATAATAATACATTTTTTCCTATTTTTTTATAAATACAAATACATTTTCCTGCCAAAGAAATATAAAATATAGAAAAGCTTTGCACATTTTCCTTGATTTGATAGCAGAATATAATATTCTTTTAAAAATTTACAGGTAAAATAAAAGGTAAAAAATATGACTATAATTCAGATATAAACTATAATTGTTAAAACAACAATTCCCTCTATGTTTACATATACATGTAATTAAAAGTGGGCAAACCAGGATGACACCGTTTACCGCCACACCCAAAAACACTAGACAGTGACAGTGTGTTTACCGAGGTTTACTCCTGGTTTGCTTTGAAAACCAATTGCATCAGGATACTAATACATGCAGTTGCACTTAGTTATGTGTATTTTGTTATATCATAGAAAAGAATATAACAAACTTGATAGATATAAATTATAAAATATTGGGTGCGAGTTGGTATGCATACGCGTTGGTAAATATTGGGTACCACTTTGCGAAGGTACGAGTTCACAGCACCGTCTCCACAGCACCGTTTCCACAGCGACCTCGTGTGGAATATTGTGAAACTATTTCATTCGAGACTTGTCAAACTTCTTGATTTGTAACAGGTAGATTTTTAACTTGTAGTTTTTCTTTACAAACGGAACTTCTCATTGGCTGGCAGCGGGAACAATTATACAGACGCGATCTCACCAAATGTGACTCAAACAAATTAACTACATTTCACAAATCAAGAAATCTAGAAATTCCACAGGTGCTTGAGGACAGGATCCTGTATGAGCCCCATATAGTCCCTCCCCCTTTTAGTCGAGATTCACGTTGATAGTAAACATGCATATTTAGAGTATAAATATGGTATATTAGTATATATATGGTACACATAAGTACAAATAAGTAATATATATCGAAAAATCTGAGATTTATGAATATAAAAAAAAAGGGGGAGGGACTATATGGGGCTTATACAGGATCCTGTCCTCAAGCACCTGTGAGAAATTCATGTAACGGATGAAAAAAAATACATGTTACAAATTAAGAAATAGAATTTTACAAATTAACAAATCGCATGGTACGAATTAAGAAATTGCATTTCACAAAATTTTAATTAAAAATTGAATAATTAAGGCGGATATTCCCTTCCATAACTTTCGAGTTTGTTTTTTTACCGGAAATATCGTCATTATAGGCGCCTTTATGACGTCATTTACCAGAAAGAGGGGATCGCATGCACTATTAACGTTCATCAAGCGTCTTATTCGAAATAACATGAAAAATATTGTGCACAATTTGAAATAACCCTCTACGTGGGTTATTCAGTGTGCACCACATTTTTGTTGCTATTTCCTCAAAGACAGAAAATAAAAAAGTCGTAAATGATGAAATCAAATCTAAAAACAAATAATGAACAAATAAAGTGGCAATTATTTGCATGGAAAAGCAACACTTTATGATGTCTTGTACTGAAAACAAAACTGGTTCCCGGAACTTTTGATGTACCAAAATAGATCTGCCAAACAGGCAAAATGTACCCTCTTTTTTAAATGTGGTGCAGATTTTTAATATTCAAAACTATTGAGTCAAAAAGTGTTCTTCAATGATCACCAGTCATTCAGATACCAAAACTACCTACATATTCTACATGTTTTGACAGTTACACCCATGCATAGGAACTATTTTGTGTTAAATACGTACTACTTTTTGTTCAGGCCCGAATTAACGGTGTAACATCTTATTAAGTAGCAAGAACGATTTATGAAATTCAGGTGTGTAGTTTCAGAGGAGGTACGATAACAAACTGTTGCAGTAATATACTAAGGCCAATAAGTTTAAATGGGCATAACTCCTAAAAAAATAAATCATAATATCATGTCGATTTGCAGATCTACATAATATGTTCTTATAAGAGGGTGGTAAAGGGTTATTTTCGTGCAACGTTTTCGGCCTTTTTATTTCACGTGTTTTCGTGTTTTGGTGTTTTATTTCTCGTTTTCTCGTGTTTGGTTTGATGTGCGTGCTTCGTATTTCCCCTTATTTATTTTCCGTGTTCCGTGTCGGTGCTCTTAATTTCTCGTTCTTGCATTGTTCCGCATTTGATTAAAAAGTAAATTGGAACTAACTCAGTGAGTTATAGTACCTTTTGTAATATAATTGAAATTGATGTATATTGTTACCATTCTTCTTTCTATTGTATAGTTTTATGTATGCTATATACATGTAATAAAGTCCATCATAATAATATTTTTTTTAAAATCATATGTAAGTAGCATACGCTTAAACTTAAGGTCTACAATGTCTACATGATCTCCAAGAACGGCTGAGTAATAACTGCTGGTACTTTTTTTCTTAATATTAACGATTTTATTTCTCGTTCTTCGTTTTTCCAGATTTTTATTTTTCGTGCTACATTTTTGCGATTTTTATTTCACGTGTTTCCGTGTTCAGTGCCCCCCTCTTATAATTTATAAAAGGTTCATGAAATTCTGTTGGTTTCAGAGGAATTGCGCTGACAAACTGTTCCTACAAAGTTGCCTGAAATTTTGTTGTGTGGTTTCAAAGGAGTTGTGATGACAAACTGTTGCAGTAGTATACTGATGCCAATAAATTCAAAAGGACATAAATCCTAGAAAAAAATTGAATCATAATTTCCTGCCGATATGCACATCTACATAGTATGTCCTTATTATCTACAAAGTTTCATGAAATTTGTTTTTAAGGTTTCGTGGAGTTGCGATGAAAAGAACAGGACAAACAGACGGGTCAAAAACATTATACCCTCCACAACTTTGTTGCGTGGAGTATAACTAGATAACGTAGTTTAACCAATGAGACAACTATTCACAAGAAACGAACATTAATCAGGCTGTTGGAGCTTTAATACAAGAAATATATCTAATATATATATCCTGCCTTTTTCATGATATTTCTATTGTTCGGAAAAAATATGTTGCTAAGAATAAGCGATATATTCGATTTTATTCTAGATATAGGAAAGTTTGTACTTTTTTGCAAGTCCATTTCCACTAGCAATAACTAATATAGATTGCATTACATCATAGCATACAGCTTTTGGACATTGAACACCATCTTTAACTCCCAGAACTTTTTTGAAATCATGTCCATCTGAAGATATTACGATTATGCTTGCTGAATCCCGGGAGGCAACAAATATATTACCAAAATTGTCTGTGCATATGTTCCTAGGCCCTTTCATGACATTGTCTGAAAATTTCCATTTGAGCTCGCCATCACTACTTCGACAATGTAGAATGTTATTTTGAAAATCGGAAATAAGTGTTTTTCCTTCCTTTATATGTACATAGTTTAAATGTGTTATATCCGTTGGGAGAATTTTCAGAATCGTCCCAGAACTACAGCTTATGAAATATATACCTTCATTTCGAACACCAGAAATCAAACATTCCGATTCACATGATAATCCACAGAATAAGTGACCATCTATCAACAAGCGTTGTACAGTGAATTTTTCTGATTCATATACTTTAATGGATTTTTCTTTACAAAAAGATACAGCAATTTCAGACTTATTCATTACTGCAAGTCCAGATGGATTAGAAGTGCATAAAACGCGTTCCTGGTAATCACCATTCTTTTTAAAGATATGCAACCCACCTGATGTTTCATTTGAGCACTTGTTTAACAAAATAACTCGCTCATCTGCTAATATAGCACAACTGCAAATATTGTTTTCCGCCTGGAAATTATAAGGTATTTTAAATTTAGTTATGCAGGACAGTTTAATATTGTCTATTCCTGATTTAATATTTGATAAACTTTTTGCGAGTTGTGATTTCGTTCCAGCATAACGCATGTCTGTTGTTACCTTATTAAGTTCTAGATTACCCATCAGTTTAATTTCGTCTGCGAAGCCATCAATTTCATTAGCAAACTCCATTTTTACACTGGTTTCTTTCATGCCAGGTTCTACCACCATTCGAGACATGTTTTCTTCTTCTTTGACAATATTGTTGTCTATTTCTTTTAATCCTAAAAACGTTTGAACTTCAGTGGCATTTTCAATCAATGAAGAAATTTGACTTTTATACTCTGTCAGTGTATCGATTTTTTTCTGCAGATTAGAAACAGCTTCGTTTATTTGTTGCGACTCTTGCGTCATTGTTGAGTCTATCTGCTGCAAGAGATCTTCTTCTAATTTATCTAAATGAGATGCAATTTCTTTACGTTTGGATTTTACTTTTTCAAACAAGAAGCGTTTCTCTTGTTGTAGCTTGTCAGCATTTTCATTTCTATTCTTTTGAAGTTTTGAAGCATATTCTGTAAGATCTTCGATATTTTTCATAATGCTGTGGTAAAATGCTGATTCCTTCACCCCCTGAACTACTTTAACAAGTGACGTAATTCCTGGGCATTCAGAATGATCACTGGTTATGCAATCCATACAACATACTTTCTCGTGCACACTGCAGTATAGGTCAAGAACATTGGAATGGTTTGAACAGGCATAATCTATGTCGCGTACAAAATCTGGCAGAGTTGTGAGATTTTCAATTGTTATAGTTTTGTGCATACGAGTAGATTTTGAAACGTTATGGTACTTCAAACAGGTTGAGCATAAGCCTTCAGTACAATTTGGACACCAAAGCTCTGCAATATTAGTTAAATGTTGCGACTCGCATGGTCCACAGTAAATGATATTCTCCAATTTGTTTGCCATCGCTGAACGAACAGTTGCTAAGATCTTCTTCTGATATCTGAAAAAATTAAATCGCTTTGACATTTTGATAAATTAAATTAAGGAATACTTTTAGTTCTATATTTATGATTTTAAAGCTATTTTGGGTTTATTTAAATGACGTGTTTACCTGTGTATCTGATACTTTTTAATTCAAACACATCTACCATATTATGATAACAAATTACAAACTGACGTTTCTTCATTTTGTCTGTTTTTCAGTCTTATTGAACATGTGCTTTTGATTTCATCAATAGTAAAAAATGACTCAAAATATTTTTTGTATTACTAGAAAATGATTTCTTGTCCTTTTCAGTCATTATCATGGTCAGGAAAAAAGAGCACGACTGTGGCTCAATACACCGAAACATGAAGGAAAATCATACAGCAGATCTCGGTATATGGTTAAGCCGAAGCCACCAATAGTCAAACGGCATCATTGGTATCAAAGTTCACCAGGTTCCTCCCAAAAGCATTCGTGCACGCCGCAAAAAGCACTCACTCTAAAACGAATGTGATTACTCTTTCCAATGAAACACGCACCGACATTTTTATCATCAAATGACAATACAGCTTCAAGGAGACCTAAAGACGATGACACTACTTTTCTTGACGATTTCAAAACAGCGATTCAAAATTTAAAAAAAAATTAATCTGGCTGCTGATTTTCTATCTTTTTTTCAAATGGTAAAAGGACAGAATTTTAAAATATTTATATGCAAATATATTCTTTTTTTTTAATCTAAAGTCTCTACCTCTGGAGACACGAAATCTGACACCCCAAGCGACACTTTATATTTTGATGACAAATTAGTTTTTAAACCAAATAATTTTAAATAAGAAGCTTGTATTTGATGGAATTCAATTCTATATAAATGATACGGGGGAGGGGGGATCGTCTAAAGTAGTTTCATCCAGGAATTTGCATATGAAGCCTCAAAATTTGTAACTGTTTCAGTTCCTTTCGTGCAGTACATTATATGATACTAAAAATTCTGAAAAATGGAAATTTTGATACTTGAACTAAATTTTAAAGTTTTTCTTCACTTTGAAATTGCCACCCCGTGTCAAACATAGTCTTCATCTCGCGTGTGGCGTTATACAAGGTGATCACAAAATTGAGTATAAGAGACAGATAATATCCACAAAAGATTGATATACATTGCTGGACAGCCTTAGGGGAGAAACAAATGCTATATGTAGAGTCATTGCAAAGGAGACGGTCACTTTGCCGGGGAAATCTAAAATGCTCATTCAGTATGAATAGAAAACGCCGGAGAACACTTAGAATCACTGACCATGGGATACGTTGATAAAAACTCAGAAAAAAGAAACAGAACATAACAACATTATTTGGGGAATTCTGGATCCACACCAAAAACACAATAGAGTACAATTGATCAACTTTATAGGGAAGAACCAATAACTGTTTTTGATCTTTTTACTTAAACTATAAACAATATAGGTCAACTATATTTGTTGTATGATAGGATCGTAAGCTGTACATGTCTGCCTGGTATGGCTCATCTGACCTTGACCTCTTTGTCAATGTTAAGTTTTCGTGGTTAAATCTGTTTCTTCGAAACCATATAAACAATTATATAGGTCAACTATATTTAATGTATTGAATGATTGTAAGGTGTACATGTATTTGTACGACTTTGCCTCCCGCAGAGCTATAGAAAAACAGTACATTAACGGGCGTTACACGGACTTTTTAACCGGATTTTTGTGACAAAAATGTCGGTTATTAAATTGGGGATGCTCGGCGGTCGGTCGGGCGGGCGGCAATCAAATGTTGTCCGTGCATTAACTGAAGAACCGTTCAACCAAAGCTTTTAAAATTTTAATATGATGTTACTGACAACTAAATGAAGGTCAAGTTCAATAATGGCCATTTTGACTTTTACCGTTCAGGAGTTATGGTTCTTGAAAGATTGAAAAATGGCGTTTCCAGTCGTGTCCGTGCATTTACGCATGAACAGTTCTACCAAAGCTTCCCAAATTTTAATATGTTGTTACTGGTGACAAAATGGAGGTCAAGTTCAATAATGACGATTTTGACTTTTACCGTTCAGGAGTTATGGTTCTTGAAAGATTGAAAAATGGTGTTTCCAGTCGTGTCTGTGCATTTTCTCATGAACCATTCAACCAAAGCTTTTCAAATTTTAATATGTTGTTACTGATGACAAAATAGAGGTCAAGTTCAATAATGACGATTTTGACTTTTACCGTTCAAGAGTTTGGTTCTTGAAAGGTCGTAAAATGGTGTTTCCATTCACATTGTTGCATTAACTCACAAACCATTCAATCTAAGCTTTTCAAATTTTAATATGTTGATACTGATGACAAAATAGAGGTCAAATTTGATATTGACAATTTTAACTTTCACCAATCATCAGTAATGGTTCTTGTGATATTGCCAAGACACAAATAAATGCTAATAAATCCGGTTTGCTGTCGTTGTGACAGCCACTTGTTTTAGATGATACACGGACTCTTTTTAATTATTACACGGACACTTTTTATGAATAGAATCACTCGTGTATGACCAGGGAGTTCATGGGCACTTTAACTTTCAATTAGATGTGAACTCTTTGGTTCACCAACTTATTTCATGTCTTTTTTTTTTAACAAAATATTTACGGTAGCATCAATATCTTTTTTCAAACATTTCCAGTAAAATACTATTCATATCAGTACACTAAGGGAGTAGACTTTTAACTTTAAAAAGGGGGAAATGGTTTTCTTCCAAAAAAAAAGATATTTTGATCCTAAATTTTATTAGAAAAAAAATATTATGGTCAAGCAGATGATAAATTAATGTTTTGCATGGTTCCTGATTTTCTGAATACCGTAAATAGTGCTAATATAAACAAAAACATTTCAGGGTGATGGCGTTAAAAAGTAACTAGTAAATATACTAAAAAATTTGTAAGGGTTCCGCGGAACCCAGTGTCTCGCCTACTTTTGCTGTAAATCACAGGCTAAACAAAAATGAGGAAAAAAATCAATAAAAATATTCCTCTTGATACTATCTTATGATTGTAAAAAGCTTCTGTCCAAGTTTGGTAAAAATCTAGAATAATTTTAAAATGAATCTAATAAATGTTTTGAAAACTTTAACTGCAGACTGTATGTAATGTTCACTGGAAGAAAATCTAAGTCCATTTAAAAGTAAAATACAGAAAAAATGGAGTTGTCTTTTTACAAAATTTACTTCTGGATACTATCTAATGATCATAAATAAGCTTTTGTCCAAGTTTAGTACAAACCCAGGATAGTTTAAGAAAGTTATTAAAATTTTAAAAACTTTTACCACAGAGTGAATGTTATGTTTCCCGCAGAAAAACTAAGTCCATTTAAAAGTAAAATACAGAAAAAATGGATTTATTTGTTTACAAAATTTACTTCTGGATACTATCTTATGATCATAAACAAGTTTCTGTCCAAGTTTGGAACAAACCAAGGATAGTTTAAGAAAGTTATTAAAATTCTAAAAACTTTAACCTCAGAGTGAATGTCATGTTTCCCCGCAGAAAAAACTAAGTCCATTTATAAGTAAAATACAGAAAAAATAGAATTTTATTTTTACAAAATTTACTTCTGGATACTATCTTATGATCATAAACAAGCTTCTGACCAAGTTTGGTAGAAATCCAGTATAGTTTAAGAAAGTTATTAAAATTTCAAAAACTTTAACCACAGAGTGAATATTTGTGGACGCCGCCGACGACGACGCCGACGCCGACGGAAAGTAGGATCGCTTAGTCTCGCTTTTTCGACCAAAGTCGAAGGCTCGACAAAAATCAAATCTTATCAAAAGATAAAATACCTATCAACTCACCAATGCACGATCCTATCAACAAAAAAGTGTTCATGTAATACACGTCCAAATAAGCAGTAAATCTAGAAGAAAATCATTCAACTTATGTCCACAATTTTGGGCGGTTAGCTGCGATTGGATCATAATATAACACGTGTTTAATCCCAATCAACACTTGCAAATCTAGAGACGAGCATGAATTAAAAAAAAATAAAAAGTGTATACCTGAATTTATATAATATTAAGACAAAATTCATTTTTTCATAAACATTTCATTCACTAATAAGTAGGAAATTCATTCTTTTAATACATCTAAATTGTTATCGAATATATATCAGTGGCGGATCCAGGTCCATATCCAGGACAAAACAGGTTGGGCAACTTTATATATATATATGTCCCCATTTAAATCCTTTAAAGGCATTGATCATCAAAAAGGGTTGTTCCAACCCCCGGGACCCCCACCACTGAATATTAAATACATGTACTTGGCAACAAACGCGCGATTTTTACGATTTTGTTAAGGGGACGGGGGATGGAATGGCATATCCTGCATTTGTTTGCACCAAACATAAAGTTTACAGCCTGTTAAATTTTAAAATGAATTCCCCCCCCCCCTCTTCACGGCTTTCCGTTTCATCCATAAAAAATCAAACGCTATCCTTCTCACCACTAAAATATTTCTTTAATATTTTACTTTTTTACGAAGTTGCATTCTAAATCGTCTTAAATTTGTACAACATTCATCTTTTACTTGAAATGGATCTTTTTTTTTTATCAAATCAAATTATTAGATTGGTTGAAGGGAAATGAAAATAAATTTGCTTATACTATAACTTACATTTACTTCTTTATGGCTATCACAGTTTCTCAAATCTTAAGTCTTTCAAAATGTATTGTTACTTTCTTAAAACGTCGTGCAAGTCAGATAAAAAACCAAAAGCAACAAAAGAAACAGACTGGTAACAACCAGCCGAATAGTTTTTTCTGCACTTGTAGTCAGGTCAAGGTCCGAGGCGATGCTTGACCTGAGTACTCGTGCAGAAAAACTATCCGGCAACAGTTGTTATCGGTCTGTTTCTTTGTTACCTTTGTATTTTATCTAATACTTATTTTTTGGTTTATATGACATTTACCTCACTTTCTTGGATCATAGTTAGATTATGCAATAGTTGTAGTCAAGCTTTATATTAAGGACTATCAACATAATATCAATGGTTAGTATAGAAGGCAAGACATTTTATCGTGTGCACTCTTGTTAAATACTTTGTGTTTATATTCCAAAGACTAATCATAACCTTTCAATAAGTAAAAACAAGTTACTGTGCCACAGGAGCATCCGCCAGCTTTGACCAAACTATTTTGTTACAAAACTAGATGTAAAAAGGTAGCAAGGAATTATATTGCATAAACAATGGCAAAGCAGGTGGGAAAACAGCAGTGCCAGACTTCATTATTTTAGATTTTACCCAGAAGTTAAAAATAAAGTAAAACATGACTTCCCATCAAAACAATTGTTCAACCTTATCAACAGTCAAAGAACAGGCAATTCAAAACTAAATGCATACCTGTTTATCGTAAACAGCAGATCACCCCTATATCTGAAACCTGCTAAAACTGCAAACAAAAAGATGAACAGTACCTTTGTGAGTCTATATTTCGCTAGAGACAAATTATTTCATCGAATTTACTTTTTTATTAACCAGTCTAATTTTAACAAATTAAGACAATTTACTTACAATCTGCAAAATACAAAAAATATCATTCAAGTATAAAAACATATATGAAACGGTAGATAATTTGATAAGCATTCTTCTAATATTTTGTTTCTGTCAATTCTGTATTAAAGTGAGCAACGATTTATATTCAGGGGGTGGACAGTCAAGTTTTTTTTAGCTCACCTGGCCCAAAGGGCCAACTGAGCTTTTCTCATCACTTTGCGTCCGTCGTCCGTCGTCAGGCGTTAGCTTTTACAAAAATCTTCTCCTCTGAAACTACTGGGCCAAATTGAACCAAACTTGGCCACAATCATCATTGGGGTATATAGTTTAAAAACTGTGTGGCGTTACCCGGTCAACCAACCAAGATGGCCGCCACGGCTAAAAATAGAACATAGGGGTAAAATGCAGTTTTTGGCTTATAACTCAAAAACCAAAGCATTTAGAGGAAATCTGACATGGTATAAAACTTTGTATCAGGTCAAGAGCTATCTGCCCTGAAAATTTCAGATAAATCGGTCAACCCGTTGTTGGGTTGCTGCCCCTGAATTGGTAATTTTGAGGAAATTTTGCTGTTTTTGGTTATTATCTTGAATATTATTATAGATGGAGATAAACTGTAAACAGCAATAATATTCAGCAAAGTAAGATTTACAAATAAGACAACATGACCGAAATGGTCAATTGACCCCCTAAGGAGTTATTGTCCTTTATAGTCAATTTTTAACAATTTTCATAAAATTTGTAAATTTTTATTAACATTTTCCACTGAAACTACTGGGCCAAGTTCATTATAAATAAAGATAATTGTACGCAGCAAGACTGTTTAGTAAAGTAAGATTTACAAACACATCACCATCACCAAAACACAATTTTGTCATGAATCCATCTGCTTCCTTTGTTTAATATTCACATAGACCAAGGTGAGCGACACAGGCTCTTTAGAGACTCTAGTTTTTGTCTTTGAGTCGGATTTTATTTTTCATTTCTAATTTAAGATTTTTTACGCTATCAATGACATTAGCTTTTTCAAAATATAAAACTATAAGGTATCTGATGGTGAAAAACTGGGTTCAGAATAATTTTTTTTGTCATCTGCTTGACTACAATATTTTTGTCGTCAAATTGGGGATCATTATATTATTTTAGAAACAACCCATAACCCAGCACCACCCCACCCCCGGTTCTCTTCTCGAGAGTTTAATTTTCGTTGCCTTATCTAATATTATACATTTTTGTCAATATTTCTTTCCTTTATCGTTATTTTTAAAGCGCCATCTACAATATTCTTTTGGAGACACTGAACAAAGGAGAAACTATATAAAGTTGTGTTAGAAGATCGATAATCTACACATTTGTTTTTATATATATATTGACATGCTGTTCCCAGATCTATTATGATAGATAATACCCTGTCAAGTATCGAAAGTACATCAATATGCCATATATTTATCAACTGTATATGATAATATAATATAAAATTTCACTTTTAGTTTACTTCTATTATATTATGTTTGACAAAGTATCAATATGCCACTGGACTATCTATTTATATAAAAAGAAGACGTTGTCAATAAAAACAAGATCACATCGTATAGCAAATGTTTAGAAATTGAATAAAACTTCTTGTTATACCTTGTAATTTAAACTATGTTCCGTGACGGTTGATATTCAACTGCCTCTAAGTATTGCAAATCTCAAACTTCTTCTTGGTTACGTCATACGTAAATGATCATGTCAGCCATAACATCGATTGGAAGTAATATACACGTATTTAACCTAGGACCAACAAATAAAAACATAACGAGGAAGAGAACTAGCCGATAACTTCGGAACCGTGTAAATATATATGATCACTAGAACACACCCGTGACATCGCGGGTCCGTGACTGAATTAAAGTATAAAACTATGCGCATGCTTTACCTTAGTATTAGTATTGTCATCTGATAAAATCATGCCGATTATAAGATACACAGTTTTCTCTGCTTTCAAATCTTTCTGTTTGAACCCGTCGAACTGGAACTTATCAATTATTGGTCATGATAAATACTAATTATTTGGAAAACTAAAGGTCCTGGAATGGAGTATGTTTTAATCAACAGCATTGTCCTATATTAGTTATAAATTAAGTTGAATTCTTTGATTCGCTGTTTTACGTCACTCATGCCCGCTAACAAATTGAAAACTGTACCTATACGCCTTATTTTAAGTCCAGATTTTTAGTATTCGTATTGTTATCTTAGAAAAATACTACAATAGGTAACAATTTGACAATTTAGTAGTTTCAACCCTGTGATTATGACCCGTGTATATAGCATATTAATCCTGCATACACTGTTTGGTGGTGCCCCTGTCAGATGCGGAACGTACAGATAAGGTAATAAGTAACAGGTGATTATACTATTGGTATCGGTATCGGACTCGACCCGGAACTTCTTAATTATTGGCAATATTAATCTTAATTACGTGGAAAACAAAAGGGCCTGGAGTGGTGTAATTTTTAATCTACACCTTTGTACTATAAGTTGTATATACAGTTGAATTCTTTGATTCGTCGTTTTCACGTGATGACGGCTGACAAATTGGACCTCGTAATTTTAGTATTATAGATATATGTTAGCGGCAATACGTGAAATTAGGCATAAAGCTTAAATCCTAGGCAATAAGCTAACGCCTAGGCAGTAAGTCTATTGCATAAATGATGTTAGGCATTAGTCTTAAATCCTAGGATTTAGGCTTAAATCTTGAAAAAAATGTGTGCAGGCATTAAGCTTAAGGCCTAAAATATAAATGAGAGTAAATAAAAGACATTTATTCGTTGAAATAAAAATCAACTTGTTACATACATGTTATAACATTTTGAGAACTGGGGCCTGTTTATCGAAACTATCCACAGATCGGTCCTATAAGATATTCTTAGGAAAAAAATATGATAGAGTTATGACCGACTTTATACAACATGTCTCAGCATGCACATCGAAGCTATCTGAGGATCATCTTAGCTAGGATATCCCACCCGCTGTTTAAGTATTTGTGGAAAAGAAAATAGCAAATGAAACAATTGATGTATTTTATCAAATTTAACCAACAACTTTTAAAAAAAAAGTTATTAGAAAATAATTATTAGTTTTAATTAAAGGGTAATAAATAATGTTGATATTATAACTTTTTTGCAACAAACATAAGTAAAAAAAATATAATTACGTTTTATATATAAAATATATAACCGGTAAAATCATTATTTGCTTTCAGGGAGCTGATTCGAAGTTTCACGGTTTCATACTAAAAAAGTTCAAAGGCAAAAGAACTCATAATATCGTGCATACTCTCGATACTGTTTACTTATATTTGGCCGCATTGCACGTCAAATTAATGCGTGTTATTACGTCTTTACCTATTTGCGTTGGATATATACTGACTGATACTTTAGTAACATAATTTACCTCTTAGTTGTAATTTGCTTTGAAATAACTTTCAGTCAATATTTTAAGTATATGGTTTTTTGTGCCTTGACCGACATTTTGAGTTTAGCCAATTGCAAGTATACAGTTGTTTTTATCATGTTGTGCTGTTACACCAGTGTCCCAGGTTTGGGAGAGGGTTGGGGGCTGACATGTTTAATCCCGCCGCATTCTTTTTTGTGTCTGACCATCGTCTGAAGCCTCTAGTACATTGGTTATATAGATCTGTTTTTTTTTTCGTTGATAAATAATTCATAAAACGTTATATAAAATAAAAATAGAAGATGTGGTATGATCGCCAATTGAAAAACTCTCAACAAGAAGCTAAAATGACAGAAATTAATAGATCAGTGTACGACCTGCAACAATGAGCAACGCCCATACTGCATAGTTAGCTATAAAAGGCCCCCAAATGATAATGTAATATTATTCAAACGAGGAAACTAACGGCCTTATTTATGTATAAAAAGGATTGAAAAACAAATATGTAACACATCAACAAAAGACAACCACTGAATTACAGGCTCCTTACTTAGTTTTCTAGGAGGATTTTTTTTGATCGGTTATTTATTTTTCTAAACTGAGAGGACAGATTATTCATTTTCTGCACTATTGAAGCAAGATTTTTCATTTTCATTAAAGCAAGGGACTGATTATTCATTTTTTACCACTATAATTTTGATATTCGAAAACATACACTTTTTTAAATATTTGTTAATTATGAATAAGTAGATATAGATTCAAGATTTCATTCCTAACCTCAGACACATACTTGTGTACAAGAGGACATTATATACAAATATTTTAAGATAATACATAGCAAGACAGGACAAACGAAACACAAATACATATTAATAAGTATATTATAAGAGACAATTCAGTGTATATAAAGTGCGAATCCAGATAGTTCATTTTTACTGTTATATGCGGGTATGTCTATTGTAGAATAAAGGATCATGGGAAAACTGTATTTGTTTACGTTTTGAAAATATAAAGTTAAAGGATTTTAAGTTAAGTTTTAACATATTTTCATTGTGATATGTCTTTATAATATACAAACATAGCATTAAAGTTCAAATAAGTGTTATAAAAGCATCATAATATAGCATATCGATTATTGAAAGCGATCCATTTTAACTATAGATGCGATGAATTATCACTGTTAGTGCAGTCATTATTAATGTAGAATTTTCAAAGATGCGAGGAATTTTCATTGTAGAATTATGTGATAAATGCACTTGCAACAAATGAAAAAAACTTAGTTGATAACTTTAGGATTTATGATACATGTATTTTCAAATTGAAATACAAACTCCTCATTCATTCTTCATCAAATATATAGCTTTTCAAACTTGTAACAAAAGCGATTCTCAAAATGTCATATTGGATTCTTCAGATTACGTTTCTCCTTGATTTTAACTTATTTAGGGAATCACTGGAGCGTGACAGCAGCGGGCCCTCTTAGGCAGTCAGTGGGCCCCTACTTATGAAAAATTCTAGATCCGCGAATGGATACTACCGCAGAGGTAAAACCATGCACATTTGGGTTATTGTACACCAAATGCATGCTACAATTCATTTTTGTTGATTTTAGACCCTTTGGAACTCTATGTGGGCTATTTTAGCAACTAGGCAAAAAATCCCCAAACTAGATACAAGGTTAGATTCAGCATGTCAACGAATTCCAAATATCTATATTAAAGGACTTTTGTCCATAAATTTGGACCCCACAAAATTGAAAAGGGGACCAAAAAGGGACCAAATATATATAAAAAAAATCATGCATCGGATACATTTGTTATTGAAGGCATGACTGTAACAATAGGATGAATATACAAAAATATCTTATTCTGGGGTCTCATTTGGGGGTTCTTATCCCGGATCCCGCTTACTGTTTTGGCAGATTCCCGTATTCCGCTTATTGTTTTGTCAGATTCCCGTATCCCGCTTATACTATGCAGTTCTATTTTTTTGTAATTATCCGTGTCCCGCTAGACTTCATTTCCCGTTTTTCACTACACAATCATTTGACTTTCACCTGTCACGCTTGCAAAAAAATCGGCAATCCGGCGTGACGCTTATACCCAAATGCGACCCACTATTTTACTCTATTTTAACTCATATTAAGCCCATTATAAATATATTAAAAAAGCAGCGTGGATTTTTTTATCCCTTTTTATCACGTCTCGTTTCGTTTTTGAGCCATATATAGATGTCGTATGTGACAATGAGACAACTCTCCATCCGAGTCACAATTTATAAAAGTAGACCATTATACGTCAAAACACGGTCTTCAACATGGAGTCTTGGCTCACACCGAACAGCAAGTTATAAAGGGCTCCAGTGTAAAACCTTTTAAACGGGAAAACAAATGTGCAATATATATCAAGATGTACGTAATTAGTGGTGAAATGGATAAAAAAAAATAAGGATAAAGATCCCTATACGCTTTATAAGAAAGTAAATGGAATACATTTGAAATAAATGTTATTTCTATTGAATTTATTAGAGTGTTTTAAAACCAAACTTTCCTCCGTAAGTTAAATTTTATCAAACCTTTCTCTTACTTTATCTATTATTTGAGCAAGTCGGCTAAATTAAGGCTTTACAGCTAATTTCCTAATGCATGTAAAGCAAAACTTTGGTTGGCTTGCTTGCTTTGTTTGTAAAATTGTTTATACAAACTTTGTAAATAAGATTGACATTTTTAAACAATATGAATAGGCATAGTTTAACCTGTATTTTTAATATTTGAATTAAATTGGGTGTTATCATGATTATTCAATAAAAAAAAGCAAGCAAATCTACTAAAGTCTTGCTCTACATACTTAAAGAAATGAGCTGTAATAGATAAAAATAAATAAATTATACAGTGAAAATGCACCGCATATACAATACTAATGATTCGCTCCACAGTGAAAATAAAAGAATAGTATCATTATTCGACAGTAAACATGACTAGCATTACGAAATCATCATAGTGGAATTTAGTTAAATATGAAGAAACTAAATGACAAAACATATTCTACGTTACACAACATTAATAATTGTATTAAAATGAATATTTTTTACTGCAACAACATCTTACATGTTAGTTATAAAGCACCTGCACGATCTGTTCGTGAAATGTCCGAAATATTCAACTATTTTGGTATATATTTCAAAGCTGGATGGCTTTAGGCGCGATAAAACCCCGCTCGCATCTCTTACTTTGTTTTATTAGTATTATGTATTTCTGAACATATACATTTTAACTCATTTTCTTCATTTTCTTCAAAAATTAAAAAAAGTTCGTCTGTTTATTTATCATTCTACATTAGACATTTATGGCATATACAGTAAAAATGATATTTTAGGATCCGCACTTTACATACACTGCAATTGGTATAATTAGATTAAGTATGTTATAATTTTCTGAACGAAATGAATCATTTATATTCCAAAGCAATACACACATATTGCATACATAATGTCATAGTAGTAAAGTTAATTTAGTTTGGTTTTACCTAGTTTCTTTCAAAAGTATTGTCAAACATAAATCGCCGAGCGGAGCGAGGCAACAAAAAATTTGAATGGTTTTGGAACCACTGAAGGCCCAATAAGCTATAGACCTGCTGAGTTATTTATTTTCAATACATTGCAAGTCAGGTAATTTATTTTCAAACTACCACAGAACAAACCATTTATTTTTGAGATTATCAAGGCCGAGTTATTTATTTTCAAAATCCTCCTCCCCCCAGAATATCAAATGGTCGTCCCCTTATACTGTGTGGTGCTTTTTCAGATTCACAACTCAAACACTAAGTCTTCCCGTCTACCGAGATGTTTGGTCGCGGTATCATCAGTAGCTCGTACCATCAATGGTTGTTCTTGATTTATATGCTCTTTAAAGATCCTTTATTTTGGAAAATGACATATTCTTTTCTGTTATATTCTATATAAAAATTTCGAAATGAGTATATATAGAAAGTATTCCAACTTCCTTAGCCTTATGCTATATATACGGAGTTATTTCTTAAAATATGTTATTACATTTCTAAACGTAATAATACAGACAGACACATTTTATTTTACCCTGATAACCTGGTACTTGACTTGATAAGTGTCGGATTTATGGGTTGTCGGAGTATTGGGCTGTCGCCCGGAGCAATGGGTTGTCGGACTATTGGGTTGTCGGACTAATGGGTTGTCCAACAAATGAGCTGTCGGACTAATGGGCTGTCGGACTAATAACGTGTAACATACTGCCGGTCGGAATAAGAACGAAGTGATCATGTCTATTCCCCAATCCCCCTGGAGGTATATCAACTGATAAATGACATGAAACGTTTCATATAGAAAAGAAGATAGTCTACGACGCTCATTCCTCTTAGGTTGCAAAGCTTTTCAACTTTTCCCCTTACAAATGTTCAAAATTGGAACAAAATCATATAGTTCATTTTATATAGTACCAAAACTAAACAATATAACATTTTGAAGATACAGGTAAAATAATTAAATTATTTAAATACACAAAAAGGCGCAGTCCAAAGCCGATCGTGCAAGACACCCATCATCATGGGTAGCCAACAAGATTGTGAAAACCTCCCTGTCGTTTTGTTTCCATAAATTAAACATCTACCTATACACACATCATCATGTGTGTAGTGTGTATATAGTCCAAGGCAATGGTTAAATCACTTTGTGCAATGTTTACATATACTGGTTTGACCTGTAATAACTATTTAGTTCATAATACAATAACGTCCTACCTTCTGACCTTGAATTCACCTTATCAAGATGTCTGACAACACATTCACATTATATTACTTTCAAGCTTCCTACTATTCACAAAAGGTAAATATCAACATGTATAACTATTTTTTTAATATAATATACTTCCAATTTTCCTACATTTGTTCGCTTAAAATCATCATTTTATTTACTGTAGTTTCAGGTTACATCATAACAAACGGACAAATATATGGCTGTATTTACATGCCAAAAATTACTCTGAGTACAGACTTACCTGTAAAGTTGGAAAAGTTTTAATGCCTAGCATCCACTAGATTTAATAAAATTAAATGCATTTTGTGTTTCAGAAGGATAAAATCTCTTTTGGATTTTGGTGGGCATTTTATTCCCTTCATGCAAAAGGTGTGAAAATTGACTAAGGTGTATTACTGCTATTGTCACGGAATAGAAGTTCCTTCATATAATATAAGTCCGAAATGGAAAAACTATTCCTAAAATACACTTACCAAGTGGCAACTATAAAATATATTTGTTAATCATATATTTCGTTAAAAAACAATTACCGTCAATTTTTCCAATCAAAAAATGGTTGCTTTTGCACATAAGTCAAGATTATTGACAATTTAATCAATTAATGTCCTGGTTTGGTTCGGTTGTGCCATGGTTTAGTTCATGTTCGATATTGTTCAGTTCTTTGATTCATAACGTGTATGAAAGAAAATTCGATAAATATAAACACGCATTAAACATCAACCAAAATACTGTAAACAAAAACTTATTTTCACGATTTCTGTTGTTTTTCCAATGATACACGAATAGATCACAAGTTACACAAATGTCCGCTGATTTTCTATTCCCAAATAAATTGCTCTAGAAAAATAAGCAGTTAAAACATTTAAGATAACTGTTATCTGATTTTGTTCATGTTGCCATGTTATCTTATTTTGTTCATGTTGCCATGTTATCTTATTTTGTGCATGTTGTCATGTTATATGATTTTGTTCATGTTGTCATGTTATCTGATTTTGTTCATGTTGTCATGTTATCTTATTTTGTTAATGTTGTCATGTTATGTCATGTTATCTGATTTTGTGCATGTTGTCATGTTATGTCATGTTATCTGATTTTGTGCATGTTGTCATGTTATCTGATTTTGTTTATGTTGTCATGTTTTCTGATTTTGTTCATGTTGTCATGTTATCTGATTTTAATTATGTTGTCATGTTATCTGATTTTGTTCATGTTATGTCATGTTATCTGATTTTGTTCATGTTGTCATGTTATCTGATTTTGTTCCTGTTGTCATGTTATGTCATGTTATCTGATTTTGTTCATGTTGTCATGTTATCTGATTTTGTTTTGTTCATGTTGTCATGTTATCTGATTTTGTTCATGTTGTCATGTTATGTCATGTTATCTGATTTTGTTCATGTTGTCATGTTATCTGAATTTGTGCATGTTGTCATGTTATCTTATTTTGTTCATGTTGTCATGTTATGTCATGTTATCTGATTTTGTTCATGTTGTCATGTTTTCTGATTTTGTTCATGTTGTCATGTTATGTCATGTTATCTGATTTTGTTCATGTTGTCATGTTATCTGAATTTGTGCATGTTGTCATGTTATGTCATGTTATCTGATTTTGTTCATGTTGTCATGTTATCTGATTTTGTTTATGTTGTCATGTCATCTTTTTTATGCATGCTGCAATATTGTCTCATTTTGTGCATGTTGCCATGATATCTTATTTTTTGCTTTGTGCCATGTTATCTTACTTTGTTTTTGTTCCAGGCAGTATTAGCTTTGTTCGAGAAAGGATGTCCATTCAACCGAAAGATAATAAATATTCAAAATGGAGAACAAAGAACACCAGAATACATGAAAATGAACCCACAAGGTCTTGTTCCTCTATTACAAGATGGAGAGAAAATTGTAGTAGAGTCAGAGAAAATAATTGACTACGTTGATGGTCAAGTTAAATCTGGTAAAAATATATTTATTTACACTATCGAAGCAATTAAAAAACTTATGCCTGCAAGGAAAATCTCTTTCATTTCATTTTTTTTCGGTTCTTTTCTATTTTATGATGGGAAGTGTCACATATTATATGATCATATATCACATCATGATAAAGCAATAAAACAAGTCTGTCATGCAGTTATTTACACTATGGAAATAGAAAATGAGTGCATATGACCATGGAAAAGTTTTGATGCCCAATCACTGGATATGACTCATCAATATTGTCTAGCAAGAGTAACGCAGCATGTGTTACTAGTGGAACAAGAGCTGCTTATTCGTGTTTTTCTTGTAGCGTTTTGTTGACTGTTGTTGATCTTTTTCGGTGTTGTCGAGTCTGCGACTTTTGTTGCAGAAAGTTCGACATAGGGATAGTGAACCGGAAGTGGCGGCGGCGGCGTTATGAAACTTCTTTTAAAAAAAGCTTTTATATTTTAGGTGTAAGACCTGGATGCTTCATACTTTGTATATGGATGTCTAATATTACGAAGTTTCCGTCTGTCATATGTCCATTGTCCTTGACCTCATTTTTATGGTTCAGTGACTTCTTGTAAAAATAGTATTTTGTAATGTTAATTTCTCTCTTATTATGAATAATATGATAACTATTTTGTATGTGTGTACCTTGCAAGGTCCTCGTGTCCGCCAGACAGCTTTCTCTTGCAATCGACCTTATGTCATGGATCAGTCTTTTGGTGGTCAAGTCCATATCTCAGATACTTAAAGCAATAGGTCTTGTATATTAGGTGTATGAAAGGATTGTAAAGTGTACATGTCTAACTGGCAAGTGTCATCTGACCTTAACCTCATTTCACGGTTCGGTTGTTATAGTTTAGTTTTTGTGTTTTCAGTGATTTGTTACTGTTTTGTTTCTATTACTATATGCGATAGGTCAAAGGTCAACTTTGGTGTATGGAAATCTTTTCATGATGTACATGTCAGAGGGTTTGGATAGGGTTAAATGATTAAAGAATAATGCCCTTAAAAATGAAGATTAGAGAATAACGTTGTCGTTAACTTTTACAACAATATTCTCTTCTGAAACTACTGGGCCAAATTTAACCAAACTTGGCTACAATCATAACTAGGGTATCTTGTTTAAAAATTGTGTCCGGTGACCCAGCCAACCAACCAAGATGGCCGCCATGGCTATAAATAGAACATAGGGGTAAAATGTAGATTTTGGCTTATAAATCTGAAACCAAAGCATTTAGAGCAAATCTGACAGAGTAACATTGTTTATCAGGTCAAGATCTATCTGTCCTGAAATTTTCAAATGAATCAGTACTGGTTGTTGGGTTGCTGCCCTAGAATTCGTAATTTTAAGGAATTTTTACCGTTTTTATACGACCGCAAATTTTGAAAAAAATTTCGTCGTATATTGCTATCACGTTGGCGTCGTCGTCTGCGTCGTCGTTGTCGTCGTCGTCGTCGTCGTCGTCGTCGTCGTCGTCCGAATACTTTTAGTTTTCGCACTCTAACTTTATTAAAAGTGAATAGAAATCTATGAAATTTTAACACAAGGTTTATGACCACAAAAGGAAGGTTGGTATCGATTTTGGGAGTTTTGGTCCCAACATTTTAGGAATAAGGGGCCAAAAAGGGCCCAAATAAGCATTTTCTTGGTTTTCGCGCTATAACTTTAGTTTAAGTTAATAGAAATCTATAAAATTTTGACACAAGGTTTATGACCACAAAAGAAAGGTTGGGATAGATTTTGGGAGTTTTGGTTTCAACAGTTTAGGAATTAGGGGCCAAAAAAGGGCCCAAATAAGCATTATTCTTGGTTTTCGCACAATAACTTTAGTTTAAGTTAATAGAAATCAATGAAATTTTAACACAATGTTTATGACCACAAAAGGAAGGTTGGTATTGATTTTGGGAGTTTAGGTCCCAACAGTTTAGGAATTAGGGGCCTAAAAGGGACCCAAATAAGCATTTTTCTTGGTTTTCGCACCATAACTTTAGTATAAGTAAATAGAAATCTATGAAATTTAAACACAAGGTTTATGACCATAAAAGTATGATTATGGTATTGATTTTGGGAGTTTTGGTCCTAACAGTTTAGGAAAAAGGGGCCCAAAGGGTCCAAAATTAAACTTTGTTTGATTTCATCAAGAATTGAATAATTGGGGTTCTTTGATATGCGGAATCTTACTGTGTATGTAGATTCTTAATTTTTGGTCCCATTTTCAAATTGGTCTACATTAAGGTCCAAAGGGTCCAAAATTAAACTTAGTTTGATTTTGTCAAAAAATTAATCGGTTGGGTTCTTTGATATGATGAATCTAAAAATGTATTTAGATTCTTGATTATTGGCCCAGTGTTCAAGTTGGTCCAAATCGGGGTCCAAAATTAAACTTTGTTTGATTTCATTAAAAATTGAATAAATGGGGTTCTTTGATATGCCAAATCTAACTGTGTATGTAGATTCTTCATTTTTGGTCCTGTTTTCAAATTGGTCTACATTAAAGTCCAAAGGGTCCAAAATTAAACTTAGTTTGATTTTAACAAAAATTGAAATCTTGGGGTTCTTTGATATGCTGAATCCAAACATGTACTTAGTTTTTTGATTATGGGCCCAGTTTTCAAGTTGGTCCAAATCAGGATCTAAAATATTATATTAAGTATTGTGCAATAGCAAGTCTTTTCAATTGCACAGTATTGCACAATGGCAAGAAATATCTAATTGCACAATATTGTGAAATAGCAATATTTTTTTTTAATTAGAGTTATCTTTCTTTGTCCAGAATAGTAAGCAAGAAATATCTAATTGCACAATATTGTGAAATAGCAATATTTTTTTTTAATTGGAGTTATCTTTCTTTGTCCAGAATCAACTCAAATCTTTGTTATATACAATGTATATTCACTTTTTACTACCAACTGATAAATTAAAATAATCTTTACCATTCAGTGATAACAAGCAGTTTTTTTTTACATATTAATATCTTATGATGTATTTAAATGAGTAGTTATTGTTGCAAACTCCATTAGAAATTTAATTGAGATTAATTTGGAATAAGGGAAAGGGGGATGTGATTAAAAAAATTGGGTTCAATTTTCTCATTTGAAATGAAATTTCATAAATAAAATGAAAATTTCTTCAAACATTTTTTTGAGAGGATTAATATTCAACAGCATAGTGAATTGCTCTAAGAGAAAACAAAAATTTTAAGTTCATTGGAACACATTCATTCTGTGTCAGAAACCTATGCTGTGTCAACTATTTAATCACAATCCAAATTTAGAGCTGAATCCAGCTTGAATGTTGTGTCCATACTTGCCCCAACCGTTCAGGGTTCAACCTCTGCGGTCGTATAAAGCTACGCCCTGCGGAGCATCTGGTTGGTTATTATCTTGAATATTATTAAAGATAAAGATAAACTGTAAAAACCAATAATGTTCAGCAAAGTAAGATCTACAAATAAGTCAACATGATCAAAATGGTCAGTTGACCCTTTAAGGAGTTATTGCCCTTTACAGTCAATTTTTAACAATTTTTATTAATTTGGTAATTTTTTGTAAATTTTAACAAAATATTTTCCTCTGTAACTTAAGGGCCAAGATTATTATAGATTGAGAAAATTGTAAGTAGCAAGAATGTTCATTAATGTAAGATCTACAAACAACACATTCACCAAAACACAATTTTTTCATGAATCCATCTGTGTGATTTGTTTAATATGCACACAGACCAAGGTGAGCGACACAGACTCTTTAGAGCCTCTAGTTTGTTGTTTTCTGGATTATTATTATAGATAGAGATAAACTGTAAACAGCAATAATGTACAGCAAAGTAAGACCTAAAAATAAGTCAACATGACCGATGGTCAATTGACCCCCGAATGAGTAATTGTCGTTTATAGTCAATTTTTAACAATTTCCATAAACTTTTTAATAACATTTTCCAGCTGAAACTACTGGGCCAAGTTCATTATAGATAGAGATAATTTTAAGCAGCAAGAATGATCAGAAAAGTAAGATGTACAAACACATCACCAAAACACAATGTTTGTCCATCTGCTTCCTTTGTTTAATATTCACATAGACCAAGGTGAGCGACACAGGCTCTTTAGAGTCTCTAGTTATTTCTCCCTAGCCCTAAGCATCTATTCCTCTGCGTTTAATGGAGGGGGTAAGATGTTTTTTTTACCTAGTTCTTCGTATATTTGTACAATACTTGATTTCCAAATCGTCAAAATATACTTGAATTTGGTACATTTTTGTTTTCAGGACCTACATTGGTACCTGATCCTAGCACATCAGTTGGAAAGGAGGTCAAACGATTACGCGAGTTCATTGATGCAATCCGAATCGAAATAGTTACCTATGGATTGCTGTTCAATCAAGAGCTGTCTATCAGTGGACTTAAACTTCCAAAAATGTTGAGCAACGTCAAAAGGATCAAAGGCATATTACGTCTCTAGTGTTTAGTTATAAATTGTGTGTGTCCAAAATCTTAAATTTAATAATCAGCAAAACAATTGTAAAGAAATACAATTTACAGCAAAACACTTCCAAATAAATTTTCTTAACAATTTTCAGCAAAACTATTGCTAATAGTTAAATGATCTACAGTGTACTTGTGTTCATGAAAAACAGACCATGTGCGCAGACACTCGTATGTTTTTTTTATTTTTAAACATACGAAACATACAAAAATCACATTACAAGATTGCTATAATTTAGTGATTTATAATATTACATTGTTTGGATATACGCGTACTACCTAAACTTGGACACTGATTTATAACATCAAAACACCAAGAAAAACCTGTAAAATCAGTTGGAAATGGCTTGACTCGTCAAATCGAGACGATTCGAAGCATTGTTTTTGAAAGAGGACAGTCATTAAACAAATAAAATATGTCATTGTTTAAAATCTTTTTTAGATAAAATGCAGAAAAATATTGCTAGCTTGGAAGAAGATGCACAGAAATATCCAGATTTACACGATTCTTATATTGCAAAATACCAAAAGACGAAAAAGTTTTATGAAGACACTGTCAATAAAGAGAATGTCATAGAACATCTAGAAGACACTGATCATAGGTGTGAATATTTAGAGGAATGTTTGAGAAGAAGTAAAGGTAAGGGTCAGTTTATAAGGAATAAAGAATATGAATCCATGAGGGTCTGTATGGGGTTACCAGAACATAGAAGAAGGCATCCCCCCAAAAAAAAATGAGCAAAAAAATACAGAATAATATGGTACCGAAAAATAAAAGATATATAGAGAATAATACATGGCAAAATCCGTATCATATGTCGTATCATCCCGAGACATCAATATCAGCCCGAGGGCCCTTAGGCCCGAGGGATGATATTGGTCGAGGGTGATACGGCATGTGATACGGATTTTGCCATGTATTATACGCTTTATCATATATTTCAACAGAAGAGTTTTATATTATATGAACTGTTTTCTGATCCATAGCACTGGGTTACCTTCAGTTCTGCTTTTGTCTTGTTTCAAAGCTTTAAAATAACTGCTCAATTATTTATACGAAGCACCTAGGTTACCTTACAATCTGTTGTTTTGAAAATATTTTGTTTATTATTGTATTATTGAGTGTTTTGTATTTTTTATAGTTGCATTTAGTGTGCCAAAAAAATTGTTGTAAAAACTTGATGTTCGTGACGTTACATACCAAACAATGACGTCATAATAAAATTGACCTATTTTTTTTTTTATTTTTTTTTTAATATTTAAAAAAAAAAAAAAAAATTTAATAGAAAAAAAATTCTTAAGCAAAAAAAAACCCCAAAAAACTGACTTAAGTTTTAAAAAAAAAAAAAAAAAAAAAAGGTATGCGATACGGGGTATGCGATACGGGTTTAGCCATGCGATACGGGGTATGCGATACAGGGTAGGTGATACAGACTGAAAAAAAGAACCTTTATTAGATATACAAAATAGCTGTATTTTGTACTAAATATATGATAAATATATATATATAACTGAAAAGTTGGTATTGTACATATATCCTGTCTATAACTAAAATTGTCGTGATAGGTTGAACTTTAGTAGATTATTTTAACATAGGAATTCAACCATCAAAAAGTGGGTCTCATTGGGGCCTAAGGGAGCTACCATTTGATTTTTATGGGGGGGGGGGGTAATCTAGGATGGAAAATTTTGTCCTGCATTTTTTTAGTTGTAATCTCTGTCCTGCCTTTTTATTTTCACTCTATCCGGTCCTGCTTTTTTTTTTTAGTTTATCCTGACTTTTTTTTTTGCAAGTGTCTCATCCTGCCTTTTTTTTACCCCCCCCCCCTAAAAATGAAATGGTAGTTCCCTAAGCGTGACGCGGGGTTGCCGATTTTTTGTAAGCGTGACACGTGAAAGTCAAATTATTTTGTCGTGAAAACGGGAAATGAGGTCTTGCGGGACCCGGGAAATGACAAAAAAAATGAGAATTGCTTACGTACATAGTGTAAGCGGGATACGGGAATCCAACAAAACAGTAAGCGAGATCCGGGATCGGAACCCCCAATGAGACCTCCAAAAAGAAAATAGCTTGACCATCAGATTATTACAAAGACTGGAATTGAATAATCCATAAGACAGTGCATTTTTGAAAAGGTTGATAAAGTAGTGATCTATATAGTTAGAACCTTCTGTCTGAAAATTATTCTAAGCCCTTCTTCTACCGTCTCTCAAATGTTGCTTGGTCCTTCTTTGTGGGAACATCTCAATTTGAGAAAATAAAAAAAAATATTCTTTACTATAATACAATTAAAATTGAGAATGGTAACGGGGAACATGTCAAAGAGATTGCAACCCAACCATGATAGAGCAGACATGTTTTCGAGCGGCTAAACGCTAAAAAGGCCTGTCTAGTTTAAAACGATACATGACGTCATGAATATTGATATGAACATATGTCTACTTGAAATTAATCGATCCACTATGATCATCTTCTTCTTTTAAACAGAATCTTCGGATGGAAAAGAGTACTGGTTGACAGGAACACAGTTCAATGCAGCTGATATTTTACTGGTTGTATTCATGGACAGAATTGTATTGTTGGGACTTGAAGATAGATATTTCTGTAAAACAAAGAGGCCCTTGTTGTATGATTACCTACAGAGAATTGGACAGAGAAAGTCAGTACAAATGTTGAGAGCCGATGTGAAAACGGCTTTTACTATGATTATGTGGAATGCTGCGAAAGCATCCGTACCATATGTAGTTGTTATAGGTCTAGCAATTGGAGCAGGAGTTTGGTTAATGAAGAATAAATCTAGGGTTATAGATGCATTTGTAGAAAAATAGTTATATATCATTAAATCCATTATTCATCTCTCTTTCGGAATTTTATTTTGTAGTCTTTGACATGAGATGCTTACTTAGCTGATACACAAGGTCTCGTTTTAGAAAGTGCCTCAGTGAACGAGGGGTTGAAGAAGTCGAGTTACTGTAACACCAACATGTAAACATGGGTTTCGATTTGGAATCCCGCTTGACTCCAATCTTAATTGATCACTGAGGATTATCAGATTTCCTATACCAAAGATGGGTGGTTCTCTCTTGGCACTCGTGTTTCCTTCAGAAACAAAACAAAAAATGACAGCCACGAAATAGCACAATAGTTCTAAAAGTGGCGTTAAATAACAATAAATAAATCAATCATTTAAAGAGAGTAGTCCCATTCTGGGTTTTTTTTCCACTGCAGTGAATTGATTGTTTATGCCTTCACTACTATGATTTTCATAGCGTAAGTTGCAGGTAAATTCCCCTCATATTTTAAAAGTAGTTGATGGGATATTCAAAAACAGTTTTATGTGAAATGGATAATACAAATTTTGGAAGATGATTAAAAGTAACACAATAAAGTATAATTTAGATTTCAGATGAAAAATTGAAAGAAAGCATACAAGTGTGACGGGATTGCTCCCCTTAGAACATGTCGTAGCTACTTAGGCATTAAAATTTTGGGTAGGTGCAGCGGCTACTGGATTTCCTTACCCTTAATGATCACCCAATGTTGCGCAAATATTTATTAGGTTTATCGATGTTACGAATTTTTAAATCTTTTTAAAAATGCCCTATGCATTATTTTTTCGAATTGGTATATTCCACTACGTAAAACATATTTATTCCTACTCCTGGAAATTCGTTAAAACAATGGACATGCATGTTAAAAGAAACAAGTAACACTGTAATTGCATATTCCTCCCCAATATGTTACTTGGCCAACTTTTAATTCTTGAATAAAATATAAATGTACTGAATATAGTAAATAAATGCTATTTCAAATAAAGGGAGGGGAAGTACGCGACTTTAAACTTTTCAGAAATCAGATGGTATTTAAATAACGAAAAATAACGCAAAACCCTACTTTTTTAAAACTTTTTTCTACCGTGTTATGTTTTATAAGTGTGAAACTGTTATACAAGAATAAACAATGTAAACAACCGATTCTAAGAAACATATAATAATTGTTTATCCTTATAAAAAGAAGTTGTTTTCCGGTATAAAACTTTAATATATACAAGGCAACAAAAGAAATAATTACAAGGCAATGCATTTTCCATATAATGTAATTAGATTAGATGTATGTTTTATTATAATACGCTTTTCTGATTGGCTAACTGCAATCTCACGTTATTCCTTAATAATCAAACTCAGTAGATTCTAACTTTCCAATTTGGTCAGATTATTTTGGTCATATGCATTTGCCTTGTTAATGAATGTTTTCCATTGGATAATTTAACAGATTTTCCTACCTATTATATTTTATGATATCTAGGATTTCAAACTTGTGTATCGTTTCTTTTGTTGACATGTATCAAGTTTTATGAAAGTAGTTGTTTTCCTGTATGAAACTTTATAGAAGTTGTTTCCCGGTTTAAACTTTTTAACCACAATAAGTAACCTTAAATAAAAATAGCATCAAATAAAAGGGCTTTTGCATTTACAGCAAGAATATAATAGATAAAGACATTATAGTTATAGATAAGATAAGATAAGATAAGATATTTTTATTTCCTAATCATAGGGCTCATAACAAGCATTTAATCACACAAAGTAAAAATAAAAAGCCTTTCTCTCCCACTCGCATACACTCACACATACAACTATCGTTCTGATTAAGGATGATTGATTTAACAGTACAACATGTAAATGAAAAAAATAGCATACATATAAAAATACCAATACAAAAGTATTTGTTTTATGAGGAGAGTCAGTTGCCTACATTGTATATATATGGAACGAAGGATAACTCTTATATACTGCTGTTCAATAGCTACATTTCTATTTATCTGAAACAAATCTGGTTCACAAACCAAAAACGTGTGAAACACATTAACTATACTGAGAGGAAAACAACGGAATAACAGAAACACTCCCTTACCGAAAAATAAGCCCTGCGGCAAACATTTGCCGCAAGTTTGCAGCAAACATTGCCGCAAGCTTGCAGCAAACGTTTGCTGCAAACTTGCCGCAACCATTTTACCATGCAAATGAAGTTTGCGGCAAGCTTGCGGCAAACACAATTATGCAAATTTGATTTGCCGCAAGCTTGCGGCAAATTTTTGTGGCAAACTTGCGGCAAACTTGCAGGAACTACACATATACCAATGTCATGTGTGTAGACACATTCAATTTATTCTCTTTCAAATTACACAGTAACATTTTATTGAAACAGTCATTGAAAGAATTCTTGCAAACTCTAGAGATGTGAGGAAATACATACATGCATTTGAGTTTTGAAAAATGACATAATATAACTGTATTAAAAACTGAAAAAGGTAAAATCTCAATATGTATTGAGTGTAAAGCTACTAGGTATAGTTGCATTGCAGAATTTAACTTTATCTTAATAAACATGATCATGATGGTGCAGTACATCAGTAACAAATTCCAACATATAATAGCTTAAAGTAAGTTTTTCAATCACACAAACATGTATATATAGTTGCTTACTTAATTATGTATGATGATAACATTAAGTATTTTAGCAAAACATGCAGTTCCATGAATCATTTGTACTTACACAGTTAAATGTACATATTGATTATCCCATATTATTGAACCAAAATGCCTTCTTGATCTCTTAAATGTGAAATGCATTTCCAAACACAACCAACATGACCTAGCCACAATTTCAAATTGTTAGCATCCAGGAAGTACCAACTAGGCATGCTCAGTCAATATTGTGTAATTCCTGCAATGTTCTGGCAAACATATAGAATGGTCAAAGTTTTCTGAAATCTTGCGGCAAACATATTGAATGGTCAAAGTTTTCTGCAATCTTGCGGCAAACATTCTTTCTTATTTTAAACTTTCTGGCAATCTAATGGCAAACATTGATGTTTCTGCAAACTTGCCGCAAGCTTGCAGCAATGTTTGCCGGAAGTTTGCAGCTAGCGGCAAACATCTGCAAACAATTTTTTCTGTGTTCCTGCAAACTTTTTGTTTGCCGCAAGCTTGCAGCAAGTCTGCTGCAAGTTTGCGGCAAACAATTCAGTTTCATAAGGGCTGAACTGCTACAAAAATAAAGGCCAGCATATACATTGCACATACAAACGGACTTTTTGATAACAACTGCCAAATTCCTGACTAGGTACAGGAAATTTTAAGAAATATAATTATAGGACTTCGTATTCTAAGTTTAGTTAACAAGAACCATACAAACATGGGATAGGCTATAGAGCTTTTTGACGACATTAATTAATGAATGGCTGTTATTTATTTTGAATTTATTGAACCATAAAACTAATTTTTGACTCTTCACATTGAATAATCCGCAAAGCGGATTATGTAAAATGTGAAGAGTCAAAAATTAGTTTTATGGTTCAATAAAATCAAAATAAATTATTGCCATTCATTATAAATAAATTTCTATCAAAAAAAGGCTCAAAGAACTTTTTATATTATTTATCTTGACAATAACAACGTACACAAATGTTGGCGCAAAGAACTTTTTATATTATTTATCTTGACAATAACAACGTACACAAATGTTGGCGTATGAATACACAACGTCAGAATGGGCGTGTCGCCATCGAAATTGACAACATTGAAAATAAAACTAATATATTAATTTAAACCAATCAGAAGACAGTAAATACACAAAATGTATTTGTAGACATATAAAACATACACATTAGACATACAAAGTAAGATAGCTATATTGCAATAGCAAAATGTTCATATAAAAACATCTGCAAAAACTAACAACGCACTGAACTACTTTATAAGCACATGCACATCTATCTTCAAGCTGCATAGAATAGTCCAAAAAATATCAAATCATCAAGATCTGCTGGAGCCCCATGCGCATGATAGAATTGTCTTTCCAGGTTTTGATATTAAATACTTTTAAACTGGTTCGTTTTCGTCTGCGAATGGATCGCGTCAGGTAGCTTCTTACAGAGTGTAATTCCAGTATGAAGTATGAATTAACGAAGACCAGCTACTTCAACAGTGCAATGTATTACGTACATGCCGGGGACATGTACATCACCCCATGCCGCTGAAATTATATTCGCTTAAGAACAAGCACAACTTACTTATAAAACAAATACGACCGTACATATACTATAACAAATGTATATTTTTAAAAACTAAAAATTACATTAGATGTAAGTTTCATTATAATACGTTATTCTGATTGGCTAACTGCACATCACATGTTATTCCTTAAACAATTCCGCGCTTCATACAAAATGTACTTCGGTCAACGCTTTTACACCCCAATGAATTTACAAAAAGAAGCATTCAATTCTTAAATAAAGGAAGACATGATTTGATGTCAATAAAGTTATTGTTACGATGACAAAAGTTAAGTTTTGACTGAAAACATGCAGGCTTCGTATTAATTAAATAATTAACCTACCGATAGGGGCTCTGTGTCTTAAAAAAAAGGGGGACAAAGTAAATATGTTCTCTTTCAATAAACTGTATTTTTATGAAATTGACAATCCGGCGACACGTTTACAAATCATGTGTTTTCAACTAATTATCACCCGAACCAAAAATATTTCAAAATAGTTTTAATCTAGCTATGGATATCGGAAAGGAACTTGAGATAACAATCTATAAAAATAAAAGCATATGACCATATATTAATGAGACAACAGTTTTTGTGTGTCGCATCCGACGAAACCTCGATCCCCTTTATAATCTCAATCAGTGGAATAGAAACCCCTAATAAGGGAACATGTGCAGTTAAAAATTCAAGGCAGGAAAACCACTACACTATACAATATTGGTATAATTAATGAAAAAAAATTAGTAAAATAATCAATAAATCATACCGTTAAAAAGTATGCCTGGATTTACCGGCAGCAAGCTCGACAACCCTTATTTTCAAAGAATATTTCATACAAAAACGTCATGAACTGAACAGAAAGGTATAATTTCTATTATAATATAAAGCAATGCTCTAAACAAACTTTTGTATTTTTTTCAGACTTGATAATATTTATGTATCATAAACGTATAACAAATAGTTAGTTTTTATCAGTTTGCATGAACTTTATATCAGTAATTGAAACTCTAGACGTGAACATGGTCACCGCAAACACGTGCATAAATAGCAAACTGAGACTAAGACTTAAGTATACTGAATTATTTATCAAAGAATCGAACGGATCCGGGGCATTACCACAAAGGAAAGGAAGTTTAACAATATGAAAGACAAAGTCGTCCCGTTTATCACAAATTTTACATGACTGTTAGGTCCGAGACCACAATTATTTCGTAGTGCATTTCTTTTAGAACATAAATGAAAATTAAAAAAATCCCACCTACGCTTTCTCAATGATTTTTTTACAGTGTGTTGTACTACTTTTGGGACAAATTATATCAAAATTATAGAAAACTTCATCGGCTCTAACTCAAAATATGGACAATTTTATGTTTAGGGCGTCTTGAAATCTTTTGACGGCTTCCGAAGTGCTATTTTTTAACCTTTTTTTCAGCTGGACCAAATCACTACTTTCCTTTAAAATTCTTGGCCCAAATTTTTAAGCTCACCTGGCCCACAGGGCCAAGTGAGCTTTTCTCATCACTTGGCGTCCTGTGTCCGTCGTCCATCGTCGTCGTCGTCCTGCGTCCGGCGTTAACTTTTACAAAAATCTTCTCCTCTGAAACTACTGGGCCAAATTTAACCAAACTTGGCCACAATCATCATTGGGGTATCTAGTTCAAAAATTGTGTCCGGTGACCCCGCCAACCAACCAAGATGGCCGCCATGGCTAAAAATAGAACATAGGGGTAAAATGCAGTTTTTGGCTTATAACTCAAAAACCAAAGCATTTAGAGCAATCTGACATGGAATTTTTCGTAAATCTTAGTTATCTTTTAGAAAAATCTTCTCCTCTGAAACTACTGGGCCAAATTAATTGAAACTTGGCCACAATCATCATTGGGGTATCTAGTTTGAAGTTGTGTCAGATGACCCGTCCAACCAACCAAGATGGCCACCACGTCTAAAAATAGAACATAGGGGTAAAATGAAGTTTTTGGCTTATAACTCAAAAACCAAAGCATTAAGAGTAAATCTGACATGAAGTAAAATTGTTGATCAGGTCAAGATCTATCTGCCCTGGAATTTTCAGATGAATTGGATTATCGGTTGTTAGGTTGCTGCCCATGAATTGGTAATTTTGAGGAAATTTTGCTGGTTTTTTTTGTTATTATCTTGAATATTATTATAGATAGTGATAAACTGTAAACAGCAATAATGTACAGCAAAGTAAGAACTAAAAATAAGTCAACATGACCAAAATAGTCAATTGACCCCCTAAGGAGTTATTGCCCTTCATATTAAATTTTTAATAATTTTCACAAAATTTGTAGATCTTCACTAGCATTTTCCACAGAAACTACTGTTATAGATAATTGTAAGCAGCAAAAATGTTTAGTAAAGTAAGATCTACAAACACATCACCATCACCAAAACACAATTTTGTCATGAATCCATCTGTGTACAATGTTTAATATGAACATAGACCAAGGTGAGCGACACAGGCTCTTTAGAGCCTCTAGTTTAACAGTGTAATTTCATCCCCGTACTTGCAATTTGAGGCATTAAACATGGAGAAATAAATTTGGAACGGGTATAAAAAAATAACCCACTGTCAACACTAGGGACTATATTCGTGAACAAGACCAACGAAAATCAAGGGACGACAATTGTGGTCTCGAACCTGTATACCGGTGTAAAAAAGGCCTTGATTTGAATAAAAAAAAAAGCTGTTGTTACCTTACAAATGTATTGAGTATATATCAGGGACGTACTTTTACACATGTGTATATATCTCTCTGGTATTATTAGGAGGCCATTACACTTTAAGGACTGTTTGGTACAATTCATCAGGTACTCCCCTGAAGCCTACCGGCAAAACATATAGAACACCTAAAAAGACCACTAACCCCTAAGCGAAATTGATATTTAACAGTAAAACGACAGAATAGATTAATTACAACTATAACGTTCAATTTAATCTAATTATACTTTCAGTTTTTCGCATATATCTTTGTACGTTAAAGTTAGAATACAAAATTAAAGAAAAATAGTGGCAGGGTATATTTATCTATCCCTCATCCCTAACAAAAACAACAAAAAACGGACACTAAGTACAGATCTGAGAGTACTTGCAGTTACTGCTATAGCTCCACAGTGTTTTAAAGCCCAAAAATGTAAATGAGACAAGAGACATGTAATACAATATTTGTACTTTATGTCTCTGCTTAGACTAAATAGAGTTTTAATATACAAAAAAATCTTTCCATTAAATTGTATTCAACGTTTGATTATTTATTTTTGACGGTAGTATTTTGAAAAGTATTTCATCTCAATTTTTCTTCTTTTATTAAAAGTTTGTTTTATTATATATTTTCAAGGATTTGTATTGTTTAACTATACAAGAGGGGGGCAAGGGGTTTAACTGTTATGCTGTTATGGGGCAATTTAATTCTTTGTTATCTGTTATTTTGAAAATATATTTGCTGTTAGCTGTTATTGTCTTATTCTTTGTTAGCTGTTATTGGGCTTTTATTTGTTTTGTTATCTGTTATTGTGATAATGTTAGCATTTTTTTGTCAGTCAATATTCGGTTTAAATTGAAGATCATTGGACATTGGGGTCTACCACTGCTAATATGTTTTTCCCGTATTCAGAGAAGGATTCCATTATCTACCCATCACAGAAGTGAAGTCCAGGACAATTGAAGTATATCTTATGATTATCCTTTGTAATGAATTCCATTTTTTTTTTATGAATATGTATTTAGAATTATCTGAATTTTTTGTATGAGAATAATGTTCCTTGTTTCCCATATGAACATATTAAATTAAAACAATTCTTAATATGACAAAAAGAAAAACATATGGCAAGGAATATCTGACAAGGATCTCAATTGAGGACTAGGTCCTAACAACCACTTAACCTTGTATAAGATAAGATAAGATAACTTTATTAGCACTAACACATTGACAATAAATAGTTATGGCAACAAATTAAAGACTAACTACAATAACATATATACAATGAAGGAGTGACAGTGGATAATTATGAGAGAAATATATAATATGTATATAATATGGTACATATACTCCGCTTTGTGATTCTTTTCAAAGCAGAACCGAATGCATTATACAATGAAAGTTCCAACCATGTACTTGGGTCGGAAGCTGCACATAACTCATTACAAACAAAGATTTATTTCGTTTCAAGCCATTTTTCCCCTACTAAACTATGTATTCTACTTACTAGTAGAATTGGTACAATCAAAAACCTCAGCTGACAAAAAAATTGTTCAAATAAGGCCTTTGAAAATAGTTGAATGAATTGCTTTTGGAGTGTCAAAATTCGTTTGAAGCACTTGATAAATTGCATGGTTATAATTGGTGCTTTGGATTTTTCTACCCTATATACCACTTTGCCTCATAGTCTTATTAAGAAAAAATCACACACCTTAGAAAAAGTCAGAATATTCAAACTCTTTTAGGTCATTTGTTTTTTTATTAGCAACAAAGGGAGCGTCAGTCAATATATATAAACAATACACCAACGTTTCGTTAGAACTGCTGAAAGCATTTTTGAATTATTTTTGAAAACTAGAAAATATCTCCTTTTTTCTAATGAATAAAATCCCTTACCTCAATAACAAAATATAAAATTTTAAAAATTCGAAAGGGAGTTTACAACAATAGATATAAACATTTCAGCAAAGTTTCATGATAACTGCCGTAAACATTTTTGTGTTAATGTCGGGAAACAGGAAAATCCCTCCTTTTTGTCGAGCCTTCGACTTTAGTCGAAAAAGCGAGACTAAGCGATCCTACATTCCGTCGGCGTCGGCGTCGTCGGCGGCGTCAACAAATATTCACTCTGTGGTTAAAGTTTTTGAAATTTTAATAACTTTCTTAAACTATACTGGATTTCTTCCAAACTTTGACAGAAGCTTGTTTATGATCATAAGATAGTATCCAGAAGTAAATTTTGTAAAAATAAAATTCCATTTTATCCGTATTTTACCATAAATGGACTTAGTTTTTTCTGGGGGGAAACAAAACATTCACTCTGTGGTTAAAGTTTTTAGAATTTTGATAACTTTCTCCAACTATCCTGGTTTGTACCAAACTTGGACAGAAGCTTGTTTATGATCATAAGATAGTATCCAGAAGTAAATTTTGTAAAAATAAAATTCCATTTTTTCCGTATTTTACCTTAAATGGACTTAGTTTTTTCTGCGAGGAAACAAAACATTCACTATGTGGTTAAAGTTTTTAGAATTTTGATAACTTTCTCCAACTATCCTGGGTTTGTACCAAACTTGGACAGAAGCTTGTTTATGATCATAAGATAGTATCCAGAAGTAAATTTTGTAAAAATAAAATTCCATTTTTTCAGTATTTTACCTTAAATGGACTTAGTTTTTTCTGCGGGGAAACAAAATATTCACTCTGTGGTTAAATTTTTAGAATTTTAATAACTTTCTCCAACTATCCTGGGTTTGTACCAAACTTGGACAGAAGCTTGTTTATGATCATAAGATAGTATCCAGAAGTAAATTTTGTAAATAAATAAATCCACTTTTTCCATATTTTACTTTTAAATGGACTTAGTTTTTCTGCGGGGAACCATTACATTCACTCTGTGGTTAATTTTTTTTAAATTTTAATAACTTTCTTAAACTATCCTGGGTTTGTACCAAACTTGGACAGAAGCTTATTTATGATCATAAGATTGTATCCAGAAGTAAAGTTTGTAAATAGATTACTCCGTTTTTTCTGTAATTTACTTTTAAATGGACTTAGATTTTCGTACAATCATAAAATTTTATTATACACGTCGAATTATCATTCATTACCGGGAAGAACATTTTACACGTGTAATTTAATGACAGAAAGTATTGGGAACAAAGAACAAAGAACAATAAAATATCCTGAAAGAAGACGGAACAATCGACTAGGAAAATCTCTTCACCATAAATCAATATGTCCAATTATACGGTGTTTTATAAAGTATAAAACTGATCATAGTGTTCGATAACTTTTATTTGTACAATTTAACTGT
Organism: Mytilus trossulus; assembly: GCF_036588685.1. NCBI lineage: Eukaryota > Metazoa > Mollusca > Bivalvia > Mytilida > Mytilidae > Mytilus > Mytilus trossulus. The sequence goes on along the minus strand of NC_086378.1, from coordinate 18,398,157 downwards.
TTGATAATGTAATTCATTCATTTGGGGGAAAACAATATCGGCTAAGGTAGTGACATGTTAAAGATAACTCTAGTGCATGCAGGTTTTGTCGACTCTCCCAAACACAAATAATATTCTACACCTGTGACGAATAACACTCATCCGGATTCGCTCCATTCCTAACTCGGTCCTGATATTACATATAGCAACCATCATGGCGGGTTCCACAGATACAGGTCGAGATCTAAATATCTATTTTTCTAACAGTTTTGCAGAGATTTGATTTAAATTAACATGTCAAATGACTTCTACTACACATATTCTTATACTTGACATCTTGAACGAGAGCCCTCTTTGTAAATCTTGTTCGTGAAACACTTTGGAATTTCACGCCGGTTTGGTGTCTCCCATTTTCACAACATCATGGTATTTCTTTCATAAAGAATTGAACCAAATTTTGATTTAAGAACAAATTTTAAATGTTGTTCTAATGATAAAATGGATAGTCTGCCTTCAAATACACTGTTTACTCAATAAACGATTCAATGGTAACATAGTTTACACTAAGAATTTCCTGTTTTAGCCTTGGTATTGATACAGGATCTTGTTTTTGCTATAGTATAACCAGACACACACCCATCAAGATGATGTTGCACTACCACCTCAAGCATGAATTGTTTCATTTCTTTCAAGTCATGTGTTGGACCACGTTCAAATCCTTCTCAACAATATTTTTGCTCATTAGTTCATGAATAACTTTACAGTTTAACTTGAGGGGCTAAAAAGACCTTTTATTGAAAATGTGTTTACTTTTCTACATTGACTAGAGGTAAAGGGGGAGTGATGAGATGTCATAAACATGTTTACCCCGCCACATTTTTGCCCCTGTCCCAAGTTGGGGGGCCTCTAGCCCTTGTTAATAACTCTTGTATTATTTTGAATTTTTGTTTCTTGAGTACAATTTAGAGTGTAGTGTTGCGTTCATTATCACTGAACTAGTATACATATTTGTTAAGGGGCTATCTGAAGGAAGCCTCTGGGTGCAGGAATTTCTCGCTGCATTGAAGACCTGTTGGTGACCTGCTGTTGTCTGTACTATGGTCGTGTTTTTGTCTCTTTGGCACATTCCCAATTTCCATTCTCTATCTTATCTTTGTCAGCATTAAGATATTTTAGTGTGAATTTTGGGATATGGCCTTTATTTTTGCAGGATTTAAGGACTCTGGAATAAATCATTTATTTGTCAGTATTGCGGGATGACAACCCACTAGGCACTACCTTTCCCCAGTAGAATCCCCTGTTTCTATATACATTTAAATTTAAAACAGTTAATATCAATAAATTGCTTTCCCTGATTACTTTCTATTCACTATGTTACATGAATATTATTTGTCTTTGGCCACACCAATTTAATTTCTTCTTCGACTGATTTTTGGACTTCAAAAATTGGGGTGAGCGAGCGATTTTGAAATTTAAATAAAAAAAAAATTAATTTGTAAATTTTTTAGGAGAAGCTTGAAAAATGAAGGCGAGCAATTATAATTTTTTTTGTAAACATATAAAATAATAGGTTTTGACAATATTATAATCTATGTACAATGTATCACTTGTACTTTGACACTTTTTAATTTATGAAGTATTTTTCCCTGTTCACCAAGAAATAATTGAAGAATTAAATCTTGTTTATATATAAATGTGTAGCTGACAATGAGACAATTCTCCATCCAAGTCATTATTAGGTTGGGGACAACCCCTTTAATGTTATAAATATCCCTTATATGACATGTATGAGGGGTCAATATAAGTTATAATATATTAATTTTTTTGAAAAAACACTTAGTACCAGAGACTTTTATATCCATATATATGTATATATATGTCTCTGTTAGTTCAAAACAAAAGAGCTCATATTTTCCCAAAGAACTACATACAATGTACCTATCTGGTATTAAATGGTCAAACCATGTACATGAATTTTGTAATATTCCAGATTTCACAAAAAAACTTACGACTAAGATTGGTCTTAAGTCATAAACAAATCAGTATACTTAAGATAAATCTTAGTAGTAATTTGTTTTTTTAAATTGACTCCACATTTTCTTTCACAGTTTAATATTATTCACAATAAGTGGACCCCTCTTTTAGAAAAGTTGTTTAAAATATGATGTATTTCTCCTCTTTTTGAGTAAAAAATTCTAAGTTTTCAAACGTTTTGTATAGTGGCACTATACAAATTCTTGGTATTTCTATTTTCTTTTCTACATCAGTAAATTGACCCCTTGGTAATAATAAACACAGGTCAAAATACGACCTTTTACAAAGGGCTTTGATCCAGAAAACTATCCAATTTATATATATCCAAACACTAAAATACCAATGAACCACATCAACAAACGATAACTGCTGAACAACAGGCCCCTGAATTAATCAGGACAGGTGCATACACATGCAGTGGCTATGGATAGTTTTTTTCGCTAGCATACAATATAATTGCAGTTGAAGGCAATTCCTTCAGATGTTCTAAGTTCTTTGTACTTTATTCTAACAACGAACATTTATTAATAGAGAATATAATTAAGGGGCCGGGGAAAAAAACAATGTTTTGTTCTGTACAGGCATTTCCACTGTTATATATATTATATCGCAGCACTCCCACTTGAGATAAATTGGTCTCGTGCTGAAAGATATTTACACAGTGTGGTGGGGTGCTTATACATGTAGGTTTAAAATTGTTATATATACAGGTTAGACAGTGATTTTAAAAACAAATATTGATATCTTTTTTTTTAATATTAACAACAAAAAAACAGTGCCGGAAATGGACATGATTACATTTCCGGATGGGGGAAGCGGGAATATAAAAAAATTAAAAAAAAATCTGTTTTGAAAAAAAAGGTGCGGGCGGGTCCATCGAACAAGAAATTTAATTGGTGTGGCCTTATGCCTGTTTAGTCAAAACAGGGGGTTCCTTTATTTGGGACATATTCTGTCAAATTCTAAAATCAATCAAATATGGTGTCTAATCATGAAGTCACACCTACAGAATATTGCATGAGCTTTGAGTACATGTACATTTGTGACATGATTTGTTCTCCTTTTTACTCAATTATTGTTTTTTTTAGTTTGCCAAAGACTAGCCTTTGTAAACTGCTTAGTCACTGTCACTGTATTTGTTGATCCTTCATCAGTATATAGTGTTTCTCTTGCAACAGACATGGCAGTTGATTCCTGAACAATTTTCAGAAAAAATGTTTTGGTAGAAACTTTGAATTTATTGATACAAGTACAATGTACTGTGAAATAGTTTTCTTGAATCAAACATTAATCATGTTAATTAACAAAAGGTTATCCATTTGATATCCCACAGTATACTAGCTACAAATGTAGTGTAAAAAGAAAAATTTACTATGATTATAATATTGATTTCATTTACAAAACCAATGTATGTATTATGAAATTGAGAATGAAAACAGGGAATGTGTCTAAGAGACAACAACCAGACAAAAGAGCAGAATACAGCTGAAGGCCACCTATTCAAGGGTCTTCAAGACCGTGAGAAAATCCTCCACCCTGAGGAGGGCTTCAGCTGCCCTGAAACCAAAATGTGTACAATAAAGGCAACAGTAGTATACCGCTGTTCAAAACTCATAAATCCATTGACAAAAAACAAAATCGGGGTAACAAACTAAATCTGAGGGAAACGCATTAAATATAGGAGAACAACGACACAACTTTAAAATGTAACACACACAGAAACGGAATAAGCATTAGACAAAATCCTATGAGAATAACAAATATAACATACAAGTTCAATGCAAATGTATGATGGATTAAAACTATACTGATCCATGTTCATGATGTTCAGAGGTGAAAAGATTTTGAAGAATACTGATAACGAATTTGGCTCTGAACTCAAAAGTCAAAACTAGGGTCTACTATAAATATGTTTTCCACCTAAACTACTGCACATGAAGATTTAAATAAATCCATCAGTTCCTTTGTTTATCCCTAGCACCATTGAAATTATCATAGCAACACTGATTTTCCAAAAAAAATAATGAGCCATGGCCCCAGGCCCATTACAATTTGTTATAAATCCAAGATAGAAACATGGTTGAAAATATAGCACTGGCCATCCTGGGGGCAAACACTAATTCATTTTTTTTGTCACAAGGGTGAGCCTGAATTTCCATCACAAATTAATGACAAAATATCTAAAAGACTTTATTTTTTTATTGGCAACCATTCAAAACATCAACTAGACTTTGAATCAATTAGTGGAAGACAATTTCTTTCATTATCTTGTCAATGAGATTGTAATATTGACCAATTGTTAATACCCTGTGTATATTTAGTACCATTACTTCATACTTTAAAAACTTTGCTGGTAACAAACCCAGTACAAAATGTACCATAAATGGAAAACATCACTGATACAATGTATTCATTAAAACAGAACTGAAACTCTTCCCTGTTTGACAATTATTGTTAGTTTTACAAACTTTTAAGTAGACTATAATCATTAGCAAAGTACATGTAATTTGGAATTTAGTCTTATTATATAAAATCACTTTTGAACAAAGCCCTTTTTTTCTGAAGAATGTAGGTTCCAGTTAAGATTTTAAGTTGGACCTGCATTCTCAATATGTCTCCTATATTGACTGATACACTGTATAGTTCTTGCTATTGGGTGACATTTCAATAGTAAAAATTTCTCCAAGATGTTCAAGAGATGTAAACAATGTAATTTCTTGTTTAATTAGATTTGACCAATAAATATTGACTTTCTGTTTCACCAAATTCTTCCATTGCATTTTGGACATAGTCGTATCAAAAAGGTACATGATGTACATGATGTATGTCTGTCTTCCATAAACTTAATTTTATGTTTTATGTTGCAGTGAAAGTACCAAGAAATTTTAAATTATTAGATGAGTTAGAGACTGGACAGAAGGGTGTTAGTGACGGCACAATAAGCTGGGGTTTAGAGAATGATGATGATAATACATTAACACACTGGACAGGAACAATTATAGGACCACCAAGGGTAAGATAGGAAAAACACTTAACAATATAAGACATTCATCTAGTACATGTACAAGTCTGCATAATCTGTAAAACTACATATATAAATATACCAGTAAGAAAAGTAATACAGTCATAAACATCTGAAAATGTTAATTATTATGGAGTTGAAATCATAGTTTTGGTATACAGTGAAACCTGTCCAAACCGAACACCCACGGGACTTTGCGTTTTGTTCGGTTTTCACAGGTGTTCGGATTATAGAGGTAAACAGAAGTCGACACCAAAATAATTTTGGCGTTTACTGACAAAGGATAAAAGGTGACACAACAGACGACAGTTTATTTTTGTGTTGATTTAGATGTAAATTTTAAAATAAAAGAAGATGAAGATAGACGTTTTGATACATTTTTGTTTATAAATCAAACGCCACTCTGTCAATCACGCTCGTCAGGGAGCGAATTTGCGTTTTATAACTATTTTCTCATCCGTTAATTTACTGACCAATTCAGACTCACAGTTACTGTCAAATGACGATTCCTTAGCTGAATCGGGAACGTCATTGTTCACACGAGTTCTCGGACTAAACTGATCACCCGCTGATTGATACTTCGAGACACAAAAAAAGTGAAACAACAGCAGGGATCCAGTTTATTCTCGGACTTTATCATTGCTAAGTAGCTAACGGAAGTCTTCGGGAGCATTCAAATCAAATATATAGGGCATCTAAAGGGAATCCAGCAATCGAAATCCATTTACCTTGCTGTGTTGCACAATTTCTTAATCCAGTGAAGGGCTTTAAAACTATTATTTAATTAAACAGTTTAGTTACAGAATGGCAGTTACGATTTTGTGGCCGTAATTATTTGAGTAAGGTGCATTTAATTGATCTGAGGGAAAGTTCCTTTCTTGTCATTATCGGCGGTGGGGGTACAGCTGGTCAATTTTTTATCGTTTCTTTACAAAACAATCATTTTATACATTGACACAGACATGCTAATTAGTTTGTAATAACAACTCCCATGTAAGTTCATTAAACCTCAAATACCCTCGGGGATACTCTGCCATCCTGTGTTTGTTTAATTAAATCATGCAAATCATTATAATATTTTATTGTTTTGATTGCTATCGATCGATGTTGACAGGTAATTTTTAGATAAAAATTTACTAACGAGCCTTCAAAAGGCGTTCGGTATTCGGTGTTGACAGGGTTCGGTTATTTCAGGTTAGATTAACGTTAAATGATAGGGAAATTTTGTGGGACTTTGAAAATTGTTCGGTTTAAACTGAAATTTGGTTTTATCAGGGTTCGGTTTACCCAGTTTTCACTGTATTTACAGTTGTATTTACTGATGTTTGACAATGACATTGTATCTTTAAATAATGCCAGAACAATACATTTGAATGAGGACAGTAGTGGGTATTTTGCACGGAAAAAATACTGAAATGTTGAAACAGAAATTTTAAATTTAAAATAAAGAGTGTTTGCTAATGTAGGGTCCAATCTTCATAATTCTTTAGTTTTATTACCATGATTACAACTCAACATTTCACATTTTTCTGTTTTCCAATATTATCATGATTATATTACATTTGTACTTACATGTATATATTGCAATCACCCTGTTCATTCAATAAAAATATATCAGTCACGCCCTTCTCAGGAATAACTTTAGAAATAGTCTGCAGCTTAACAGTGATGTAACATATATATGAAATTAGAATTGATCAGCAACTTACTTCCTGTTTCTATACTTCGAATTCGTCAATGAATAAAAACAAATATTTTTGTCACTCTTTTCTGAGGGACTTCTTAACAGAAGGTCATCAGTTTTAAAGAGTTTATGCTTTCCAGATCTGCCAGGCAACTACTTTCTATTTTCCAATATTTTGAATTGCTGATGAGGGCAATATATGCTTAGCATGAAAAACCATGCATTCTTGTTTAGTTAGGCCTAAATTAATATATTGTTTGTTTCCCCAATCCCAACTCTGCCAAGCAAGGTGTGGATAGGTAGGTAGGGAAATAATTTAATTTTTTTCCAAAAAGCCTGAATAGTATCATAGTATTGGACGATGCTGCAAGCCTGAAAATCTGAAATGAATAAAATAATTTTCGACTTAGTTTTGACAATAAAATTTTATGAGTAGCAACCTTTTTGCAGGGTCGGTCGGGATTGAGGAAACAAACAATATTTTATTTTAGGCATGAGTTTCATTGATGAGACATCATTTGGTCTATTCCATGAACTTTGGTATAGCTCTATATTACTTGTGTTACACTGCTATTTTATATTGATTTTATATTTTTCAGACACCATTTGAAAGTAAAATATACACATTAAAACTAACCTGTGGTGAATACTATCCAGACAAACCTCCAATAGCTAGATTTGTATCCAAGTTAAAAATGACATGTGTACTTGATTCTGGCCCTCAGACAGGTTTGGTAAGTATATTAATCAGTGCAACGGGGGATATGAAATTGAACAAATGAATAAAGATAAATCTTACAAGACGTGTACTGTGGATTTATTTTTTACGTTGGTATCAATTTTCATGAATTGGGGTAAAAACTTGCATTTTCATGGATTTTTGATTTCATGAATTTGGCAATCTCGGCACCTTTAGACATTTGAACTTGTGATTTACCTTAGACCACTAAACCCACGAAAATTGGTATCCAAAAATTGCTAATGAATACACAGTATATATATATATAAATTAGAATTAACATGAAATAATGAGTAAAAGTTAAACACCATTGAAATCACATTTGTAACCTAGTAAAAACACTGCTTAAAAAAATCACAAATTTTCATGACATAAGTTGACTGTACAAATAATGAGGTTTTGTCATTTATGTCTAGCTATTGCATATACATTTTGCAAACAACAGCTGGCATTTAAAAAAAATTTATCCTAAAATTATACTGATTATGTTGATAAATCAGGGTTCTGACTATGGTTAGAAGGAAAGTCCTAGACTTGTGGAATCTCTTTGGAATTGGTCATTTCCAAAACTTGTGAGTCCAATTTGGCCAAGTTGCATTAAGATGGTAAAATATTGTATCAACTGAGCACATTCTTTATCATTTTTAAGCTAAAGATAAGATATGTTCTCATTATGTTTTATTTTGCTGAATGAAGTCTTTCAGTGTATATATATATATCGCTTTATTTTATTTTTATTTTCAGGTTGATTCCAGGAAGGTAGATGCATTAAGAAACTGGACACATGAATGCTCAATTAAACAGATTTTAATGGATATCAGAAAACAAATGACACTTAAAGAAAATTTTAAATTCTCTCAACCACCAGAAGGAACTAGTTTTAGTTAAATGAAATCTTTTCTTGTTTGGTTTTCCTAGATACTGATGGGGTGTGTAATTAATGCCAAGGTCTGATCTAGTCATGGCAACTATTTGGAAGGGAGGTAACCATGGCTTAACTAACAGATTGTCTCCCCATTATTTGCTAAGTTAGTGAAAGCTTTACAAGTTAAGAGTATATACCTTATGGCAAAAATCTTTCTTCCAAATAGTTACAGAGAAGGATCGATTAAGTGCTATGATGAATATTTTTGGAAGCTCACCTACATTGAAACTGTAAAACAACTAAGAAAAAGAAAGGATAACATTGATTTTTATGTAAATCCATAGTTACAGTAATATAATGATAAAAAAAATAGTTTTTTTTAGACGTTTGCTGTAATTGTTCCTTTTCGAAACCAATTACATGCTCATATGTAGATGAACTTCCCAAATATAGTCTTTCTTTAATGTAGTTGTATGTATATTGCGGTAGAAATAAAGGAAAATCATAACAAAAATTGTATGAATCATAATTATTGCTGACAATGAAGAAGGACAACTTCTATTATTGATGCTAAGATATATTTTCCTAGCTGTACTAAAGAATGTTTCTTATTAAACATATCTCAAGATATAAAAAAAATTTGAAAAAAATATATTAACCTTCATGTAGTTCTGTTCCTTTGTTGTCGACCGTTTCACTTGCAAGTTTTTTACTTATGCCACTTCACCATTTTGATTTTGGATAGCCTTCAACACAAATTTTTAGATTGTTTTTCAACCTGATGAAATTCAATGCTGGTTAAAATTTGACTTTAAGTAAATTTTCCAATTTCTTGTTAAAAGTCAGAATAATTTATGTGTTTATGCATAACAAGATCAGTATTTTTAATTTATTTTGCATAAATATTCAGGGTTTAAATAAACTACAAATAATGTTACTTATTAGTGACTTATTATGACATATTTCTTGCTTTAAAATGAGTATGTATTTGAGATTACTGATATTTTGTATGTACATGTAATATTAATTTTCCAGTACATATGTTTTATGTGCCACTGTTGTAAAAAGCATCACAAAAGTATTTCTCTAGCAATTTTCACTAAAAGCTTACAATGTCATTTATAGGATAAATGGACAACAAAATTTCATTTTTTTTAACGTAAAAAGTTTTAAGGATTGGGAAAATTGGTTTTTATTTTTTCTGATTTTGCTTAAATAAAATAGTTTGGCAACAAAATTATCAAGTATATTTTCAAATCATTTATTCTTGGTCCCCATTTGTCTTTAAAACTTGAGTTGATTTTTTTTTAGAATTAGAAACACATGCACATAGATAAGTATCCCTTAGGAAAGAGCATAACTTAAACAATTGATTCTATTTGATAATTAGCATGATAAATTTATAGTCTCATTAAATACATTTTTGAATAATTATATTGTCATTAATTTTCTTATTATTTCCGAAAGACATCTGTAAACTTATCAGAATAAGGAATGTTTGAAGTAAGATTTTTTTCTGCTATAATTGTACTTAAACTTTGCAATGTAAATGCTTAAACTTACTTCAGATATTTTATTTCTGAAACTAAATAAATCTAGTGTAAAAATCACCCTACAGTAAATTAAACAACGGCTATTAATTAGCCTACATTGTATTTTGGAAGAACTTTTATTTGTTGATTTAGATTTTCATTGTTTGTTAAAAATTATTGCTTTTGAATTCTTTGTTTCAGACTGATTATTTATAATAAACCAATGGAAAATATGCATTTTTTGGTATTAAAATTTGTATTTTTGACTAACCATGAAAACTATGAAAGAAAATTGTACTCTTATTAATTGAAGTATTTCCTTTTCCTAATACTTAATGCTGCAAGTTTGATCATAATATCTTTAGATTAGACATTGCTAGAATCTTTAACACTTGAATTGATATGATTGAATCTTTAATAAAATATCATTAAGGATGTACTTAGGTCAGATTAAGTAATTTTTGTTAGATGTCAAAGGTCATTTACCAAAATTTAAGCAGAATCTTGATTTATATATTTTCGATTTGAGACCCAAATAATACTAGTGCAAATATAAGATAAAGAGTCACCCCTTCCCAACATTTTTCAAGATCTTGTAAAAAGAGTTTCATTACCTATTTATATATTTATCTGACTTTGTTCCTTAACTAATGCTTTTCTGACTTATAGTATCAGTTTTAAAATCCAGATTTATTTAAAATCACCTAAGTACATCCTTAACATGTAATTCATAACACCTGTATAGAGATACCTGTAGTTCTGTATCAGTATTATTTAAGGGGAGATCACTCCATTAATTTGTCTAGCTTTGTAAACTCTTTGTAGGGAATGTAGGTTGAATGTCTGAACATCATATGCATTCCTTATTTCACTTTTTGCTTGATATGTTTGAAAATAAACTGTACATTCAATTCATTAATCATCTGTGTGGACTTATGTTTGATAGTTGGCCCTGGTACAATTTAATTACAAGAAATTGCTATAATGAATTAATGCTGGGAACAGTATATCTAACATATATGTTCCTGATTAATGTCAGATTTATATCTTGTGTGCAAATTGTTTTTTGTCTTTTCTTGGATTCTTCTCAAATCCTCTATGAAAAACACATTTTAAATAACTGCATATTTTTATGCCACGTTTCTGGTTGTAAGTTAGCTTCATGGTTTTTGGTTTGTGCCTCTATATATCTGATGATATGCATGTAAGTCTGTATTGTTACAGGTTAATGGTTTTGTTTAAAGAAAGTTTACTTTGAACTTTAGCTCTAGATCTAATCATCGTGAAACTTTGTACACACACTGTAAAAATAAAATGTAGTAAATTTGGCCACAAGATAATTCATTACCGTACTATACTAGTATAATTCCCTAATACATGTAGTAGCAGTTCCAAGGTTTTAACCACCACATGAATGACCAACATGATTTTGGTATATAATGAGAACCAACAAATTTTCTTCAAGGACCACCAAGGGAGAAACAGAATTAGAGATCTAGGCTCCAGACATCAAAAGACATAAAATAAAGTAGCTATAGATACACATATGGCTTTCATGGGCATTAAGATGTGAAGATTTGAAATTATATACCAAATTACAGATTTATAAAGAAAATGTGGTATGACATGTATGAGTGCCAATGAAACAGCTGTCCATTGAAGACACTATAAGTTAAAAATAAACCATTATAGGTCAAAGTACACCCTTCAACTCAGAGCCTTGACTCGTACCAAACAGAAAGCTATAAATGGCCCCAGAAATGACTTGTGTAAGTACATTCAAACAGGAAAACCAATGGTCTAATCTATAAGAACCTAGAAGCACTTATGAACCACATAAAAAAACAACAACCACTGAACAACAGGTTCCTGACACCTTGATTTAATGGTTCACTGAACATAGAAATTAATAGTGCAAAATAAGCCAATTCTCAGGTTGAAGTCTATTTTAAAAGCAGTTGACCATGAAATTGTGGTCCCATATTCTTCTTATTACATGATAATAAAATGAACTCTTAAAATTTAATTCATCCAATTTTACAGGTCACCAATCAGACACATAAAAGTGTAAGATGGCTATGGTTTTCTGAGGACACAAATTCTTGTTTCATCATATGCTTCAAGACTTCACATAAAATATGGATTCTTGTTTGGTCTTCAGCATGAGCTTGATTTAACAGTCATAATACATGGGTTTACCATTTTACTTGAAACTTGTCTGTTTTTAAGGGCTATTTTAACCACCGAGTATCATCGTACAGCTGATATAGTTACTAACCAAGCGGGCATTATTGATTTTGAACTGACACTGTAACGAAAATTTTTGTTTTGTTTTATCAAAATTCAGTGTACATGTCTCAACATCTAAAATTCCTGCTCCAAAAAAATTTTTGCATTGATTTTTTCCTATTTATAAGACAATTTTTATATTCTAATAAGAACAATTAACTTGAAAATGCGCAAATGGTTGTGAATGTCGACACCAACTTTCAATTTCGATACAATTGTCGAGACATTTACATGTTTTATCTGAAAGAAAGGTAATACAGGGCAAAAGTAATAGTTACCGATCATAACCCTACCTGTGATTACTTATTCTTTGAAACTTTTTGGGTAATAAACGAGTATGAAAATTTTGTTTTTGTGTACGGTGTGCAGCAAATTAACTATGCACCGTACAGAAGGATTTATGTGGTCAGCTCAACACCGTACACAACAATTCCTTTCGGAATAAAATATAGAAAAAAACATATTCATGAAAGATTTCAATGCCAATTATTGATACAGCTATTCTTATTACACATGTACAGTGTCCTATCAGAAAAAGAGTTGCAATGAAAATGGAATTATATCAGATCAGAGGAGTGCCAACTTCTTTGACAAGTATTTGCACATGTTTTTAGTAATCGTTCTTGTATGGGGAAAATAATGAGATATCTCTCATCATCAACCTACGACCAAATCATCTCTTAAAACAACAATTATGTTAAGATTGAGGTACACATTGATATTTTGTGAACAAAACAAAGATTTTCGTTACCGTGTGAGGTCAAAATCGATCATGCCAGCTTGGTTAGTACCTATATCGGGTGTAGATGATACACGGTGTTAACACTTGGTAGATTTTACCTTTAGGTTTGTCCAAGTACCACTTTGGTGGTTTTGGTTTCAGGACTCCATATAATTAAGTTTTGGTCTCACCCTAGAAGGAGTAAAAAGCGAAACATAGGTATATTTACAGCAGTGGCAGAGTCAACAATTGTATTAGTTTGTGATTATGTCTAGTTAATGGTGAACAGCTTATGGTAGGTCAATGATATTTGGTGTGTATTTGTATTAGCATTGGCACATCTTATATTCACAAGACAGTAATGGCCCAGTCCCAAATTCATGGTCTATTGACTTTGTAACTTTTGATTATTTTATATGCATTAGTTTCTTTTATAAGGTATGTTTATGGGGAACCATTAGTGATAGGTCAATCATATTTGATATGTAGTTATATGAGCAATGGCATATCTAATTTCCATGGAGATTATTTAGCTGCGCTCCCTCAGTCATGGTCTATTGACTTTGAAACTTTTGCTTAGTTTACATGTTTTAGTTTCATTAGATCCGTTCAAAAGACCACTAGTTATAGGACATGTTAAATAATGTGCAGCTGTATAAGGATTAGCATATCTCGTTTCCATGGAAAATATTGGGCCCTGCCCCATCAGACATGGTCTATTGATGTTAATATTTTGCATAGTTTATAATTATTAGTTTGTGATTAGATCAGTTTAGGATGAACCACTAATATTAAGTCAATGAAATTTCAAAGTTTACAAGTTCAGGTTTGTGATTAGGTTTGTTAAAAGGGAATGACTACCGGTAATGATAAATCAATGGTACCGGTATTTGGTATGCAGTTGTTGTAGAATTGGCACATTTCATTTCTTTTCGGATTATTTAGTCATGTATCATCAGTCATGGTTCATTGACTTTGAATATTTACATAACTTACATGTTGAAGTATTGCTCTTTTAATTTTTACATTTGCGTTAAAAATTACAAAAGGTGAGACATAGTCCTTGTACAGTCTGGTCGGGGAAACAAGGTGTTTAGTGAGCGATTTAAAAATAATTTGATGCGTAATGATGAAAAATTAGAGTACTGGTCAATGAGTCTCAGACATTATATAAACAATGACAGGAATCAATATCAGGACCAAAGTTGTAAGACAGTGAAGTGGTGGTCCATTATCTAACACCTAGGATACAGGCCCTTAGATGTCAGTCAACATAACATTCCCCCATCCATAATGGGTTTTGGAGTGTATGCTGACATGACTTTACATAGACAACAATGTAGACTGTACAGCATTGGCCTGATTGTTTCTTTCTTTGAAAGTAGGAAGTCGTTGATTAATCTATCAGTAAACCAATATCGTAAATATACTAATAGCAGGTAAAGAGGAGCTGACCCAGCACAGCCTTTCAGTTGTAATGACTGAGAAGTGAAGAGCAAAACGAAAGCTTTAAATTGCTATGGCAGATTAAGGAGGGGAGGGGAGGGGTTGCGCTGAGTACCATGAATATAATAAACAGAAGCCCACACCAGATTTGTATAGTAACACCCACTACACAAATCATTGATGTGACATAAAAATAAATAAGATCAAGTTAGAAGATGATGTGATTAGAATAAAGAAATAAATAAAAACACTTCTTATATATAAATTGTATTGATTTAAATTCAACTTATAAATATATTCTAAGAAATCTGATGTACATAATATACTTCAGAATTCTGCATAATGAGATAACAATAAAATTTTAATTGTCATGCAACCTTAAACACAAGATGAACAGATCTCTAGAACTGCATATATTTCTTAAACAAAATAAAGTTCTAAATGGGAATTTCATAAATTTCTATAATGATCTTAAAGTCTTTAATCAGATTTTCTGTTTGTACAAAAATGTAGTTGTATGTATTCAATTTTGAAAATCATGTTAGAGTAAAGACATTAAAAGTCTTCATCTTTTTAACTTGATAAGCAGTTGTTTAAAAAAAAAAAAAAAAAAAAAAATCATTCAGGTGAAACTCTGGTAAATCAAGGTTTTAGACACAAGCTGTTTCAACAGGATCAGATCAATATTAATTTCAATACGTAATTTTTTTTCAAGTACATTTCTCTAATTTAAAGACAAATTAAAAGAATCAGTTGCAAGAGACTTAGTTAACATTAGTGAAAATCTGAATATAAATTTTGCTAAATTAAAACCAGTTACTCTAAAACAAGATTATTGAAACTTGTTAAAAAGTAAATTACAACATACCAAATCATCTGTCAAAATTGTATAGACATCCAACAAATTATTCCTGAGTTAGATTATAACATAGTTACAAATGGGTAAACCATAGCAGGCTCGTAGCCAGGAATTTCCAAGGGGCAGTTATTTGGACTCATGAACTCGACTTTAACAGTCACAATTTGAACAGAATGTTGACTTTAACAGTGCTTATTTGGTTTCAATGGGGGTTTGTCCGAAACCCCCCCGCTACGGGTATGCATAGAACATTTGATGTTAATTGATAGATAACAACACCTGAATTAGAACAAAATTTGCCTATACTTTACCCTGAAACATTTGACATTGTAGGATGAAAAAAAATACACAAGGTTTTCTGATAAATAGTTTGTATACACTATAAAAATGATGTCAACAATACATTATGTGTATCTAATAACAGTAACTAGTAAAATATATCTTGTTTTAAAAAAATCTAAATATAACATACAATATATCTCTGAATGCAGTATATTTGACAACAAATAAAAACAAACAATCTAACCAAAAATAATACTTAATACTTAGTTCATGTATAAATAACCTTACATTTGGAAAACAAGATAACCAGCCTCAATCAAATGAATAAAACTTTAAATTGGTTTTGAAACTATTTTTTTTAACATGAAAATTAACTTCTTTAACACCATGTTAGAACAACAGAAGTGAAACTGATAATAAATGGGTGTTTTTTAAAACCAAAATTCAAAAAAAATCATAAAAGTATCAACCAAATTAAACTTGTCAAGTGCAGTGTTTTCCCCAGGGCCTTAATTTAGCATCATGATAATCTGATGCCATAATCTTAAATGTGATGCTATCTTAGTCTTATCTGAAGTGGTTCTCTGATAGCTTGTGTTATGGACCTGATGCTATCATATTTAGAAACAGGATGGTATTTCAATTTCCACTGTTTACCAGGATGCTAAATGAAATATCTGGGGAGAAAACTGAAGCGTATATAAAAAATACACAAAATTTGGGTTAAAATTTTAGAAACTATTTTAAGAATAAAAGGTTATATGTATCCAATAATATCATTATTACATATTTTAAACATATGATATATATATATATTAAAACCCTGGTTATCCTATCAAAGCAAACAACACAAAATTGCAAAACACTATAGCATAAGGCTCATGTTTACCAATAAGCAATACATCCGTTGATTATAAAGTAACTAAAACAAATTGGACAAAATTGGAACAATCAATTAAAAAATATTATCAATATTATTGCATTCTGTAAACTCTACTTTTGTTGATACTTTTTATGGAGATTCAACTTTTATTCTTTTTTATTGATTAAAAAGATTTAGGTGTGTTTATATCAGAAAAGTGTGGCATTTTACATATTATAATGAGACCTTCCTTAATTTGTTTTTGGTATATAAATAATCCATCTTACAGTCAGGGGCATTACTTAAACAAGTAACAATTAAAATTACCTAAACAAGTAATGTTGAAAACGAGGCTAATTTAAATATAACTTATATATAAGTTATTTTTAATATATTATTTTTATAGGTGTCCAAGAATACAGATTTTACTATCTTTAAATAATTTTCACAGTTATCTGGTTATTTTTCCCTTGATATATAAAAACTAATTCTTCAGAAACACTAATTAACTTTCCGACGCACTTATCTTTCATACCAACGCTTCTTGGTCAAAGATTGGTCTCGTGGGACTATTAAATTATCATTTTCCTCTAAAATCTTGAAGGTAGACTGATATAAATAGATAGATACTTGTGAATTAATCAAGACCTGAAGTTATTTATAATTTGTAACAAAAATCAATTACATATGTGCCTTAGATAAGTGTAATTGCTATTTGTTTCAAAAATGTTTAAAATAACTTATTCAAGTAATATTTTTGTCATTATTTTCAAAGTAACCATTTATCTCTATACTACTCTCAAATCTGATAGATTCTTTATTTTATGATATAAAATGTTGTTTAAAATCATGAAAACTACATTTAGTCTTTGTTTCTATTGAAAATTAAAATAACTCTATGAAGTAATTTTATTATTTTTAAAATAGAAAATTACTCATATAAGTCATTAAAAAAAATAACTTGTTTAAGTAACGCCCCTGACTGTCTTAGGTTTTATTACTATTGGTAATGTTGAGGTGTTAAAATTTGTGTTTTTTTTTTTTGGGGGGGGGGGATGATATCTTGCAGTTTTGTTATACAGAAAATATGAGGTAACACAAAACAGGGGCAAAAAATTGCAGATAATGCAAAACTAAATGAAAAAGTTAGTACATTTTGTGCATACAATAAAATAACAAATTCAACTTCAAAAACCCATAACAAATATTCAAATAGATTTAAACAATATAATTAACAATCTAATCACCGGTACATAAGATCTACTTAAAGGTACTTAAAAATCTAAACAAACATGTGCAATAAAGTTATACAAAGTAATCACAATGTGCTCACTATTTTAACAATCTAAGAACAGTTGTCCTCTCTTATATTGTCAATTCACAAACAACCATCCATTTTAAAATGACAAAAATAAATAAAAAATATTTGTTTAATGTAATCAATTTTCCTCTCAAAAAGGTTCACCTCTGAAATTGGCTTGTGATTTGAATAAAAATAGGTCAATAAAAATGTAATTTTTTTCTTGAGTTTTATTCAATGTGGTCTCCAATGCATGTACATCATACGTACATGCATATATATAAATTAGGATCTTACAAGTATTAAGATTGAAATATGTGTAATGAACCATACTTGACGAGTCCCCATGACATGGTAGGACCTGAAAGGATCAAAATTTTCCACAGAACAAAACCTTGAACTTTTTCCTACATGCACAAACACAATTATGAATGTGCTTAATGTTTGCAGGGAGTATAATAAGTACTATCTGAATACAAGCTTATATTTAGGATTATATATATAGAAGTAAACAACACATTTTAATGAATTATTATCAAATTTCGACTGATACAGCGTACCAAAATTCAAAAAATATCAACAAAATCCAATAAGATAAAAGACCATATTCATTGCCCAGAAAGGATTGTCTTATAGGTATAGGAGGTGGACAACTGTACAACAATCAAATTAACAAATCAAAAACAGACATTTGTACATCAGGTTCACACAAGGTTTTCAACAGTATCAGAATCAAATAATAAAGTATAAAAAAAATTTTTTTTTGCAATAGATTAACTTTAATTAAACACTTTGCATCCTATGCGACACATGGCGCTAACAGGAGTTGAAAGATGTAAGTTAATTAAACAAAGTAACCAGCTAATAATAAATATTAAATAATAAATAAAATCAGCCATAGATTCATTTGTATTTGTTGGATACCATTTTTCTTTGATTTTTCTTAACAAGAAATAACAAATTTGAATTCTTAACAAAACATTAAGTTACAAATAGATTAATAAAGGTAAACCATAAAAGTCACCAAACTAAAGTACATTTTACCATCAACATAGCTATCTTCCCCAAAACATGAAAATTGATACCAGCAAATACAAATGAATCCACAGTGGTATAAGATTTGAAAATCCTAACTAATTTATAAAATCCTGAATATTCACAATAATTAAAATTAATCACAGATTTGATAGGTGCCTAAGCTTAACATTCATTAACTTGTATTTTTGGTTTCCTTCTTTTGAGTTATTGGTGGAACTATCTCTAATTCTATTGCTCCTCCATTCTTTTTCTAAAAATATATATAATCAAATTATTATTACAGCAGATGTTTTTCATTTTCATGATTTTCTAATATATTTGATGTACTAATCTTGTAGGAGGTCTGTTTTTATATATATTGTATACTTTTTCTACTAAAACAGTTGTGTAAAGAATTCACTTTTTAAATTAGTTGGTAGGTTACCTTACTCTTGCTAACTATCATAGTATTATTGCCTTGGTCATAGAAGCTTATGGTTAGTGACATTCTACAATTCAAAGAATGCCCTGTGAGTTAATGGAACTTCAACTAATATAATTGTAGCAGTTATTTTAAGTAAAAGAAAACACATATCAATAGACTATTTGCCAATTCCCGTAATTGACCCTTTTATTAGAGATCCCTAAAGAAGTTGTCTCCCTTATGAAGGACATTAATTTTTATTTACAATGGAGAGCTACCTGTGCGTAATGTGAGTAATTTATAAGGTTTTCAAATCTTTTAATAACATTAATTTGTTGTTTAACTAAAAACTTTTGACATCAGCAATTATTTTTCGTGAAAAAAATAGTTAAACCGTGCACCCATATATCACTTTCAATTCATCATGCTTTGCATTGGCTAAAGCCAATTTTGTCCAGTATGGAACCAGTCTACGATTGACAAAGGGAAGTAATTTGTTTGAAAAGTGTGTAATAACAGAATCAAATTGGTAATTGGTAAATGGACTATTATTGAAATTCCTTGACCTGTTTGACTGCCATGACTTTTGTAAGTTTAAAAAACTAAATGAAACACGATTGAAAAAACATGTATGGCAAACTCATAATTTCTTTTGGGAAACTTGGACTGACAAAAAAGGTACCATTTTCTTTGGAAAAGGTCTTGACCAAGTCAGTTTTTTGACAGTTGCTTTCAATTTATTTTGTTGGTTTATATAATCATTTGTTTTCCAAATTCCAACTATTGGTTCATATAGTTAAACTTTGACTTTTTCAGGTTTCAAGGACTTGCCTTTTTTTTTAATTTACCTTCATGTTATGTATGTTTTTTTATATTTTTATATATGCTTGACTGTATATCTTTATCTTTAATTTGAATTTAAACTGTGTAACTTACATCTTCCTTCATAAAACATAGAAATATTGACCATACAAATGACCCTCCAGCCACCACAAAAGGACGGTAATTCAATGGTACAAGTCCAAAGTTGATCACTTGAAGAAAAGGCCAGAATGTTATTCCAGTCTGAAATAAAACAAACAAAAATTTACATATTTAATTAACAATAGCTTTCTTTTGCATGAGACTATATCCTTATATTATCAAAACAAAGTATGGTGATTAATAACATTTTGTTTCAATATCCAGCCATTTTCAAATATAATATATATAGATGTTAGTAAATAATCTTTGATATAAAAATGAGGAGATATGGTATGATTGCCAATGATCCATCAGAGTTTAAATAAAGAGGATGTAAACAATTATTAGCAACAGTACAGCCGTGGTGTAGTGGTTAGTGCATCGGACTACTAACACAAAGGTTCCTGGTTCGATTCCCGTTTGGGATGAAAATTTCAGGAACTCAATTTTCGGCTCTCCCTTGACACCATTTGCGAGTATGGTCTTGAGGAAACGATTATAGTCCGTCGGACGGGGACGATAAATGGCTGGCCCCGTGTTAAGAGAGAGCCACATCTCTTGCACGTTAAAGACACCCTTGTAGATTTCGAAAAAGAGTAGGCTAATGCCGCTACAAGGCAGCACTCGCACCCGCAAAGTGGAAAGGGATTAATATAAGTTGCAAAACTTGTTTCCCAATCCACTATAAATAAATATGTTTAAACTAAACTAACAGTACAGCCTCGTTTTGAAACAAGTTTAAATATTCAAAATGAAACAAATTCAAACTAAAAAAGTTATCTTTCTTACGCTTTTCACATATAAGTTGTAAAAGCTGAATCAGTCATTTTTTTTTACTTTCAATTCTTACAAATCCTGTCAAACAATAATTGAGATAATTTTCTGCATCATTAAGAATCACTATGGTAATGTAACTTTTATCCTTCTTTTTTTATACTTTGTTATACTTGAATGATGTGTTGATAAAAAAAAATCTCTAGTAAAATCAGATAATTTTGATGTAGCAAAGCATATTAATCAATTTAATAGAATAGAAGCTTAAAATATCTTTAACATTCTTATCTATCATATAGAAATATGTTTGAATCTTAGATTTACCTTCCATGTAACTGGAAATTTGGCCTTTAGTTCTTCTATGAAATTTTTACGTTCTAATATGCTTGTAGCTGAAAAACAAATAAATTGATACAAAATTATAAATTGAAACATTACATTATAATCTAACCAAAGACTAAATGTTATTTCAATTTAAAAATAATTTTCTTTGTAAATGCAATGTAAAAAGTAAAATCACAAAAATACTGAACTCAGAGGAAAATCAATTTGGAAAGTCCATAATCACATGGCAAAATCAAAAAACAAAACGCATCAAAAACGAATGGACAAGAACTGTCATATTCCTGACTTGGTACAGGCATTTTCAAATGTAGAAAATGGTGGATTAAACCTGGTTCTATAGCGCTAACCCTCTCACTTTAATAACAGTCTCATCAAATTCCGCTACATTTACATGATGCGTTAAAAAAACAGTCACAATTAATAATATAGTCAAAATATGGGTACATCAGTCATCATCGTATAACAATTTTAAAAGGAACAATTTAACAGGACACAAAAACATCTACTATCTACGAACACATGGATTGATTTCAGTGTCTGACGTCAGAAAAATTATATACGTCACATAATAGTTATCAAATGTACCGTATGCATGGAACTGTATCAGACGTACCTCCCTTCTTACTGTTACACATTTTTCAGACGTTTTTGGTTATGTTAATTATATAAGTGTTACCTTTTAAAGTTAAAATTATTTAAGATTCAATTGAATCTGAGATTTAGTCAAGTAAGTCACCTAAATGTCATAAATATTTTGACTAAGTCAAGGAGGAAACTTTTACACAAAACTAGGTGTATTGCATGGGGGATTAAGGGCTTGTTAAACAGGGATAACCCCCACATTTTGTGACTTTGACAAATGAGGCCACTAGGACCATATTCTTCATTAGTATTATTTTTATATCATCTACAAATATATCATCTCAGGGAATTCAGTATTCGGTGGAGGCTGTAATAAAATGTTTGGTTATTTCATTATCCTTACATTTATTATTAATTACATAAGTATTAGTTCATTTGTAATTATTCATGGACAATCTACCTTACCTGCATAGAAGCTTGTTATTGATACAGGTGCAAATGTAACCTGCTCAATAAGAACTTTTGTCAATACTGTTCTGACACTTTTTCCAGGAAACAATCTCTCTGCAAATTTAATCCAGTTAAATACTAATGGTGCTATCACAAAGGTTCCAACAGTGGCAATCCTGACAGTTTTTTGTACATTATGTTGTTCTTTCTTTGATATGTACTTTTGTTCCACAATGTCTGCTGCAGTCCATAAAGTTGCATAAACCATCATTGTCCGATGTAATGGCATACTGGTGCTTTGATTTCTCAGCAACAAAAAGCACAGATAAAATTTTATTCTGCATCAAAGTTGTGAACTTTATTCAAAATCACTTATCTATACCATTTCTTGGGAAAAAACTGAAAAAGAAAAAAAAAATGCAATTCATCATCATCATGATCTTGTTCATTCTGTAGGCAATGTATACGTAGATGTGTTCAGACAAACATAAGAAAAGTAACAAACAGGAAATATAATTTGTTTTTCATTTGTTTTTTGTGAGTACAAATTTTATGTGAATTAACATGAATTAAGAAGTTTATATCTAATAAATAAAAATAAAAGTATTTTTTTTTTCCTGTGATCTTTTAGGATACTTGATTCAAAAATTTTAACAAATTTTGTATAAGACAATTGTAAGACATGTACCGGTACAAATTCATGGTTCAACTTGAGACATAAACTTTCACACAGAGGTGTAGCACTCAAATTTATATTGGTACGACAGGAAATTATATTGGTCGCGAAGCAAATCATTCCACCTCAACAATGCCGATATTTGGCAGGAGTTCGGGACTGCTTAATCCCCTGAGAAATTTTGGGATAAACGGTGCAAAATCCTGCATTCTGACCCTCTCCTGACACTTAACTTTCATCAATTTTTTAGCAACAATTTGACTTATGACACTTTTTTTTTAACATACATGATATTTCAAAATATAAAAGAAAAAAAAGAATTTGAAACCTGAAATTGTCAAAATGTCAACAATCCAAATTGATAAAAGAAAGTGGAATATCTTGGCTAAAATTAATACTTTCAGTTTGTGTCGACCCCAGGCCGGGGTCTTTGAGTATAGGGTTGGATCCAGGATTTTTCAAAGTGTGGCCATCAAATAAATTTCGTGGCAGAGCATAGCCAGGTGAATTTATTTTGGACCTTTTTGTGCTCAAAAACATAAAATAAGTGCAAAATGCACTAATTAAACATTTCCTAACATGGGCATGTATAAATTGTAAGGGTTAAACATTTGTGATGCCGTATTCTCCCCCAGTAAATTTCTATTATGAATTGATTGGATGGACCCAAAGCTATATGTACCAATATATCATGTGGGATTTGTCAGTAACAAATAGACATGGAAAAATTCTCCCATGCTAAGTCAGTCACTGAAATAGAGGTCATAACTAGTAACTGAAGAATGCATTGCGAATTTCTTATTAACATTTATTGAAAGTTTTCTAATGATGGCTTCTGTTCAAATCTTTCGTCAAAGACATAGGGTTAAACTTCACAAGAAGCATACAGTATTCCTCTGCTTTCGCCAAGAAAATCTTTATTGATTCTGTCAGTCAAGTTCATGGACATACAAAAGTAAAAGTATATTTAAGCGTTAAAAATTACGCCTGTTTTTAATACATTTGTTGCTAAATAATTTTGTTTGAAGATTTTGTATTCTATTCGCAAATGAATGGGCAAGATTATTATTTCAACCCATGAACGACGGCAGAATCATGTGGGGCCAGTTTTTTTCTTCTAAATATCAGTGACCCCCTCCCCCGAAAAATCAAATGGTCTGTACCTTCATTTTTTTTCTCTAGCTAGAGTTTACTGACTGTTAATCCTTATTCAGCAGTTTTATTAATGGGCTGGGGCTTGTGGGGTTAAACATGTTTTAGTCGCTTTGAAATAAACATCATGCGGCTTGTCATCCTCAGTCATAGCAATGCATTACTGTAATTTGAATTTTAAAATGACCAAATGACGTTTTTTCGACGTACTGGTCAACTCCACTTATCATGTCAACTTTGACATAGTTAATATTAATATATTACAATCAATATGAGTGAATAATATCTTTACGAATTGTCGCAAACTTGTATTGATATATGGGATATGGATATGGTTCGATAATATATTTTTTTTGAATTTTTGAAAAAGCAAAACAAAAAATGAAAAATTAGATTAAAATGAGTTAGGCAGCAACCATTTGATTTTCGGGGGGGGCTATGGGTTTTTTTTCTGTGCAAACTTTTTTTTTGCCTTCGGCGAAGAACAATCTATTTTTTTAGCGACAAACCGAAAACAATTTTTTCTTTCAATTTTAGCATTACATATAGTGGCAGGTGAGGGTGAAACAAACATTTTTTTTTTCTCAGGGTCCAAAACAAATTATTTTTTTACACCAAAACCTGGAAACAAACTTTTTTTTCCAAAAAAAACCATAGCCCCCCCCAGAAAATCAAATGGTTGCTGCCTTACAGAGGCAAGAGTTTGTCTAGCTTTAATTATGTACCATTCTAAGGATCAGGGTAAGGGTGCAATATGACTATGTCATTCCTTAACTTATCTTGACATGCAGGGCGTACATTCATAATTTATCGTGTACATGTGGTTTCATATTTTAACGTCATATATTATATTTAGAATGTTCACTTTCAACCTCTTATTCGACATTGCACAGTAGATTGTAAATTTGAAGCGGTTGAAACTCTGATATTACGGAAAATAATATACACTGAACGAAGTGCCTCACAGAACGTTTGCATATATTTAAACTAAACATGTATATGAAAACAGAGTGCGATAACAATTTTTCTTGTAATATATATCATGTATATAATACATGATAATAACACTCTTTTGATTAAGAATTAACAAATTTAAGCACATTTAATGTTAACGAGGCCGGGATAAGGTACCGGTATTTGATGTATATATTAACAAATGTAAATATGTTAATAAAACTTAGTTTAAAAAAAAAAAAAAAAAAAAAAAAAAAAAAATTTTTAGCACATTTTTAACGACTTTGACTGGCTTTACAGCTCTTGCAAGATCGTCCCTACCTTGCACCTTTTTGGGCATTTAAACAATTTATTTTTACAGTCATTGTTGGTTCTTTTTTTTTATTTAACCCTCTTGCTGCTGACCGTTTTTCAAGGTTGCATTTCATATGCCGGAAAATACGACAGCTCAACGTCTGTGACGTAACATGCCAAACAACGACGTCATTCGAAATATGACGTCACGACATGATGACCGTTACATTTGGGACTAAACAGAGAAAAACATAACACTGTTTAATCTTCGGTCTTTTAATTGGAAGAGATACAGCATTGATGAGAAGCTTGCAAAAATTTAGCTATGGACATATGTGTCACTCCGGCACTGCTTGTTTGGACATATGTGTCCCTCCGGCAGCAAGAGGGTTAAGCTTGCTTATCTGTGTGAGCCTAGGCTCCATGCTGAAGGCCGCACTCAATTTTTTCCTAGAATAATTATTTACTGTTTACACATTGTGAGACCTGGATTGAGAGTTCAACTAGGCTACTAGTCTACCACATCTCCTTATTTCTATTGAACCATACTGTATATATTGATTATGACTCATAAATGGGATTTTCTGTCTTTGTTTATTTTTTTGTGAAGACCTTGCTTTCTTATTCCTGTGCAAAAACCTTGTTTTTAAAAAATAAATTATAAAAAATTTAGGTATGGCATGCTGTACTGACGAAAATTATAATATAGGTACAACGGCTGGGTCTCATAGGGGTCTAAGCGTGACGCAGGATTGTCAGATTTTTTTTATAGCATCTGCTTGACTTGTGAAAGTCGAATAATTAAGACTGATAACTGGAACCAAAGTCTGGCTGGACACTGGAAATTGCATGAGCTATTATGGCAAGAGAAGCAGGATACGGGATTCTCACTTAGTCACTAAACCATGAAACAATAAGCGGGATCTGGGATCAGACGGGACAGACCCCCTACTGCAGTAACATACTAACAAGGATAAACCTTACCCTCTCCCCTTGGCCACATAAAAAGTACTCAATTTCATAAGAATATATAGATTACATACATAATAAAATACATGTGTGATAATTATTTTAACTCTAATATTTACAGGTATAATTTAGACAGCGAAAAAAGGGAAGAGTTCAACTTCATGGAGAGGTCAATTTTGAATATTTTATTCTAAGTTGTTTTGCTCCCTGTATTACACGTCTACTTAATTCATAATTGAGATCAACATTATGTTTATAACTTTTACCCTGCACATGTATGCTTTGAAATAAAAAAAATGCAGCTGTTTGACAGTTATCTTGTCAACGGAAGCAAGTTAACTCGTACCAACGAAAACTCGTACCATGTTAACTCGTACCAAAAAAGTTAACTCGTACCACTGGGAAGTCGTACCACTGCAAACTCGTACCATCAAAAATATATTAAAAATTACGAATATTTTATGGTATTTTTTTGTAAACTTAATAAAACTAATGTTGAATAACTTTAATTTTATACTGGCTTTAAATAGACAAAAATACGATTGTTTTTCTAAAAGCTTTATTTTTGGAGCTGATCTTTCAAAGTAGTTATAATCCAGAAGAAAGTAAAAACATTGTGTTTACTGTACCTTAGGTTGAATATCTATATCCAAATTATCCAAATTAAATTAATTAATGCTGTAATTCATGATCACAAATTGAATGATATATATGTGATACATATATATGTTTACATTTGTTGAAAGCCATGTGCTTTTTGGCGGGAAAATTCGGGAACAGGAAACAGTTACATTTCATTGTAACTTATTATTCATAAAAAGTAAGAATTTCATTTTGGAAATCATTTTGATTAACTGCTAGGATTTATTCATGAAAAAATAATTTGGAATGATTGAAAATTAAATTGAATAATTATCAGTAAAAGTTTAAAAAAAAGTCTATCCAAAGGAAACAACAAAGCAAATCTGCCACGGTATTTTCTATCCAATAGACAGTGAACATTAGCTACAAATTTGTCATTGTATTTTCAAATTATATATATTTTACAGGCTTAAGAGATATTGAGTGAAAGTAAAGTATAAACATAATTAAACACAATTTGAATGCATTTAAATACGTTGGTACGAGTTAGCAGTGGTACGAGTTTGCATTGGTACGAGTTTTTGTAAAGTGGTACGAGTTGACGTTGGTACGAGTTTACAATGGTACGGGTTAACTATAATTCTTGTCAACGGTCGATATGGAAAACTCTAGAGGACATTAGATAATATGTCTAAATACCACACACAATCACAATGGATTTATTTATTATGCGGTTTAATAGAACAAAAAATATACAGCACACATTTGTATGAGTGATTATAAATGAATTCCTTATTTTAAGTCTATAATATTTGAATACAGGTTTTCTTGACTACATTGTTTTTGAAGAAAAATATTGTTTATGGTTATTAGATGTTTCATCTTTTCCGAGTAAATTTCTAACTTCCGGCCAGTTTGTCAGTTGAAAAACAATATTGAGAAAGGCAGATTTTAAGTGTTTACTGATTTATGTTGCTGTGATGGACCTAATTTTCATCCATTAGACGAACAGAATTATTAGGAAATATGAAATTTCAAGTGACATTAGTTTTGGCAGTTTTATTTTTGGGATTAACATGTTTACACGAAGTTGTTGATGCAGCTTCAACACCACTAAAAACTCCCCAACCAAAAGCTGACCAGCAGGACCATGATCAAATACATGATATTGAACTTCTTTGGCAAAACAGGTAACACATACAAATGAAAGAATAGATACTTGGAACTGTAGCTAAGTAAACAATAGTCCCAGATTACTATGTCGTAAAACGTTTTTTTTTGCTTTTGCCGGACAACCTGTGGCCATGTACATTGTCTGGCAAAACAGTCATTGGATGCTGAAGTCAACTAGGACTAAGTAAATAAACAAACCAATAATTCCTGATATGATTCTGTGTCTGGATTTTAGGTATCCAGGTCCGTTTGGGCCCAATCATGTTCAAGCCCACTCACATTCGCCCCCTTTCGCGTTCGCACCCTACACATTTGCACTCTACACGTTCGCACTCTACATGATTGCTTCCAAATATACTATGAATTATGCAAATCGTACATTGTATCTTCATATCTTTTTTTTGTAAAAAATAATAATGATCCAGTCAAAATTGGTTGTGTATTTAATAATTTTGTAAACGAGTTTTGAAAGTGAATTGCTAATTACTGAAATACTGATATTTCTGACATTTGTTATTTGTGTGTATGTTAAAGCTATACAACTTGTAAACTGAAGAGACATTTATTGTCGAAATCCGGATATGGTGTACTAAAGAAATATTGACACCGAATGTTTGTGGCACAACATCCTGTCCACAAGTTAACAATTTTTTTTCTTTCTGTGACGTATTAAATTTATATTAAGATCCATTTTGTTACATCTTGTGATCAATTTTATTTGGCAATCGTCAATGGCAGTCAGCAGGGTTAAAGAACATCAGTTGTTCGACCTGTTAGTCAAATGCGTTTTGTTTAAATATACTTTTTCACTCTTTTGGTCTTTTGGGAAATGTTGTTTGTGCTGTTTTTAGACCCTTCTACAACGAAATTTGTTTGACATGCACACGTATAAAAATTGCGGTTTTTATCCAACGCAGTCATAGGTTTGAACGTAGTTTTCAATTTAGACTCGTCAACTTGTAAACTGTATATACAGACCTCCCTATTTCTTATACAAATCGGGCGCCAACGTGAAGGGTGCGAACGGACTTCGAAGGCGAAAAATGTGAGGTGCGACCGTGTAGGGTGCGAAAGTATATTGGAGGCGAACGGACCTGATACTAGATTTTCTTATTTGCATTGATTTAATTGTTCACCCTTAGCTCAGAGTTCCATTATCATATCAAGCTCTTTTTCAAGAAAAATTTCACCAGGTACACATGGTACAGGACAATAATGTTGTTAATTATATGATAAATATATATATATATATGATATATCCATATAAAGTTAAACTTGATAAATAAATGTACAATTTGGCATGTTTGGCATAACCATGATTATCAGATAAGACATAATCATGATAAT
The DNA here is from genome assembly GCF_036588685.1 of Mytilus trossulus. Classification (NCBI taxonomy): domain Eukaryota; kingdom Metazoa; phylum Mollusca; class Bivalvia; order Mytilida; family Mytilidae; genus Mytilus; species Mytilus trossulus. Next base: position 18,368,841 of record NC_086378.1, on the reverse strand, counting down.
GTCATTTTGATGGCAGCTTTATCATGTTAATTTTTGTTTAAATAACATTTGATTTTTTTTTTGACAAGCCTATTACAGTCAGGGGTACTACTTATACAAGTGTATTTTATTTACTTGAAGAAGTAAAAAAAATTATACACATACAAGTAAATTTGTAGGATACTTATACAAGTGGATTTTATTTACTTGTATACATGTAGGTAAAAAAAAAATTGGTTGAGTTATGTCCCTTCGGCATTCAGATTTTTTTACTTGTATAGGTAAAAAAAATAACCTTTCTACTTTTCTTAAATTCTGAATATTTCTTTGCTCTAATAGAATTTCAATTGTGTTCCCTTTGCAGATGTCTTAACTAATCATTTAAGTGTAATTTCATGGACAATGAAAGTCCCATTTGTCTGTTATCTTCTTAACACTGCTCATTTACAAGCCCCAAAGGAGCAATTTTTGAAGGCCTTGCGCAAATATACAAGATCTTTGCTCAATCAGTTTCTTTAATGAATTAATGAGATGAAACATTGAACTTTAATGAAAAAATTTGAGCAAACCTGGGAAAAATCATTAAAGGCATAATTTTACATCTCAAAACTTGAGGATTTTTGTGGGAATGTAAGAAAAATTTACTTAGTTATACAAGTAAATTTTTCAGAAAATTAAGGGGAGATTATTCAAACATTATTTATTTACTTCAGTCAGAGCTCAGACATAAACAAGTCGATTTTTGTTTTTGACTTAAATAAGTCGAAACATGTATTTATTATAAAAATGTAGTTTCAATTTTAGACTTATCTAAGTCAGAAAATGACAGACTTGTTTAGGTCTATTTATGTTGGTGAAAAAACTTAATGTTACTTTGTGGCCAAACTACACCACCTATGACAGCAAAAACCTGTATGAGAGTTCACAAGGACTTGAGCTATCTATATTTAATTATCTAATTGAACATCCTTACTAAACACAGATGTTTTACCTCATTAAGTGTGATTCCAGGTGGTTGCATTGTAAGGTTAATTAACATTATCTCCGATTTTTTAGACTCTCATTCATATTTTTCTTTAGAAGATAAAGCATTGGCTTTCAATGTTGTCATTATTTGATTTAGATGCATGACCTCCTTATAAATATGCGTGGGTCTTGAAGTTAACCAATTTGGATCACTCATCGACTTGTAGGAGTCGATATTTGCAACTTTTTGATTCTGGTCAATTATTTCTTGTTTAACAATATTGGACTTATTCAAGTCACATTTTGTCGTACATTAAAGGGAGACAAATCCTAAAACTTACAAATTTAGACCTCTATGAGTTAAATGCAGATTCAGACTTATATTTATGTCTGAGCTCTGACTGTACTTATATGTGTATATTTTTTTTCACTTCTTCAAGTAAATAAAATACACTTGTACAAGTAGTACCCCTGACTGTATTACCAGTAGCTATAGTTATGTTAGTGTCCAAAATGATTGGGGAAAATAATATACATGATATATATGTTGCAGTAAATAGGTGAAATTAGGAATTACACGTAATTACTAAACATTTCAGTAAATACCTGTAATTACTAGCCAATTTAGTAAATACATGTATTTACTAGTTGGTTCAGTGATTACTGGTATTTACTGATTATTTTTGTCATTTTTACAGCTATTTACTGACTTGATATTTTTGTTTTGAAATTTAAGATATAATCCAAGATACCAAATAAGAAAGTAAAAGGGTAGGTATTTTAGGGCTGACTTAATTAAGGATTAATGAATATAAGGCCCACCTTTAGTGGTTGTGAATTGAAACTGAAAAATTTCAAATTTTTTTATATAACAATCTCCATCAGGCATACTCTGCTTACTTCATTTGCTTTAATATTTTACATTAATCAATTAAATCAAAATCAATCATATTATGACCTTTTTAACTTATTTTTAATTTATTATACGCTATGTTTGAAAATTACATTGTAATTGTTCTGCTTATTTTGGACACCATGATTGGCAAATAACATAGTTGTTGTTTGTTGTTGTTGCATATAAACTTGCCCAATGACATAAGTCAAATTTCTTTTACAAAATAGTTATATTTACAACTTCTTTTGTCAGACTGTTGTGATAAAGCTAACATTCTTCACAAACAAATGTATACAGCTTGAGGGTTTTAAGAGTCACATTTCATATTTTTGTGTTTCTCTTTTTTATGAGTTTTTCAAGACCTCCAAACTCCAGCTTATATAACCGCAACACAATTGTATTATGTTTTTTATCTGTATAAGAATGATCTTTTGTGGATTGAATAAGCCATTCCTTTTGATTTTCTGTCAATATTGTCATTATAAAATTGAGAATGGAAATGGGGAATGTGTCAAAGAGACAACAACCCGACCAAATAAAAAACAACAGCAGAAGGTCACCAACAGGTCTTCAATGTAGCGAGAAATTCCCGCACCCGGAGGGCGTGTTTTATGTTTCTTTTTGTCGAGCCTGCGACCTTTGTCGCAAAAGGGAAAAACAGCAAACCATTCTGTCGTCAGCTTCATTCACAAGTATTCACTATGTGGTTTATAAAGGTCTTTAAATTTTGATAACTTTCTTACATTGTCCTGGATTTCTATCAAACGTGAACAGAAGCTTGACTATAACTATGAGATAATTTTCAAGAAGTACATTTTGTGAAAATAAAATCAAGGTTTTCCGTATTTTACTTATAATGGACTTGTATGCCAGTTAACTGATTACATTCGCATTTTGGTTAAAGTTTTTCAAATTTTGATAACTAACTCCGAATATCCTTAATTTCTACCAAACGTGGACAGAAGCTTATGAAGTAAAGTTTGTAAAACAATTAATTCCCTTTTCGTATAATCCTTCTAAATGGACTTCGTTTCCCCCCAGTTAACATTACATCTCTGCGGTTAAAGTTTTTTTTAACATTTATTACATTTCATAAACCATCCTCGATTTTAACCAAATCTGGACAGAAGGTTCTTACAGCACTAGTCAAAAGATTTGATATTTTCCCCCATTTTGGTTGAGCCTGCGACTTACAGCTATAGACGACGAGATACTGGGTTCTGCGAAACCCTTACAATTCTAAATCTGAATACATTGGTAACCTATCTCCAGCTAGGGGTTGAATTGAAGGTCACATGAATACATATTCAATGAGGTCCAATTATTCACTTGCAAAGGAAAAAATCATCAACCATGTTTCTCTGCTTATTTTAGTAAAATAGAACCAGATTGACTGCTAAAAGTGAATAATAATTTCACTATATAATTTTCATTAATGATTTAACAAACAAAAACAATCATATTTAATTTATTTTATATTTCGTGGCTAATGCTCTTATAACAAAAAAGGTACATTTTAGGCTGACCATTTTTTAAGAGTACTCACTGATCTTCTATAGCTAAAATAACCATAACTTTTGATCAGCATGTAATATTACAACATTGGTTTAACAGTTAGTAAATAGGTGTAAAAATTCATTTTAAAATTAGTAATTACTGGTAATAACTGGGCCGTTTCAGGAATTACTTGTATTTACTAAGTGCATTGGGGATTACATGTAATTCCTAAATTTTAGTAATTACATGTAATTCCTAATTTCACCTATTTACTGTAACATGATCAGAGAAATTTGCAGTATCATGGTCATTATCATGTAAAAATTCAATAACAACCGGTTTTCTGGTCTGTTCAATTTTGTTCTGTTAATGACCGATGGAATTTATTACTAAAGAATAATAAATGTTATGTGGTCTGTTTTTTATCCAATAAGCATGATAAGAGAAGCTTATTCTAAATGGATATGAAATAACCAATATTAATGCCATCTTTTACATACACATTATTGACATATTGTACATGTAAGTCTCATCAGTATAAACATGGCAAAGCTCAGATTAAATAAGTTCAAAGGTCAAAATCAAACAGAGTTGAAGAGAATTGCACCAAAAAGTAAACAGCGAATTACATTTTGTATACATCTACATTGTCACTATAATCATGATAATTTTCAGCTCATAATTTTTTGCTCACCTGGCCTAAAGGGCCAAATGAGCTTTTCTCATCACTTGGCGTCCGGCGTCCGTCGTCTGTAAACTTTACAAAAATCTTCTCCTCTGAAACTACTGGGCCAAATTTAACCAAACTTCACCACAATCATCAGTGGGGTATCTAGTTTAAAAATTGTGTCCGGTGACCCGGCATACCAACCAAGATGGCCACCACGGCTAAAAATAGAACATAGGGGTAAAATGCAGTTTTTGGCTTATAACTCAAATACCAAAGCATTTAGAGCAAATCTGACAGAAAGCTTAATTGTTTATCAGGCCAAGATCTATCTGCCCTGAAATTTTCAGATGAATTGGACAACCTGTTGTAAGCTATAAGTTGCTGCCCCTGAATTGGTAATTTTAAGGAAATTTTGCTGTTTTGGGTTATTATCTTAAATATTATTATAGATAGAGATAACCTGTAAACAGCAAAAATGTTCAGCAAAGTAAGATCTACAAATAAGTCAACATGACCAAAATGGTCAATTGATTCCCTACGGAATTATTGCCCTTTTTCATCAATTTTTAACAATTTTCGTAAAGTTTGTAAATTTTCACTAACATTTTCCCTGAAGCTATTGGGCCAAGTTCATTATAGTTAGAGGTAATTAATTGTAAGCAGCAAAAATGTTTAGAAAAGTAAGATCTACAAACACATCACCATCACCAAAACACAATGTTGTCATAATTCCATCTGTGTCCTTTGTTTAATATTCACATAGACCAAAGTGAGCGACACAGGCTCTTTGGAGCCTCCAGTTTTATAACCCAATTAATCGTTTGACAGGTGTACATGTATATAGTAAAATGCTTGTGGTTTTGTTTTTAGGGCTATAACTGTTTTGGTGGTCTAAGTGATTTTTTGAATTTAATTTCAAAATCTTTTGGTCAGATCGAGTTAACCTGATGAAGGTTTATCCAGAAACATGAATTTGAATATTGGGCAACAGAACAGAGGTTGCATACAAAGAATGCCCTCCTTTCCTAAAAATCAAAAGGACTCTTGATATTCTTGTTTGATTAGAGTCATGTCACCTCAAGTATTTGCTTTATTTTAACTATATATATATACATGATATAGTCTGTCATGTCTGTATACATCATGTACATACATTGTATTTACATATAGGTTTTCTTTGTATCTGATGGTGATTTGTCTTAATCATGTTCATGTTTTACATTATTTTTGTTCTCTAGATTTTAATATTTGAATCCCCTGTTAAAGTAAATACATTGTACATATTTATGCTTGATGGTTAATATTAATCCATTAATAGTCTACACACACATTTATATATATATATATAGCCGAGTGGTCGTGTGGTCTAGCGAGTCGGCTACAGTGCAGGCAATTTGGTGTCACGATATCTCAGTAGCATGAGTTTGAATCCTGGCGAGGGGAGAACAAAAAATTTGCAAAAGCAAATTTACAACATCAACCCAACAATGTTAGATCTGTTAATTTGCTACATTTTATTTTCAGTCCTTGTATTTCATTTTTTTTTTTAGGTTTCTTCAAATATTTACAAAATACTTGTATATCGATATTTTGTTTTACATGTTTTATGCTTTGTCACATGCAAGATGTATATTATATCATGAATATATATAGTTTGAAGACAATTTAAGCATGATTATGATGATAAGATTTAAATTTGAAAATTTATTATTTGTATATAATTACACATATGATACAGGTAGAACAAAAAAGGTGATTTGAAAGAATCATGTGTTCAAAATGAAAACATGTGACAGTTTCTATCATTAATTAGGTATCTAAAATACTTCTATTAAAAATAATAAGCAAAATATATATTTGATTTGGAGATATATTGACCAATATTTATACAGTGTACTTATAACCTGTTAAACTAACAGATGTGTCTTCACATGCTGTAATCTGATTATAAATATTTGTACTATTAGGCCAAACAAAAAAGTGTGTAACTGTGTTAAACATGATTAACACGTTTAAAGGTTACCTTCTCCATGCTCTTTATAAAACAAATTAAAGTGAGGCCTAACTTAATATATTGTTTGTTTCTGCAATCCCAACCCTGCTAAGCCAGGTGTGGGTAGGTAGGTAGGGAAATTATTTTATTTTTCCCAAAAAGCTGAAACTATATCGATTGATTCGGCAAGCCTGAAAATCAGAAATGAATAAAATAATATGTGACTTAGTTTTGACAATAAATTTTTGTGAGTTGGACCAATTTTGCAGGGTCGGTCGGGATAACAAACAATATTTTATTTTAAGTCTGAAGTAAGAATGATTAAAGGTTTCCTACTCCAGTATGTTCAGATAACAAACTTGAAGGAATTATAAAACTAAAAATGTTTTAATCTGTAACTGTGGCATGAGACCAGAGATGATGATGCAATTGTATTATTTGTATGTCTATTCATGTCATTTGCAACTCAATATCACAATTCATTACCAAGGCAAGATTTATATCCCTATCCATCATGTCCATTATGCCCTTGTAAAAATACCATGAGGGGGGGGTAACATTGCTGCAAGTTTTGTTAATTTAAAATCGATTTTACATATATCCATATGAGGTAAATCATTTTTTCCCAAATTAAGTTAAGAGGGGGGTGGGGTCAGTGAAAAAACTATGTGAATTAAGTTTTTTTTATCCTACATTGAACTTTTGATGTTGTCCCTCAGTAAAAGTCTCAAATGGATCATTGAGTAGAAAAAAAATGCCATTAATTTCAAATATTTTTTTATTATGATTTATGAATTAGCTTTTAGTTTTATAAAATTTTTACAATCTAGACTATAAGTTCTAATGTATAACAAAAACTATATACAACAGGTGCTTCCAAGTGATTTTAGTCTCTGCATGTATCAACTTCAAGTAGATTTAGATGATTGACTTTAAATTGACCTTGTGATCCTTTACAGAAATTTGCATAAAATATACCAACTGAGAATTATGTTGAAATTATAACTGCAATTTTTCTTCCAAATTACCCAATGGTTATCTGGGTTTAATTTTAGGAAATGATTTGTTTCACATGATAAGTGCCAGAACTAACATTGACTAATATGATGGTCATTATTTAGTAGAAAGTTTCACATTTGTCCCAGCATACATATACGTACATGGCATATTATAATCATAATCATATAATAATAAATGCTATCAAACTACCTGTATCAAGTACATGTAGTTAATAGTTACTGAATTAAAGGATGAAACATCCATCAAATATTACTTGTTGAGCTGAGTGATTTATGATTTTAACTTGTTAGGTACAAATGTTGTTGTTGTTTTCTTAGTTCTGCATATATCTGTAATTTTTATATTCATATTTTTTTTTAAAACAGATTTTTTATTTAATTTTTTCTAGTTTAGTAAATTTGAACATCTTCCAGGAAAGTGATACAATTATTTGTTTACAGACAATAACATGAATAATGTCATCATTTGCAGCATCCTGTTTGATAAAATTAATGAAGAGAAATACATTTTGTATCCTGATGGTATATACAATTTTCATGATTGTAATTCATTAAAAACAGTTTTGTTAGATTGGATTATAATATTGCCATCATCAGACTCAAAGTTAAACTAAATATATATATATATATATATGTATTCATACGTTACATATTCCTAGATCTTCCATCAATTTCTTCATTTTCCATCAACACTTGATGGACAATTGATGGAAATTATATGGTACTTGATGGAATTCCATCCCAAACTAAAAAGGCTTAAAGTTAAACTCCATAAACATGTGTGTGCGTCTTCATTAAGTTGTAAAGTTCAACTTGGTGAAGTACGCGTGTACATATGTCATCATAAGACATAAGAGTTTAACTGAATTCAAGTATTTTAAACCAAGCCATATATGTTTTAATTTTTTATTAAGATCTAGAGCAATATTACATTCAATGTTTAGAATCCCTTTGGAATTCAAAATACTTGTATGTGGTAAAATGGTGTCTTCCTGATCGTCCCACTTTTTGAATTTACAGGTAAAAAAGTAATGAAACTTTGTGCAACAATTGGAATATTTTGTGGGACAATTGGGAAGTTTAAATGTGGGACAAACAACAGTTACCTTGTTTATCTAAGAACATTTTACTTCTTAAAAAAATGTGGGACAATCAGAACTTTTCATGTGGGACAATCAGAACTCCAAATTTTAAAAAGTGGGGCAATAGAATTTAATTTATCTGGAATATACTGGTAAAATATATCTTTGTCATAAGGCATGATTTTTTTTTAATAATTATAACCAAGATATTAAACATTTCATAATTGTTCTTATTTTGATGAAGGTGAAAGAGTGTAGAAAAAAGTCAAGAATAGAATGGCATAAGAAATAAATTCACAGTAAGGAGAACAATGAAATTAGAAATTTGGTAAAAAACATTTTAAAATGTATTTTTTTTTTTTTTAGGATTTCATTTACATGTTTAACAGTATTTCATTTCTTTTTTTTTCTTTTTTAAACTTATATGAAACTTATATTGGTAAATCTTTCAATATATTTTTCTTTTAAAGGTCTTAAATAGGATTTCATAAAAAGGTTTAATAGTATTTCATGTCTTTCACGTCATATGAAACTTTTATTGGCATACAAAAATCAAATAAAATAAAAATTCATTTCTAATTTGTCTTACAAAAAGTAATATTGGCTAACAAATTAAATAAAAAAGATAAATACAAACATTATATTTTTTAAGAAAACACATTAATTTCTTTTTTGTACATAAAACATTACCAATTGACTGGTTGTTTTATTTTATTTTATTCTATTCAATTTTTTTCACCATTAAAATATATATATGTTTTTTATCACATGTATTTGTCTGCCTCTTTTTCATGTGTAAAACTGTCATGAAGTACATTGTACAGATTTGTACTTCCAATGCTTCTACACTTTTACAAGTATTGTAACTTTGGGCGCAGGACATTTTAGCAAAACAATTTGAACTACTAGGGGACATTTGAGTGCCGACATTAGGGCCAATTTTAGCGGCGGATTAATCTGTTCACATGTTTTTTTGATAGCCTGTTTTAGCGAAAACTTACCTAGTTTAATAATACTCACTTAGCTTTGGGCAGAAGTTCAGTGTAATTCAAAGCAAATAAATAATGGTCCAGAGTCGTTCATTGCCCATCATAATTAGCAATATTACATGTATATGCCATTAGTTGTCAACCAGCTATTTGCATTTTTCTTGATACAATTTTTTTTTCTTTTAAACATGTAAATGAAATCCTAAAAAAAAACTTAATAAAAAAAAAAAAAATACATTTTAAAATGTTTTTTACCAAATTTCTAATTTCATTGTTCTCCTTACTGTGAATTTATTTCTTATGCCATTCTATTCTTGACTTTTTTCTACACTCTTTCACCTTCATCAAAATAAGAACAATTATGAAATGTTTAATATCATGGTTATAATTATTAAAAAAAATATAATAAGAATTGCAAACAAGAATTAAAATATATAAATTAATAAAAATATGAAGTAAATACGAATGTGTGCCAAAATCTAGACGAGATACAGAGAAAGAACAGTTTCTTAGGCATTTCAACAGTATTGTACAGGGAGTTTATCCATTATGTACATTCTCTTGAAAGTTGATTAAATCTTTTACACATTTAGTGCTGTATTTTGATGGACATCAGCCAAAGGCCACCATAGTCCAATCAATCTAGCATAAATTTGACCCTAACGTAAATCCTGAAAGTAATTGGAACAGAAGATTTTTGTATCTCAAATATACGCAGAAAAAAATTCCATCAAAATCTTAAATGAGGAAAATTTCTTTGGAGATTTGCATTGAAATGGGAGATAACTCTTCAAAAAGGGCAGAAATCTCCATAAAATTGATTCAAAATTATATATTTTTCGGCTTCTTTTCAACAGAATGTATTGACTCTTGATAGTTTAGCAGCCTTTAGATGATAACAAACAACTCTAAAGGTGTTTTCATATCTTTTATCAAGCTACAACCTAGATTTCATAATTCATTAGTTGACCATTTATTACATTTTTCAACACGTTAAGGTAAAGACTCTCAAATTTAATAAAAATAATTAAACATCTTTTCTTCTTTTTGTGGTTTGAAGTATCTTGAAACAAGGTAGATGCTAAGCAAATATAATTTACATATATTAACAAGATGGTCACAAAGCCAAAAATTTGCAATTTCTTAAACATGTTAAGAAAAATATAAAAAATTAAAAAACAAATCTTCAGAGAACAATTGAAGGTCTTTCCACCTCGATAATAAGAATGAAATTTAAAAAAAGATGTTAGAAAAGGTTACTCCTTGTTGATGTAATTTGGTACCACAAACTGATATAAAAAAATAAGATTAATAGGTATATGCAGAAGACTCAATTGTTTTATAATGAACAAGAAAAAATTGAAAGCAAAGGTCAAAATCTAGAATGTCAAGTTGACCTTGACCTTAATTTCAAGGTCATAGGTCAGTGAACTCAAATAGGCAGGCCCAAGGTCAATCATTTGTATGGTTGTGAAGAAATAATGATTTCAAATACATAAGGGGAGAAAACTCCTTAAAGGGTTAACCAAAACACTTCGACTGAAATATAGGTTGAAGTTGAGCCTTATTATAAACAGTAATTTGGCAAACACATTATATCATTAACTGTAACAGTTTCTTTTGAATAACAATATCCAGCAAAATAAAAAAAAATATAACATGACCTTGACCTTTGACCTTGACCTTTGACCTAAATTTTAAGGTCATGGGTCAGTGAACTCAAAATAGAAGGTCCAAGGTCAATCACTTGTATGGTTGTGGAGAAATAATTATTTCAAATACATAAGGGGAGAAAACTACTATAAGGTTTAACCAAAACACTTCGACTGAATAGGTTGAAATTGCGCCTTAATTGTAAACAGTAATTTTGCAATTATATCATATCATTAACTGTAACAGTTTCTTTTGAATAACGATAACAAGCAAAATTCAAAATTTATAACATGACCTTGGCCTTTGACCTTGACCTCAATTTCCTTAAAATGGGCCAAGGAATTTATATCAAAAGACTGTAGGCCTCTACCAGGCCTAAAATAAAATATTGTTTGTTTCCCCAATCCCGACCGACCCTGCAAAAACAGTGCTACTCATAAAATTTTATTGTCAAAACTAAGTCGAAAATTATTTATTCATTTCAGATTTTTTGGCTTGCAGCATCGTTCAATACTATGATACTATTCAGGCTTTTTGAAAAAAATTAAACGATTTCCCTACCTACCTACCCACACCTTGCTTAGCAGGGTAGGGATTGGGGAAACAAACAATATATTAATTTAGGTCCCACTTATACCGTATGAATTTATCCAACATATTGTCTATCTTAAATTTTCAAAGGGAAACAACTCCCATAAGATGTCTTCCGATCACTTCAGTCAAAATAAAACAAATTATTCTTAAGAGTAGACGAACAATTTGGTGAAAAACAGTTTGTAAAAATCTTTTACGGTTTTAGAGATATAGCAATAACAAGAAAAAGGGGACGCAGGGAGATGACTCCTATAAGAATAAGTGTTCGGTCACACAGGGTGAGTTTTGAAATCCCCATTACTGTACAACATCATTGGCCAAACATCCATTCGATATGTTGTAAAACAAAAAAGCATCTCAGAGGGCAAAAAAAAAAAATAATCAGAAGAAAAATAAAAGGTCTTTCCACAAAAAGTTGAAAGACCTAATAAACAAATAAACAAAAATACCCATAACACTTCAGTTTTGTACATGTCATGACTTTGAGTAGAAGATTATATACTGAGTCAAATACGTACATGTATCATACTACATGAATTTTAAGAAAATCTATAAAAAAATGACAAAAAAAGACTAATTTTTGCGGAGTTATCTCCCTTCCCAAGTTAATTTCAATATGAAATAAGAAAATTTTTTCTGTGTATATTTGGGGCTAAAAGTTATAGATAAGAACTAACACATCTTCTGTTGCAATTAGTTTGATGTTCAAACTTAGTTTGACTGGATAACCTGCAAAGGGGTCAATGCAGAGAGATTTTCCCACACCTTGAGATGGGCCTCAGCAGCCTTGATAAAAAACAAGTATCAAAAAGACTAACGACACATTGAAAGTACTGATCTATGAGAACTCACAGTTACTGAAAGCTTAAGATCAAAACCAATTTTACCTAATAAATAAGTCACTTTGCATAGGAAATGATGATAATTATAATTATTCATGAAGACAACTGTAATACATAAAACATGTTTGATGTTACATTAAGGTACTTTAAGATTCTTCTGATTAAATCTTTAAAGAATGAATAAAGTTACATATACTTCAAACAAATTGTCACACTGCAAGACACTTGAACAATTTTTAACTTCTTGACAAATGATGTTCATGAAATGTTAAGGACAATTGTACCAGTAACAATGATTATTATCTATTTGTAATATCCATAATAATCAGGTATAAAAAAAAAACAGCTTCACATGTATTTTGATGTTATAAGATGTCCTGCAAAATGTTAAATTCAGGATTTATCAAATATTTTTGGATTGGTATGTTACTTCTATGGTAAGAACTAAATTTTTTGGTAAATTTTGAATTTAAAATATTTTAATGCTTTTCTTAATATGGAAAAAGTTCAAAAGTTTATAATAATGTCCTCTATTTTATAAATTATTTCCCCCTGTTTTTGGATGCGTATAAATGATGATGTTAATATATGCTAAGATATGTTAAGATATTTGATAATTATTCTTACATAAACTTGATAAAAATGGACAGGAGTTTAAACAAGTGTTCAATTTTTGAAAACTTTATGATACATGAACAAAAAAATAATAGTTAAGGGCACAAAAAACAGGCACATTTATTTGCTTGTATTAAACATATGTTATTACTTCAACATAAACTTTAATGTGAGGATTAATGTTTAAAGACTTTTTGTATTAAAATTTTTGATACATACATAATTGAAACAAAAGTATGGATCATCAATTTCTTATGACTCCACTCACTTTAATAAACCTGGAAATTTATTATGTTTATTTATTGGTTGAAATTTTCAAGTCAGTAGTCATGGTAGTTTCATAGGGCATTTCTTTTAGACAAAAAAATTCAAATTCAAACAATTGCACCTGCCCTATCCAAAAAGATATTTTTACAGTGTAGTGTACTTTTTTTGGGACAAATGATAGAAAAGTCTCCTGGCTTTCAAAATATAGACAACTTTATATTAACAATGGTTAAGGGGGTCTATAATTCAGTTTGACAGCTTCAGAAATACTAATACTGTGGATTCATTTATTTTCGTTGGTACCAATTTTCGTGGATTGCGGAAAACTTGCATATTCCTGGATATTTAAATTTGTTGTTTGAGAAAAGTTTGCCTACATTCCTATTGAAATTTTGTATTCCGTTGGATATTTAAATTTGTGTTTCACCTGTTTTACGAAATCAACGAAAATTGATATCCAACGAATATTAATGAATCCACAGTATACTATGATTTCAAAATTGACCAAAGCATTACCCTAAATATTCATATTATGGATTTCTGGTTGTTATTTTAATCAACATACATTCTGCACATCTCTTTTTAATTTGTGTCCATGTGTGCAACACATTGCTGGGGACATAAGAAAAGCCCAGGCTTGTTAAGTCTCTTACTTGTAGTCCAATTCTTGCCAGATTAAAATAAACTTACATCATAGATATAGGAAGATGTGGCGTGAGTGTCAATGATACAACTCTCCATCTAAATAACAATTTATAAAAGTTAACCATTATAGGTCAATGTACGGTCTTCAACCAGAGCCTTGGCTCACACCGAACAACAAGCTATAAAGGGCTCCAAAATAACTAGTTTAAAACCATTCAAACGGGAAAACCAACTGTGTTATCTATATAAAAAACGAAAAACAAGAAACACGTATATATTACATAAACATTTGACAACTACTGTACATTATAGGTTTATAATAGCAAGTTTGAAAATCAGTCATGTCAGTGCGCAGATTAACAATTTCTAAAGGAGTTATATATTCCTTTTGAAAAATCAGTGCTGAAAAATATTTTTTAAAGAGTAATGCCCCTTTGAAATTGCATTGCATTGCATTTGCTATCAAGGTTTCCTTTCTCTATTTTTCAATACCTATAAAAATTTACAGAACATTCCATGAAAACTTTGAAAGCTTTGAAAAATGAAAAAAATACCCTAGTTGTTGTCCAATTTCATTGATCTATAATGTTATTATACTATATATTTTGTAGTACCTTTCCAAATGACACAGAGACCAACACCACCAGCACCTCTACAACTCTTACACCAACCAAGGCTCCCACCAAACCAGTGGGACCAGAACTACCAGAAAAAGGGGCTGCTGAACAAGAGCACCATAGTAGTATGACCATATTTTTCATCCTTTTGGTTGTAGGTAGGTTCTACTGGTAATTTTCAAATCAGTGAAATAGTTTTTAAAGACAAGAAATTTTCTGACTACCGTATATAAAAGTAAAATAACAAAAAATACTGAACGCCAAGGAAAATTCAAATTAAACAGTCACTTAACAAACAGCAATATCAAAATCTCAAACCAACCAAACAAATGTTATTTTCTTTCTGACTCTCAACCCTTCTCCTATACCTATATTAATAAGTCTATGATATTTGGTATGCAGTTTTATTAGCAATGGCACATTTCATCTACAAGGGGATTGTTTAGCCATGTACCTCAGTCATGGTTCATTGACTTTGAATATAAGAAAGATCGACATATCTCTGTGATAACAGTTTATTTTCATTTGGGATTGATAATTGAAATAAAATGAAGGTCATTTTATAACAATACATTTGTACATGTACACATTATCTGAATTCAAGTCAGTTTATGTGAAATTCTAATCTATACACTGCTATAAATTCAATAATAAGTTTTAGATTTTTATTTCTGAAAAAAAAAATGCAGTGTTATTCATGTTATTTTATTTAAATCTGAATTTTTCAGTAATTTTCCATGACCATATAATTATCTGCAGTGAATTGCATTGTTTTTGTTTTAGATAACTTGCATTTTATATGATAAAATTCTGAATTTACTGTATATGTAAAACATCTGTGTCATTGTCACATATTAGTTTGATACCAGTTGTTCATCATGTTCATATTGACCTTTTATAAACAAATGACACAAAATTTTCAGTATTTATCAATTATAAATTATTATAAATTATCAATACAAACATACAACACTTTTTATAGTTCATAACAGTAAAATTTTCTAATTTAGAATAATTTACTTATACTATTATAATTTGCTTGTTTTGTTGATGACCTTAAAAATATATTGTATTGAATGATTTGGTTTAACTTTAACAGTGTGATTATGATTTTCTCTCACTCTTTTACTAATAAGACATGTACAGACATTGTGAAGTTCATGATATAGTGTTGGCAAACATAGAAAATAAAAAAAGCCAGGGTAACCAGTACTTTCCCTGTGTTTCTTTTGACATCCATTAATTATCTATTTTGGCAAAAGAATAATGACATGTACAATATACTGTGGATTCAATATTATTTGTTGGAAACCACTTTTTCGTGGATTTCATTAGTACCAGTGAACCACGAAATCAAATGTTCAACGAATGACACATTTTCTATAGGTTTGTATGAAGAGTTCAGCAAAACTACAAAATTAAATATCTAAGATAAGTTAACCTTCATCCACAAAAATTGGTACCAACAAAAATAAATTAATTCACAGTACTACAAATAAAATATGCCAATTGTGTTTTCTTTTGACATGTGTTTCCTTTAATTCATAAAATGAACAAGTGTTCCTACATTTTTCAGCAATTTGTATTATGGTTACACATGGACTGATTCAGACAAAGTTCCACTATCTACCAGAAAGTATAGCTGTAGTTCTCATAGGTAGGTACATGTAATAGACTCTTTTCATAGGTAGGTACATGTAATAGACTCCATTGAAATACAGTGAAACTTATTTTAACAAACCACTTAAGCAAAAACATTGTCTTATGTCTTGCATGTTTAAGACATGTGGTCTTTTGATAAAGGTTGGATTTTTATGACATGTTCTACAGAGGGTGCCTATAACATGTAGGGTTTTGCTTAATGCAGGTGGTCCCTTAATCAGGTTTGACAATGTGATGTCCTTTAAACACTGGTAGTATACATACATAAATTGTGTGTTAGCTGATCAGCAATGTCATGGTTTATTTAGTAATTGTAATATAATGCATTACGTTTCAATGCAATTTGTCCCATGCCTGCAGTATACATGTATAAATTGTATGTTAGCTGGTCAGCAATGTCATGGTTTATTTAATAATTGTAATATAATGCATTACATTTCAATGCAATTCGCCCCATGCCTGGAGTAAACATGCATACATTGTATGTTAGCTAATCAGCAATGTCATGGTTTGTTAAGTCTGTTCCTACATGCTGATATCAACGAACTTGAAAACATAAACATGCAATGGTACAAATTTGTTAAATCATCATTATCTTAAATAAAAGTCAGATTTGTCACTCAGGGTCAAATATGGCTTTGAAATTAAAAATTGCTATAATTTGGTCCTTAAATGGATCTTTTTAAAAAAACTTAGTTTTTAGAAAAGATCCATTTATAATTGATATTCTTAGCTTCAGAATCAGCACATACATGACATGTTTGGTAAATTGTTGAAATGTGATGATTTTGTGTGTTTTTTTGTACTTAAAAGCTATGACACCTTGAGGTAACCCTTGGCTGTAACCCAGGATCTAAAATATTCTGAATTTGCCAATGATGATAATTGAATCCCTAGACACAAACACTTTCTGAATAGTGGGTGGCAGCCAAAGTTAATTATGCAAAAAACTGTTTACAATTATTGAAAATTTGACCAAAACTGATGTTTTAATTGAAATGGTCCATACTTTATGATTTTTAATGTGATGTACAGTTATATATGTTGCAATTATATCTTTGTGGAATTTGGATCAATATGTACCTTCAATTGAAGAATGAACACAAAAGTTGTGTGTAAAGTAACTGTAAGCAAAACATCTCAGTGTAGAGATATATTTGATATGTTTCTATGTTTTACAAGTAACTGAGCTTTTTTGTCATTTCTGTTGATTGGGAAAGGAGAGGACCATGCATAGAATAAATTTGTAAAAACAATAGTTATTAAATGTATTCAAAGTATTATATTTTCAAAGACTTTATTGTGTGAAAAACGGGATTTTTTACCATGAACATGATGAAGAGCTATATCAGGAAAGGATTTTCATTGTATGTTAATTTACAGAAAGAGTAATCTAGCCTTGTACCCCGAAAATATAACCAGATATGTGAAAAATTTTCAGCTTCAAAACAAGCTATCACACATTTCCAAGTTTACAATAGGACTGAGTTATAGAAGAAAATGTTACCATTACTGTCTATGGAGAAACAATTGCGCATATTGCCCCATTTGTAATTTAAAAAACATAAAAAAATTTAGGGCCAATTTTTAACTCTGCGTGAACATTCTCCTTTGATCAATTGAAAATGAGGTATGTAAATGTACAAATAAAAATGATATACAGATCTTATAATATGTTGTCATTTGTTTGCACTTGTCCTTAATCAGGAACCTGTTGTTCAGTGGTTGTCGTTTGTTGATGTGGTTCATGAGTGTTTCGTGTTTCTCCTTTAATTATATATACTAGCAGACTATTTTTATAGATTGAATAGTTAAATAGTTGAATGTGAGACAAGGCTGCATGTTGAAGGGTATACTTTGAACTATAATGGTTTCTTTGGCACTCATACCACCTCTTCTTACATATTCTAATTATATCTTAATGATTCCAGAATACTTCAATTTGTGTTGTAATTTTGAAATTTTGATTGTCATTACAGAGAACTCTTTATAAACTCTTGACTTAAAAAAATCTGCAATTAATACAACATATTATCTATATGAATTTACAGAATTTTCTAATATAAATGATAAAAGTTGTTTATACTTCTATGGCATTGATCAACATGGTCTTTCATGTTTAGGCTACTGGTAAATACAAAAAGAGAATATGATGAAGACAAAATCTATTTTATTCTTTTATGAAAAAATCCATAACAATGAAACATGATGACATCTATTATAAACATTATGCAGACAACAATTAATACAATATAGATACCTAATGTTTACAACAAACACCTATACATCAATGCAGATACCTTTTGTTATAATGAAAACAATAATTTAATCAATGCAGGTAGCTAAAGGAATACTGTAAACAACAATTTAACAATGCAGACACCCATTTGGTACCAATAAGCAATAATTTAACAATCCAGAAACCTATTGAAATACTGTTAAACAATTCTGCAATGCAGATACCTTTTGTTATAATGAAAACCACAATTTAACAATGCAGACACCCATTTGAAAACTGTATGCAATAATTTAACAATGCAGAAACCTTTTGGAATACTGTTTACAAAATTTAACAATGCAGATACCTTTTGGAATATTAGTACTGTAAGCAATTTTTTAACAATGCAGATACCTTTTGGAATACTGTCAACAATAATTTAACAATGTAGACACCTATTGAAATTATGTAAACAACAATTTATCAATGCATGTACCTATTTGAGTACTGTCAACAACAATTCAACAAAGCAGATACCTGTCATGCCTATTGGAATACAACAATCACCAATTCAATTATGCAGAGAGCAACTGGTTTACAGCAAACACCTAA
The DNA here is from genome assembly GCF_036588685.1 of Mytilus trossulus. Lineage (NCBI taxonomy): Eukaryota > Metazoa > Mollusca > Bivalvia > Mytilida > Mytilidae > Mytilus > Mytilus trossulus. Next base: position 18,350,026 of record NC_086378.1, on the reverse strand, counting down.
TTCAACCATTCAGAGTTCTATTTGAATACAGCAAACACCAGTTCAACCATGCAGAGACCTTATGGTTAACAGCACAGACAAATTCAACAATGCAGATACCTATTTACTTACAACAAACACCAATGCAACAATGCAGATATCTATCTATTTACTTACAACAAACACCAATGCAACAATGCAGATACCTATTTACTTACAACAAACACCAATGCAACAATGCAGATACATATTTACTTACAACAAACACCAATGCAACAATGCAGATACCTATTTACTTACTACAAACACCAATGCAACAATGCAGATACCTATTTACTTACAACAAACAACAATGCAACAATGCAGATACCTATTCACTTACAACAAACACCATATTAACAATGCAATTACCCTAAAGAGTAAACTTATACCATTAACATATCTTTTGTCATTCCACCTCCTCATTTTCATACTTAATGTGATAATGTCATATGAAAGAAAGATATTTGAGTCACAATGTTCATCAGCAAGCAATAATTCACTAAACTTTTATAGATAATATAATATGATAAATACTGAGGATATTTATTTTTCGTCGGTATCAGTTTTCGTGGATTGATTAACATTTGCATTTTCGTGGATATTTGATTATGTGGTTTTGCTAATCTGTGCAAACACATCCGATAATAAATTTGTAATTAGTTGACCATTTATATTTGTGATTCACCTGTTTCCACGAAACCCACGAAAATGGTATCCAACGAATAATAATGAATCCACAGTAGTGGGCTGAAGTTTCTTATTTTTGATCAACTAACCTGAAAGTACATCCTAATATTTCCCTTTTTGCAGTTGCTTGTTTATCTGTTCATTGACAAATATTTAAAAAAAATTAACAAACAGGCTATTTCTACCAATAAAATTAACAGTACCAATTTTCTTGCACCAGATGCGCATTTCAACAAGACATGTCTGTTCAGTGATGCTCGTGGCCAAAATATTTGAAAACCAAAGCTTATATTAAAGATGAAGAGCTATAATCTAAAAGGTCCAAAAAGTAAAGCCATAAACATAGACTGAATTGAATTTGAAATATCAGACCCCCAGGTTTAGAGATTTTCCTAAAGTTTATTATAGCCAAGTGTTGATGACCCAATTAGAATATCATAAAAGTTAGACCATATTGGATATTTCCCGGTAAATAAATGTATAGATTAACACTGATAATTTTAGACCAAAATCATTATGTCACAGAGGCTGCCTTAGTACTGAAAGATATTTTGCTGAATGTGCCTTTTACATTATTATACATATGTTTTGTTGTCATGTTAGCAACGCAAACAGTTAAACCTTGTAGACCACACAGTAATATGAATATGTACTCCAGCCATTCTGATTGTAAAATACCAGATAAAAAGCCTGTAACCCAAAAGATACCCGATAAAAGGAGAAGGCGAAAAAACAGTTTTGCATCTTGGAAGTATGAAGATTTAATAAGATATCTCATTTCCACTCGCATTAGGCAAATTTGTACTATAACTCGCAACAGAACAACAAAATTGATCAACGTAGAAAAGACTACTGGTCCACTAAAGAAAATTATATTAGCTGGATACCTGTTTGGAAAGCAAACCGAATTTCCATATCCTGCTGATAAATAAGCAACGTCAAATTGATCTAGTATGACAGCTGGGCCAACAAGTAAAACTGGAATCGACAAGCCAATTATGGTAAAAACATGCTTAGTGAAATTTCCTGTCCGTCTTATTGTTTTGTTACCTGATTTCATTGAAGTAAGATTCTTAGCTATATAAAGAACCGATATCATCACGAAAGTAAACACAGTCAGCCACAAATAATGAAGAAAGACCCCAATAATGTAACAGAGTAATGCTATTTTAGAGGCATAACTACCAATCATGAACAAAATATTGGAAGCAATCAATGAAATAGATATGTTTTCCATGTTTGAACCTGCAATACTTGAAGAAAGGTTAAATTTTCTATTCATTGAAATGGAGAAAACTAAAGCCACAACAGACACTGAAAAGCATACGTATGTCAGTATAGCTTTGATAGAGTAGGACAGTTCTTGGCTATCCTTGAAATCTTGGTTTATATAATATTTGTGGCAGACTGCATCTGTTGGTTGTATCTGGAACATTCCGTTCTGATCAGCAAACACTGTCATCTTCTTACAGCCAATGGTCTCAGATTTAGATATATTTGCACCAGTCCTTTCAAGATCCTCAACTATATAACGTGTCATTTGATTTACTATATTGTGGAGAGTTTCATTTTGCAGTGTCTGGGGTAAACTTTGTTCTTTGCTAATTTCTATAGTGTTGTTTTCATGAGTCCAAAACAAATTCCACATAAAGTTGTTTAGTTGATGTTGGTTTTGTTTTATTTCATGAAGGAAAGATGGTTTGGTGATAATAACATTCAAGTTTATTTTGGCAGCTTCATTTTTTTCACTGTTTTTGAGATATATTTTCCTTACGGACACTGCTGTGTCTATAACCTTGGTCAATGTCCAGCTATAGGCAGAAGCAACTCTGAACATCTGTTGCATTGTTAGAGACACATTGGCTACAAGGTAGAAAGGTTCTGGTTGGAAAGCGAAATTTTTGTAAATTTCTAAATTACATGGGTTACTCCCATTCACCTGAAAGTAAAACATTGAGCACCTTTAACTTATATATTTACAAATCTTACAAAAATGTTTAACCCCACTGCATTTTTGCGCCTGTCCATATTCAGGAGCTTCTGGCCTTTGTTAGTATGTTTTTTTTTTCATTTTAATTCCTCTGTATGTTTTGGAGTTTGGTGTGACGTCTATTTTCACTGAACTTATATACAATATTATTTAGGGACCAGCTGAAGACAACTTTTAGGTGTGGTATTTTATCGCTTCGTTGAAGACCTATTAGTGACCTTCGGCTGCTGTCTGCTCTTGGTTCCAGTTGTTGGTTCTGAAATATTCCCAGTTCCATTCTCAATTTTATTACAAACCAAACCCATTTGATCACTTATTTCTTGTACTTGTTCAGGACAAATGGAATTTTTCCTTAGCTGTCTAAACATTTGATTGTTATGTGTTAACAGTAACATTTTTCAGGTAAATTATTTGTTTATTCTGATAAGTTCTGCTTATATCTCGATATAGCGATCAGAAAATGACCTCGTGACTGAGCTGGGTGATAAAAGCGAAGTGGAGGATGATTAACAGACAATATTTGTCCCTTTATGTAAAAATAACTTAGCTGACTATGCGAAAGGCGCTTTGCGCATTGTTGAAAGCCGTACGTTGACTTATAGTTGTTAATTTTTGTGTCATTTGGACTTTTGTGGAGAGTTGTCACAATGGCATTCATACCACATCTGTTTTTTTAATTAAACAATGCATTTGGTTTCAGCACCTAAAAAAACCTCCGTGAATTGGTGCATAATCCACCGCATTTTCATGGGTCATTTGTCAATATTAATTTTTCCTTGGTAAAACAGTTTCGCAGATACTATAAGCAATAGGTCATCTATATGTTGTGTATTGAAGAGTGTTATTGGTTTAATGATCTTTAATGTCTGTTTGGGAGTGTTCATTTCATCTTATACATACGGTCTTTGTTTTTATGGGTAAAACTAATGTAAGTGATAGTCAGTAGTAAAACCTTTATCTTGAAGACGCCTTACATATATTCAATCATGATTATAAGAGCAGATCTTGAAGACTCCTAACATAAATTCAATCATGATTAAAAGAGCAGATCTTGAAGACTCCTAACATATATTCAATCATGATTATAAGAGCAGATCTTGAAGACTCCTAACATAAAATCAATCATGATAAGAAGGGCAGGTACATAAGTTATCATTAACAATGAACTTTGAGTTGTTATACTTCAATACAGATTAACATCAGGGATCACCTCTAAAACTTGTCCAAGAGTTTTAGAGTTATTTATAGACAGAATGAGCAAGCTTCTACAGGTCACCGTAAAACCTACACCAATATTCAATACCCATACTCTATCATGTGTATCGTAAGGTATTTAAGTTCCTGTCTTATTTTGTTTTAGAGGCAATACTACTAAAATATAAATTCTTCATACATGTACAATGCATTCATTATAATGTGTGGGACACTAATTTGCATGGATTTTGTTTGTACAGGTGTACCATGAATTTAAATATTCAACTGAGTAAAACTTGGAACAGGCATATATGCAGACTTTGACATTACCATAAAATACAATATCAACGTTAATACGTGTTTTCCTCGAGCCACGAAAATTGGTACCCATGAAAATAAAATAATCCAAAGTAATTGTTTTACCTGATAAACCATCTTCGTACAATCTTCTTCCTTTGTTTCCTTTTCTGTGATCGAAAATAGGATAGTCAATGGGTAAATGATATCTCGACCAAATCTGTCATAATATCCACCCGTACATTCATATAAGTGACGCTTGGAGACAGGAACACAGAAATGGTTTCTGTATAAATGTATACCTCTTCCCACTGGTCGATATACTGGATTAATGAACATTTGACATAGTGTGTCATTATTGCTATCGAGTTGTAACATACATGGGCGAATGACTGTACCTTTTGGAGGTATAAGTTTATAGCTTTTGCTCATGCGAAAAAAATGATACATTCTGTCTGAGCTAGAGATGTTTTCAGGGATATTTGATGTGCTTATTCCAGTAAGTTGTAAATTAAGATCAAATGTTTTATACAAAGTAATATTATGACATAATGCACAGTACTTGTTTTTGAATATAATGTCATTACTAACAACGCATGGTCCCGCCTGCAGAAAATCATCACTTTGACAAAAACTTAAAACAGTTGAATTGTCTTCCATGGGTGGGCATTCAGCCACTGCAAACAGGCCTTTGAATTTGTTCTTGGATGATCTGTAGCACTGATAATATGGCGTGTATACTGAATTTAACTCTTCGTTGTACTTGATTTCTAAGCAACAGTCTTTGAATTGATGACATTGTGTATCACAATGACAATACTGTTCTTCCATTATAGTTTGTGTAAACTCGCAAGTCCCCTCCTGATAGCATGGATCTGATAAGACCATAGATTCATATGGTGAAATACTGGTTGAGTAGCTAAACTGCTGATTGTCCGAAATCCTTGTTTGGTCAGTCACATAACTTTCTTCAACGTGTGGTAGTTCAGTACAATTGGAATACTCACTTGCATTATTTCCAAGGCTCACAAGATTGGGTTCTGTAGATCTTGATACAATGTCCGTTCCGACAACAAACCAGTGTTGGAAGAAGTAGTATAGTAAAAATATGATTACAGTGTAATAAGTCATTATTGATGAGCTCTGATGATTTTAAGCTAAAAGATTTCTCGTGGATTGTTTATCAGCCATCATATATATAGGCATTTGTGATTGGTAAAAAAGCAGATGAAATTTTAACACAACCACGAAAACAGGATGACACAAATTATTTAACTGTGCAATTTGATAGGTTGAAATAAACATTAATTAAGTTCTTTTCCAGTTCTTTATTTCTGATGGTAATAAAGTATGAATTCCAAAGAATGAATGTCAAAATCTGTTGAAAACATTTTAATTGTTGGTGATTAGTAATCATCGTTTAGTTTTTTTAGTGCATAAATAGAAAGAATTTCATTATTAAAAAAAAGAGAAATATGTTATACAATTACCGGTATATGGCCTCCATCAAGATTTTATATTTTCTAAATGATCAAATCGAGGAGAGGTTATTTTTCCCGCGGTACGTGGTCCATAGGACAAAAAGAAAATAACCTTTTGAAATTGAAAAAAATGGATATGAACCACTATTCCAAATACTTAACTTAAAGTTCGACTGAAAGAACTCGTCAGCTTATGTTGGTTTTTTTTTTTATCAAAAAGAGCACTAAACGATTTAAGTATCTAGTTTTGGGCTAGAATACAGCTTACTTTGTTAAAAATCATACAGTCAAGGAACAAATATACCGACGTGGATATCACTGCCATTCTGGACTTTTTAATTGAAAACATATTTGTTGAATTTGGAGGTTTGATCTTCTAACAGACTATTGGAATCCTAATGGGTACCAATTGCGCTCCTCTACTTGCAGATTTGTTTTTATATTCCTAAGAAGCAGAATTTATCCAAGGGCTTGTACAGAAAAGAGAGAAAAAAAATAAGCCCAGTCTTTTAATTTCACCTTTCGGTATATTGATGATGTACTGTCTCTTAATAATAATAGATTTAGTGATCACTTACATTTAATATCTCCAAGACCTTTTTCTCGAAATGACTACTGATGGTAGGGTGAATACCAAAAGTTATGGCAATCGCGATGATTTAAATTTTCCTATAGTCAACTTTCGATTTCTGTGTAGCAACATCCCAGCGGCATCAGCATATGGAGTATATGTATCCCAATCGACAACTTTTGAGTTCGATGCATTTCCGTCAAAAAATCTTGTTTTAGTTAACGTCATTTGTGCGTTTAGAGGCGTTGTCACTTCCATTTCAATGTTGAGTGAGATGTTGGACAACTATAATTCTATATTGTACGAATTATTCGGCAAATTGAATTATCAAAATTGACAATCAGCACAGCTGTCATTGGGGAATTGTGATTAAGTACCTACATAACAACCATTATTTCTAGTTTAGGATTCCAATAGTCTGTTAGAAGATCAAACCTCCAAATTCAACAAATATGTTTTCAATTAAAAAGTCCAGCATGGCAGTGATATCTACGTCGGTATATTTGTTCCTTGACTATATGATTTTTAACAAAGTAAGCTGTATTCTAGCCCAAAACTAGACACTTAAAACGTTTAGTGCTCTTTTTGTTAAAAAAACCAAACATAAGCTGACGAGTTCTTTCAGTCGAACTTTAAGTTAAGTATTTGGAATAGTGGTTCATATCCATTTTTTTCAATTTCAAAAGGTTATTTTCTTTTTGTCCTATGGAGATAAAGGATACTACAGATACAGTTAAGTCGGCTTCATATCTTGACTTACATCTAGAAATTGACAATGAGGGTCGGTTGAAGACAAAACTTTACGACAAAAGAGATGATTTCAGCTTTCCAATTGAGAACTTTCCATTTCTAAGTAGCAACATTGCAGCAGCACCTGCATACGGGGTATATATCTCCCAATTGATACGATATTCCCGTGCTTGCATTTCCTTTCATGATTTTCTTGATAGAGGGTAACTGCTCACAAGGAAGCTATTAAACCAAGAGTTCCAAATGGTGAAGTTGAAATCATCCCTTCGTAAATTTTACGGGCACCATCACGAGTTGGTTGACCGTTATGGAATAACCGTTTCACAAATGATATCTGATATGTTCCTTACGTCGTTACTACGATCTCCTTCCCTTTCATGAATTTGACCTACCGAATTAGACTATTTACCGGATTTGTAATCACATAAGGTAGCAATAAACAGTTAGGAAAAAATACAAAAAATTGCCCTTATGAGTTTTACCATCCCCTTTTCATTGCTTTCTTGCAATATCAAGCTTACTGTTTTTGTCATATATGGGCATATGTATGTGATCAGAATCTTCCATAGATTTTATATCCAGTCTATAAAATGGTAAAATATAATTTCATTTTGGTGTATCCATGGCAACAATCTGCATTTATTTGTTATAACATATTGCAAAAAGGGGGGGGAAAGATGTCACATATTTCCCCAAAATTTGGCTAAAAGTAGAATTTCAATCGTTTGAAGTAATACCTTTTCTAAAACTGTGTACATATATCATTCAGCAAATCCAATGAAAATCATATGTCTTTCATCTCATTTTTTTGTAAAATTGCGTCAAAAACTTCGTGTAGAAAAAGAGTGTTTGTAAACAGTACATTAATTTCTGGACCGATGGCCGGTCTAGCTATGAAAATACGGATTGTCAAACAGAAAACAGCCCATAAAACATGTAAAATATAATCTTGATGCTCTTATAAACCATCTTTGAAGGCTAAATTAGCACTTATCTGTCTTAAAATGAATTTTATTACACAATAACTTTCCTATTTGAAAAATCCACAGGGGCCATAATGCGAAACTAAACTCCTAACTGTGTATTGCTACCTAAGCAACACGACGGGTGCCGCATGTGGATCAGGATCTGCTTACCCTTCCGGAGCACCTGAGTTCACCCCAAGTTTTTGGTGGGGTTTGTGCTGTTTATTCTTTAGTTTTCTATGTTGTGTCACGTGTACTATTGTTTTTCTGTTTGTCTTATTCATTTTAAGCCATGGCGTTGTCAGTTTGTTTTAGATTTATGAGTTTGACTGTCCCATTAGTATCTTTCGTCCCTCTTTTATCCTGCACAATGACGATCACTGAAACGCTTAATGAACGTTAATCATGTTAATAGTGAAGGGATACAGGCGATCCCTTCTATCTGGTAAATGACGTCATAAAGGTGCGTATAATTTACGATTTTTTTTCCGGTGATTGATGCACTCGAAAGTAATATATTGATATGTTATTCTAGAGCTAGCTCAAAGTACGTTGATTTTGTTTAGCGAGGAATACTGCTTTCTCAAACGTTGCTAAGACAGGGCTATGAACCAATCAACTTAAGGTCATCACTCAAGAAATTTTACTGTCGCCATCATGAGCTGATTAACCATAATGAAAAAAGTGTGTCAAAAATCATATCTGATATTCTTCCTCAGTCATAATAACCTTCCATCATTTCCGAACTGAACAAAGAAATAACGCGGCCGTATCCGGTGCAGGAAATGCTTACCCTTCCGGAGCATATGATTTCACTCCCGATTTTTAGTGGAATTCGTGTTGTTTCCTAATTATACCCCCGCTTTTAAAAAGGGGGGTATACTGTTTTACCTCTGTCTGTCCGTCAGTCCGTCCGTCAGTCCGTCCGTCAGTTCGTCCGTCCGTCAGTCCGTCAGTCAGTCAGTCCGTCCCATGAATATTTTTCGTTGCATTTTTCTCAGGAACTACAATACAAGGATTTCTGAAATTTGGTTTCAGGGTTTATCTAAGTCAGCTATACCGTGTGATGCGTTTTCAGATTGATCACTTGACAACTTCCTGTTTACCGAACACTTGTATGATTTTACACATGATAGCCAAGTTGACAATTTTCGTCACACTTTTCTCAGGAACTACAATACAAGGATTTCTGAAATTTAGTTTCAGGGTTTTATCTAAGTCAGCTATACCGTGTGATGCTTTTTCAGATTGATCACTTGACTACTTCCTGTTTACCGAACACTTGTATGATTTTACACATGATAGCCAAGTTGAAAATTTTCGTCACCCTTTTCTCAGGAACTACAATACAAGGATTTCTGAAATTTGGTTTCAGGATTTATATAAGTCAGCTATACCGTGTGATGAGTTTTCAGATTCATCACTCGACAACTTCCTGTTTACGGAACACTTGCATATTTTAACACTATTTATTTTTTCGTCACATTTTTCTCAGGAACTACAATACAAGGATTTCTGAAATTTGGTTTCAGGGTTTATCTAAGTCAGCTTTACCGTGTGATGCGTTTTCAGATTGATCACTTGACAACTTCCTGTTTACCGGACACTTGCATATTTTTACACTATTTATATTATCCACTTGCGGCGGGGGTATCATCAGTGAGCAGTAGCTCCCAGTTTCACTTGTTATTATTTATAACTGTTGATGTAAATGTCTTTTGGTTTTGTGAGTCTTCGTTTACTCCTTGATTTTGATTGTTACTGTCTTAGGCCATACTATTATTATACATTACTTAATATAATGATATAATTATTGTCTTTTATCTAGAGCCAAATCTTAAAGGGGCTGTCATATTTTACGGACGAAAACAAACGATATCACATCACAATGGTAAAAGGGTTGCAGGTTCGTCTTTAGTCGAAAAAGCGAGACATAGCGATCCTACATTCCGTCGGTGTCGTCGTCGGCGGCGGCGGCGGTGATGGCATCCACAAATAATCACTCTGTGGTTAAAGTTTTTGAAATGTTAATTAACTTTTCTTAACTATCCTGGGTTTGTAACAAACTTGTACAGAAGCTTGTTTATGATCAGTAGATAGTATCGACACTGAAGTAAATTTTGTAAAAAAATAAATTCATTTTTTTCTGTATTTTACTTTCAAGTGGACTTAGATTTTTTGCCAGGAGACAACAAATTCACTCTGTGGTTAAAGTTTTTAAGGTTTTAAAAAATTCTACTACTATTTTAGATTTGTACAAAAGCTTGTTATGGTTAAAGCAAGTACATGTATCTAGAAGGAAATGTTTTACAATTTTGTACCTGTGAACCTGTATTTTTCTTTTTTATGGACTTATTTTTTTTCCAGTTAACATTTGAAAATATTTAATAGATTCTTAAACTTTCCTGGATTTTTACCAAACTTGGAAAGAAACTTCTTACAATCAAAATATATTATGAAGAGGAATATTTTTATTGATTTTTTCCCTCACTTTTGTTTTTGTTGACCCTGCAATTAACAGCTCAAGTAGGCGATATACTGCTGGGTTCTGCCGAACCCTTACAATTTTTTATGTAAACTTATTCCAAAGTGATGTAACAAAATACGATGTCGGAGACCATATTATTGTTTCGTTATATTGTATGACCATACTTTTCCTATTTTGTCATTGTCTTAAAGCAAAGGGGATTCTCTTTGATGAAACATGATATGAACCGCTGAAAAGAGGTTATTAACATCATCAATTTGGAACAGTGTCTAAATACAGATATCCCAAAGCAACTTCAATGACGTGGGTTTATGAGGTCATGAACTTTTTTTCCTTTTTCCTTTTCTTTTTTTTTGGGGAGATTTTGAGATTTTTAATTTATTGTCGAGGCTGCGACTTTTGTCGCAGAAAGCTCGACTAAGGGATAGTGATCCGGCGGCGGCGGCGGCGGTGTTAGCTCACTTCTTAAAAGCTTTATATTTTATAAGGTGGGAGACCTGAATGCTTCATACTTTGAATATGGATGCCTCATGTTACGAAGTTTCTGTCAGTCAAATGTCTAATGTCCTTGACCTCATTTTCATGGTTCAGTGACTACTTGAAAAAAAAGTTAAGAGTTTTTATAATATTGAATATTCTCTTATTATAAGTAATAGGATAACTATATTTGGTATGTGCGTACCTTTCTAGGTCCTCATGCCCGTCAGACAGTTTTCACTTGACCTCGACCTCATTTCATGGATCTGTGAACAAGGTGAAGTTTTGGTGGTCAAGTCCATATCTCAGATACTATAAGCAATAGGGCTAGTATATTTGGTGTATGGAAAGACTGTAAGGTGTACATGTCCAACTGGCAGGTGTCATCTGACCTTGATATCATTTTCATGGTTCAGTGGTTATAGTAAAGTTTTTGTGTTTTGGGTTGTTTTTCTCATTCTTTATGCAATAGGTCTACTATATTTGTTGTAAGGAATGATTGTAAGGTGTTCATGTCTAGCTGGCAGATGTCATCTGACCTTGACCTCGTTTTCATGGTTCAGTGATCAAAGTTAAGTTTTTTAGTTTTGGTCTTTTTATCTAATATTATATGCCAAAGGTCAACTATATTTGGTGTAAGGAAATATATAATGATCTATATGTCAGTCCCGCAAGTTTTTTTCACCATGACCTCAATTTCACGGTTCATTGCACAGTGTTAAGTTTTTGTGTTTTGGTCTATTTTTCTTAAACTATAAGTAATAGGTTAACTTAATTTGTTGTATGGAAGCATTGTTAGCCTGGCATGGTTCATTTGACCTTGACTTCATTTTCATGGTTCATTGGTCTTACTTTAGCTATCTTGGTTATTGTTAAGTTTATGTGACAGTTTTAATAAAGCTTTATACTTAGGACAATCAACACACTATCAATGATTAGTAAAGAAGGCGAGACATTTCAGTGTATGCACTCTTGTCGTTCTTTTTTGTACTTAAACAAGGCCGTTAGTTTTCTCGTTTGTATTGTTTTACACTTGTCATTTCAGGGCCTTTTATAGCTGCATATGCGGTATGGTCTTATCTCATTGTTACAGGCCGTACTGTAACCTTTAGTTGTACATTCTATGTCATGTTGGTCTCTTTTGCAGAGTTGTCTCATTTGCAATCATACCACATCTTTTTTTTTTTATAAAAATATCATGTTTAACCACTTTTTCTGAGGAAAATATATATCTGTTATGAATTTGATGATGTACTGTGGGCGAGAGGTCGGAAGGTCGGGCGCTGCCAAACAGGCTCTTTGCATAAATTCATTGGGTTTGAGATTTTCGAATTTCAATCCATGCAGGAAAAATATTATTTTTTTTTTTTTTATTGATCTTTTTGGTGTTCAAACTACAGTGCATACATACATACATACATTTTTACAATACATAAGTGATTGACCTATGACATAGTCATACTATTGATATTTTTTCGAATAAGACATAGTAAAAAACAAATACAAGTAAATGCTGTGAATAACATGATACAAGTAAAAGATACTTTGGAATACATTAAATATACATGATCATATCGAGAATAAATTTAATTAATAACTTCCATAAATTCCCCCCATCTGTCGACAAATGACTCGTGCTTGTCTTTAGAAAGATATAAATATTCTAATATCTCCAGACGTCTTTTCAAAAATTTGAGAAAAGCTTGCACAGATATAAACAATCTGTCTAAATGTGTGTTCTTTACATAATTAATGTAATATTTTGCCTGTAAAATACAATAGTTTAACACTAAGTTATCAGAATTCAATATACCAAAAATGACACTGTCTTTATTTAAAAATGTTTTTACTCCAAAAACTAAATGCCACCAATTAGAAAATTCTCTCCAAAATCGTTTTATTTCTATACATTCAAAAAATTTATGCTCTATAGTTTCTATTTCTTTACAACTGGCACATTCGTTAGTTAAATAAAGTTTATATTTTTCAAGGAGATAATTATGTGAGACTATTCTGTGTAACACTTTATATTGAAAAGCTTGTAGTTTGCTTTCAATAGTACATTTAAAAGCTAGTGAATAAATATTGTTCCACTTTTCGTCACTAATTTTTTATATTAAAACTTTCTTCCCACCTTTGTTGTGAAATAGGAGAAACACTTACCTGATCGATAAAAAGTGAATATACATCTTTAGTATATAATTTGCTAATAGGCATTTTTTTATTCTCATGCTCAAAAACGAATCCAAAAGAGTTGCTCTTAGGTGACATGTGTTGTTGTAATAACAAATCTTTCCAGTCACGTGGTATAGCAAGTTTAATAGAAAGAATGTCTACAAAAGTAGCATTCAAATTATATTTTTTGTTAATAGCGTCATGAGACAAAAATTCGCCTTTATCATCTACAATAACATTAATGAACCTTATGCCTTTCGTGTACCAAGATCTGTAAAAAAATACTCGTTCTGTTAACCTTGATAAACGGATTGAACCAAATAAATTCTTTTCTAACATGAAATGCATTTAACGGGATGAAAATACCCTTGAAACGTTTCCAAGCAGATAGCACTTCTATATAAAAAAGAGGTGCTTTTAAATTTAAAAACTCAAATTCACATCTGCTCATAAATAAATTCAGTTTGATGTCAATCTAACAGCCTCTTCAATGTCATAATCTTTAAATAGCATTCAAACCACCTGTAGGTCAATACTAGTTTATATATGTGTGTTTAAATTTTAGTAACAAAAACAGGTCTATATGCTTTAACCTAAAGTATTTCAATCTAAAAGGATTATTATCTTTGTCCTGTAAGAATAGAAATAATTTGTACTCATTCTATTCCTGTCTTTTGCTTACGAAAATTCTTTAATCAAATGGCAAAATCAAAAGCTCAAACACATCAAATGAATGGATAATAACTGTCATAGTCCTGACTTGGTACATGAATGAAACATTTAAAATTATTTTTTCAAAGGTTAAAGTTCTGAAGGTGGCTCGGGCCTTTTCGAAGTTTCTATCAGAGGTGCCGCCTTTTTTGTTATTGGTCGAAAAAAAAATAGGGGTTACGAACTATTTTTAAAAGCTCAGAATTTTACTTTTAAACAGGTATGTAAAAGGGACCTTTTTCAATGAAATGATAGGGAAAATACTGGTGTTGATATATTTTTATCGATATATCAAAAAATCGTTAAATATTACACTTGGTCCAAAACTGTTATATAAAGACAATATAATCAGAACCAAGAAGTAAACAAAGACTCACAAAACCAAAGGACGTTTACATCAACAGTTATACAAAATAATTAAGAAACAACACGAACTCCACTCAAAACCTGGAAATTAAGTGGTCCGGAAGGGTAAGCATTTCCTGTACCGTATACGGCACCCGTCGTGTTATTTCTTTGTTCAGTTCGGTAATGATGGAAGGTTAATATGACTGAGGAAGAATATCAGAAATGATTTCTGACACACTTTTGTCATAATGGCCAATCAGCTAATGATGGCGACCGTAAAATTTCTTGAATGATGACCCGAATTTGATTGATTCAGAGTCCTGTCTTTGCTCTTCAACTTTGTACTTGTTTGGCTTTATATTTATTTTGATCTGAGCGTCACTAATGAGTCTTATGGAGACGAAACGCGCGTCTGGCGTGTTACATAATAATCCTGGTACCTTTGATGTTAACTCTTTGCAACTTTGAGAAAGCAGTATTCCTCGTTCAACAAAATCAACGTTCTTTTAGCTACGTACTTTGAGTAACGTATCAATTGAGACACATATACTCCATATGCTGGTGCCACAGAAATGGAACGTTGACTATAGGAAAATTAAAATCATCGCGATTGTCATACCTTTTGGTATTCAACCTACCATCAGTAGTCATTTCGAGAAAAAAAGGTCTAAATATGAAGCAGATTTATCTGTGTCGGTAGTATCTTTAATTTCAAGTTCGCTTGGATAAATTAAATGTAAGTGATCACTGAATCTATTATTATTAATAGACAATATATCATCAATATACCGAAAGGTGAAATAAAAAGACTGGGCTCATTTCTTTTCTCCTTTCTGTACAAGCCCTTGGATAAATTCTGCTTCATAGGAATATAAAAACAAATCTGAAAGTAGAGGAGCGCAATTGGTACCCATTGTGATTCCAATAGTCTGTTAGAAGACCAAACCACCAAATTCAACAAATATGTTGTCCCTTAAAAAGTCCAGCATGGCAGTGATATCCAAGTCGGTATATTTGTTCCTTGACTCTGTAAAAAGCTGAAATATAGCTTCAAAGAATGAGCAAATAAAAAACATTGGTCAACGATAAGGAAACAAAATGATTTTGCCTTAAAACCCAAATTTTTGCGAGAAAATGGTAAAAATGGGCGAAATGTCATTTTGAGCCTTTCACATATTCACATAAGAACGAAAATATTCTTTTAGTGACATAACTACAATGATTAAACACTTCTAATCAATCAAAATATTTAAAAAAAAATCGAATTTACGACAAATACTTTTCATGTGCATTGTAATTCATGCGTGAAATTATGCACAGTCGAATATTCCCGATTAACCTAAAATAACAGAAAGAAGTATGAAAGATTTTATATTATACCACCATTCTAAAAGTGAGGGCTATATTGCATCCACGATGTACCATGTGAAGTTCTCTCCGTTTGTGTGTCCATCGGTCTGTTTGTTTGGCCTTCTGCCGATCAAATATTTCCGTGACTCTTTTCTCAGGTGCTACTAAATAGAATGGCTTTATATTTGCACAGCAGGCTTTATATTTCCTCAGTAGCTTGTAGGGTGATTTGTATATTGTTGAGTGTGATTATATCAGTATTTGTAGGACAGCAAGTTCCTATTTGAATTTTTCATTATGTGGAAAGACCTGAAATCTTTATGTTCAAATGAGTAGAGTGACCTTGTTGCCGGTCAGCTAATCAATAGTTGTGAGTTGTAATAAATGAGCACTCTTAAGATTTGATTGACAGCAAATTCCTTTTTTGTGGTATTTCATTTTTTTTTTCAGTATGATGTATGAACTTTAAATTTGTTCTACTAAATACAGAATAGAATGGTTTTTAATTTGATCAGCAGCCTAACATTGATGAACTGTAATGAGGGAGTTCCATTTTAGCTCACCTGGCCCGAAGGACCAAGCCAGATTTTCTCATGACTTGTCGTCCGTAAATGCATTGTTGTTTTTACGCCCCACCTACGATAGTAGAGGAGCATTATGTTTTCTGGTCTGTGCGTCCGTTCGTCCGTCCGTCTGTTTGTTCGTCCGTCCGTCTGTCCCGCTTCAGGTTAAAGTTTTTGGTCAAGGTAGTTTTTGATGAAGTTGAAGTCCAATCAACTTGAAACTTAGTACACATGTACCTTATGATATGATCTTTCTAATTTTTAAACCAAATTAAACTGTTGAGCCCAATTTCACGGTCCACTGAACATAGAAAATGAAAGTGCATGTTTCAGGTTAAAGTTTTTGGTCAAGGTAGTTTTTGATGAAGTTGAAGTCCAATCAACTTGAAAATTAGTACTCATGTTCCTTATGATATTATCTTCCTAATTTTAATGCCTAATTATATTTTTTATCCAATTTCATGGTCCATTGAACATGGAAAATTATAGTGCGAGTGTGGCATTCGTGTACTTTGGACACATTCTTGTTCATTTTATAATTGTATGCCCATCTAAGTTCACAGAAACAACTAGTTTATATATGATTTATACTGGGAGTATAAAATATTTCTAGCAGGATAATCCACTCGACTGTAAAACTGATTTTTGAATGTTAACTTATTTCCAAACTTGTTATCTTATCTTATTGACGTTAACATCTAAGTCTTTTTTTTTAAGTTAAATACTTTAAATGCAGACAATGTTTCGTGAATTTATTCATACGATTTTTTGAAGAATGGACTAAAATGCAAAGTTAATTATTGCGAAATCAGGAAGATGAGCATAGAGTAATATGTATTAGATATCTAAATGCGAGTTTTTATATTTGCGATACCCGATCAGTCACATTATTCACAGAAATAATAATAAAAAAAAACTCGCAACAATTTCTGAATTTTATGGTTATTATTCGATGGACGTTTGTTATATTATTTACCTCTAAGCAAATATAAATGCATCTCAACCAAGGGCTAGGAGCCATTGTTAAACTTGCAGTAAAGTATAAGCTTCTGGTTCTTTGAAGTATGCTACTCTATGACTTTGAGATGGCAAACAGTTATAAACTGTATATCCATTCCTTTGAATTTTGTCAAGCATGGAGGAATTTTAATTCATGAACTAATAGTCCACATTCCTTTTGTTTACAATATTTTGATAATTTAACATATATCAGAACCTAAAAGCTGAACATCAGAGCAAACATGTATTTTCATTTGATCTTTAACTGGTATGACTGACTAAAAACCAGATTATTATAGTTAACTTTTATCCTTTATGACGACTTGGATGGAGAGGTGTCTCATTGGCACTAATACTACAACATCATCTTATATCTAATAAGTCATGTTATTTCATTAAATACACACATATTATTCTAGAATACTTATTTTGTTTTGAAATTGTAGATTTTTTTTTGTCATTACAGAGAAATTTTTTATAATGTCTTGAGTAAAATAAAATCTGCAATGAATAACAAATATTATCTTTGTGTATTTTCCCCTTTTTTTATATGAATAATAACAGTTGTTTATACTTCTACAGCATTAATCTACATGGTCTTGCATTGAAAAGTAACTGGTAATATAAAAAGATAAAAATCAAAATCTTCTTTAATAATTTACAAAAAATTCCATAACATTTAAAACATCATTTTAAAACATAAATATTTTGTAATGTAGACACTAATGGACTTTAAGCAGATAACAGTTAATGCAATATAGATACATGTATGAATACAGTTAATACAACATAGATACATGTATGAATACAGTTAATACAATATAGACTCATGTATGAATACAGTTAATACAATATAGATACATGTATGAATACAGTTAATACAATATAGATACATGTATGAATACAGTTAATACAATATAGATACATGTAAGAATACAGTTAATACAATATAGATACATGTATGAATACAGTTAATACAATATAGATACATTTATGAATACAGTTAATGCAATATAGATACATGTATGAATACAGTTAATACAATATAGATACATGTATGAATATAGAAAACAGTTAATACAATATAGATACATGTATGAATACAGATAACAGTTAATACAATATAGATACATGTATAAATACAGAAAATAGTTAATACAATAAAGATACATGTATGAATACAGATAACAGTTAATACAATATAGATACATGTATGAATACAGAAAACACCAATTCAACAATGCAGATATATACTAGAAAAATGTAAACAGCAATTTAACAATGCAGACACCTTTTGATATAATATAAACCTCAATTTAACAATACAGATATCTTTCGAATACTGTTAAAACAACAATTTGATGTTGGAATATTGTATACACCAATTTGACAATGGAAGTATCCTTTGGAATAATGTAAACACCAATTTAACAATGCAGATCAGATACCTATTGGACTACTGTAAACAACAATTAAACCCTGCAGATACCTTTTGGAATACTGTAAACAACAATTAAACCCTGCAGATACCTTTTGGAATACTGTAAACAACAATTGAACATGCAGATGCCTATTGAAATAATGTAAACACAAATTTAACAATATAGATACCTACTGTAATAATATAAACAACGATTTAACAATGCAGATCTAATACCTAATAAAATTGTGGAAACGACAATTCAACAATGCAGAGACCTTACAACTAACACAAACTCAACTATGCAGATAACAATACAATTACAAAAAAAACAACCAACAAATCTATCCATTGAATTAAACTAATTTAACAGTGCAGATCAGATACCTATTGGAATATCGTCAACACCAATTCAATCACTCAGTTTTTAATTTTATCTTGGCTAACATGAAAGGACATCCTAATATTTACCTATCTGATCAGTTTATTCGTTCATTGAATAATATTTCTAGATTTTTAACAAACAGGCAATTTTCAACCACACATGGACTAGATACAATTTAGACTATCAAATTCCGAATCTAAAAGAGTTCCCTGAAATCTATTTTAGCCAAGTGTTGTTTATGACACAATTAGAATATCATTAAAGTGAGATCATATTTGATATTGACTAGTAAATAAATATTTCAATAAACACTGATAATATTAGAGGAAAATAAATTAGGTCACAGAGATTGCAGTAGTGCTGAAAGATTTTTTGCTGAATGTGCCTTTTACATTACCATACATATGTCTTGTTGTCATGTTAGCAACGCAAACAGTTAAACCTTGTAGACCACACAGTAATATGAATATGTATTCCAGCCATTCTGATTGTAAAATACCAGATAAAAAGCCTGTGACCCAAAAGATACCCGATAAAAGAAGAAGGCGTAAAAACAATTTTGCATCTTGAAAGTATGAAGATTTAATAAGAAGTCTCATTTCCACGCGCAATATGCAAATCTGTACTATAACTCGCAACAGAACAACAAAATTGATCAACGTAGAAAAGACTACTGGTCCACTAAAGAAAATTATATTTGCTGGATACCTGTTTGGAAAGCAAACTGAATTTCCGTATCCTGCTGATAAATAAGCAACGTCAAATTGATCTAGTATGACAGCTGGGCCAACAAAAAAAACTGGAATCAACAAGCCAGTTATGGTAAAAACATGCTTAGTGAAATTTCCTGTTCGTCCTATTGTCTTGTTACCTGATTTCATTGAAGTAAGATTCTTAGCTATATAAAGAACCGATATCATCACGAAAGAAAACACAGTCAGCCACAAATAATGAAGAAAGACCCCAATAATGTAACAGAGGAATGCTATTTTAGAGGCATAACTACCAATCATGAACAAAATATTTGAAGCAATCAATGAAATAGATATGTTTTCCATGTTTGAACCTGCAATACTTGAAGATAGGTTAAACTTTCTGTTCATTGTTATGGAGAAAACTAAAGCCACAACAGACACTGAAAAGCATATGTATGTCAAGATAGCTTTGATAGAGTAGGTTAGTTCTTGGCTATCCTTCAAATCTAGGTTTACATAATATTCGTGGCAGATTACATCTGTTACTTGTATCTGGAACAATCCATTCTGATCAGCAAACACTGACATCTTCTTACAGCCAAGGTGTTCAGATCTCGAAATATTTGCGTTATTTCTGTCAAGATAATTAACCATATCAAGTGCAATAGCATTTTTTGTGATATAGAGGGATGTATTTTGCAGTGTAAGGGGTAAATTTTGTTCTTTGCTAATTTTAATAGTGTTGTTTTCACCAGACCAAAACATATTCCACATTAAGTTGTTTAGTTGATGCTCGTTTTGTTCTATTTCATGAAGGAACGATGGTTTGGTGAAAATAATCTTTAAGTGTATTTTTGCAGCTACATATTTTTCTTCGTTGGGGAGAAAAAAATCTTTTAAGGATACTTTTTCTGTTTGAATGACCTTGGTCAAAGTCCAGCAATAGGCAGCAGCAACTGTGATTATCTGTTGTCTTGTCAGTGACATATTGGATACAAGATAGAAAGGATCTGGATGGCTGATATAGTTTGTGTAAACTTCTAAATCACATTGGTTACTCGCATTCACCTGAAAGTAAAACATTGAGTACCTTGAATATATTTACAAGCGAATCTTATTTGATCACTTATTTTTTTTAACTTGATTATAAGTTCAAATGTGTCTAAACATTTCAAAGGTATATATTAACCGTTACATTTCTCAGGAATGAGTATTATACTTGCTTGGGAATTAACGGGCCTGACCATAGGAGTATTTAGACTATATATATATTTTTTTTTGGATAATAATTATATATTCCTTGTAGGAACACACAGTTCGTTCTCAGAACAAACAAAAACAAAAGCACAAAAGTAACTTTCTGTATTCTTTTATCTTTTACATAGTGTCTAAGTCTTAATGTATCTGTTATCTTGCATTCACTAAGAGTCAATTCAAATTGCCTTTATACTGCCGATAAGTGAAACCACATGCGTTTGGGGCATGCATTTGTTTTCTCAGTGTTTCAACTTTAATTTTAGAAGCAAATTTATTTTGGTTTCTACTTATTTTCATTAGATTGATGTGTACTAAAATGCTCGTATTCATACATTTGTTCTTCGTGAATTTTTTATACAAATAATGCCGTTGTTTTCTCGTTTGATTTGTTTTACATTGACATATCGGGACCTTTTATAGCCTATATAGACTTTGCGGTATGGGCTATGCTTATTGTTGAAGGCCGTACTGTGACCTATAGTCGGTAATGTTTGTGTCATTGTGGTCTCTTGTGGACAGTTGTTTCATTGGCAATCATACCACATCTTCTTTTTTATATGCACTTCGAATGTAAATCATATAAATAGGAAAATGAACAGATGAACAAATTTACTAAACACAATAAGAAATTGTGTTAACAAAATAAAATGTAAACACCAAATCATATTTAAAAGTAAAAGAAAAAAGATTCAATGACCTAAGTGTCTGTGATGTAGGCAATTTAGTTATCTGGAAATTGTTGAACAGTTCATTAGGATTTTTCTTCACTGAAGTAATTGTTCAAACTCGACATTTGGGTTTCAAGGTACGGACACATAGATATCATGACCATGTAAACATATTTTAAAATGAACAGGCTATTATTTTAACTTGGAATTAATTTTAATTATCGAATTTGCATAGTTTCTTGTGATTAAAATTTTTGAGAAATTCCATGCCTATTCTGTATCATAATGTTTTCAGAGGTGTATAACACTTATCATGCAATGTATTTTTTGTAGATAGTGTTGTGCGCCTCATAGGGCATTCTTTTGAAAAGTTGTTATCTTCTCTGTAATAGAAAGTGTTGTGCGGGCCACAGAACATTAAAATACCGAACAAACATGGAATTTATTAAAATTTCAAACACAAGAAATTAAGCAAATTCCATTATTAAAAATTATTTCAAATCGACATATTAGCCTGGTAATAATTCTTAATTGTGAGTAATATTCACTTTATGACATCAATCGTCTCTCGTTAATCACGTAAACATGTCTACCATTTGATTGAAAAAGTCAAAGTTTCATATGTAGAACCTCTTAATTATAGTGACACATTTTCATCGTTCATCGTGTCAATTACCCTAACATTCTTGCTTGGTCAGAACATATGAGTATATCACAAATGCCCATGACAGTATGCAGTTGTATAAACATTGATATATCTCATTTCCATCGAGGTTAATTGGCCCCGCGCCCTCAGTTATGGTTTATTAACTTGGAAAATTTGCTTAGTTTACATGTATTAAATTGTGTTTAGTTTTTTTTTAAAGGGAACTACTCCTGATAAGTCAATGGTAATTGGTATGCAGTTGTATTAGCATTGGCACATCTCATTGTCTATGGAGATTGTTTAGCCCTGTACCTTTAGTCATGGTTCATTGACTTTGAATATTTATAAAACTTACGAGATACAGTGTTGCTATTTTGATTTCAACTAATGCATTATACAAACTACCAAAAAGCGAGACATATCTCTGTGATAACATTTTTTTAATATTTCTGGGATGCAAATTTTCGTGTATTTTTGGGATACAGGTAAACAATTAATTCAAATATTCAACGTATTACAATTTGCTACTAGCATATATGAAGACTTTGGAATAACGGTAGAATTTTCCTTAATCTGTGAAAATTGGTACCCCTGAAAAAAATTATTTAATCCAAAGTAAATGTTTTTACCTGATAAGTCATCTTGCTGCAATCTTCTGTCTTTGTTTCCCTTTCCGTGAAAGAAAATAGGATAGTCATTGGGTAAATTATATCTCGACTTATTTTGTCATATGCTGAACTCGTGCATTGAAATAAGTGACGAGTAGAGGCAGGAGCACAATAATAGTTTCTGTATAAATGTATCATTCTCTTCGCAAAAAGGTATACTGGATTGATGAACATTTGACAAAGTGTATCATTGTTGGTAGCTAGTTGTAACATACATGGACGAACTGCTGTACCTTTTGGAGGTATAAGTTGATAGCCGTTGCTCATGCGGAAAATATGATTCATTTTGTCTGAGTTTGACATGTTTTCATGGATATTTGTTGTGTCTACTGCAGTAAGTAGTAAAGTTAAATCAAATGTTTTATATAAAGTAATATTATGACAAAATGCACAGTACTTATTTTTGAATATAATGTCATTACTAACAACACATGGTCCCACCTGCAGAAAATCATCACTTTGGCAAAGACGTAGTATAGTTGTATTATCCTCCATGGGTGGACATTCAGCCACTGCAAACAGGCCTTTGAATATATTATTGGATGATTGGTAGCATTGATAATATGGTGTGTATACTGAATTTAACTTTTCATTGTATTTAATGTCATGGCAACAGTCTTTGAATTGATGACATTGTTCGTCACAATTACAATATTGTTCTTTCATTAAAGTTTGTGTAAACTCACACGTCCCGTACTCATAGCATGGATCTGATAATACTAAAGCTTCATATGGTGATATACTTGTCGAGTAGATATACTGTTGATTGTCCGAAATTCTTGTTTGGTCAGTCACATAACTTGTTTTCAAATGGTTTAATTCAGTAAGATTGGGTTCCGTTGATCTTATTCCAATGTCCAATCCGAGAACAAAACAGTGTTGGAAGAAATAGTACAGTAAAACCAGTATTACAATGTAATATGTCATGATTGACGAGCTGTGGTGATCGAGTTCAAGCTAGAAGATCTATGTTGTATAACTTTGAGCCATTATATATAGGCATGTGATCGATCATTT
The DNA here is from genome assembly GCF_036588685.1 of Mytilus trossulus. Classification (NCBI taxonomy): domain Eukaryota; kingdom Metazoa; phylum Mollusca; class Bivalvia; order Mytilida; family Mytilidae; genus Mytilus; species Mytilus trossulus. Next base: position 18,326,203 of record NC_086378.1, on the reverse strand, counting down.
TCAAACAAATGAAAACGCAATTTAACATGAACAGGATGATATATGATTTATATACCGGTGCAATTTGATAGGTTCACATAAACGTTAATTAATTTCTTATCCAGTTCGTTTGTAATGGCTTTATTTCTTGTGGTACTTAAAATGAATTCAAAAGAATGAATGTCAAAATCTATTGAAAATGTATTAATTGTTGCAAATTTGTAATCATCGTTCAGTTCTCAGGCAATTGATGTGCATAAACAACTAGTAAACGAATTTCATTATTTGAAAAAAGGAATATGTATACAATAATATGGCCCTCAGGAAAAGTTAATATTCAAATGATTGAATAGAGGAATGGTTATTTTCCCTATGATCCCAATAGGACAGGGAAAATAACCTTTTCAAAATTTAACAATTGTGGATATGAACTATTCATGTAGGCCAGACTGTTTTTACCAAAATCATTACAATTATATAATTATTGTCTATAAACTTAAGCTAATTCTTAAGGGGCTTCTTTTTTTCGGAAACAAACAAACGATATGACATCACAATAATTATAGGGTTACAAACTTAATTTTCAGGTGTACTTTATTTCAAGTGGTGTTCTAGATGAAAAAATACAACATTAAAATAATCCTAACCTCATTGCATTGTCAGCAGTAAAACTTCGTTTTTTGTTTAAACCTTTTTTACCACCAAAGGTAACAGATTTACTAATACAAAGTTGAAGACTGTATATTGCAAATTCAGAAAGTATTATTTGGATTTATTCTTGCGATTTTGTTACTGAAGATCCTAGACCAAAACGCAATTTTAATTTTTTGCGATGATGAGAAAAAGATTGTTTTAATTCATATATAAAAAAAATCTAAATGCGAATTTGAATTATTGCGATTATAACCCTGTCGTATGTGTTGCCATAATGAATCATCGCAATAATTTCTGAATTGACAGTAAATATTTCATATCATATCATTATATGACTATATTTTTTGTGTTTTCACATTGAATAAATGCAGAGGGAATTCTCTTTGATGAAACATGATATGTGCCTCGTAAAAAGGTCACAAGAGGTTAATATAAGATTTAGAACAGTGTCAATGTATCTAAATATAGATATCCCAAGGCAATGTTAATGACTAGGTTTATGACGTCATGCAAAGTGTTCCTTTCCCCTTTTCTTCTTTATATTAGTGTATTTATTTTAGGAAATTAAAATTTATTGTATAATTTAACTTGTGTAAGTTAGCAACTGCAAACACATACTATATTTAGTATTAAAACTTAGCAATTTTAAAAGTATCTTTTTTGAGTAATACAATAAAATTATTGTTAACTTTTGATTTTATTCGATACAATGACTTATCAACACAGAGATATTACATTCACCATGAATGGTGTTATAATGATAAATCATTGTATCTATCTCAATACTAGTAATTGTTTTTATCCACTTCATTTTAACTTTGGTGGAAAGTTGTTTCATTGACAATCATACCACATCTCATTATTTGTATACAGATAAAAAACTTTTTCATAACCACATTGGTGTAGTATGTGGTTTCATATTTAGGATGTATGTGGTGTTGTCATACTTTGAGGTTTAGTTGGTGGTATCATTAATGTGGTATAGTTTGTAGAGTCATCATTAGGGTGGAGTTGGTGGTGTCATCATAAGGTGAAGTTGCTGGGGTCATCATAAGGTGAAGTTGTTGGGGTCATCATTAGGTGAAGTTGCTGGTGTCATCGTCTAGGGTGTGGTTAGCGATGTCTCAAGTGGATGCGTAGTCATCTTTGAACGTGTAGTTAGTGAAGTTGGTGGAGTCATTATTTAGGTTGTAGTTGGTAGTTTCATCAACTACGTGGTGTCATCATTAGGATGTAGTTAATGGTGTCATCATTTAGGTTGTAGTTGGTGGTATCTTAATTGGAGGCGTAGTTGGTAGTCTTATTATCTAGGTGATGTCATCATTATGATGTTAAAAGTGGTGTCATCATTTAAGATGTAATTGGTGGTATCATTACCTAGGTGGTAGTTGGTGGTGTCTTAATTTGAGGCGTAGTTGTAGGTGTCAACTTTAGAGGTGAAGTTAGTGGTGGCATCTTTGGTTGTGTAGTTAGTGATGTCATCATTGGGGTACAAATTGTGGTTTCAACATTGTGGGTGTAGTTGGGATCATCATTTGAGGTGGAGTTGGATGTGTCATCATTGGGGTGTAGTTTGTGATGTTCCCGTTTGAATGGTTTTACACTAGTTATTTTGGGGCCCTTTATAGCTTGGTGTTCGGTGTGAGCCAAGGCTCCGTGTTGAAGACCGTACTTTAACCTATAATGGTTTAATTTTTAAATTGTTATTTGGATGGAGAGTTGTCTCATTTGTACTCACATCACATCTTCCTATATCTATCATTAGAGGCGTAGTTGATGGTGTCATCTTTAGAATGTAGTTGATGGTGTCACCATTGGGGTAAAGTAAGTCATATCATTATTGGGGTTGAAATTGGTTGTGTCTATATTGTCGGTGATGTTGATGGCGACATTATCGGAGGTTAAACTGGTGATGTCATCATTTGAATTGTAGGTTTTAGTGTCATCATTAGGATGTAGTTTGTGGTGTCATCATTTGGGATGAAGTTGATGGTGTCATTATTGGGATGGAGTTGCTAGTGTCATCATCATTGAGTAGTTGGTGTTTGTGATCTTTAATTGTTGTTGGTTGTGTCAGCATTTGGATGAAGTTGATGGTGTCATTATTGGGATGGAGTTGCTAGTGTCATCATCATTGAGTAGTTGGTGTTTGTGATCTTTAATTGTTGTTGGTTGTGTCAGCATTTGGATGTTGTTGATTGTGTCATTATTGGAATGTAGTTGGTGGTGTCATCATTAGGGTGCAGTTGGTGGTGTCATCATTTGGGTGCCATTGGTGGTGTCATCATTTGGGTGCAGTTGGTGGTGTCATCATTTGGGTGTTGTTGGTGGTGTCATTATTAAGGTGTAGTAGTGTTGTTATCATAGGAGTTCTAGTTGGTTGTTTCATCATGTTTGTATTTAAAAGTCTTCACATTTATGGGACATCTGTGTCCAATGGACACAATCTTCTTCATTTTGTCCATTTTTCTTTTTTTGATCTGTTTTGCTTTTTATTCTGTATTCTAAAAATCAAACTGAGCATGAATCATTTACCATGTTTACAGTAAAAAGTACAACAATAGAAGTAGATTTTCTAATAACTCATTACTAATGAATTTCGTTGTTTAAAAAATATTCTAGACTGAACAATTTATTTTCAAACATAAAAGCATTGCTAAAAAATATTATTTTTATAATGTATGTTTTTGCAAGTTGGTTGTTCATATATTGATGTTATTGGAGTGAAAACACTGAAAAAAACAATATACATAATTCTTAGAAGATTCGACTCCTACTTCATAAATTTAGACATGCACGATATTGTTATTAGATAGACAGGATATGGATTAACATAAAATTCACATAACATTCAAGAAAAATACAAAATGTTCAAAGGAACAGAACTTTTATTGCTGTTTTACATTTTTATGAATGATTGGAGATCTTTGTTGAAGGTCATTCTGTGACTTACAGTTGTTAATTACTGTGTCATTTGGTGCCATGTGAACTAAGAGCAGTCTCATTTCATCAAATAGCTGAATACTAGATGTGTTTTTTTTTGTAATTGTTTTATCTGGTTGATGTCGAACCCCCTACTCATTTCAATGTATTTAAATGTTATCAAATATTGCAATGATAAATTCAAGCAATGATATGTGACTTTGCAAGATTTCTTTTATTATTTATTATTATTTTTTTACATTTTCTCTTAAAAAATAAGGGTTCTGAGATCTAGAAACTACTAACAGACATAATATATATATGTTCAAGATAAAAATTTAAAATATAATTTATTTGTTCAATCTTTGATCATGTTGATGAAAGTAAAATAGTGAAATAATAATTTGGTTTTAGAAGTCAGTGTGGTTTTACCTTGTCAAAATCAGCAAAGAAACATCACTGATGAGCTATTTACATGCAAGTGAAAATTCAACCCCTCATTGAATCAGTATTCATGTGACTGACAATTTAACCCATTATCTACAGAATATTGGTTATGCATGTATAAGTCAAGAATGTCAACATTGAAACTGAAACAAGAGTAAAACATTCATTGACTAAATTGATCCACAAACAAATATTCTTATACAGTCAAAGTCAAACAGACTTAGTAAAATCTGATTGCAGGATATCACTATATACTTATATTTATGTTTATGTTTTATTTATGGTGTTATGTGAACATCAGCAGTTACAGAGGTCATCTCGATAGTTAATTTAATGGCGTCTAGACAAAAACACACACCAAATTCTAATGTATATTATCTAGAATAATAAATATGCATTGATAACTGTTTATTTCAGACTTATTGTAATTCTGATATGTGTTTTAGTATGTTATAAATCAAATATGAAAATATGACCCAAATCAGTGACAACATGATTTTGACAGTAAGTGGCCCTTTAAAATCATTTATAGCAGATATATAATTTGAATTTTTATTCATTTTTCAGGTGCATTAATTGGTGTTGGTATAAAAATATTGAAGATTGGAAATTGGCAGGTTAGTTTTTGTCTCGCCTTGACAGAGTCAAAATGCAAGACATAGGTATGCTGTTTCCAACATCGGTAGCGGCGGCGGTATCAGCAATGTACTAGTTTGTGATTAGGTCTAGTTTATGGTGAACCACAAGTGGTAGGTCAATCATATTTGGTTTGCAGTTGTATAAGCATTGGCACATCTCATTTCCATGGAGATTATTTGGCCCTGCCCCCTCAGTCATGGTCTACTGACTTCAAAACTTTTGCTTAAATACATGTATTAGTTTGTGATTAGGTCAGTTTATGGGAAACTACAAGTAGTAGGTCAATGATATTGGGTATGCAGTTGTGTAAGCACCTGCACATTTCATTTCCATGGAGATAATTTAGCTCTGCCTCCTTAGTCATGGTCTATTGACTTTGAAAGTTTTGCTTATTTTACATGTATTAATTTGTGATTAGGTCAGTTTATGGGGAACCACAAGTGGTAGGTCTATGATATTTGGTATGTATTTGTGTAAGCATTGGCATACCTCATTTCCGTGGAGATATTTTGGCTCCCACCCTTAGTCAGGGTCTATTGACTTTGAAATTTTTTCTGAGTTATCATGCATTAGTTTGTGATTAGTTCCATTAGGGAATCATTTGTGGTTAATTGGTATTCAATGGTATACGCAATTTGGCACATCTCATTTCCATGGAGAATACTTGGCCTCATCCCTCAGTGACAGTCTAATGACTTTGAAACTTATCTTAGTTTACATGTATTATTTTGTGATTAGATCAGTTTGAGATGAAATGCTAATGTTAAGTCAATGATATTTGATATGCAAACTTATTGGCTCTTGAAAGCATTATATAGTCCCACCCTCTTTTTGACTTTGAAACTTTTCTATAGTTTACTAGTTAATGTTTGTATTTAGGTCTGGGAACGACTTATAATAAGTCAATGGTCATGATGGTATTTTGTATGCAGTTGTATAAGCATTGGCACATCTCATTTACATGGAGATTGATTAGTCATGTAACTTAGTCATGTTATTATTTGACTTTAAATATTTTCAAAACTTGTGGAAGATGTTAAAGTATTGTTTATTTTAATTTTAACATTTGATAATACAAATTACAAAAAGGGGAGACATATCTCTGTGATAACAGTTTATTATCTCATATCCATAAAGTGATAAAAAGTTGAAAGAACACATCATTTTGCAGGTCTTTTGAATAGCTAATTAAGATTGTCTGTAAATCAACTAAAAATCATAAGAGAAACAGATTCCACCACCAAATCTTGTGCAATAAGATATTTATCCACTCTGGACAGTTAAATTTTAAGTATTTAAAACACTCAGCGAGCCTCACATCTTAATTTAAAAAGGTAACTGTCTTGAGTGGATAAATATTGTATCACACTCAATGCATTGGTAGAATTTATATTTAGTTAAGATGTGGTTGGTTTGATAACAGTTTGTCAATGGTAAAATCTTCTTGCTTTTCTATGGTGACATAATGAAAAGTGGAGCAATACCTCACATAGAAAGAACACACCTTTTTGCCAATTGTTCGAAAAGAAAGATAATGATTGTATTCATATTTTCTAAAAACATCAAAGAAACAGGTTCCACCACCAAATCTTGTGCAATAAGATATTTTCCAATCTCTTCAATTAAATATTAAATATTTAAAACACTCAGCAAACCTCACATCTAAATTTGAAAATTTAATTGTCTCAAGTGGATAATTATCGTATCACATTCGATGCAGAGGTAAAAGCTATAGGTCAACAGTTTTTTTTCATTCTCTCTCATGCTGCAAATGTTGCTGAACATGGGACATCAAGATGCTGTTCAGGTATTGGTTCAATTGAAATCAAGGTGGGGTGTTTTTTTTTGTTTTTTTTTTAAAGATTTGACTTATTTATCATTGTTTATAGAAGCACTTTCTACTAAAGGCAGCCAATCATTTTTGTTTATTGATAGAGGATGTCAGAGCACCTAGTCAGAGAACAATAATCTTCAGAGGGAAACACTGACAATCCAAGTAAATCATGTCAATAATAAAAAAAACAAAAAAACAATATCAAAAAAATATAACGAAATAGAGGAAATATAAGGATTATAAAAAAAAAAAAATTAATGCAAGATTAATTAAGGGGCTAGAAAAAGAAAGGTGGTCAATATGTACCATACTCTTTGCAGAGTATAGTATCAACAGATTATACAGTGTAAGCATCCCAGAGCTAGTAGAACACATTGATATTTCAGAACAAGTTAATGTATACTTAATTTTCTATTTTTATTTCAGAATGAAGAAGCCTTTCCTCCAACAGTATTCTTCATTGTTTTACTCCCACCAATCATATTTGAGTCTGGTTATAATTTACATAAGGTAACTGAAGACATATGCTCTGATATACTGTTAACCTACAAATTGTCCCAAGCAACCTATTTTCTTGGTTCATATGAATAGAAAATAAAGTCAACATGTTAAACTTGAGACTTCTTTTTATATTGATACGCCAAGAATATTAAAAAAAATTGAACCCACCAAGCGGACTTTAAGAAAAAGGCTATATAGATAGATGTATTTTTCTGGTTCTATTTTATCATTGTTTATCCCAGATCATGGGCAACACATTATCGTGCAAAAGCTTTTATACTGGTATCCTGTAAACCATTTATTTTCTTGCTATTCCAAACAGTTGACCAAAATTGTGATTAATCCTGACTTCTTAGTTTCAATTGATAACAGAATAAGAGAACACTTGTTCGATAAAACTCTTCACTGAGCATACCTGCCAACTTTTCAAAACCCCCATGGGGGTTTTGCGTGCAAGATGGCTGTCATAGTCCTAAAAAACCTTCAAGGGGGCCTGCAAATACATTTTAATGTTGTTATTCGGCTTTGTCTTCTAAACCTAAGAGCAAAGTTTTTGGGTTTACCAAAATGAATTCTAATAAGAAATTATTGAACATTTGATATTTGAAAATGTGTGATACAAGAGGGTATACAAATTTCAAAAAAGAAAAATATTATTAATTATAAATTATATTTTATTCATAACTGTATTAGTTGTTACTTTATCATGTAGTACAAAAAATAATTAAAAAAAAAAAAAAATTGTCTTGGCTTTTTTTTGGCATTCAAATTGAAATATCTTTTTTAACTCATTGGTGACATAGATTTTTATGCTCCACCTACAATAGTAGAGGGGCATTATGTTTTCTGGTCTGTGCATCCATTCGTTCATTCGTATGTTCGTCCCTTAGTTCTTTCATCTGTTCATTCATCTCGTTTTAGGTTAAAGTTTTTGGTCAAGGTAGTTTTTGATGAACATCAACTTCAAACTTAGTACACATGTTCCTTATGATATGATCTGTCTAATTTTAATGCCAAATTAGATTTTTCAACCCAATTTCATGGTCCACTGAACATAGTAAAAAAAATTTTTAGTACACATGTTCCTTATGATATGATCTGTCTAATTTTAATGCCAAATTAGATTTTTCACCCCAATTTCATGGTCCACTGAACATAGTAAAAATGATAGTTTGAGTGGGGCATCCGTGTACTGGGAACACATTCTTATTTATTATTATTTTCAAATAAGCTGTACTTAAACTAAACTATTGTAAAATTTGAGAGATTTCTGTAGTTTAGTTCTTTTTTTATTTTGATATTACCTCTATTTCTCCTGTTAGTTCAACAGAAAAAAGTACCTTTACAACAATGTATGCTTCTTTTGGAGGCAGATTGTGAGCTTAAATGTACACTGACCCAATTTTTTTAATTTTATTTTTCTATTTAGTATAAGATAAAGTTCATTTATAGAAAAATACAGCAAAATTTGTCATACAAAAAAATTGATTTAGATACGAGAGCCCCCTTAATTATACCCCACACAATTGGTATAATGTTTTTGACCCGTCCGTCTGTCAGTCTGTCCGTCTGTCAGTCCTGTTTCTTGTCATCGCAACTCCTCTCAAACCACACAACAGAATTTCACAAAACCTTTTCAGATCATAAGGACATACTATGTAGTTGTGCATATCGACGGGAAATTGCGATTCAATTTTATATCAGGAGTTACGCCCCTTTGAACTTATTTACTTTAATGTACTACTGCAACAGTTTGTCATCGCAACTCCTCTCAAACCACACAACAGAATTTCACGAAACCTTTTTAGATAATAAGGACATACTATGTAGTTGTGCATATCGAAGGGAAATTGCGATTCAATTTTTTTTCTAGGAGTTACGTCTCTTTGAACTTATTTACTTTAATGTACTACTGCAACAGTTTGTCATCGCAACTCCTCTAAAACCACACAACAGAATTTTAAGAAACCTTTTCTGATAATAAGGACATACTATGTAGTTGTGCATATCGACGGGAAATTGCGATTCAATTTTTTTTCTAGGAGTTACGCCCCTTTGAACTTATTTGCCTCACTATACTGTTGACTCCTCTCGCTTGGAATTTAAATTCCCCAAAAATACTGAACAGTAGTTAAACCTTTGATTGTGTTCATTTTACTTGCAAAGTGAGATTTTGTTTCTCCAGTGACAATATGAAGACATGGGGTATGTGAGCGTGCTCACAAAGGTTCTTTAATTGTCAAAATTGTAACAATTGCAGCTTAAAAGCAAAAATCAAAATATTTCATTACAATTTTTTATGTATTTACAAACAGTCAATCTTATATTAAATTCTATTTTCATTTATATCAAACTGTTTTAGCAAGTGCTAGTCTTTTTACAGGACATATTGAAACTTAAAGTAAGATAGCCACAGGGACACATCATTGTAAAGTATTACTCAATCATATAAACAAATCATTTAAATCAATTCTTCATTAGTTAATTATTTTTATGCAAATATATGCAGAATTTTTCTAATAATGAATTGTCTCTCCTTTACACAAATGATTTTTTTTGCAGGGTAACTTTTTCCAGAATATAGGATCTATATTATTGTTTGCTATATTTGGTACTGTTATCTCAGCCTTGATTGTTGGAGGTGGACTATACTTACTAGGGAAGGTAATTTACATTTCGGTATATTATTATAAAAGTTCTGCACTATGCACACAGTTCATACTAGAAACATTATATTTCAAAACCCTTGTGGAGCATTAATCTAAAATTACTTTTAGGTACAGGTTCATAACTCTACAAGTTAAACTATATTGATATTAGAATATGTGGTATGAGTGGCAATGACACATACACTCTATAGCAAAGTCACCACTTGTAAAAGTAAACCATTATAGGTCAAAGTATGGTCTGCAACATTGTGACTTGACTCACACCAAACAGCTAGGTATAAAGTGTAATGGCTAGTTTGATACAACATTTCCATTCTCAATTTTATAGGATTAAAAACATTATTTTTTATTGATATAGTGTTAATTAGGTTACAAAAGTAGTTTTTGCAACATTGTATATCAAAATATAATAAAAGGAAACAATTTAAATGAACCATTCACATTCAAGTATTTGGAGATATGCAAGTCTTTTTATAATACTTTATCTAATCTGATTTGAAAATGTATAATTTGTAACACCAGAAATGTTTTTTATTTGTAGGCTGGTCTTGTGTATGAGTTTGATATAGTAGAAAGTTTTGCCTTTGGATCTCTGATCTCAGCGGTTGACCCTGTAGCCACTTTAGCCATCTTCAAAGCTTTAAATGTTGATCAGATATTATACATGTTGGTATTTGGAGAGAGTGTCCTGAATGATGCTGTAGCCATTGTATTGACCACGTTAGTAATAGTTATATGAATAGCAATAGATGAACGACAAATAACAAATACCTTGTTGTATTTTCTTCATTTGTCAAGGATATAAAGCTCTGAAATAGGCGCATACTTTAAAATTGGTAATTTAACTACTGTGGATTCATTTATTTTCGTGGGTACAAATTTTCGTGGATTGAGTAAAACTTGCATATTCGTGGATATTTAATTTTGTGGTTTTGGCAAAGTCTGCTTACATTCCTTCAGAAAATTGGCAATTCGTTGAATATTTAAATTTGTGGTTGCACTGTTTCGACGAAATCCACGAAAAATTGGTATCCAACAAATATTTATGAATCCACAGTATTGAGATTGGATAAATCCGATAATCCACTGGTAGCAATGTAAGATTCTGTATTTATACACAGTGATGCAATTAAACCTAATTGTATATCCTGCTTAAGCATGAAATAAGGTCACATTGCTAAAAGCTTTAAAAGATACACATACATACTGAATTATTGAAAGCTATTATCAGTTAACCATGATAGACCATGATAGTATGTGTTAAGTAGAAAAAAACATCAAGCTTAATAACATCTGGGGTGTATCTAATACTTATGTTTATTTCAGGACGATTTTGGAGTACAATAAACCAGATGTTGTCATCACCAGTGGAGCTTCAGCATTTTTTGGAGCAGTTGGAAGGTTTTGTGTTATGTTTTTTGCATCATCTGCCATAGGAGTTTTACTTGGTTTAATAAGTGCCCTGGTATGTAATCAAGTTAATGAAGTGTCATAGTCACTAGCATATGTTTAATCACAATTTATTTTGAGGACATCAAAATATTTGCATATGCTTTAATCACCAGATGTATCATTTGATGATTTAAGAATATGCGAATATTTTGATGTCCCCAAAATAAATTGTGATTAAACATATTAAAAATTATGGAGATATGAATGGGATAAAAATACAAAGACCTAAAAAAAACAATTACTTTACAACTTTCCACAATGAGAAAAGACCTTACTGCAAAGCAAGCTTAAAAGGCCCCCAATATAACAAAATGTAAGACAGTTCAAATACAAAAGACGAATGTCCAGATTAAAGTACAAATCAACAAATTGAAGAAAAAAATATACAATATACAGCAAAAAACCAACTACCATCTCCTTACTTTGAAAGGACACATATATCCTCCACACACAGAATTCTTTTTTAAGTCTGTTAAAACACACATAATTTTTGAATGTTAGCTAAAGATGTGTTGTGTACTGAAATTGAATTCTTCTTTTTCAACAAGTATAGTTAGTTCAGATCAATATTTTGTATTAGGAGTTTTAGAAATCATTATATTAGCAAGTTTGTTTGACATTTTATTATAAGTAAAAAATTAAATTAAATCTACCTAAATTAGTTTTAGTCTAACAATATTTAGATATTAGCGACATGATATAGTTCTGCAACTTATTTTGATTGCCGTGTGTGCAACCTTTTGTTGCAGACTCTATACAAAGAAATCCTACATTTCTTTGTTTACTTTGTAGATTTTATTGTTTAGGTTCAGTCTGTGGTAAAAGTTTTTTTTTAAAAAACAACTTTGTCAAAACCTTTATGACATTGTATAGACTTTGATAAAAGCTTTTTTATGAGGAATAAAAAATGTTATTATTAATTTTGAAAACAATTTGTTTTTATTTACGTGATTAACTGTTTTATTGGACATTTTTTTGGTACTTAATATTTAGAAACAGTCTGGAATTAAAATATTTAGACACCAATAACATAAAAAAAATGTTATAAAACATGGACTAAAGGTTATGAAATGAAAAAAAAAATACTCAATATGAAAGTTTTATGATTTAGGGGCAACAAAGTATACTAAAAATGTTGGTGGTTTTTATTATGGTGGATACTGAAATTGCATTAATTAGGTGTACAAATTGACAAACAAGTGTCTTTTGTTATCATTAAACACTTTTTTTTACCTGATACTGATTCTGATACAGTTAATCAATAGAATAACAGTTAATTAGATATAAGTCATGGATATACAAACTTCTAGTAAATTTTACAGTCCATAATAAAATTGAGTATGGAAATGGGGAATGTGTCATAGAGACAACAACCCGACCATAGAAAAAACAACAGCAGAAGGTCACCAACAGGTCTTCAATGTAGCGAGAAATTTTGGCACACAAAGGTGTCCTTCAGCTGGCCCCTAAACAAAAATATATACTAGTTTAGTGATAATGAACGCCATACTAATTTCCAAATTGTACACAAGAAACTAAAATTAAAATAAAACAAGACTATCAAAGGCCAGAGGCACCTGACTTGGGACAGGCACAAAAATGTGGCGGGGTTAAACATGTTTAGGAGATCTCCCCCTCCCCCTATATATAAATTGCAAAATGTACTGGACCATGATTTATACTTACAATCTTTTTTTATTTGACACTAAATGATAAAGGTAACATACCTAGCAGTCATTTAAGAAAGAACCAAACATATACATAAATTTCTTTTCCTCCTCCACTGTCATTTGTTGTCTAAATGATATTGGTGTTGCCTGTCCCATGGCATTGACCTTGTGTTTACTGTCACATGGCTTTGACCTTGTCATATCAGTACACAACCTTTTGAATCCACTTCTTTAATTTCATTTGAGAGAAACTTTCTCAGAAACTTTACTATGCAATATGCTACTGTGAACGTTTTGTTGTCCTTTAAATTGATTATTTGGGAGTTTCCCACAGCAAATCATGGACTTTACTTAACGGGAAGGTTAACTTGCTACATGTAGCAGTGCCTATAGGTTATACTTACTTAGCAAAGTATATTTTGTTCTTTTTCAGTTATTGAAACATTTTGATCTGAGAAAAACACCTTCATTAGAGTTTGGTTTAATGCTCACATTTTCATATCTCCCATATGGGTTAGCAGAGGGATTACATTTATCAGGTAAAATATAACATTTATAGGATCTTTAAATGTATTTATACACGTTTATTGTTCAGTTTCTTGAAACTGTCCCAAATGTTCATTAAATATTTGCCTTTGACAAGTCAAAAAAAAAGGATATAACATCAGTCAAAATACACAAACAAAAATTAAAAAAATTACACTAACAAAAGCAAAAACCACTCAAATTCTGTTTTTCCTTGAAATAATTGAAGAGTGAGTTATAGGTTCCCTTTTATTTGTAGTATGACAGTTCAATACATGATTTATAAAGTTTTCTTATTACTGAATGTTGGACTAATTTTGGCCCTTGTGAAAAAAAATATTTTAGTACACATGCACATGATGCATGATCACTTGAAATGGCATTGACTTTATTCTCTTTCAAAATTGAATTTGTGATTTTAAAGATGTATAAAGGTAGAATATATTTTTCACAGACAATGATTATAGTTTTTAGAGATAAGAAGATGTGGTATGAGTGTTCATGTGACAACTCTCCATCCCAGTTACAATATGTAAAAGTAAACCATTATGTCCGCTACACAGAGCCCTGGCTCACACTGAAAAGAAAGCTATAAAGCATATGATTGTTCCTGAGCAGATTGCTACATATATTTCCAGAATTAGTGTTATATGGCATATTTGAATTTTCCTTTATTTTATTATTTATATTCTATTGGTTTATTTTCAGGTATCATGGCCATTTTATTTTGTGGTATTGTGATGTCTCATTACACTCATTCAAATCTATCACCAGTCACACAGATCACTACACAGATGACATTTAGAACTATATCATTTATAGCAGGTAAGTAAAAAATACACACAGACACACTTAAATACACATACATCACCAGTCACACAGATCACTACACAGATGACATTTAGAACTATTTTATTTATAGCAGCTAAGTGAACAATACACACAGACACATTTAAATACACATACATCACCAGTCACACAGATCACTAGACAGATGACATTTAGAACTATTTCATTTATAGCAGGTAAGTGAACAATACACACAGACACACTAAAATCATATACACATACATCACAGCACACAGATCACTACACAGATACCATTTTGAACTATTTAATTGATAGCAGGTAAGTGAAAAATACACCCAGACACACTTAAATACACATACATCACCAGTCACACAGATCACTACACAGATGACATTTAGAACTATTTTATTTATAGCAGCTAAGTGAACAATACACACAGACACATTTAAATACACATACATCACCAGTCACACAGATCACTAGACAGATGACATTTAGAACTATTTCATTTATAGCAGGTAAGTGAACAATACACACAGACACACTAAAATCATATACACATACATCACAGCACACAGATCACTACACAGATACCATTTTGAACTATTTAATTGATAGCAGGTAAGTGAAAAATACACCCAGACACACTTAAAGGTTGCATTTCTGTAAATATTGACAATGCAATTTCCCATAGGAACTCCTTTACGGCTAAAACTGTACCACTTTTACTATGAAGTTTTTAAAAAAATCTTATACTTGATTTGTAAATTCATTTGCACCACTATTTTTTTATAAAGGTCAAAATATAGGGCTGTGTGGCATATTTTCAATGTTTATTTGCCCTGAACTTCTCAGAGTTTAAACTTACACTAATTTTCTTAACTACCCCTACCTCGAATGAAAGGTTACCACAGACTTCAATGTAAACAATATGCACGTGTTTATTTACTGGTAACATTCCCAAGTTCTGTCTCTGCAATATGGAACACAGATAGCATAACTGGGAACCAGTATGTAAACAAAATTAATTTTCTATGAATATTCAATTTCTCCCCAAAAGAGACGTGTTTACAAAAACAGCTGTATTACAAAGTGCAACCTAAATACACATACATCACAGCACACAGATCACTACACAGATGACATTTAGAACTATTTCATTTATAGCAGGTAAGTGAACAATACACACAGACACACTTAAATACACATACATCACAGCACACAGATCACTACACAGATGCCATTTTGAACTATTTCATTTATAGCAGGTAAGTGAAAAATACACACAGACACACTTAAATACACATACATCACCAGTCACATAGATCACTAGACAGATGACATTTAGAACTATTTCATTTATAGCAGGTAAGTGAACAATACACACAGACATACTTAAATACACAAACATCACCAGTCACACAGATCACTAGACAGATGACATTTAGAACTACAGTTGACTCACGTTTTGTCGACGTCAGTTGGACCAGAGAAATATTTCGAGATACATGTAGTTCGACTCAAACAAACACTGGAAGTTCAACAATCTCAGGGACACAACTCTTGCTTAGCTTGGTAAAGCTAAAATAAATCCGTGTGAATATGTTTGTAGTAAGCAATTATTTTATGATTTTAAAAGTATTAATGAAAGAAAAATTACAGAATGAGTTACTGTTTTATATGAGCATAAAGTCAAATTGTTTGTATGAAATAACTTGTTGATATCTAATACACATTATTATATGAATATGAGGCCAAAGTTGTTGTATTTTATACCATATGACGATATTTAATAAAAATTTAGACAGAGGTAAACATGATTAAACATAACATAAATTTTCCAAAGTGTTTTGGGATTTTTTTACGTATATGAAATTACCTATCTTTACAATTTGAATATTGTTTTTTTCTTCTTTCAGAAACCTGTGTATTTGCCTATCTTGGATTAGCCATATTTAGTTTTAATGGTTTGATAGTCAAGCCAGCTCTAGTCATATGGGGTATTGTAAGTAGTATTGACATTAATGAAAGCAGATTTCAAATGTACATTTATTAGACAGCTACCCAGCAATATGAAACACCAAAAAACATGTACATGTATATGTATGAAACTGATTGATTTTGGAACATTCAAATACAAAATAAATGATAATTTTTTGTCTGTTTTGTATAGCTATAGGGTTCTGATGTCATTTCAATTCTTTAAAAATACGTAAAAAGTATCAGACTTTCATATAAAATTTTTCAACCCAGAAATTAGTTAACAAATGTTTTGATATTCATCTTGATAAGTGGTTTTCTATCAGAAGCAGTTGATATAAACTACGGTAATGCTTATTGTATACAGAAACTTAAAAGGCTTTGAAAATCAATTAAACTTTGCCATTTGATAAACAGTGTTTTGATATTTATAGAAAAGAAATTAATTCTTTAATTTGATTGATTATTAAGAAGATTTGATTAACTTTTTCCCTCTGATATAATTTATGTGTATAAAAATATTGAAGGGAGATAATCGGCCAATGGTAATTGATGAGTTTAGAACTCGACCACATACCATAAGATCAAGGGCATCTTTATCATATTAGATGTGTTAATTTGACCCAACATTTACTATATAAGGGTGATTATCTGAAATAAGTCTTTGTTAGTTATAATGGTGTATTCCATATAAAAAAGTGTTGATTTGATTATATGTATTTCAACTTCAAAAATGGAAGTTTTTATATTTTACTTTTTGTTCTTTTCAGGCACTTGTTCTAATAGGAAGAGCTTTCAACATATTTCCATTAACATTTCTAGCTAATTTCTTCAGAGAACATAAGATTACTCGTAAAAATCAATTTATAATGTGGTTTAGTGGTAAGTTAATTTAAATATGACATAGGAGCATATTCATAATATCGTAAACATTTTTTATCTCCTCACCATTTCCTTAGTTTTACTAATTAAATGTCATGTTTTTGTATCTTCAGTACAGGGATATATATTTGCTCGATGCCGCTTTGTAATATTTTATTTTTGGAGTTTAAAATTATCAATCTCTTTCTTAAACTTTCGGTCATTTTTAAAGTACCATTATTTCTTTTCGTTTTAGATTGTTTTGAAAATGTATGACATATATGACATGGACATTAGGCAAACAATTGTAAGACATTGATTGAGATTAAAATTAAAAAAAAAAAAACCTTCAAAACTTAGGTTCTAACAAATCTCTAGTTCTGAGCTTATTGATTTATTACATGCATCGATTCGCTCTAATATTATAGTTGGTTTCTGTGTGTGTTACAATTAAATGTTGTGTTGTAGTTTTCTTATATTTGATGCGTTCTCTCAGTTTTAGTTTGTAACTCTAATGTTTTTGTTTCTATCGATTTTATGAATTTCAAACAGCGGTATACTACTGTTGCCTTTATTTATATGATTTTGTATGCCCCAGCCCCTAGGTGGCATTGGCATATTATTGAACTCATGTTCAACATTCTGTTCTTGTTTTTTCTGTAAGGTAAAGCTCTTTAGATTATTTTACCTCTGCTCTATGAGTGGTGTTTATATTGCAAACATCTTATCAGTCTGTCTGTTTGTACTTTCCATTATTTGTTCACTTCAATCTTTTTTTTCAACAAAATTTGTTGTCACACTCAGAAATTACTATGGAAACTGAATGACTTCATATTTGATCAGCAACTCGGCCAATGAGATGTAGCATGTGTGCACTTTTCTGAAACTTCAAAATGCAATGGTGGGTATGCCTAGCCATACAATGTGTGCATTCTTGTTGTCAAAGCCTTTTAGCAACTTTGGAACAGCTAAGAGTGACCAGAAATAAAATGCATTTGTATCTTTTAATGATTCAGCAAAAATTGCCACTAAATCAGATTTACAGATAAACAAACATAACAGATTTCAATTACCAAAAGGTAAAAAGGAATATCAAAATGGCATATTTTAAGAAGGTGAGCTATTCAGGCTCTTGAGGGAATTGGAATAGTTGATTTAGATATTATAATACTGAAATGAACATCTCTTTTTCCAGGTTTACGAGGTGCTGTTGCATTTGCCTTATGTTTACATTTAGAATTTTCTAAGGAAGATAAAGAGAAAAGATACATTTTAGTGACAACCACTTTAATCATAGTTTTATTTACCACTATGTTTCTTGGTGGAGCTACAATGCCTTTAATGAAGGTATGTTATAATTATACTCCTCATAAAAACATGAAAATAAATTTAAACTAAAATATTTTAAAACATGAAATGTATAACAATGTTTTAAAGAAATTTATGTTTGAAACGACAATTTTTACCAATTTTTTGTTTTTTGTTTTTACCTATGCTATTATCTTAAAAACTTTTAAGATGCAAAAATTATCAGCAAGACCAGATCTACAAAAATATCAAGATATCTGAAATAATAAGTCAACATTTACCACAGTTTATATTGACAGATTTTCCCTTGGACGGATAATGAAAACTACAAATAGCAAAAATAGTTAGCAAAACAAGATCGACAAATAGTTAAACATATCAGAATTTGAGCAAATTTTTGGAATACAGTCAAAATATACTTTCAATGTTAAAAGTGACTATTGTTGAAGATGCACATACATCTAGTTGAGCTAAAACTATGAGGAAATTTACCATGTTGCATTTTGTAGTGGTGTTCAGTTTATACAGAATTAATTGTACATTGTATTATAATGTGTATTTTTATAGTTTCAGAAGAATGTGTATTATGATGAAATATATCTGAAACAAAAGATGATATTGAAATATTATTAATTTTGCAGCTTTTAGATGCCACAGCAAAAACAAAGAAAAAAAAGAAATCTGGCAAAGAAGTTTCTCTCAGTAAAACTAAAGAAATGGTGAGGACAACAAAAATATTTACTTTATTATAAATATGCTAATATAGCATATTTGAATTATGTATTAATTACTAAAAGGAATTTTGTTATATGTTATTTTGTGAAAGTTCTAATATTTCCTTGGGTTTTTTTTACCAAATTTCGTTATAAAGCTAATATTTAGTTTCAAAATAAAAATGTGTAGATTTATTTAGATCTTTCTTCACACTCATTTGATTTAGCTGTATCAATTTTTTTCCATTTAATTGTCAAAAAAATGTGCTTCATTTTTGTTCACTTTGATTTTTAAGAAGTAACCTGTGTGTTTTTTCATGTAAAATTAAGGTACGAAGATGGGATGTGGTATTACTTCTAATGAAAGAACTCTACACCAAAACAAATGATATAGGAGTAAGCTACTGTAGGTCATGGTTCAGCCTTCAACAATGATCAAAACCAAACCTCATAGAAACTATAAAGACCTCAATATGACAAATGTCTAACAATTCAAACAGTAAAATCAACAGACTGATTTATGAACATTACAATAAATGCATAAAACAAAAATGATATACAGCAACAAACAAAAACCACTGAATTTTAGGCTCTTGACTTTAACAGGCATCTACAGCATGTGGCAGTGTTAAACATATTTGAATCTTAATTTCTTTGACAGGGAGAAACAGTAGATACTGACCATTTATCAGAGTTAACAGAAGAGGAATATGAAATCCATTATTTAAAACCAAACCAAAAAGGCTTTCTAAAGTTTGATGCTAAATATCTTGTGCCATTCTTTACAAGAAGATTTACTAAACAGGTTTGTACACACAATATTATTATTTATGTTATTCAAATATCTATTGCAAGTGTAATGCACACTATTTGATGTTATTATTATTGGTAAAAGCAAACCTGTCTCTAGTGAGACCAGAAAAGTGTAAAACTTTACAATAGATAGAAATGGTCAAATGTATATTGGGAAAATATTGGTAATACTTTGGATGGTCATAAGAATGAATACAATTTTGAATGATAAAAATAGTTTAAAGCAATGTCTGACCAAACTATTTTTGGATATAGAAGAAAGCTATATAATATATAGGATAATGTTGTGCAGAGTTATGGTTCATGGACTTGAAAAATGTATTTGAATGAATTTTGTATTCTTTGCCTACCAAAGTAGAGGGGCATTATTTTTATCTGGTCAGTCTCTCCATCCAATATTGGGTTAAAGTTCAAGAGATACAGTTATTATATTTTAAGGAAGTTTCTTGTTTTATTTAATTCATTCATTAAAATGTGGGAATAAACTAGTAGTTGCAGAGAAGTTAAATTTTCTATAGAATACTTAAAAACAATAAGTGTTTTTAAAAGAGATTTCCCTGTGTTAATAAAAACTAATATGAGGAATGAATACTAGTAAACTTTACATTTTATCATGTTTGTTTTGTTGTTTTTGTAACAGGAAGTAAGAGAAGGACAAACACAGATGAACTATCTGACAAATCAGTGGTTTAAAGATGTGAAGAAAGTAGCTCCTACAATGTCTGACTCAGAATCTGAAGATGAAGTGGAGACTAGCCTCATTGACAATGAAGTGACTAATAACTGATCAGCAGTAAATTGCTCAAAAGAAACTTGTATTTATTCAGTCATTGTAGTATTTATTGAATTTATCGTATTTTCATGAAGAATATTTATGTTTATCATTGATAAAGATGCCACTGATTTTTTTTCAAAATGTTAAAAATGTGATGTACTGTGTACTTTTACCATCTTTTATAGACATGTTCATTTTGTATGTAAAGTTTTGAGTATTACTTTTTAAATTCATTCATCTTTAATAATTGGTTGTGACTTGGAACATTTTTTATGCCTTGAATTATTAAAAAAATAATTGATAAATCAAAATAGTAGAACCTGTAGACAGTGTTTAGATATTTGAGTTTTCTGTTGTTGTTAAATCTTATATTTCATATTTATAGACCATATAAGGTATAATTGGTTCTCAGATATTGACAATTCAGGGAAAAAAAATTGATGATAAAAATGGTAACAAAACTTCATTATAATTCATAAGATTTGGCTAAGAAATAACATATATTCTAAAATCGAAATGAGTGTGGATCATCAATGAATGGGGTGTAAAAGTCAGTTTGACAGCTTCAGATTTGATAAAATTTGACCTTTTAGAACTGGACCAATTCACCACTTAACATAAAGATTCAGCACCCAAATTTTTTTGACATGGAATAACATCCCCCTACTTGATATTTCATGCATTTGATATCAAGAAATAAATTGGGAAGTGTATCAAATAAAACATGCAAGTTATACACTGTTTACACTAGGGACTATATTCGTAGACAACAAAAACCAAAGGATGATAACTTTGTCCTTGGACCAATAGCCTTTCTTAGAATAATTTAAGTAGTATCAATAAGAAGTCCTCTAAATAGCAGATAAATAAACAGTATTTTTTTCAAGATGGCCAACTATTACAGAAATTTTTTTATAATCCGATTTTATCATTTCTTAAAAAAAAATCTTACAAAACAAACGTTCATCTCATTTGCTACTATTTGTATGGATGTTAGCATACACATTACTTATGATATTAGTACAAGGTATATTGATTATAGTTTAATAACTATTTATATGTGTTTTTGTTGAGGTATCTATTGAAGGTTTGTGATATATACTCTTATGTCCATGACACAAAATGTTGTTAATTGTTTCTCCAAATCCTTTTTTTAATTTATTTATGTTATTATTTCTTTATTGTTATAATGTTTTTGATGCTACAGATTTGAACACTGGTTCCAGTAGAATTGTAGATTCATATAAAACTTTATCCTGACTAATTAGACAGAATTCTACCTTGTAAGAAATCACACCAATTAACTGCTGTGTTTTAGCTGAAAACATTAAATAAAAGACCACCTGTGTTACAAGACAATTTTTTTTTATATATTTTATTTTTTTGGATCATTTCACACACACATATAGTTTAGTTTGTATGGAAGTAAAAAAAGTCAAAACCCATCTGAAGAATTACAAATTTCACATACAAATATAATGGGAAATACAAATATAATGTGAAAGGCATAGCAGATGATTAATAACTGAAATGTTTTTAAAACGCCCATTTTTTGCACTTTCTTTTTACAACAAAATCTGAATAACTTATTTTTATTTGGTAACAAATGCCTGTTCTTATTCTCATTTTCTTCATCTTTATAGATGAAAAAGGGATCAATAAACTTCCTTGTTAAATAAGTATTCTATAGTGTATATAATCTATAATATCTAGTCATAATACTTTCTTACATATCTCAAAATTTTTCTTGTGTATGCATGTAATGTTATTCCATAGTTATAATTAAGAAATTATATTGATCCTTTTTGTGTTATTGTTATTGTATCAGTTTGTGCGTAAGTTTTATTCTACCATTTTGTGTGTTTTTATTGTATAAATGTTTTGGGACCATTTCATGTTTGTGATTGAAGTATATATTTTAGTTACATAGTTGTACTAAAACAATATTGATGCATTTATTAATACTATACTTAATTTTTGTAAATTAAAAGTAATATTTGAAGGGGGATATGTTAATAATATTTACATGAATCCAGTCAGCAATGAATTTAATTATGATTTTTTACCTAAACTTTGAACTTTATGGAACACCATTTCATTTAGAAAATTGCCCATTTATAAAGAAGATTAAAAATTTCAAAGATATTATTACGTATTTTAAATATATTGCATGATAGTTTCTTTAAGATATGGTTATGAAAATGACTTTTATATTTATCTGTTTTAAAATTTGCATTTTGTAATTTTCTGTTTGAAGATTTATCAGCTGGTTTTTTTTAAATCAATAGCCTGTTCCTTCTTTGTTTCATTCAATAGTCATATTTTCTATCAATGACAATCATCAGTTTTAATACATACTGGTCAAAACATTTAAAATTATTATTATTTCTCTAATACTTTTAAGGTGGCTCGTGGGTACAAAAATTTTAGCAAAAAATTAAACCTTTATTTTTTCATTACAAATTTTATTTATTACACTGTTAGTTGTTACTTTATGATATGGTACAAAAAACAACCCCAAAAAATGATTTGGTTTGGCCAAGATGACTTTAAAAATTGAAAAATTATCTCCCTTTGGTGCAAAAATGCCATTTTTTAACCTTAAATTTGAAATATCTTTTTTAACTCATCGGTGACCTATATTTTTTATTATTGTTTTCAAATAAGCTGTACATAAACTAAATAATTGTAAAATTTAAGCGATTTCTTATATTAGGTTATTTTTTTATTTCGATATTTCCTCTTTTTCGCCTATTAGTTCAACAGAAAAAAAGGACATTAACAAAAATGTATGCTTCTTCCAGAGGCAGATTTTAGCTTAAATGAACGGTGACCCCATTTTTTTATTTCATTTTTCTTTTAAGTATATGATAAAGTTCATTTATGAAAAAATATAGCGAAATCCTATATTAGAAAAAAAAATTCATTTATACCCAGGAGCCCCCTTAAGCTTTTAACATTTCTACTCTCTCCTTACAATCATTCATGTAAAACATAAGCCAGATTAATCTTATTCACAAAATCTTTGGTTTCTTTTTTTAAACAGTTTCATACAAAAAACAAGAAAGTGGATCATTCATATTATTAGCTCACCTGGCCAGAAAGGCCATGTGAGCTTTTCTCATCACTTGGCGTCCGTCGTCGTCGTCGTCTGTCGTCGTTAACAATTTTTCAAACATCTTCTCCTCTGAAACTACTGAATGGATTTGAATGAAACTTAGCATGATTGTTCCTTAGAGTATCCTGCACAAAGTGTGTGCTTCGATTTTTGATCCGTCAAAAAACATGGCCGCCGTTACTTAAAATAGAACTTAGGGGTCAAATTCAGTTTTTGGCTTATATCTCAAAAACGAAAGCATTTAGAGCAAATCTGACAGGGGGTAAAAATGTTCATTAGGTCAAGATCTATCAGCCCTGAAATTTTCAGATGAATCAAACAAACCATTGTTGGGTTGCTGCCACTTAGTTGGTAATTTTAAGGAAATTTTGCAGTTTTTGGTCATTATCTTGAATATTATTATAGATATAGATAAACTGTAAACAGCAAAAATGATCAGCAAAGTAAGATCTACAAATAAGTTAATATGACCAAAATTGTCAATTGACCCCTTAAGGGGTTATTGTCCTTTAATGACAATTTTTTACAATTTGTTCATCATATTTGCTAACTTTAAAAAATCTTCTCCTCTGAAACTGCTGAATGGATTTGGATGAAACTTAGCATGATTGTTCCTTAGATTATCCTGCACAAAGTGTGTGCTTCGATTTTTGATCCGTCAAAAAATATGGCCGCCGTTACTTAAAATAGAACATAGGGGTCAAATGGAGTTTTTGGCTTATATCTCAAAAACGAAAGCATTTAGAGCAAATCTGGCATGGGGTAAAAATGTTCATTAGGTCAAGATCTATCAGCCCTGAAATTTTCAGATGAATCAAACAAACCATTGTTGGGTTGCTGCCACTTAATTGGTAATTTTAAGGAAATTTTGCAGTTTTTGGTCATTATCTTGAATATTATTATAAATACAGATAAACTGTTAATAGCAAAAATGTTAAGCAAAGTAAGATCTACAAATAAGTCAATTTGACCAAAATTGTCAATTGACCTCTTCAGGAGTTATTGCCCTTTAAAGACTTTTTTCACAATTTGTTCATCATGTTGACTTACTTTAAAAAATCTTCTCCTTTGAAACTGCTGTATCAATTTCAGCCAAACTTAGGCTAAATGAGTTTTAGAGTTTCAGAGTATCTAGTATAAATTTTATATTTCATTTCCTTGTATGTCAAGAAACACAGCTCCTATGGCTAAAATAGAACATAGGAGAAAATGATTTTTTTTTTTGCTTTTGAAGAAAATAGGACGATTCAAAGAACATTTAAATAAATTGAAAAGCCAAAATAATCATTGATATGAGATTAAACCAAAAAAATTCAGGTGAGCGATTCAGGCTCTTGAGAGCCTCTTGTTCTCATATTTGAATGAATTGTATATCTAGATAAAAAAATATTGACTTGAGGAATATGCTGTTATTATCAATGTTAGTAGTATATATCCCTAATAGATATCAATAGACCACTTTTTGAGTTCATCCGTCACTGGAAAAAACTCGTCAATTATACGCACCTTTATGACGTCATTTACCAGATAGAGGGGGTCGCCTGTATCCCTGCACTATTTATGTTCATCAAGTGTCTTAATGATGGTCATTGTGCAGGATAAACTAGAAATAATAGTTATTTAGTAGGTACTTAATGATAATTCCCTAATGACAGCCGTGCTGATTTTCAATATTGAGAATTCAATTTGCCGAATAATGTGTACAATATAGTATTATAGTTTTCCAACCACTCGCTCAACATTGGAAATGAAGTGACGATGCCCTTTAACACACAAATGACGTTCACTAAAACCAGAGTTTTTACGGAAATGCATCGAACTCGAAAGTTGTCTATTGAATTACTAGGTGTACAATGCTACTTTCTCTGTTGGTTTTTCTGTGGGTAATCTTTAAACTGATGTTTCCTTTGAAGATCTGTATTAATAAAGTAGAAATACATGTAAAATTGAATGCAAGTGTTAATATTTAAGAGACTATTTATTGATGTATAAGTCTGTGCTATTTATTTATAATTCATCACTTTTTGTGAATATGGGCATTTTGTGTGTGTGTGCATTTTGCTGTAACCATGTTATCAGAATGTAAAGAAAAGTGGTAGTCTGTAACTTATTGATTCTTGGGTGATATAAGATGGGTATAATGGGTTATTCTGTATACTAATTTGGCAAATCTTTTAGTGATTTTTGGTCCTCAATTCTCTTCAACTTCTTATTTTATTTGACCTTTTAAACTTGTCTTGATAAGATCATCAACAATGAGTCTTTTGTAGACGAGACATACATTAGGCCCACATATAAAATTTTAATCCTGGTATCTATGACCAGTTTATTTTCTTCCATTCTCACCATAATATAAATTTCCTAATTGGTTGCCTAAAAAATTTGTTCATACCCAAAATTTAAGTATCTAATAGAATACAATTTTTCGTCAACCCTTAAAAACATGTCAATCTACATTATCATAAAATTTAAGAAACAGATAATTAGTACTTCTATTAGTAAAACGTCTTGTTTAGTTATTAATGGTTAATAGTATTCAAGGGAGAGATTAATTTTCTCAGATTAAAGCTTTTAAGGCTCAAATGACAAACTTGAATTGTCAAAATTTCAATGTACAGATAATTAATGCTTTTTTAGGGGTCAGTTGAAGCTTGAAAATTTGTAATTTGAGTTGATTCAATTGAGTTGATCTCAACTGTTGAAAAGTTTTATAATTTGCTAATAGAATATTTGTTTTAATTATCCTGTTTTATGTTTTTGAAAAACTTATTTCAGTTGTGTTTTAGTTGTTTTTTGAAAGCTGACACTCTTTTTTTATTTATCCAACAAAATACTTCATTATAATAAAATCAAAATGAATTGTCTCTTTATTTATTTCCAATGGAAATTTGGGGCAAATATATATTTCATACTATTATTTCAGTAAAGCTGTTTATTGTATCAATATTGTATGAAAGTAATGCAAAATATGTGATATCTTTGAATAAAATTATTTTACACAGAATTTTTATCCATATTGATTATTTAAGATTTTGTCATGATTAACGTCTTGGAGGTAATATCATACATAAACATCACCTTAAAGACCATTTAGTCAAATGAGAACATACATCATTGATATAGATGTATACCTTTTTGCTATTTGGAAATTAGGGCTATTTGACCCAAGAATCTGTGCCGCTTGAACTTTTGACATCATACAACAATCACTATTTCAGTGGGGCATCAGATATTTTCTATTATGAAGTCAATATTTTACAGGGAACCTTTGTGATGTCCAATAATGGCAGAAAAAAGCAATAAGGTGTATAGTGTATTGTTGCTTCATTTTTGTTCAAATCCTATAATCAAGAAGGTAGCACTGTAATATGATATAGTGGATTTTTTTTTATCTTAAAAGTTCTCTTTCAGGAATCTTCAAACATGTGGAAGAGGCATATTGATATTCTGATCATCTATTATCAAAGATACTTATCTTTTCTTACAGAATGCCTACAGTAAATACATGTGAACTAAATATTTGAAGAGATTTTGTTATAAGTGAAAACTTCATGTTGGATTTTCCATGAGTAGATGTAGACCCACTTTGAATGTAGATTCCATACCAAATTGTGTCAAACAATAACTTTGAAATTGAATTTGAAGACTAGCTATTTGCATTTTTACCTACAATTTGTCTCAAATGGTATTTGAAATGAAGCAGTTTGCTTATAATTCTTCTAGTCAACCAATTACTTTAACCAAATCTTTTTTTATATAAATATTGGGTAAAATGTACAATATATTTGATAATAATCTATTACATTTGGATCGATGTATATTTCTTTGTATACAGTTTGTTCTGAGCTTATTTTGTCTAATAGTAAGAAGATCATGTAAAAGTAAAATTACAAAAATACTAAACTCCCAGGAAAAATTAAAAACATCTCAAAAGCCTAATCAAATGACAAAATCAAAAGCTCAAACACATAAAAAGAATTGATAACAACTCATACTTCTGACTTGGTTTTCTTATGTAGAAAATGGCGGATTGAAACAGGTTATATAGCTTGCTAAACCTTTCACTTGTAAGGCAGTTAACAATGTGTTCTAATCTCAATCATTATAAAAGCAAACAAATATGTCATCACAGAAAAACAAAAAAATATTGCCCTTTTTTTACCAAAATTTGTTAATAAAACACTATGTAATTTTCGCTAAATTTAGCTAGAATTTTCTAGCTTGAATGCATCAGCAGTTCATTTGAACCCATCTAAAACAATTGATTATCATGATCCCATAATGTAAATTTACACAGTTACTTAGAACTATATATAAGTAATATGTACGAAATAGTAAAAATTGAAGACATTTATTTTATATTTACAATACATACATTTATTAAACACAATTTATTTACTGTATTTTTTTTTTATTAACAATGACAATTTCTACACATCCAGTAAGTGGTTTGTAAAGTCCGACATATTTTTGATGAACGAAATTCCGTCCTCCACGGATACGCGTACATACAAAAGTTCTTAGTCATGATTTAATTTACAATTTCCAAACTTTGCTTTTGATGTATCAATTTGCGTCAAGTTGTATAGCAGTATGAAATTCATGTATTGCCGATATTGTTTCAGTTTCGTTTAAAACGTAACTTAGGTTTTATTTTTGTCACCTTAAACAAAATTGGTTTAAATTATAATGACGGTAATAAGAGTAGGTGTGCAGTTAAATACTTTAAAAAGGAAACAATTGAACTATATTTTTCGCCTTTGACACTCATAAGCTTGAGTAGTATCTTTAAGAAAATCAAAACAATAAATACGTAAAACTATTCAAGTAAAACACCATTTGTTGAATAACAATATTTATTATTTATCAGTATTACAAGTATTGTTTAGTACATATGAAAGAATTAAGCAATGCAACTATAGAAGATTTAAGTTTCATGAATCTAGCGTACATTGATGTTTTCATGTAACAATAACGTAATGTAACCGTAGCCTCAGTAATTATTGTTACATTCGTAATAAATCGGTTCCTCGCCCAACTTTGTATTCCGGCAATTAGTCTCCAATGTAACAATAATATTTTTATTATTGTTACATTTCCATGTAACCGTAGCCAGTGCCTATATTTAATTCAGTTGTTCTTCCAAAAAGTTTACATTAACATCTTGTTGGTACTAACATATGCCCCATCCGATAGATGTACGCATCATGAGTCATTTCAGGGGTTATTTTAAAATACGATAACTCAAGCAGATAGTGCGTGAACGATTTCTGTAGACAGCAATTATCTTCAACGTTTGATGTAATTTGAAATTTGATACACATCGTTTTATCGACCAGTAAGCGTAAAGCTTGTATCTGGAACAATTCTCAGATCTGCTGAGTCGTAGTCTTTCCCTGTGTATAGCTCTGTCCAAATTGGGCAATGGTCACTGACAACACCTCCCCACGACCATCCGTTAGGTATCAATGGACTAGTAAGATTTTCTCTTATAACACCTGAATTACCTTGAAACAGAAATATAAATTTATTTCACAAAGGATACAAACAAGTTTTACTGAGTATATATATTTAATAGACCATGTACATTTTAAATATTTAATAATTTCTACTGAAACTAAAATGTGAATTCTTCTGACAGCCATCAGTTCTGTTTATATCTTTTGATAAGAAGAGGTTTTGATTTTTTCCAGCATTTGCTCTTACTGTCATCGTGTATTTCCATTTTTTTTTATCGTCAAAATAAAGTGCACTCGATTGTAGTTCTATAGTTCTTTTAAGATCGTGTATACGTATGTGTAACAGTGTTTGCTTGACTTGGTATTGAAAATGAAGCAGATCTGAATAAGCATTCCTCAAATGCAGTATTTAATTGGAAGTTTAATTGTTACCCTTTTGCATAGAAATTTCGATCCGCGAAAGATTACGAAAATTTACGAACGTAGTGATAATATGATGGTTGTATTTATTGTCTCATTTATAGGTTTTGTAATGCCAGACAATACTCACAAGTTTGAAATATAAAAGATAATTGCAAGTATTCCATACCTGAAAATGACTTATGTGTTCTGCTACTTATCCATATATGATCATAAATCTTGCTACCTTCAGGGTTGCTATTGCTGACGTTCGTAAAAACACCAATTGGAACACAATTACTATATCCTTTCTCTCTCATAATATCAAAATCTGCCAAAAAAATAAGTAATTTCATATTAGGTCAGATTGTTTCCAACTGGATGAAATCATTAATTTTAGTTTTTCATGCGTTGACTTAGATATGAAGTTATTTTTCATAACATTTTGTCTATAGAAAGCACACATTTATGCATATATTTTATACTATTGTAAACTATTAGTCAATGAGCCATCTTAATGCTTTACTCAGACTGTTTTGATTAAAGGAGTTTGAATGAGGGAATCATAGGAACATCCAAGAAAGTCATACGTACCTGATGCAAGTGACAACTTAATTAGCTACTAGTATTTGAAAGCATTGTAAATTCATTTGTATGCTAACGAGTCTTTTTACTTTTACTTTCATTTGAAATTTCATCAGGAATAATTTATAACGGGCCTTATTCACAAGCCTTTATATCTGTATGGGTCAAATCACAGAGTTTGCTAGGTCAATTTTTCGAGTTTCACTTAAATAGTGTGGTAACATAACAATACCTTTTTAAATTGCTCTTATAAGATTGAAATATGATATGATTTTACTTGAATAACATGTGTATAGCTTATTCTGTTATAATACCTTCTTCTTTTGGATCTAAATTGAAGTCTCCTAATATAATGATATCTTCTTCTCCTGAAATTATATTAAATTACTGTTGTATGAAGGCTAATGGTATTAAGATCGTTTAACATAATAATACCTGAGAAAATGGTTTTAGAAGGTCTTAAAATGGTATAGAAGGTAACAAAATTGTGTTAACTGATCAGTAAATAACTGATATATAAAAACACTTTTTGGTTACATTACATGTTGTATAAAGTAGCATAATGATCTAATGTAGATTTGGAAATTTATTTTCCATTCTAATACTATTCAATTTATTTCATTCATGCCGTTTGGTCCTGTACAATTTGATCTATGGTGTCTGTTTGTTTTGTTCAGGCATCGTTGTCAATATAAAGAAATTTGACGCCAATGTCATACAGGTGAGAGGTGTAGTTAGCTTTAAAACCAGGTTTAATCCATATACTCTTTTGATCTGGCTTACTGCAGTGAAACTAACGTATTTGATTACCTGGGTATTGTTGTTCTATGGCATCTATCACTTCAGGTACTTTATCTATCTCTTTCTGAAGCCTTTCCAAATCTTCATTATCTAGACCCGTAGCTTTAAGATGTACACTCCCAATTATACAATCAAATTTCTTAATCTGCAAAACGTTTATTATATGTATTTTCATCCGATGTTTATTAAAACATTATGTTCAAAGATAGCAAAAAGACACATATTTCTGAATGCCGATAATAAGTAACCGTTAATAGTAGTAACAAAGCGGCGTTGTTTGACGCATTTATTTCAAGTCATGATCGAGGAAAGTAAAGGTCAATGGTACTCTTATGAAACTACAATTATTTTTATTACAACTATGTTGAACACACTTTCTAATCGAACTTAAAATAAAAATGCAAAAGATACTCTTAAGCCTGCCTCATATCTTGACTTATATCTAGAATTTGACGATGAAGGTCAATTGATTACTAACTTTATGACAAAAGAGATGATAAAGCTTCCCAATTGTAAAAGTTCAATTTCTATGTAGCAACATGGATATGTTCCACGAGGTGATAAATATTTCAGAGCTTGCATTTCCGATAATGCTTTCATTGACAGTAAGCTGCTACTTCAGAAAACTATAATACCATGGATTTCAAATGTTGATTTTGTTGTCATCTCTTCCAACTTTTTCCGAACAACATCACGAGTTTGATGACCGTTATGGAAAACATGTATCTGTTTCACAGATAACGACATTTATTGTTTAAAATCCCGTGCTTTTTTTCCTCAAATGTAAGTATATTGAATTATATATACTTATTACCGTATATACGCAAGTAAAACATCTGGTGCCACAATTGAAGCAGGTTTTTATTTCTCTTCTGATGATCGAATTTGACATCCTCCCCTGCTTTCTATGAGGTTCATGTTGATCAGTGACAGTCTAGAAGTTCCTATATGTTTTGCTTTGTTCGATTTTCATTATTAGTCGTATTCGACTTATGTGTTTGAACAATACGATGGTATTTTCTACCTTTCTTTTACTTCTACGAAATAAAATATGTTTATACAGGCAAAGATGAAGGCAAGTGCAGTTCCACTGCATTCTGTTCCTGCACTCAGGAACTAGTGTTGTTTGTTGTAAACAAGTTTTGTGTGTACCTTTTATTTCTAAGCGGAATTGGTGGTTGATGTGGTTTGTTGTATACTTACATTTACACACACATATATATATATATATATATATATATGATGGAGACATAATATTTCAATCAGTTTAATTGAGGTCTGGAGTTGGCATGTCAGTAACAGCTGGTAGTGTTTTGTTAATTTATGTGTTATTTTCATTTTGATTTGTTTCTCTTGTTACCTATTCTGACATTGGACTGAGTTTATTTGTTCGTTATACTGTGTGTTTGTTTTTCCTACATTAGCTTGATGTATAGGGGGAGCGTTGATATATCACAACGATTGTTCATAAACCCCGCCGCATTTTGCACGTGTCCCAATCCAGGAGCCTTTGTAAGTCTAGCATGCTTTTTTGTTTTAGTTCATTTATAGGCTTTGAAGTTTAAGATGGCGTTCATTACCACTGAACTAGTACACCTTTTTGTTTAGGACCAGCTGAAATACGCCTTTGTGTGCGGGATTTTCTTGCTGTATTACAGACTCATTGTTAGCCTTCTGCTGTTTGTTGCTGTTTGATCGGGTTGTCGTTTCTTTTAAACACTTCCCATTTCTATTCTGTATTTAAATACTATCCAATATCTTAGGTAATTCCCATAACCTTATTTATGTACTATTGCCCTATCTGAATACCTTGAGTAGAACGGAATTTATCAAGAAAACATACTAATTGAAGTGTAGGAAGTTGATTCAAAAATGTATTAAATATTTGTTATTAATATTGCTGTTATTAAAGTTGAAGTAGATTAAACTTACCTTAAAAGTTCCTATAAATGGTGACCTAGTAAATGGTTTAGGTGAGTTATTTGGTTTTTCCAGCAACGCTGAATGATTTAATGTTATCCCCCTTGCGGTGTCGTATAAAAAGCCATTGTACTCCATACTCTAAAACAAGTTAATAATTAATCATAAAATAAACAAAACAATAAAAAGAACTAGCAAAACCTTTTTTTTTTATATTTTTCAATTCTAGCTGATCATGCTTTGACCTTGACTGAGGATATGTGATTGTGTATTTAAAAGTGTATCTTCATTTTATTGTTTCCTGTACCAAAGTGTTAGCGTTACATCCTAGATACCATCATCAGCAGTACTGACTAGTTTATATTAATTCTTATCCTAGATTTGCCGATTCATGATAAATAGTCAAGCTGTACACTTTATGTTTCATACCTAAACGAAACCTAAAAAATAAATTCAAAGAATTTGAATTGCAGAAGGCTGAAATCACTGTTTTGTAACTATGAATGAAAAACGAAACACTTGTTATTGCTATTTCTACAGAAAATTAGAGGTGACATACTCGGTACATCCTCCCAGTAGCATCTGATACGACATACTGCCACTCGCCACGGTGTCCTGTCCAATCTTTTGTACAGGACAAAGATGGGTTATTCAGTTCTTCACAAATCTACAATCAAACATAAAATTTGCATGTGTAAAATGGTACAAATAATTGCTTAAATCCATATCATTTAAACTCTAGTAGTTTCTTTTTTCTTTATTGTTTTAATCATATTTTTTTTTAAAGTAGTTATACAATATAAACTATTATGAAAAAAAAATCATTGTCACAATAATTTACCTGTTTTCCTGAATCTAACCTTCCAAGTTGAACCTATTATTTGGTTATCAATAACACGCGAAACACGGCGGGTGCCACACGAGGAGTAGGATCTGCTTACCCAGCCGAACCACTTGAGATCACCCTATTTTTTGCTTGAGTAAGACTTTTGCTCAGTCTTTGGTTTTCTATTGTTTGTCTATAGGTCATTTCCTATTTTAGCCATTGTCATTCGCGGGGTGTTTTGTCTGATGATTGGTCAGTTTCTGTGTGTGTTGCGTTTCGGTGTTGTGTCGTTGTTCTCCTCTTATATTTAATGCGTTTCGCTCGGTTTTGGTTTGTTACCCCGATTTTGTTTTTTGTCCATGGATTTATGAGTTTTGAACAGCGGTAAACTACTGTTGCCTTTATTTAGCCATAACAGTGTCTGTTTATTTTCGAAAATCATAAGAACGCACAGATCATTTAATGATAACTATTCATTTTACTTAAGCTAGTTAAGCCTGCATTTCTTAGCTGACTTCTTGTGTGTTCTGATAAGAACAAAACGTGCAACCGCATATATGGACAGTTTGAAATGAATATTTTTGGACAGAGTCTAAAGATTTGCATGTCTTAACAACTATAGCCTTTTGGAGAGAAAACAGCATAGAGGGTGGATAGGAGGGATCCTGATCCCGAAATCCCGGGCTTAAAAACTCGAAATCTCGAGGTCCCGAATTTAAATAAAGTAAATCCCGACGTCCCGAAATACGAAAACAAGAATTTCCGGATCCCGAAAGGGTCAATCCCGAAATCCCGAGTTTAGAACACCCGATCCCGGAGTCCCGTTAAAGGTCCTATCCCCCTCAGCATATACATGAACAGAACTCTACCAGAGTTACATACCATTTCTAAACAGCATTGAAATAATGGAAAGTTGATCAAGCCGTGTGATTTCCAATTTAAAAACAAAATTATGAAAGAAAAAGAAACAACGACACAATTCCATTGCACAGACAAACAAGATGTCAAATATTTACAATGTACAATCAAATGATAAATACCTTTTCCAGGGCCTTTACATCAGCAAGCTCTTGAAATGCAATTAAACTAAATCTGAAATTTATATATAATATCCTTTTTATTCTTATTCTTTTTTTTGGCCACTCTCAGGTTTTGTAACACCATTCTCTTACGTTTATTGGTTCTTTGAAAGGAACTGGTTCCTGAAGTTTGTTATATATAAACCTGGGAAATGAGCAAATGCATTGTTTCGGTTGAAATTGTTTTAGCTTTAGGAATATTTATATTTTTGTCACAAAAATAGCTTGAATCTTTTGATTGACTTAGTTAAATATGTGTATCTTATGGTGAAATATTGTTATCTTCATTTTCACCTTTGTCGTATCCTTGAACTTTTTTCGCAGAATATATACTACTATACCTTTGTACAATGCGAAGTTTTGTGACTTAGCAGTTCGCATATACT
The DNA here is from genome assembly GCF_036588685.1 of Mytilus trossulus. Taxonomy (NCBI): domain Eukaryota; kingdom Metazoa; phylum Mollusca; class Bivalvia; order Mytilida; family Mytilidae; genus Mytilus; species Mytilus trossulus. The sequence continues at coordinate 18,291,078 of NC_086378.1, read as the reverse complement.
ACAACTCGATTGAAGTTAATAAAAAGAATTTCATGAATAGCTTATTTCCGAATAAAGATAAAACATATTATTCATGTCACATTATTACTTGACATACAATGTACATATTTTTAATAAAGACAAATTTCACTTAAAGTATTTGTTTCCTATGTCAGCTTTATTGAAAAAAGTACAATCACAAAAATACTGAACTCCGAGGAAAATTCAATACGCAAAAATTGTGATAGTTTTCCTGCACACTTATAAGCTACACACTAAGAACTCTCAGCAATGTTGTTTTTATCATCTGTTAGCTATATATCGCGTATTCTATGTTTCTTTTACCTTTAGATATCCGGCATTATAGTGAAAGATAATTCACAAAATCGGTGTCCTCTGTTTTGAGGACTGTTGTTCCCCATTTCTTACATTCGATTTTGTTTATTTCATTCTAATTTGCATCTCATTAAAATCGGTACTATTTGTAAAGAAAACTAGTACCCCCTTATCTACGGATCTACCAAGGGCGTCTTAATTGTACGTCAAAGTATGGTTTGTCCCTTTTCGATTTTTTGTTTATTTTTTAATCTTTTCTCCTTTTATTTTTTCGACGCACATCAATGTGTAACTTCAGCTACATGTCAACTATTGAACAATGTTGTTTTTTTTCACGAAACTTACCCATTTTCTAGAATTGTCATACAAACAACTTCTTTAACTCCTGGATTATCAGCCTTTTCTTCATCGAATCTTTCTACATTCCAACTTGCTATCCGTACCACGCCTTTTCGTCCATGTCTAAACTTGAATGGTGTCACTTTTGGTCGAGAAGATGATTTAATTATGTTAATAATTGGTTCTAATAACTTTAATATATTTTCCGTGGATTCAGACACGTGTTTTTCTGTACATCCGCTCTCTACAAATTCGTAAGGTAAGGGTGCATGTGTGTTCCTATTTTCACTTGTAATGACCCTCTCTACATGTTCATAATCTTCATTTTCAGAGGATAGACAGCTATTTAGTATCCCCATTGCTAACAGTATAAACAAGGTTAACTAATAGATATATTTACAAAATAAAGTCATTATCCAAGTTAAGTCTGTTGTACAAGTATTAAATACACTGGTAATCAATAAATCCGCATTGCATCTAACACTGTTAACATCTTGTATTATAATGTTTGTACGACGAAAGAAATGTGCTTAAAATTGATAATAAAAGTAAAGTCTTACTGTCCGGGTTCATCAAAGGAAATCATTAACTTTCAAGTTCACATAACTACTTCATTTTATGAGGTAGATCAACCTAAGGTATCAGAGTGGAACATTTAAATATTTAAATTACAATTATTACGCTTATAGTGGTTTCACTTTGTTGTACACAAAAAATCGATCCAGTAAAAACGTTTTTACATAAATTATTGTTAACTTTGATTTAATATGTTTTTAAATTTGTGTAGGCTTGAAGTGATGGAAAGATATTTGTTGAAATACATCACTGATTATCTCTCCTAAGTGAATAAGTAAATATCAAATGTTACATGTCTATACAACCTAAGGTATCAAATTCTACAACAATGTTTACTTTAAACACTAAATATTTTTTTATATTCATCGATGCGACTGATGGTGTACAATTTTATCAGAGGTTATTATCCTCCCAGTAGCCAGTATGATTTATTTTGTGATGATACGATATATTATTAATAAGTTCATTTTCAGAAAATTTTCTATTTATATATGTTCCGGACCATATGAGTATCTGGACCATACGCGTATGGTCATGACCATATGGGTATATACTCATATGGTCCGACCATACGCGTATGGTCGGACCGTACGCGTATGGTCGGGGTAATCAACACGTATACTTTTAAACTCTTCATTAGATGTGACTCTACTGGATGTTACGTCACTAAAATGTCATTTTTTCATATATTAAAAAAAACTTATAAAAAACATTTTTACACAGTTAATATTACTTACTATTTGTAAGTACAATTATAAGAAGATGTCAAAACATATTGTAAAAGGAATGTTATTGTTTAAAGTAGGTGATATCATCGGCAATGTTCATTATATTTTTTAAAGATCAAGATATTTTTAAGACATTTTTTATAAGTAAAATATTAAAATTGTATGTTTCTTCATGGTCGGGGTAATCAACACGTATACTTTTAAACTCTTCATTAGATGTGACTCTGCTGGATGTTACGTCACTAAAATGTCATTTTTTCATATATTAAAAAAAATTTATAAAATACATTTTTACACAGTTAATATTACTTACTATTTGTAAGTACAATTATAAGAAGATGTCAAAACATATTGTAAAAGGAATGTTATTGTTTAAAGTAGGTGATATCATCGGCAATGTTCATTATATTTTTTAAGGATCAAGATATTTTTAAGACATTTTTTATAAGTAAAATATTAAAATTGTATGTTTCTTTATTTTTTTCTATTCTTTATTTCTATACTTCTATTTTAATCTTAATTATAAGACCGGTAAAATATCATGTAAGTGCCATGCAATAGCTACTGCCTTTATTTAATTTGATCTGTGATATTCATTTTACGATATTGGAGATCTAAAGTTTCTTAAAAACACATCGGAATTGTCCGAGTCAATATCAGTGCACGCAGCCAAAACAAGCAATCGCAGAAAAGCTACATGTATGGTACCGTTTGAATGTCATTCTAAATATACAAAAGCATACACGAATACAATTAGCGATAAAAACTAAGATCAACTGGCTGTGGCATCAATATTTAATGTTTATGTAGCTTTTGAAATGTAAAATTAATACGTATTATTTCTATTGTATGTTTGAAAAAATACCTATATGGTCCAAATACTCATATGGTCCGGCCCGTTAATATCCAAACGAGTATAATACTCATATGGTCCGACCATACGCGTACGGTCGGACCATACGCGTATGGTCGGACCATATGAGTATACGCATATGGTCATGACCATACGCGTATGGTCCAAATACTCATATGGTCCGGAACATATATATTTATAGTTTCTCATTAAGAGTTAGTCTACAACTGTTTAAATAAAAAAAATACTAATGCTATACATATTAATTCCTAGTGCATGTGGTTGTTGAGTTATGAAGACACTGATGTATGCAAAAGTATAGGTAAGTGCCTAAATATGTCTGTTTTTACTTAGAATAAAAGTGTGAGATTTTTTTTATTGCTATTTATATTGTACTTATCTTTTTACACGAGTATTACTACCCTTGGAACATTTAATATTTTGATACTTGTGTAGTATTAATTTTAGGTAGATTGTGTATTTGTTATTCTTTGTTGTATCTTTGCTATCACTGATAATGTTCCTTATTTTACTTCTTTATTAACACATTTTGTATTGTATAATATTGAAGGATTCGAAACATTAAGCGTTTCTTCTTTCTACCTCCATATATAGATTGCTTTCAGATTATTTGTCGTCTTCATTTTAGATTTTTTTTATCTTCTAATTGGATTTGACCTTTGAATACTCTATTGTCAATAAAGGCAACAGTAGTATACCGCTGTTCAAAACTCATAAATCCATGAAAAAAAAACAAAATCGGGATAACAAACTAAAACTGAGGGAAACTCTATATATATAAGAGGAAAACAACGACATAACATTAAAATGTAACACACACAGAAAGTGTCATTAACGAGTCTCATGTGTATCAAACGTTCACATAGGTTGCAATTTATTAGCCTGGTATCTTTTAAGTATGTTCTTTATAAAGTGTTTCCTTTCTTTGTATTTCTATCTGTTTTACTGTGATAATTTTTCAGCTTATTGATAATGCATATATCTGTTTTGGAGTTACATTTTTTGGTACAGTCATAATATCATAATCACATAAATGACATTTATACTTTAAGCTATGTTCGAGGCAGATTGCGGTTACTTTACGACAAAAGAATTTCAAAACATTCCAACAGCTCCTGCATACGAAGTATATATCTCACAATTTATACGATTTTATCAGGCTTGTATTTCCTATCATGATTTCAATTATGGGGGGTTGCTACTCACAAGAAAGCTATTAAACCAAGATTTTAAAAAGGTGAAGTTAACATCATCCTTTTGTGAATTTTAAGACGCCATCACTAGTTGGTTGACCGTTATGGAATAAACGTTTCTCGCATGATATCGGATATGTTCCTTATGTCGTAACAACAATCCCCTTTAGAGTCAATGGAAGGAAATTTGAAATAATAAAATAACACAACAGATATTGTCGTCCTTTACATTATTAAGAAACTAAGGTTTCAACTCCCTTAAGCAAAGTTGGCTTTAAATGAATTAGTGTATTTATTTTAGGTAGTTTTGGCACATAGCTCTTAAACAGTGTCGGTACTTATACATCTTCGGATTTCATATGTTTGCATTGCTTTGAGCGTTCCCGATGAAGGTAAATCCAGAAAAGTGCTTTGGACACAAGAAATTCCTAATCGTGTTGTTTTCATTTTTTTACAACTATAAGACATCTTCTAAGAAACAATTCAAATATTTGACAGAAATCTTTCAGTATTAATGTTGGCATCATCGTTAACTATTTCATACAAACCCAAGTAAGAAAAGACCGCCACAACGAAAAATGAATATAACCCAACGAGAAGTACATACATACAGGTTATCAGAAGCTGTCTCTAATTAACAACAAATCATATTGAAATTAACCTAACGTATTCCTCTCCTTATCTTAAGTTTATAGTTATATTCCGGACTTTGCCGAATATCACACTAATGTTACGAAAGTCATGTGATAAAAGTCGGAGTATGTGATCATTATTTCATATCAGCCCGCTTAACACAATTTCCAAAAGATATTGAATCATGTAACTTTGATGCGATAGTGTTATAAACTGGCTGTTTCTGTATTGGCACTGGTTTAAATTCAAGGTTTGCTGTATTGGCATCGAGACCCGTAGGGTCCAGATGGACAATACAGCTGACCGATTCCAGAGCCAATATAGAAACAACCAGTTAATAACACTTTTATTAATAAAAATAACGGTACCAATTTTCTTGCACCAGATCCAACTTTTTCAATACAGACTTGTTCTGTGTGCTGTATTACATACATCAAATGTGAATATAGGGCCAATATTTCCTATACGGACTGGCAATGACGTGAATATAGGGCCAATATTTGAAAGACGGACTGGCAATGAATCCTGAATTACATGCACACTTTATGTTTACAATTGATTCAGGATTCCCTGTCAGTCCGTATTGGAAATTTTGGACCGGGCGTAAAAGCAATATAGATCAAGTGATTTATACGACTAGGACGAAGTATGACACATGCCGTTTTGGTATTATTAGGAGTGTTTCAATCGTATTATTTAACAATATAAAATATATTTGCTATTTGTGCTAAGTTAATGCCTTAATTATTCGAGTTGTTGTCTCGTCTACACATTCCCCATTTCCATTCTTACTTTTATAAATATACGTTATGTAATAAAAACATATTTGTTTTTTGTTTATTTGAGCAAATTTTAGGAACAACTTGTTTTGCGAATATTGAAACGCTTGACTCGTTCTAAACTAACAATACAAAGAAAAGATTTTGTTCTTATTTTATGTTTAAAAAAAACATTTGATTGAGGAAATTGTTATTCTTAGGCCGGAAGGTATCGGTGTATAAATCGAAATTTGGACATCTTCAATTTCCTCGAAAATAATGACATTAAATGAAAATAGGTGGGAATTGGATGCAGTATTTTATGTTACATTAAAACTGTGGAAAATATATAAAACAATGGATAATATGACAGTTTCTGAATTGAATAGCATTATATCAACAACTCTTATACCAAACATTGTTATACTTGTGATTTACATCGTACTTGGAACATGCGGAAATGTTTTAGTTTTGTTGGTTTATTCTTTTCAAATGAAAGAACCATCAGATGAAAGATATTTTATACCGATTTTAGCTGCATTTGACTTGATAGCAACGATTTACTGTGGAACTTATACGATATATCAATGTCTTCACCAAGTTACATTTACACGCAATATTTTGTGTAAAACAACACAATTTTTTATTGGATTAACAACATTTATTCCAAATTTTTTATTAGTAATAATTGCAGTTCAAAGATATCTGAAAGTTTGTCAGCCTCTTAAACCAGTATTATCGCTTAATGTTAAGAGAACTGCTTTGATATTAACATTTGTTATTTCATTGTTATTTTCACTCCCTTTAGCGTTCGTTTACGGTTCTGTTCCATTTCAAAGCACTACTTATGGAATTACGGGATCACGTTGTGGCAAATTAAAAGAAGGACATCGATTAGCCAGGGATTTATATGCCATTGCAGTAGGTATTCTTGCTGTTACTTTAATAACAACCCTTATTGTCCTGTACTCATTGATTGGATTGAAAGTCTTTCGACAATTAAAGTTGAACAAACGTAAAAGTAGTAGAGTAGAATTCCGGAGTTCGATGACAAAAACTTATGAAGATGGAGCTACTGGAACCGAAACTAGTGGTGTTACGCAAAATAACATCATTTCCGATCTAGATTCCCAAATATCAAATTCTACCAAAGAGCAGCGGTTGGGAAACAATCATCAAACAACTCTGTCTCAACTAGTTGGGTCAAAAAGAAGACAAATGAATAACCGTCGAATAACTTACAAATTGTCAGTTATGTTTTTTGTGATAACTTTAGTTTTTCTATTAAGCTATTTTCCAAAAGTGATGTTGCTTCTGATTGAAGGCCTCAACAAAGATTTTTGGGAAAAAGTGTCAAACACAGAAAGACCTGGATTAATGTTTATATATCATATGTTTATTATCAATAATATCGTGAACCCCGTTATATATGCTTTCATGGATATGAAGTTTCGTGAAGAAGCGACAGCTTTCTTTAATCGTGTTTTTAAATAAAATTTTGATTGGAAATAATAAACAATGCAACATATTAAGATTTGAATAATCGTGTTTTTTTTAAATTCCGTTTCGATCATCCGTTTTCTTTTCAAGTTAACAACATTTCATCCAAGTCATAAATTTACACTTTAAGAATTGAATATTGTCCTTTGGCATTATAAGGCTTGTCTTTGAAGATTCCTGTCGAAGTTTGACTTTAAATACTCAAATACACCGTATCAACTATTAAAGCGTCTGTACCAACTTCAGATTGAAAAATTAAAATTCTTGATCTCGTAAAATTGAATATGTCTGAAACCGATTCTTCTTTCCTTTTCTCTTGTTGTCTCCGAAAATAATGTGGAGTGTTTCAGTTTGAAATGAATAATTATAAAAAAAAAGATGTGGTATGATTGCCTATGAGACAATTCTCCACAAGAGACCAAAATGACACAGAAATTAACAACTATAGGTCACCGTAAGACCTTTTTTTTGCTTTGTTTTCTTGTTTCTTTAAGCATGTTACTCGTTCTATCACGTAAACATTGAGTACATTCACATTGGTTTGCATAGCCAAATTTTTTAAGTTAGCATTTGCACGACGGATGTTGCTCATTTAGATGTACGTCTACACAAAGTTAGATAAAAAAACCCGAACAAATGAAATAAATCGTACAATTTAATCGCATTACTGATTTAAAGTTACTGTTAAAAAACATGTATAATGACTATGTTTCTTTATGATCCTGTGCCGAGCTGAGAGACAAGTTTTAATTAATTTTATGTTTTGGGATTAACAATAGCAATCAATTTACTGGTCAATTGATCTGTCTAATAAATTACCAGTACGACAAATTCATTTGTAAATAAAACATATCTTTTAAATGATTTTGAAACAAATTTATATCAAATCTACCAATATTGAAAAAAGTCCGGTTAACCGGTTAGCGAATTTGGTATTCGGTATTCGGTCTTTCGACCGTTAACCGTTGACAACACTAGTGAAAACACTGAATAAAATTATTCATGAACAAATCATCCAGAAATTTCAGAGTGGTAGTTTTCATGGCATTGATAACTAATACTATCTCTCTTTTTGAAGTAAATTTTGTCGTCTTTCTTCAATATAACAAGCGCATGAACAGTATTACTCTGCCCATTTTCTGTACCAGCATAACCAATATTCAGCCTTAAATCATTCTTAAAGAGAGACGTGACACAGCTTTTTCCATTAGTGGACCAAAGTGTACCCATTATCTAGTAGAGCCCACCTCTAGGTACAATAAATACACCCGTTTATGAATGGTAACCATCACCGATATTTGTCCACACATGCTCAAATCTTAGAAACTCATAATTTTTAACAATTGATTTGTTTTGAGTTACAACATGGTTGTTAAACAAAGTTATTTTTTACCTAGTAAGGCTCAAAGCGTGACATTCATAGACCATACGTGTAACACTTTAAGAATATTTTTTTTTAAATTCAGTGAAGAATATAATTTTCTTAATTCGTAAACATACCCTGCACAAAAAAAAGTTACTCATACGATTATATACTAGTCAACAAAAGAAACGATACAAAGTTAACATTTATTGATAATCATATATTTTCCAACTTTATGTTTTCTGTATAAGTTCATTTCTGTATTCAACGCCAAATAGCATCTGTATAGTCTTTTTTTTCCAATCAAATATCCGAAACGAATACGACGAAAATCCAGAATGTTTTCATTTTTTCCGTATGGTAATCGAGTTCACCGGGAATCAATGGAGCATTTAAATTGTTTGATGTCAATAATTGGGCTATAGTCCAGCGGATATCAGAATAATTGATCACTTTGTGGTAAAAGCATGAAACTTGGCATAGTGAAAGATTAGGGGTTTAGAAAAACTTCAGATATGGAGCCACGAAAAAAAAATCCAATATGGCCGCCAAATTCAAGATGGCCGACATAAGTATAACATAATTCACTTGAAGAAGTATTTCATTTTTAATGAGTTCAGAAGATGTCACAAACTTAAGGAAATACAATTAAGATATGTCGATTATTATTTTTTTAAACCTTATAATACAGAAATCATCAAAATGGGGTCCAAATTTAAAATGGCGGGTAAAAATGTCTAAGTTTGACAGTATTCGTATGTATACACCATCATTGTGTGATAGAAAGTTATCAAATCCCTGAAACTGATCAAATTGATATCGACAAAGGCCTACAATGTATCAATAATACCTGGGTGCATAGATAATATTTTCAAAATGCGGCAATATTCAAAATGGCGCCGTTTTACATGTCAAAGTTTGACGTTTGTTTTAAATATGGTATAAAAATAATTAAAAAATAATGGATCAATTATTTAAATACAAGCACGAATAAACAAACATATTATTATTTAATGTAACAGGTGACATTAACTATGAAATAAAAATGGCCGATACAACTCAAAATGGCGTCTTTGGCGAGTTCTTTTTTTTCACAGTTACAGGTAATGAATGACCTTAAGAAATTTCACAATTTTCCTGGAATGAAAGCAAAATCCAACATATGCAGTATTGAATCTGTGCAAAGAGTATTTCTTTTTTAGAAATGAGATAAGAAATAAAGAAAAACTCACAAGTTAATATTTAACATAACAACAGATTAAAATCTTAATTTAAATATGATACAAATGCAGGAAAATCAAAAGAAAGCATAGTCTCAATCAATTTCTCTTTCACAGTCCGGTAAGCAGTTGCATAATGCTGTGCATTTAAATGCTGCTTTCAAGAGTTTACATGCATGACATTGAAACTTCAGCAAGCACAGACCAGAATGGTACCATCAAGTTTTTGCCAACCAAATAAATCTGGTGATGGCATACTTGGATTTGCAACTAAACAATTGCCCCAAATAACACTACCTTGGTAAGCTGCACATTTCGTATGTTCAATGAAGAAGTGCATCTCGTGTTGGAGGAATATTGTCAATTGTTCTTGTCTTCTGCGTGAATAATAGTTATCAAAGGTACCAGGATTATAATTTTGTACGCTACTCATTCACCATATTAGCTGTACTAGACCGATCATACAAAACCACAACATATCGTTCTATTACTTTTAAACACTTTCAAAATTTCCACTTCATTTAAATTCTCAATAACCTGCAGAAATGCTTCTGACTTGTAAGTCCTCATATACGAACCATGTATCCCAAGCTGATTTCTAACCTTTCCCAGAAAAAGCTGAGACTATGTCACAACTGGTAAATGAATGGAACAGTGGAAAGAATCTCAATTTCAATGGTCCTGGAGCAAGGCACAATCCATGAATTGAAATATATCGAAGGTTCTTTCCAGTGCCAAAATCCTATCCACAGCTGTTCAGCCATTTGAATTCCCCTTTTAATTCAGCTGGGAATAAGGACATATCAACTGAAAATTCTCCTTCAACTAATGGGATATCTGGTTCACTAATCTTAGTACAGCTAGCGCTGGTGGAAGATTTGAATAACTCTCTGGTAAAAGAGACACTCTCTTTGACTGGCATTTCAACATAGGTTCAGATTGGTCAAATGTTTGAACAACGCCTTGAACACCCTCTGAAATATGTTGGAATAAAGATATACCTGTACCATGGTATGAATCTTTTAACAAGATACTGCTTGAATTGTGATAAATGTTGTCTACAGCATATGAAGTAAATACATTTTGTAATAGATTGGTAGGGCAAACAAAACCTTCTTGGACACAACGACGACAAGCATCATTGGCCATGAAAGTGAAAATTTCTAACACTCGGTCGTAGTAGACAGACAGTCCAAGTTTAAAGAAAGTATCTACTAGATCATGTTTTCTTGTCTTACAGTGGATCATGATTTCCAAATAAGCACAAACTGGAGGTTCATGATCTTTCATGTGACGGTTGGATAGTTTCTCTGTACAACTATAAATCAGAAGTTGTACTATTGTTAATGTCGACTGAGAATATGAACGATCCTGAATGTTGGGTCCAAACTTATTCATACTGACCAAAGAAAGCAATGACTGGGGTACAGAAGCTTCATGAAAACCCTTTGGGAAGGTTCCTTTAAATTCTGAATTTGATGCAAAAATATCTTTACGAACAAACCTAGCTGCTTTTTATATGTTTACAAACTCATTATCAAAGTCTTCTAAGCAGACTCTCTTCAATGCAGGACCAATGTCATCTTTGAAAGCAAGATTGTTTTCAAGGCCTTGTTTGTAAGCATCTAAGTAAGGGAAATTAGATACAATTCTGTGTTCAATCGTGTACTATTAAATCGAGATGAAACATCTGCACCTAGACATCTTATTCTTTCCGTATAAAGTTTACATAGATTTGACCACTTGTAAACACTTATGGTCTCATTGCATGACCTTATTTCATTTATATAAGAGACTAGTTCTAAAAATGCAATACCATGAATTTGACTTTCCTTCTTAGATTCGACATTATCATTTTTCATTTCAATTCGAGATGCACGATTATATAAGGAAACTAATCATTTAAAGTGGTACTTTGCTTCCTGTGCAATTAGATCAGCACCACTGAACTTTGCAAGTAACAATGTGTCATTTAATTTTACTGCACATTATCTCACAGGTGTATCTTATTCAAACGTTGAGGACCCACGAAGGGCTTCTTGACCATTTTCATTACAGAAAAAGCACGCAAACGGGTTACTGGTGGACTAAACTGAAAGGCTTTGTCTAGTTTTCTTTTAGATGTGGTTGCTTTATTATCTATTCTCCCATGTGAGGTTCGTTTTTCTGCTCTATTCAACTTTGTCATGTACAGTTTTAAGTTGCAAGATGTGTGCCAACATGTCTTTTGGTCAATGAAAGACTGTGCTATTCCAGATCCCTCATCTAAGTTTTCAATGCACACATTAATGCCTTCAGGCATCAATCGTAATTCATGAAACTTCTTAATATTGTCAGCTAAAGATTGATAACCAGCACCAACATTGAGACGTTTAGCGCATCACTGAAGAGACATGTATTGTCGAAATGCGCATCTGGTGCAAGAAAATTAGTACCGTTAATTTTATTTAGAATCAAATAGGCATATAAAAGAGGGACGAAAGATACCAAAGGGACAGTCAAACTCATAAATCTAAAACAAACTGACAACGCCAAGGCTAAAAATGAAAAAGACCAACAGAAAAACAATAGTTTTATAAGTTTTTCATCTATAATTTCTTGACATAGGATGCAATTTGCCCAATCAATATTATTTGATTTAGTAGGTTTGTCATATTCTACACTTGATACCCTGTATATCTTTTCAGTAGCCATGTTGTAAGAACTATGACAGTAATTCAAGATTTGATGACCTTAAATCTTGAAAGTTTTGCAAAGCACAAATATTTGTTGATTGTTAATAGCTTTCTAGATATACACGATATAGTTTCTGATAAAAATACTTTTGGCGGCCATTTTGAATTTGTCGGCCATTAAGGAATTATTTTTGATTGTTCAATATTCAGAAAAGATTAATTAGCATCATAACTAGCAATATGCAAAGTTTTGTGCTTTTATTTTCAAATGATCAATTATACCATTTTTTTGGTAACTCTGCTTTATGACTGTTGGCAGCCATTTTGAATTTGTCGGCCATTATGGAATTATTTTTAATTGTTCCATATACATGAAAGATTAATAAGCACTATTACTAACAATATGCAAAGTGTTGTGCTTTATTTTCAAATGATAAATTATACCATATTTTTGGACTCTGCCTCATGACTGTTGGCGGCCATTTTGAAATTGGCGGCCATTATGGATATTTTTTATTGTTCCACATTCAGAAAAGATTAATAATCATCATAACTAGCAATATGCAAAGTTTTATGCTTTAATTTTGAAATGGTAAATTATACTATAGTTTGTTTCTTTATTATTATGAGGCTGACTTCATGCAGGAACTTCTTAGGAAGAAAGATAAGAAGTTAGCAATATCCTTTAACTCTACTTTCCGCTATATAGATGACATTCTTTCACTAAACAATTCAAAATTTGGTGACTATGTGGATCGCATCTATCCCATCGAATTGGAGATACAGGATACTACAGATACAGTTAAGTCGGCTTCATATCTTGACTTACATCTAGAAATTGACAATGAGGGTCGGTTGAAGACAAAACTTTACGACAAAAGAGATGATTTCAGCTTTCCAATTGTGAACTTTCCATTTCTAAGTAGCAACATTCCAGCAGCACCTGCATACGGGGTATATATCTCCCAATTGATACGATATTCCCGTGCTTGCATTTCCTATCATGATTTTCTTGATAGAGGGTTACTGCTCACAAGGAAGCTATTAAACCAAGAGTTCCAAATGGTGAAGTTGAAATCATCCCTTCGTAAATTTTACGGACGCCATCACGAGTTGGTTGACCGTTATGGAATAACCGTTTCACAAATGATATCGGATATGTTCCTTACGTCGTAACTACAATCCCCTTCCCTTTCATGAATTTGACCTACCGAATTAGACTATTTACCGGATTTGTAATCACATAAGCAACAAGACGGGTGCCGCATGTGGAGCAGGATCTGCTTACCCTTCCGGAGCACCTGAGATCACCCCTAGTTTTTGGTGGGGTTCGTGTTGTTTATTCTTTAGTTTTCTATGTTGTGTCATGTGTACTTTTGTTTTTCTGTTTGTCTTTTTCATTTTTAGCCATGGCGTTGTCAGTTTGTTTTCGATTTACGAGTTTGACTGTCCCTTTGGTGTCTTTCGTCCCTCTTTTGGACTCTGCTTAATGACTGTTGGCGGCCATTTTGAAATTGGCGGCCATTGAGGATTTTTTTTTTATGGCTCCATATCCAAAAATATTTATAAGCATCATAACTAACACTGTGCAAAGTTTCATGCTTTTACCATAAAGTGATCAATTGTCCCAAAATATTGGACTTAGCTGCTGGACTACTACTGCATCAGGTAAACAATTTTCCATATTAAACAATGAAAAAAAAATTGAGATTTTGTTGCCGCAGCAACTCCAAAATGAGCATGAACAAGCTGTTGCTATGATCAGAGCTGGAATGACGCACGCTGATGTCGCAAATCATTTTCATGGGACATCCATAACAATATTTAACCTTGATATTTCGTGTTATGCAATAATGCTTAGGTAGCAATACACAGTTAGGAAAAAAACTTAAAATTGACACTCATAATTTTTAAACACCCCCTTTCCCCTCCTGTCTAACAAAGAAGGCTTTATATGTGTGTTATGCATGTATATACTTGTAGAAAGAGAATCTTCCATAGATTTGATTTCTAATGGTCATAAGGGTGAAATATAATCCCTTTTGGATGTAACCATGGCAACAATCTGCATTTCTTAGATACAAAATATAGCAAAAAAGGGGGGTGAACATGTCACAAAAGTCTCCAAAATTTGGTCTAAAGGAAAATTTCAATGAATTACAGTGATACCTTTCCTGAATCCATAGGTTTATATCTATCAAGTGGTCCAAAAAAAATCATATGTCTTCCTGCTCGTTTTTCCATAAAATTGAATCGAAAAGATCGAGCGCAAAATCTTTGTTGATAAACACTACAATAATTTATGGACCTATGAACGGTACGGATAGGAAAATACGGACTGTCAATCATTGAAATGGCCTATAAAACATGTTAAAATCAATCTAAATGTTCATATAAACCCACTAAGAAGGCTATATTATTCTTCAATTACCTAAAAATCAATTTTATTGTACAAAAACTTTCATATTTAAAAAATTCACAGGGGCCATAATGCGAAACTAAACTTCTAACTGTGTATTGCTACCTAAAGGATTAACATTTTTTTTCCCAATTCCACTTTAAATGGATTTCTGTTTTCTACTAGTTAAAACGAGCATTTTTGCCTGCTAGTTTTGAAAATCGGTTCAGAAATGAATATTTTATGAAGGTTAGCAGTTGACACTGAAATGCAACAAAAAAGTGATTTTATGAAACATGCCATGTCAAAGTGCATTTTCTCCATTTTTAGTCAATTTTCTAAAACTATACCTTCTAAGCCTGTCTTTCCTTGTTTAAAAACCTAAATTAACCTTAACAGTAGACAACTTTTACAAGTTAAAGCTATTTTAAAGCTCTAGAATGTCAATTTTGTTGTGTATTACCATACCAAGGCCTTGGTTAAAATTTAGTCAATACTGAATTTATTTATATAACAGCGGGGAAAAAATTGGGCTTAATTCATGCTAAATTGTGACTTTATACTTGCTAAAATAATAAATTTGATTTAGTCGCATGAAAAAATATAAAGCGTTCCCTTCTAAGGTTTCTACATAACGCGCAATCTTCTTTTCCAAGGGGTAGCCAATAAAGTATCAATTAATAACGGAACCAAGTCTAGGTGTCAAAATGTCTATATTGGTTGCTAAGGACAATAAACAACAAAACTAACATACATTGTCATACTAAAGGTTGTTTCTTCCTTAGAATTGTATCTTTAACCTAAATATCAATAGTTTTGTGGTATGTTTGTCTGAAAAAAAGGCAATTATTTGCTTTGTCAAATGCCATAAGGTAGCAATACACAGTTAGGAAAAAAACTTAAAATTGACACTCATAATTTTTAAACACCCCCTTTCCCCTCCTGTCTTACAAAGAAGGCTTTATATGTGTGTTATGCATGTATATACTTGTAGAAAGAGAATCTTCCATAGATTTGATTTCTAATGGTCATAAGGGTGAAATATAATCCCTTTTGGATGTAACCATGGCAACAATCTGCATTTCTTAGATACAAAATATAGCAAAAAAGGGGGGTGAACATGTCACAAAAGTCTCCAAAATTTGGTCTAAAGGAAAATTTCAATGAATTACAGTGATACCTTTCCTGAATCCATAGGTTTATATCTATCAAGTGGTCCAAAAAAAATCATATGTCTTCCTGCTCGTTTTTCCATAAAATTGAATTGAAAAGATCGAGCGCAAAATCTTTGTTGATAAACACTACAATAATTTATGGACCTATGAACGGTACGGATAGGAAAATACGGACTGTCAATCATTGAAATGGCCTATAAAACATGTTAAAATCAATCTAAATGTTCATATAAACCCACTAAGAAGGCTATATTATTCTTCAATTACCTAAAAATCAATTTTATTGTACAAAAACTTTCATATTTAAAAAATTCACAGGGGCCATAATGCGAAACTAAACTTCTAACTGTGTATTGCTACCTTAACAAATGATAGACCCCGTAAAGGCAGACCACATGTGACGTCAAAACGTCAAAATCGACCGATACGTTTTTAACACTTCCTCGACCGTTTTGGAGGTGGTTCAAAATTGTTGATGTTAATGTGAACGATATGACATATTGGGATGTAATTTGAAAACGCGGTTTCAACCACGTTTTTCAATGGAAAACGCTAGATGTCACGTGGCATGGATTTGTATGGACAATCTTGAGCAACACTTTTTTCGAGTTCTCCCTTGCCAGCATTATCACCGTATCTCTCTCATAGAACATTTATGAGATCAAATTGGCAGACGTGTTCAATAAGACCATATCTACCAGAAACGCTACAAAGCTTGAATTTGGTTCTCCCACAGGAGTTGGATAATCTCCCCAAGTCAACATTATGTCTTTCGTTGGATCTATGTCTCTTAGGTGTGAAGCTGTGGTAGCTACGAGAGGCGGCAATAATCGATTAAAACTGACGTGGAAAGGTAACACCCTTCCTTCGTAAGCTTCATTTTTATGAATCCCAGGTGGTTGTGTGGTCTAACGGGACGGCTACAGTGCATTTATTATTGCGATTTTGTCATTTTAGACTTCAATGCGATTTTAATTATTACGATTTTGGGAAGTAATCCTGCTTTATTCATATAAAATATCTTAAAATGCGAGTTTAAATTATTGCGTTTACAACTCTGTCGTAATTTTCGCAATAATAAAAACCTCGCAATAATTTCTGAATTTACAGTATCTCAGTAGCATGGGTTCTAATCCAGGCGAGGGAAGAACAAAAAAAACCAAGCGTTACAGATCTAACATTGTTGGGTTGATGTTTAAACTAGTTGTATATACATTATGTACACAGCCATGTATCACCAACACTGCTGGGGATCCAATGGATAAATATGTTGTAGAGTTGTCACTGACTCAGACGTACTTATAAATATAATTATTTTCTGTGACTGTATCTTACATTAATTTTTAGGATCCTTTACAATATATGATTTAGCTGATCTGTAAAAATAACATCTCCATGCCTTATATATCATGCACTGCAGTATGACGCTAGATTAAAATAGACGTGGAAAGGAAGCACCCGGCCACCGAAAGCTTCATTTTTATGAAGCCCAGGTGGTCGTGTGGTCTAGCGGGACGGCTACAGTAAGAAAAAAATATATCCGGACCTAATATTGTTGAGTTGATGTGTAGACGAGTTATATATATATATGGCCTTCCAAACACCGTTTCGATCCCTAAAATCACTGAAGAGAAATTAATTGTGAAATCCGGATCTGGTGTACTAAAAAATATTGACACCTTATGTTTGTGGCATAACATCTTTGCCACAAGTTTATTGTTTTATGTTTAGTATTAAATTTATATTAAGATCCATTTCGTTACATCTTGTCATCAATTTTATTTGGCAATCGCCAACGGCAGTCAGCAGGGTTAAAGAACATCAGTTGTTCGACCTGTTAGTCAAATGCGTTTTGTTTAAATACACTTTTACACAGACCCAGTGGAGTGGCAAGTAAATGTTTGAGTATTCAGTATTTGTTGGCAAGTCAGACATCGTTTGTTACCTCATGACTTGCACAATCCTGTAGTTATATAATAAATAAATATCTAATCGGTGGTCGGGTGTTTCCTTTCCACGTCTGTTTGAATCTAGCGTCGTACTGCAGTGCATAATATATAAGGCATAGAGATGTTATTTTTTACAGATCATATAAATTATAGATAGTAAAATTTATAAATATATAAACGAGTCTAAATTGAAAACTACGTTCAAACCTATGATTGCGTTGGATAAAAACCGGAATTTTTATACGTGTGCATGTTAAACAAATTTCGTTGTAGAAGGGTCTAAAAACAGCACAAACAACATTTCCAAAAGACCAAAAAAGTGAAAAAGTATATTTAAACAAAACGCATTTGACTAACAGGTCGAACAACTGATGTTCTTTAACCCTGCTGACTGCCATTGGCGATTGGCAAATAAAATTGATCACAAGATGTTACAAAATGGATCTTAAAATAAATTTAATAC
Organism: Mytilus trossulus; assembly: GCF_036588685.1. NCBI lineage: Eukaryota > Metazoa > Mollusca > Bivalvia > Mytilida > Mytilidae > Mytilus > Mytilus trossulus. Next base: position 18,272,919 of record NC_086378.1, on the reverse strand, counting down.
TAAACAGAAACACTTTTTAAACTTGTGGCCGCGATGTTATGCCACAAACATACGGTGTCAATATATTTTAGTACACCAGATCCGGATTTCGACAATAAATGTCTCTTCAGTGATGTTAGGGATCGAAACGGTATTTGGAAGGCCATATAAAGAGTATCCTCATTTTAAGAAAAAAGTACCCTCATTTATAAATTTTAATATGTATCGGAGTGTCTCTACAACCATAGTACAAACACATGAAAAAAGTTTATACAAAATATACAATTTTTACTGCTTGAAGATAGTTATATACGAATGATATAATCCAGTCACATATAAATGTCAAAATAGAGTAATCTTAATACCCAAACCGAATCGTAACGTACTACAGAAAAACAAAAAAATATAAGGTTCAACTTTTACAGACAATTAATTGACATATTTTTTAAACCAAATCAACGATATATTCAGTATATGGCATTTGTTAATGGACTTTTCTTTTTGAATTATCTGTTTAATTCGGTACGTTGGTTATTTTAATAATCAATCTACATGTGCATGATGTAAACCAAACGTCATGAATACACACATACTTAAGTTTTGTTTTTAAATCAGTTCATTGGAAAGTTTAAATAACTGTGTTTAAGATTATCCATTGACTGCAGATTGAGTCTTGAGATTGAGCACTCGATTTAACGTCGCCATTCTGACCAGGAGTAGCTGCAAACTTTTACATTCTGCACAGCCAAACGGATGCCCCACGTTGGGAATCGTTGTACTGTCGTTCGTAAGATGTGCAAGTGACCATATTTATATTTCACAGCCACCTTTACATATTTTCAAAATGCATTCAATATTTGCACAATTTTGTTTCTCTAAACAACAAAAAAAGGTGAATACTTAGAGAAGAAAAACATTAAAAATATTCTTTCGAAGTAGGTCTAATGATAAGGAAAGATAACTTTACCCTTTTAGTAATATGTGGTATTATCTGTATTTTCAATAAATAGTATACTTGCCTCCAAAATGTTTTGTGTTTTTAAAATCTCCAATCAAACGCATAACAAAGCAGTATTTTTTCTAAATTTTGGTTGATTTTTTTTCAGTCATTATCCAAATTAACATTATCATCATGATTAAACATTATTTGATGGACCTTTTGTATTTTCAGAATAATATAGGGTTATTGCATGAAAATTGGAGAATATTGTCCCGAGTAGAGTTTAAGATTTCACGAGCTTGCAATATATGTTCTACGAGGGACAATATTCCCCAATATTCATGCAATAACCCTTTTATTGTATAGCAATACAATATATTATTTGAAAGTAAAAATTAGATTGAACGATAAATTGATGACGTCATGAATTTTGAAGATTTATTGCACTAGTGCAATATTGGAATTTATTACATGCTAACTTTTGGTTACTTTCTGTGGTAAATATTATATGCCAGAGTTTGCGCATAAGAACATCAACTATTTTCACCACTGGTTCGATGGAACTGCTGGTGGACGATTCGTCCCAGTTGGCCTCACTTGCCTAGTAGTTAACACATCGGTGTTGTCATGAATATCAAAAATGTGGTCATTCTTTTTTTTTTTTTTTTTAAATTTCCTGTTTACAAAAATTAAATTTTTCGAAAACTACGGATTTTCTTATCCCAGTCATAGATTACCTTAGCCTATTTGGCACAAATTTTTTGGAATTTTTATCCTCAAAGCTCTTCGACTTTGTACTTATTGGCTTTATAAATATTTAAATATGAGCGTCACTGATGAGTCTTTTGTAGACGAAAAAGATTTAAATGTATTATGTATTCGGAATTGTAATAACAGTACGCATATTTATAAATAATTTCTCTACTTACAAGAAAAAAAATCAAAACCAAAATATTTCACGGATATATCCAGGAGGAGATACATTCAAAGCATATTTTCTGTTTATTGTCGTTTCTGACCAAAATAATATAAAATTCCAACATTCATGGGTTTAGGAAATGAATAAGTAAACTTTATCAGTTAGTCTACTGATTTTCTTACCTTCAAGTTCATTATTTTGTCCTTTATCAAAGTATTCCCTAATATTTAAATCATTTAATCTACCTGAGGCATAGATTACCTTAGCTGTATTTAGCAAAACTTTTAGGAATTTTTGTCCTCAATGATCTTGAACTTCATACTTTATTTGGCCTTTTTAACTTGTTTGGATTCGAGCGTCACTGATGAGTCTTTTGTAGACGAAACGCGCGTCTGGTGTAATTGAAAAATTTAGGTCCTGGTATCTATGATGAGTTCATTTACTACCACTTGGTGAATGCCACTGCTAATGGAGATTTATTTCCCCCGAGGGTATCACCAGTCCAGTAGTCAGCATTTTTGTGCTGACATGAATTATCATTGATATAGTTATATTTATAAATTTACTGTTCACAAAATTGTAAAACTTTGAAATACTAAGGCTTTTTTTTTTACCTCAGGTATATATTACCCCAGCTGTATTTAGAAAAACTTTTAGGAATTTTTGTCCTCAATGCTCTTCAACTTCGTACTTTATTTGGCCTTTTTAACTCGTTTGGATTCGAGCGTCACTGATGAGTCTTTTGTAGAGGAAACGCGCATCTGGCGTATATACAAAATTTAATCCTAATATCTATGATGAGTTTATTTACTACCACTGGGTCGATGCCACTGCTGGTAGAGATTTATTTCCACGAGGGTATCACCGACCCAGTAGTCAGCACCTTTGTGCTGACATGAATAATCATTGATATGGTTATATTTATAAATTTACTGTTCACAAAATGTTGAACTTTTGAAATACTAAGGCTTTTCTACCTCAGGCATAGATTACCTTAGCTGTAGTTAGCAAAACTTTTAGAAATTTATGTACTCAATGCTCTTCAACTTCGTACTTTATTCGGACTTTTATGCAAAATTTAGGTCCTGGTATCTATGACATGAATTATCATTGATTTATAAATTTACTGTCATCAGGCCATCAAGGCTGGTCAGCTGATCAATCTTCAGCCACAAATTCAACACGTTTGTTTGTCATATATGGCAAGTGCGATGTATGAAAAAAAGAGACAACCGTCAGTCTTTTTCTATTCAAAACTTGTTTTCTTATATTACTATATACAAACTAAGATAAAAAAAAAATGTTGAGGAATAGCATTAACTCCTAACTAGGAAGACTGGGTGGGTAGATTGGATAAGCCTCTCTAGTTAAAACTGAACTACATTCAAAAGACTTGATTAATTTAAAAACATTTAGATGTAGTAATTTAAGTTATCTCAACTGTTGTAAGGTTTAATATAATGTGTAAAGAGCTTTTGCTTGAATTGTGCTGCTTTATATTATGAAAATCTTATTTCTTTTGTATTTTTAAGCTTTAATTAAAATCTGGCTATTTTTATTTATTATATTTATTTTCCTTATCCGTAAAAAAAGAATCAGATAACACAATAATACTCCGTTTTGTTTAAGGGAAAACGGTACTATTTATTCTGCCATAGGCGACAATACTAACATTTTCTAAATTTACCAGTTTTTATAATAAAAACTTGGATAAAACAGTTATGTGTGGTGTTTGTACTTTATTACTGTATTCTAAAAATTGAAGCCAAATAGTATCATGACCAATATCCAACGGAGCTGGTTTATGTTATCCATGCCCACCATCATTTTGCACCAAATTTATGAAATTTTGGAAGCCTTTTCGAAAAATTCTCTAGAAAATATTTCAATAGGTTTTAAAATTTATATAGTAAATATACAAACTGCAGTTATTCATAGATAAATAAAAAATATATTGTACCCTTACATCCAATCACAGCGCTCATAAGTTGACTTCCTTCACCTGTCTTGGGTACACAAAAGGCCAACCTAATGCTGGGAAAATGTAATACTACCGTTTTCCCTATAATGGACATGGTTACGGCAATGAAATATAATAATAAGAAAATAAGAAATATGTAGATAAAATGTGGCTATTCGCAATTTAAAGTGCCGGTTTTTAACTAGGTTCTATAGATTTGTAGACCTATTTCACAAGTATTTTATCAAATACATTTGACAATATATTAAATGCTACACATATCAAATCTCTTCAACATTCCGAAATATCGTCTTATTATTTATATGTAGTACCTATAATTTGCCTAAAATGTTATTTGAAATGATGCAGTTTGCTTGTAATTCTTCCAGTAAAACTATTTATTTTGCCAGTTTTACATGCAAATAGTGCCTAAAATGTACAATATATTTGACAATAATGTATAACTTGGACGTTTGGAACGTTGTATATTTTCTTGTTTACTTGTAATTGTTAGCTTATTTGACACAAGAAAATCATGTTTACTATTGCACTTTATTTACCAACATGCGTTAAGAGAACACTGTGCAAAATGTCGTAAAATTTGGCATGAATTGTGTCCTGGATTTAATGCGTCAGCAATTCATATGTACCAATTCAAAATAAATGATGATAACTATCACATAACGTAAATTTATACAGATCACAAGCATAATTATACAGGAAATGCATGTGAGCTGAAGATTTAATAAAATAATAAGGGTAGAAATACAGAGTCTTTAGAGTTTTATTGTTTTACTTTTTAATCGTTTCCCATTGTAATTTTCCGTAAGTAACGATTTATCAATTACATAAATCGTAATTATATAATTAGTTCCTAAAACCTAACATCTATATATTTTATTGACTAATTTTTCTAAAAAAGTTTACATTTACGTCTTAATGCACCTTTCGACAAATATATGTATGATGAGTCATTGCAGGGATTATTTTAATACATGATAACTTTAATATAGCAGATATTGTTAACGATTTCTGTAGAAATTTATCATCATCAACGTTTGATGTGATTTGAAATTTGTTCCACAACGTCTATCAACCAGTTAGGGTAAAAGTTGTATCCGGAATATTTCTCAGATCTGCCGAGTCATAGTCTTTCCCTGTGTATAGCTCTGTCCAAACTGGACAGTGGTCACTGACAACACCTCCCCACGACCATCCGTTAGGTATCAATGGACTTGTCAGATTTTCTCTTATAACACCTGAATTACCTCGAAAATAGAAATATAAAATAATTACACAAATTATAATGCTCACAATCATGATAATCTGCTTATAATCCAATTTTTTAAGAACATGCACATTTTAGATATTGATACTTTCTACTAAAGCTAAAATTGTGAACCTATTGACAACAATCAGTTTTATTTTATATCTTTCGATTATAAACCATACAAGCTAAGTTTTGCACGAGAGAAGAAGAACTTTATTTTTAAAGAAGCGAGAAAGAAATTTTTTAAAACATATACTTTCCCATAATAAAATGAATATATGAATAGATGATCTTAGCTGTATTTGATCCTCAATATTCTTTCTCAAATGTTTTTTTTCTCGGCCTTTTCAATTTTTGGTAAGAGTGTCACTGATTTGGTTCGAGTGTCACTGACAAGGTTTTTTTGGAGAAGAAACGCGCGTGAAGCATACAAAATTATAATCCTGGTATCTTTGATGAAATTTTTTTATAAAACTAATGAATAAACATTTACCAATACACGAATTAATTAAATTAAAGAATACACAAACTTTAAGCATTGGTATGGAACAGGTTATAGAAATTTAACTCATGCACTTTTCATTTAAGTCTAAAAGTAACGAAAGCTACGCGACGCGATATATTGTGACATCTTTTGAACTTATTATGCTGAAGATCATTCCCCACCAGTTTATAAGAAAAATGTACATTTCCAGTGAGTTTGTTTTAATTATTTGTAGGTTTTCTAAACCTTGTGTATTTGTGTTTTAACTCGCGTCGAAGGCAGTTTTTGTGGAAAAGAAAGATATATGATTACTTTGTATTACATCCCTTTTTATTAGAGGTGTCAAGCATTATTTCAATTTTTGACTATTTTAGTCAAATGTACATTGAATTGTACATCGATGTTTTGTCATTTGTACTTGCATATTATCCCTGTTTTGTGCTTATATACCAGTATTAAGGTAAGCTACAAGGAAAGTGAACAAGATAACGTGCGTCACATCTCTTTGACAACCATAAAACAAACCTTCATTTGACCTTTTAACGCGCGTCTGGCGTTCACAGCCTGGTATCTTCGATGAGTCTTTTTACATAAGTACTACGTTAGTAAGTTAAGGCGAGATACCTTGATGAAATATGAGCATGAATGTCATTGTCAATGATACGACGCATGTATAGTGGATCATTGACTGCATAGTTTACTAGATAAACTTAGTTTACCCTTGCTTAATCTTTATGGTTTTGTGATATGTCTTTGACGAATATTGATTGACTCTTTGTTATATTATTATTTTTCCAACTTTAATATTAACATTTTTATAATGAGTTTGTAATACTAAAAAATACATTGTTCCTCTTGGTTAATCATTGACGTATACGGTTGTATTTGGCCTCCCGTAAAACCTGAAGATAACACGATGGTTATAGTTGTTGTCTCATTTATCAGTTTTCAATATGTCAGATAATTTTTATGCTTCAATATTTTAACGAGTGTCAAATATTGCAGACAGATGAAATTAATCAATACCTGAAAATGCCTTATTTGTTCTGCTACTTATCCATATATGATCATAAATCTGGCTACCTTCAAGGTTGCTATTGCTGATGTTCGTAAACTCGCCAACTGGAACACAGTTACTATATCCTTTCTCTCTCATAATATCAAAGTCTAATAAGAAATAAAGTAATTTTTAAAAAGGTCAGATTGTTAACAATTGTATAAAATCATTAATATCAGTTGTTCATGCGTTGACTAAGATATGAAGTTATTGTTTTTAAGTACTATTTTTTATGTTTGAAAACAAACATTTAAGTAGACAGAAATTTCACTGCTTTTGTGTGCAATGCAGAACTGTTTTGTTACGTCTATTTCATCTCCTGGATACAGCCTTATTTTAGCTTCAGGATTGTAACCACTAATAATTCAAATTATTATAAACAAGTGTAAACTGTGGTCTACCGATGTTCAAACTCATAAATTGTTTTGATATACGAACGAAGACACAAGGGGAACCTGGGGGATCGCAATAACTTCAAGCACATTTAGACCTGGTGCATGCATCGACGAGAGAGCTATTTGATAAAAAGTAAAATCCCCAAAATACTGAACTCCGAGGAATATTCAAAAAGGAAAGTCCCTAATCAAATGGCAAAATAGAAAGCTCACACACATCAAACGAATGGATAACAAGTGTCATATTCCTTGGTACAGGCATTTTCTCATGTAGAAAAAATGGTGGATTGAACCCGGTTTTAAAGCTAGCTTAAACTCTCACTTGTATGACACTCGCATCAAATTCCATTACAATAACAACGATGTGTGAACAAAACAAACAGAAACAGTAGGTACAAATGTCAAAAATAGGGATACCGCAGTCAACATTGTGTTATCATCTTAATTACTATAATAACAAACAAATGTAACCACGAAGCACAAAAATGCACACATCAAATTAAACATCCTCATTTTGCTTACGATTGTATTTTTTAAATACTAATTATTCTTTCTACCTTTAGTTTTATTTGAAATTTTGTTAAGAACTACTAGTATAGGCATAATTCACAGGCATTGACATCAGTATTGGTCATATTACGGAGATCTTCAGGTTAATGTCTCGAGTTTTACCTTCTTAAATGGGGTCATCATCAGCTCTCATAAGATTGAAATATGATATAATTTAACTTGAATAAACTGTGGGTTGCGTATACGCTTAGCTTTATTTGGCATCACTTTTAGGAATTTTCGTCCTAAAGGTGGAATGGGTGTCTTCCTCCATCTTGGATTGCAAAAAACAGAAAACCAAAGGTCCAGATTTTCTTTGAAGTCATCAAAATTTGATGCAGGAATGCATATATTTAATGTGAATTTCCATTGAAAAGAAACCAATTTATAGGAATATAACTTATAAATATTAATATTTTTGCAAATGTTGATTGATTTTTGTTGTTTTAATTTTTTTTCTAAAATTGGTATTTTAAGGGGAGATAACTCTAAAACAGTGCATTTTCTGAATAAATCTACATGGAATTTTCCTGTTTTGTATTTTAGTCGGGAAAAACGTACGGTGACCCTATCTTTTCATTTGATAATCTCAATGCATTGTCTGAAAGCAATCTTTTCCTCAAGTATTAAACAATTCTATCATTTTGTTAAGTGTCAAATCCCAAAATGGTGTTTTTTCCCGTATAATCCATACAAATTTGTCATTTTGTCGCGTCCTGTAGCTTGAGTAAATGCGCGGTGATCTATCATTTTTATTATATTTTTAAGTGAGAGGGTTAGCCCTATAGAACCAGGTTTAATCCACCATTTTCTACATTTGAAAATGCCTGTACCAAGTCAGGAATATGACAGTTCTCGTCCATTCGTTTTTGATGCGTTTTGTTATTTGATTTTGCCATGTGATTATGGACTTTCCGAATTGATTTTCCTCTAAGTTCTGTATTTTTGTGATTTTACTTTTTTTAACATATATCAATAGATACGTTTTGGCAAAATATGAACAAATTCTATCATTTCTATTTTAGACTCCCATACCACCTTAATGATCTCCAACTTCGTACTTTATTTGGTTTTTAACTGTTTTGGATTCGAACGCCACTACTGAGTCTTTTGTAGACGAAACGCGCGTCTGGCGTATATACAAAAATTAGTCCTGGTATCTATGATGAGTTTATTTATCATACCTTCCATTTTTGGGTCTAAATTGAAATCTCCTAACATAATAATATCCTCCTCTCCTGAAATAATATTAAAATAGCATATTATAAAATCATTGTTGCATGACGCTGTTTTTGTCACATTCAAAATAAGCATTAAATCTTAAGGTAGCTTTTAAATACCTTAACGATTTAATCTAAAATATCTGAACAGGAGGTAAAATTATATGAGTCTGTCATTCTGCTAGGTTGATAATTATGTGATTGACGATTTTTTACAACAAACATACAATTCTAGACAAGCTAACACAAAACCCGGGACTTTGTTGATTACTTCTTTGACACAATTACTAGCCTTGGGAATGGGTTTACTGCACTGCTACAAACGTATTTGGTTACCTGGGTATTGTTTTTCTATGGCATCTATCACTTCAGGTACTTTATCTATCTCCTTCTGAAGCCTTTCGAAGTCTTCATTATCCAAACCAGTAGCTTTTAGATGTACACTCGCTATTATACAATCAAATTTTTTGATCTACAAAACACGTTTTATAACTGTATTTTCACCAGATCTTTATAAAATTATAATACTCAGCATTCAACAAATATAAAAAAGAATCATATTGCAGAATGCCAAGACCATCAACACTGTGCTTCTGCAAAAGCGAGGCGACATATATAAAAGGGATATTTCAACTCCTAAGTCCAAAACAGACTGACCATGCAATTTAATTGTCTGTATCGTCTTCTCTTAATTATTATCATCATCATTGCCTTTGTCTTCAATACATTTTATATTAAAAAAAGGTCAACCTTAGCGTTGTAAAGGGGAAAAAACAAAAAAAACAACAACACTACAAAACACTTCAAAGTTAACTAAATATTAAGAGAATTCAACAACTGGAAGTGAGTTAACGTGCTCTGCATGGGTCAACCTGCAATCAGGTGTTACCATCATTATTAATAAAAATCCGATGTGGTTTGCTGCATTGGGTTGAAGTCATAAAAACGGAAAGGAAAGACTGATTATGGCTGAGCGAAATATAACACATCCATGGATTTTTGTGAAACCTCCTCAAAGATACCATGCTCATAATTTGGTATGCCAGACGAGCCTTTTGTCTACATAAGACTCATGTCAATTAATCGAACGCAGCACAGATACTAGTAGTCTCAATACGGTCAATCAAACGATGCTACTGTCAATAAAATTAAATAAGAAATGCCTCCAACTTTAACATCAAGGACCTTTGATTCAATAACTGCCTTCGATCGATTATTGTTTCCAGCAACAATCTATTTAACAAATCATGATAAAGCCGAAAGTCCTGTTAATTCGTCAAAGCTCGGATATATAAATAACTTATGCGAATGTTGCGTCGATGTTGCAACAAAAATGAAAAGTAAACAATTAGAACTCTTAGTCGTATCATTTGTAGAATTAGGTTCTTATTTGACCATCACTGTCAATATCAGGTTGCAAGTATGAAACTACATCTAACTGTTCGTTTGGTTTTAACTATTTCAAGTTTAATGAGATAGATGCCGAAAAGCAAACGAACTTTGAATTACACGTGAGATACCCTTGTTTATACCGTACAGTAGAATGAATATTTTAATATAATGGTAAAACCTTTTATATGACTTAAATGGTTAACAACTGTTATTTTTTTAGGTTTGCTAAAGCATGCACTTCTATTCAATTATCCTTCAAGTTAAGTATTGATATTCCATGATAACATAAGTATTGTAAATGATCCTATACTTGATATATTTCCAAATAGGAAATGATATTCCATTCCTAATAAGTCTGTCAAATACCGGGCTTATATTTTATTTGACGGACGCATGTTTCGTCTACATTAGACTCATACGAGGTACTAAACATTTAATAAATGACACGATGTGCAAATGCCAACTTTTATTAGACAAATTATATAAATGAAGGCATGTATATATATGTATAAATTACTCCATACTTCCAATGAAACATGACAAAAACTTATTACTTAATATATTTTTAATCCAAAAACAATTGATTGTGTTCAATTATTTTTCTTGCATGCGGTCAGTTTTATTTTATCAAAATAAACTACATAATGTGCCTGTACCAAGTCCGGATCGTGAGGTTTTTGTGGTATATTTGATTGTTTTTGTTTTAACGTCTAATTTTAGTTTGTGTGGTAGTTGGCATAGTCTTATATTTTCTGTCAAATATCTTGGATAATTCCTGTTACCATTTTATGTATTATTTGATCCCTATGAATATTTTGAATATGATGGAATTAATCTGAGTAACTATTAATTTTTTCTATTCGATGGTAAATATTTATCGAATTGTACGAAAGTGAATGTAATTACTTCTTATGTATTTGTAATTACTGTTATTAAAAAGTAAACAACCGAACTCCAAGGAAAATTCAAAACGGAAAGTCCTTTATCAAATGGCAAAATCAACAGCTCAAACACATCAAACGAATGGAAAGCATTTTCCAGACTTGGTACAGGCATTTCCCAATAAAGAAAATGGTGGAGTAAACCTGGTTTTATAGCTAGTTAAATCTCTCACTAGTATGACAGTCGCATAGAATTCCATAAATATTTTTGTATATTAAACTTACCTTAAACGTTCCAATAAATGGTGCCCTAGTAAATGGTTTAGGTGAGTTATTTGGTTTTTCTAGCAACGCTGAATGATTTAATGTTATCCCCCTTGCGGTGTCGTATAAAAAGCCATTGTATTCCATACTCTACAAAAATACAATAATTAATTATTATCTTAACAAAAACTGGAAAAAAAACCACCAAACATGTTTTTCATTTTGATGTTATTCTAGCATGTCAATCGAGTTCTTTGCACCTTGCCTTACCTTGGAATCTTGGGATTATACAATTATTTGTTTTCTTCCTTTAATTTATTTCTAGACTACAGCGTTAGCTAATAGTACACTCGGAGATGCCACCGTCAGCCACGCTGATTAATTTATATAACTATAATAATCCAAGAGGTACCGATTAATGGTAAATGATCTGGCTGTACCCTTTGTGTGTCATAGCAATTTGAAGAAAAACTATAATTAAAAAGATAATTGCAAACAAGCAGAAAAGCGAAAGGCTAAACACACTTTTTTCTAACTAGGAATAATCGTTATTGCTATTTCTACAGAGGTGACATACTCGGTACATCCTCCCAGTAGCATCTGATACTACATACTGCCACTTGCCACGATGTCCTGACCAATTCTTTGTACAGGATAAAGATGGACTATTCAGTTCTTCACAGATCTACAATCAAAAACATAAAATTTGCATGTGTAATAGTCTATAATCGGTTACATCCACATCATTTGAACTATGGCAGATAATTGTCTCAATTGCAATCATACTATATATCCAGATTTAAAAAAAAATTAATTAGCCCTTTAAGAAGCTTTTACAAAAAACGTTTTATCATATAAAATACTTATATAATAATATAAATTCGCATTATTATTGACTTTAAATGTACTTTCTGAGTATGTCATGTGTACAGTCATCAATTCTAATCATATTGATGAGTTTTCAAAACAAAATTATGATACAAGACCGTTCAGCTAATTCAATTATATATATTCATTTAACTTTGACAAGCTAAGCCCGCATTGCTTACCTGAATTCGTTTTGGCTTTGATAAGAGCAAACGAGCAGCCGAAAATACAGGTAGAAAGCAATAAAATATTTTGGCACAGGGCCTAGTGATTAGCATTCCTTAAGGTTGAAAATACAACCTACTGTAGAGAAAAAAGCACATACATCAGACATTCCATTTCTGAACAGCAATGAAATATAAAGAAAGGTTAAATAATCCTAATGATTTAGAATGTGAAGACAATATAATGAAAACGAAACAATGATCCAGCAAACTACAGACGAAATAAGACGACAGACGCTTACATGGTAAGTTTTATAGGTAAATACCTTTTCCAGGGCCTTTTTATCAGCCAGCTCTTGAAATGCTATTAAACTAAATCTGAAATTTAACGAAAGTGATATAATTATTTGTATTCTAATTCTACTTTCTTTGCTACTCAATGATCAGGGCATTGAGCTCCATCTTTTATATCTCGTGAATTCGTTTCTTCGAAAAGAACCAACTATTTTTATAATGTTTCGGTTTAATCCTTTTATCATATAACACAAAACATTATGCCCTTTTAATTGTCGTAATTACAGGTGTGTATGTTTATGAAGAAGTATTGTTTACTACATTTTGCCTTTTACCTTATCCTTAAACTTCATTGTCTGCTGAATAAATAATATTATACCATTGTATAATTCATAGTTTGGTGACTTCGTAACGTGCATGTACTCGATTGAACTAGAAATAAATGATATCACAGGCATAACTTGGCGTGATTCATATCGAGACTAACAACAAAAGAGATTACTCGCTTCATAAATATCGTGCGTCTTTGTTTTTTTTATTGATTTCATACCGCTTAAACCCAAACATTTAATATGTACTTATACGAGGAAACATTTGGAGCTATATGACTGAGATGTAACTAAAGAATGCAATTGGATATACTGCATGTAGTATTTTTATAACCTAAGGTGAAATTGCTGAAAAGACCTCCCCTAAATTATTGAAATCTATTTATTTTGCATCAATCATTATATGTTGGTATAAATTGTATATACCCAAACGGGATACCGGCCTCATGTGTGTACCTAAAATGGGATGGCTACTCAAAAAATATATTTTATGACAAGAGCGATGACTTCAATTTTCCCATTTTTAAAACTTTCCACCAGCAACTGCGTATAAAGTATTTATCTTCAGTGGATGCGGTATTTCAAGGCTTCGTTGCTATCAAAAAAGCAAATAAATGAAAGAAAAAGCTACACAGCAAAGCACTCTCAGCATTAGAGTTTTAATGGTCGATAAATGAGTTAATTATCAGACTGTCTGTGTGAATAACCAGTATAAATGGGTTCGTATTACTACTCATGTCTTCGTCTCAATTGTGACATGGTACACAGATTTATTCTTTTAAGAAATAACTCATGAAAGCCATAGGTTTGTTAGACATTTACACATGGTCTGGGCCGTGATATTCGAATTTTATATAGAGCGTTTACATGTGTAAATGTCAAAGAAATCTATGGCTTCCATGACTTATTTTGCTTTTAATAGGACAAATACGGTAATTTTAAAACTGAAGCGGAGGTAAAATTGCATGCCGTGTGTAGGGATGTTCTATTTTACCACCTGTAAGATAAAAGCTACAAATTTCAAATAAATCTAAGTCTAACATGAACTAATTCGCAAATAGGCACTAGTAAAAATGTGTCCGATTCTTATACTTCTGAACCCAATCATTCTTTTTTTAGTTTGCTACTATTTACTGTCAAATCCAGAGTTGACATGTCGTAACTAAGGAGTGAGCCGAGCTGTTGACTTGCCGAAATTCCCAAATGTGCGAATCATGCAATAGTATAGAAATTAAACAACACCTACCTTAACACTCCATTTTGATATTTTAATGCAGTATTATCCGATCTTAGGGCGTAAAGGTAATGGAAAACCTTCAGCTAAAGAGTTTTCATTCGTATGACGTCATGTTATTAAATGACGTTAATGCGCCAATATCATTTATGACATTTCGCAGATTTTTTTTATTGTGATTTTATACTTTTTTGAAGCTCTTGTGCTTTTATCCTTTTTGTTATGCATTAAGGATAACGATTCTGTAGTTTTTTTGAACTTACACATAACGAAATCGACATAGTGTCTGACCCTTTTAGTTATATATCCCCGTATTATATGTCTCTGTCTTTTTAGACGTTTGGACCTGATAAAAGATAATTAATAACAATGATAATCCTGGTATCTTTGATAACTAATGTCTTATGTTTGAGAACTGTTGGTACTTATTTCTTTCTTTCGACTTTGATTATTACGTTCTCTTTTTGCATCTCTTTAAAATCGGTAGTGTTTAATTGTCATGATCCATACATTGTATCTTCGGGTCTATCAAATGCGTCTTAATTGACATTTTATTGCTTGTCCCTCTTTGACATTATTATTTTGTTTTTCATTTTTTTATACCTTCAATTAATATATAAAATTTGCTTCTTACGACGCACATTACTGTATGCCTTCAGCTAAGCACGTGTCAATTAAATATTTATCTTATCTTCTTTTTCATCAGATTGTTTTCATGAAACTTACCCATTTTCCAGGATTGTCATACATACAACTTCTTTTACTCCTGGATTATTAGCTTTTTCTTCATCGAATCTTTCTATATTCCAACTAGCTATTCGTACTACACCTTTTCGTCCATGTTTAAACTTAAATGGTGTCACTGTTGGTCGAGAATATGATTTAATTATGTTAATGATGGGTTCTAATACCTTTAATATATTTTCCATGGATTCGGATAAACGCCTTTTTCTGCTATTAGGTCTCTCCATCGTTAAAACGGTATGAATGATTTTAGTGAATAGAGCTATTTTACAAAATGAAATCGTTTCAAAATTTAATATGTTCTAGAATTATTAAATTAATACATCCGCCTTGCATGTCAAACTTTAACATCTTATATTATTATCCATATGTGCGAATAAGGAAATGCAGCATACTATTGAACTGTACATGACCTTCCAGTCCGGGTTCATCAGAGGAGATTGTAAACCTTAACTCTACACTATACGAAATCTACTATTTTTTAAGAGGTTGATTGACCCAAAGAATCCGAGTCGAACATTTTAATATTTAGATTACTTTTATTATATCAAAGTCGATTTCACTTTTGTCTTATAAAAAACAATTTAGTAAACAAATTATTGTGAAATTTACCCTTGAGGTTTTTATAATTTAAGTAGGCTTGCGCTATAAACGGAATATATATTTTGTGAAGGTACATCACTGATCAACACTTTTATTATTCACACACACTGTAATAAATTCACGATAAATAGTTTACTTTAAACCATGTGTCTTTTAAAAGTTTGATTGATCATACCCAATATTATTCATGTACTGATATCTTTGAAGAATTTGTACAGTCATTGGTTAGATACAACTGTTGGTGGATACATTTTTGAGAGGTTATAACCGGCCCAGTAGTCATTATGACATTTTTTT
Organism: Mytilus trossulus; assembly: GCF_036588685.1. Lineage (NCBI taxonomy): Eukaryota > Metazoa > Mollusca > Bivalvia > Mytilida > Mytilidae > Mytilus > Mytilus trossulus. Next base: position 18,257,077 of record NC_086378.1, on the reverse strand, counting down.
GATGACATGAAATATTATTGATACGTTCATTTTCTGTAACTTTACTATTTATATGATGTTGAATTCGAAACACTAAGGGTTATTTGTCTACGCCCAGAAATAGATTGCCTTCACCGTATTGTCATCTTGTTTATAAATTATGGGATTTTAATGCTCTTCATCCTCTTATTTGATGTAACCTTCTGATTTTTTTTCATTTAAGTATAACCAATGAATCTTATGTACAAAAAACGCTCATCTGGCGTACCAATTTATAAGCATGGTAGCTTTGATTTGTTTTCTTTTACAATGTGTTTCCTTTCCTTGTATTTCTTAATGTTTTGCTCTGATTGTTTTTCATGATGAATGATTACAAATAGCACTTCCACCGTTATAAACAAACACTGTTATTAGATCTTTGAATATTGTTTTTATTGGTGTTAATTTTGAATTTGAAATTATGTTAATTACAGCACTGTTAATTTTTAAACCACACCAAAGCTGCATGACAATGGAAACTTTTAATACATTTAATAGATTAGCAGCACCTGTAAGTGTATATGATTGTATATATTCTTGCAGATGTAGTGATATATTGGATATTACACGTGTAAAAACTACACAGTTTGATAAGGAACATTTTATATTTGCATTTGATACTCTGTGAAATAGCCTACCTGACCATTTAAGGACTGAAAATTTTCAAAAGTTTTTCTTAACTCTAATTCAAGAGCCGTATACAGTCCTGGAATTAATCAAATGCTGTTTTTCTTTATGCAGATAACCTTTTTCAAATTTTCAGTAATTGTTCTAAATGTTTGCATTTTGCCTTAAATTTTGTATGTGTGCTATATTTTTATTTGTACTTTTTGTTTGTGCTCGAATTTTAGTGGTGCTTAAATCTTTTGTTATGGTTCAGTTTCGGCGTGCTTAGATGTTTAGCTTAGTACTGATTTGCATGTATTTCAATATGCCTGTGCTGTGTCTATGCATTTGAAATAATAATTGCTGCTTACATATCTTATCTGCATGTTCTGTGTTTCAATGTACTGTATATGTTATCTATATTCGATAAAAGCTCTGAAAACATGAAAGTCTTGAACATTAAAATATAAAAAATGAATAAACAACAATTTTTAGTTTTTGAAACTTATCTGATGTTTAGGATTGATGTCGCTATGGAACACATTTTAACAAATGCTTATAACCCCTCGAAAAAACACTTTAAACTTTTGTTGTCAGATAACATTCAAACACCAAAACATACTATCCACACTATTCTAGAACCACACCCTTTATTTTTAGGCAACTATTTTTTTGTGAACATAAACGTTTATATATTTTTAGGCAAATATATAATTTATTCTATGAACACATATTTGGATATTTTTTTTATCTTTTGATTTAATGAACACACATTTATATTTTATGAACAAATTTTATGAGAATATATTTTATTTTTTGTGAATATTAAAACGTTTGACACGCCATAATTTAAACTAAAAATAAATGCAATAGATTGTGTATTTATATTTTGTTAAAAAAAAAAAAAAAAATTTCCTCGTCATATATTTTTGAATAACTATTTAATTGAGGAAACGTGTTATTGTTTTTGAAGCCGGAAGGTGTCCGTGTGAAAATCAAAATTTTGACATCTGCAATTTCCTCGAAATTAATGACATTTAATATATTAAGCTGGGAATGGAATGAACTGTTTTTTGCTCACTAAATCAGGAGAAAACATACTGTTTTACAATGTATAATATTACAGTTTCTGAATTTAATGACATGATATCAAAAACTCTTATACCGAACATTGTTATTCTTGCGATTTACATCGTACTTGGAACATGCGGAAATGTTTTTGTTTTGTTGGTTTATTCTTTTCAAATGAAAGAACCATCAGATGAAAGATATTTCATACCAATTTTAGCTGCATTTGACCTTATAGCAACGATCTACTGTGGAATTTATATGATATATTTATGTCTAAACCAAGTCACTTTTACACACAACATTTTGTGTAAAACGACACAATTCTTTATTGGACTAACAACATTTATTCCAATATTTTTATTACTAATAATTGCAGTTCAGAGATATCTGAAAGTGTGTATGCCCCTGAAACCAGCAATATCGCTCAATGTTAAGAGAACTGCATTGATATTAACAATAGTCCTTTCATCGTTATTTGCGCTACCTTTACCGTATGTTTACGGCTCTGTTCCATTTCATAGCATCACTCATGGAACCATTGGCCAACGTTGTGGCAAAGTAAAAGAAGGTCACATGCTAGCAAGGACAATCTATGCCATCGTGATAGGTATTATTGTTGTTGCTTTAATAACAACACTTATTTTCCTATACTCTTTAATTGGATGTGCAGTTTTTCGTCAATTAAAGATGAACAAACGTAGAGGTAGTAGAGTAGAATTCAGATATTCGATGACAAAAACTTATGGAGATGGAGCTTCTGTAACCGAAACTAGTGGTGTTTCGCATAATAACATTATTTCCGATCTAGATTCCAAAATATCAATTTCAAGTAAAAAACAGCGGTTGGAAAACAATCATCAAACAACTCTGTCTCAACTAGTTGGGTCAAAAAGAATACAGAAGAATAACCGTCGAATAACTTACAAACTAACAATTATGTTTTTTGTTATTACTTTGGTTTTTATATTAAGTTATTTGTCGAAAGTGATGTTGCTTGTTGTTGAAGGCCTAAACAAAGACTTTTGGGAAAAAGTGTCAAACACAGAAAGACCTGGATTGATGTTCATATATCATATCTTTATTATTAATAATATCGTGAATCCTTTTATATACGCTTTCATGGATATCAAGTTTTGTGAAGAAGCGATAGTTCTCTTAAGTCGTGTTTTTCAAAGCAAATTTTGATTCGAAATAATAAACAACGCAATACAACTTGCAAACGTTATTACAAAGCATGACATGACGTGCCTTTCCAACACACTAGTCCTCTTAACAGTTTCACTTGATTTATTTATCTAGTTTATTTGCTACTTTTTATGTTTTTTGGGGATAAAAGGGCTTGACATTAGGGTGCCACTCGAACATCAGACATAAAAAGACCTTGCACATGTGTACATTTCTTTAACGTTTCATTAGATATAGTTGTATCATATTTTGAAAATTGAGAGCAAAACATGATAACATAAAAGTAGTAAATCTAACAACCAAAATAAGGTCAGCACACCTATACAATTATAACCAACGAAAAGTTAAGAGTGTGAGAAAATTTCGATAAATTGTAATAAGGAGGGATAAAGACGAGTTGTGGAAACATACTGGGTCGTACACATAGTGACCTTAAGGTGGTATGGGAGTCTAAAATAAAAATGATAGAATTTGTTCATACTTTGCCAAAATGTAGTATCTATTGATACATGTTAAAAAATATTATAAAAATGATAGGTCACCGTGCATTTTTTCAAGCTACGGGTCGTGACAAAATGACACATTTTGTATGGATTATACAGGAAAAAACACCATTTTGTGAATAGAAACTAAACGAAATGATAGAATTGTAAAATAAATTAGGAAAATATAGCTTTCAAACAATGCTTTGATAATATCAAAAGAAAAGATAGGGTCACCGTACGTTTTTTCCGGCTAAAATACAAAGTAGGAAAATTCCATGAACAATCCAACAGAAAATGCACTGTTTTAGAGTTACCTCCCCTTAAAATGACAATTTCAAAATATTTAAAAACAACCAAAAATAATTTACACTTGTACATATATTTATATTTATAAGTTATATTCTTATAAATTGGATCTTTTAAATGTAAAAACACATGAAATATCTGCATTCTTGCATCAAATTTTGCTAATTTGATAGAAAATATGGACCTTAGATTCTCTGTTTTTTACAATCCAAGATGGCGAAAGACACCCATACCACCTTAAGTTGCTTTTAACCAAGCCAATAAGTCTCTGGTGGGTAGTTGTATCATTGGCAATTATAACTCTAATCCTAACCCTCTTTCTTTTCATTTCAAATTATCAAGGATAATTTAGAGCGGCAGATATACTAGTGTGTCCGAGTATGGCTATTTATTATATCTTTACATAGTTTCCTAAGGATTCATAATTTGGTTGATTTTGACTGTCGACTTTGGCAGTTTATTTGAAATGTATCTACATAATACGTAAAATCTATTTATTTCAAAGGATTTGTTTTGTTGTCAGTAATCAAAATCCACCCTTGTTGAGCCGATAATAATGGAAAAAAATGTATATGCCTAATCACAAATTTAATCTTATTGTTTTTATTTTTATAAAATTATTCGAACTGTCGTTTTGTTTTCGTTTTTTATTTCTCAAAAAGAAGACATATTAAACTCAAATATACAAGAAACCTATCGATTAAATAAATGGTAATATTTAATACAAATAGTAATATCTGTGTTGTTTCGGAATATTTCATTTTCATTTTTATTTATTTGCATGATAGCTTTTAATAATATTTTTATTTTAAATTCCGTTTGGATCATCCGTTTTCTTTTCAATTTGAAATCATGTTTATGTTACGATATTCACAGTCATAATAAAACACTGAATAAAATTATTCATGAACAAACCATCCAGAAAATTCAGAGTGGTAGTTTCCATGGCATTGATTACTCGTACTACCTCTGTTTTTAAAGTAAATTATGTCGTTTTTCTTCAATAGAACAAGCGCATGAACAGTATTACTCTGCCCATGTTCTGTACCAGCGTAACCATAATTCAGCCTTAACTCATTCTTAAAGAGAGACGTGATACAGTTTTTCCCACTAGTGGACCAAAGTGTACCCATTATCTGGTAGAGACCATCTCTAGGTACAATAAATACACCCGTATCTGAATGGTAACCATCACCGATATTTGTCCACACATGCTCAAATCTTAGAATCTCATTTGGATCTGAAAAGGTATAAGGTTGCCTAACCATAGACGCATGAAACGCGGGTCTGATCTTGTTACCTGCAATTAGTAAGTTTCTACATATAATGGATTGAGTTACAGCATGATAGCTAACAAAAATATACAAGTGTTGCAAAGAGCAAACGTGCAACACACAAGCCTGTTTTTTTTATTCAATGAAGAATATGTTTGTTTTTAAGTCGTAAATATACCCTGCCCGGTATAAAACTACATGTACGCATAAAGTGATTTATAATTACAGACTTTCACAAATTAATTAAATGTGTCAGATATGTATGAACATAATACTTTGAACACAATGGAATATAGATAACAAAACAAAGTTATGGCATAATAGACGCAATAAATGCTGTTGTTGCCTGCAACTTTACAAATGAGTTGAATTAACGTCATTTATTTAATATTTTGTATCAGTTGTAGCTGCATGCTGGTAGTAAATTAACATTTTTACCAAGTAAGACTTCAAGTATTGCATCAGTTTTCTGTAACAGGTAATACACACAGCAACATGCTCGACTGTTTTTAAGTAGGAAACGTATCAAACTGCTTCATCTTATAAAACTACGCGCTAAAGCATCTATCTTTACTCTAAAATAGTCACAAATTGAATTCATCGTATATAATAACTTTAGTTTGAACTTTTCAATTTCTTAACAATTTGAAAAAAAACAAGCAAATTATTCAAGTCGCAATGTTTTTTTCTTCATATAATAAAGTTTAACCACGGTTTAAAGAACGCACTAAGAGATAATTAAAAGTGTTACCAAAATAAACTTACTGTCATATTGACAACCAACATTGATAATTTGGTCTGCAACACAACTGGTTGTCACAAGTAGTAGATACGTTAAAAGAGCATGCATCATGACGAAGTTATTGTTTCTATTGCTATTCACACATTAACTAGTAACTATTTAAATATGTTATATTTAGTGCATTGTCTAAATCTATTTTTTTCGATATATGTTTTGAATGCATGACAATTTTATCCTATCATGTTTCAGTGTAACAGGTGTAAACAAATAGTAACTCAAGTTTCATTATCTATTTTTTTTCTGGATCAACATCATAAGCATTTTTAGCTTCGGTACCAGGACTGTTCGTGAAGTTAATATTGACATTAACAAGTCATATTACAAAGGCAATATACAAGTGTCAAATGCAAATATTAACACTAATTACGGAGAACACATTCATAAAGAAAACACGATGTATTACTGACGAGGGGATACAAGTTGTTTTCTAAGAAAAGAAAACAGCTTCTTATCTGAAATGCAACAATTCACAGAGATATAATTTGGTTTTGTTTTTTGATTTTGCCATGTGATTATGGACTTTCCAAATTGATTTTCCTCTGAGTTCAGTATTTTTGTGATTTTACTTTATACTTAAATGTCAAAAACATCGACAACATAAAAATATTTATAGACATATTAAGGTCATTATCAAATCTTTAACGCCAGAGTAAGGTCTTCACAATAGGCATAGCTCTTATTCGCCCAACGTATCGGAAACTATAAATAAATTACACAAGAGTTATCAATGGCATATTTTCAACATCAATTTGATAATCCCGTAACTAGATTTTTCGTCCTTCCATACGCCTACATTACCCTGCTCTTTTGCTCTGTAATTCACGTTTTAAGGCTTCAAAACGAGACTATGCATTATCAGCGACGTCAAAATGTGAGAGGAGGAGTTATCAGCGACGTCACAATACGAGAGGATACGTTATCAAGCTTGCTTTCGTCAAGCGTAAAACTGTCTTAGGGATATGAAAAAGACCAGTTATTGAACGATAAACAGATGATCGGGGTTTCTCTGAATAGATATCGTAAGAAAATTAGCCTCTCGATATAATGTGAAACTCGCCAAAAAGGTTTACATTTTGGCTCGCGGCTCGCGGCTGATATTTTACGATATAAGTGTGTAGAAAACCCAAAGATCTAAACGTAACGTTTGATAAGATTCCTGACAATCGATCCGAACTTGAAATAAAAGACAAATAAATAAGGTTTCTTTTTAGTGTTTTTTTTTTGTTCTTGATGAGTCACTTTTGATTGAATTGCGTTATAGTTTGCTCTTATGTTCTGTTCTTTGATACACTATTATACCGGGTAAGGAGAGGATTATCGCTAATTCAAACGACTTCAACCCGCCACATTTTGTATGTGGCTGTCCCAAGTCAAGATCCTGTATTTCAGGGCTTTTTCCCATACTTGTTGTTTGTTAATTGTTTTTTTTTCATAGAATATCACGTTTATGAACTTAATAATGCTATCTGGAAAAGATATTAAACTCAAAGTGATACTATCACTTGTAACTAACACGTACAATAAAGAAACGTATGTCCGGAGAGAACCAAATTAAAAAAAAAAAGCACACACATGTTAATCGAATTCCATTTTTATCGGAGTAAAAGAAACGCTCGTTCTGGGTTTCAAACTGACAACCTTAGTTTTGAAATACTAGATTGTAAATGAACTTCTTATAACCCTTTGCTGTAAAATATCATCGGGTTCTCGTTGTCTCCCTACATTTATATTGCAAGAAACATGTCTAGATATCGAACTTTCGTTTCAAATCTGCAGGAATATTTGAGATGAAAGTGTAAACAAGAAATATAGAAGATTATTTAGCAAGTTTGTATCAGTATATATAGTCGAAGGTCGAATCAAAGAATTCTTTAAAAAAAAATTCCTGTGTTTCTTAAAGTTTAACACAGAGATTAACATTACGTTTAATATGATATAAAATCATGTCTGCAATAAGGCATGCAAAACTAATGCCTATTGAAAAACGTAATGTCTGTTCAAAGTTAAATAAAAACAAAATACACAAATACAGTGCGGATTTAAATATCAAAGGTCTGTTAACATGTCTTGAGCAGATGATATCACAAATAGTTTTGTTTAGATCTAGTTTTAAAATTTTAAGATTTAATTGTCGAATCGTACTTGTGAACAGTTATTATACATATGTTTTTTTTCGATTTTTACATTGCGTCCATATTGTTGTCGTTTTTATAAGAACTTATGATTGTTTACCTATATTTCAATATCTAAAGGAATAATAGTGTACCACCGTTCAGAAGTCATAACAAATATACAAATCTTTTTAATTGACTTAATCGACTTACTTCTGTTATCAAAGTGTCACTATCGAATCTAATGCAGACAAAATGCGCACCTAGCTTTCAAATTTATAAGCCTGCTATCTTTTGTTTATTTTCTTTAACAATGTGTTTCTTACTTTGTATTACTTTAACGTTTTACTCTGATTGTTTTTACATGATGAATAATGACAAAGATTACTTTCAGCTTAAAGATAATGCACTTGTCTGTATTGGAGTTACATATTGGAACAGTAATAACATCATTTTAACATAAATTTATACTCAGGGGGAAATTGCTAGGAAAGAGTAATAATTTATTCTAATTAAAAAAAAAGAGGCACTCAGCTTATATTTATTTATGCATGATGCAACATTTTATTGCTATGTCCTGAGTATTTTCACCTCTCCTTTGAATACGTTCTCATCTAAGTAGTGTTTTGGTATTGGTCTAATATTCGAATTGATGTTGCAATGTCATAAAGTTTAACATCGAACTATATCTATGTATATATAAAACACATTTTGTGAGAAAATAGTTAGACATATAAACACTGACCTATGTCCACACTTGTTTTCATAAACAAAATATACCCAAAAAAATTGTATTAATATATTCTATTTTTGTATGCTTATAATTTTTTAACACATTTTCATATTTTGAAATATCTATTTTGTTGTTATGATCAGATATCTTTATAAAAAATTGTATTTTTATGAACATAATTTTATTTTCTGTGAATGTTGCTTTGTTTGACAAGCCATTCCCTTAAACTAAAAATAAATTGGAATAGATTGTGTACTTTTTATGTTTAAAATAACCCAGTTTCCTTATTCGATGTTTAGATTAAAAATTAAGTGAAGAAACATGTTAATTTGTTTAAGCCAAAAGGTATTGCTTGTTAAATTAAGATTTGGACATCTTCAATTTCCTCGAAAAGAATGACATTTAAGCGGGGAATGGAATGAAGTTTCCTTTGCTCAATAAATCCGGGGTATATTATAAAGTGTATAATATTACAGTTTCTGAATTGAAGAGCATGATATCCGATTAAACTCTTACCAAGTATTGTAGCACTCCCGATCAATGTCGTTATTTGCACCTGTCGAAATGTTTTTAGTTTTGTTGGTTTATATTTTTCATATGAAAAGGTCGTCAGATGAGATATTTTTCATACAGATGTTAGCTGCAATCGAATTGACAACGATGATCTATTTGTGTCAGGAATGTATATTTGGACTTTTTGAATTCATTTTTTTTATGAACATTTTTTTCTCTCTAATAAACAATTATCTATTTTCATGAACATGTATTTTATTTTATTTATATTGCAATGTTTGACACGCCGTAACCTTTAACGAAATAAAATTGAATGGATGGTATATATTTTAAGTTATAAACCAAATTTCCTTATTAAATGTATTGAATAACTATCCAATTAAGGACACATTTTTGTAATTTTTCGAGCAGGAAGGTATCGTTGTTTGAAAACAAATTGGACATTTGCAAGCAATTTCCTTGAAAATAATAACATTTAATGTAAAAAGCTTGGAAGGGACATGTGCTTGTTTTTGGTTCATTACATCAGGGGAAAATATATAAAATAATGGATAACATTACAGTTTCTCAGTGGAATGACATGATGACAAAAGCTCTTATACCAAACATTGTCATACTTTCGATCTACATCGTACTTGGAACATGTGGAAATGTTTTAGTTTTGTTAGTTTATTCTTTCCAAATGAAAGAACCATCAGATGAAAGATATTTCATACCGATTTTAGCTGCTTATGATCTGATAGCAACGATATACTGTGGCGTTTACATGATTATTCAATGTCTAAACCAAGTTACATTTACACACAATTTTTTGTGTAAAACGACACAGTTCTTTGTCGGACTAACAACATTTGTTCCAGTTCTATTATTAGTTATAATTGCAGTACAGAGGTATATAAAAGTGTGTTTGCCTCTGAAACGAGAACTATCGCTTCATGTTAAGAGAACTGCGTTGATGATAACAATAGTTATGTCATCTTTAGTTGCATTGCCGATACCGTTTGTTTACGGTTCTGTTCAATTTCATAGCCTCACTACTGGGATTAAGGGAACACGTTGTGGTAAATTAAAAGAAGGTCACCAATTAGAAAGGGCTGTTTATGCCATTGTTATAGGTATTCTTGCTGTTGCAACAGTAACAACATATTGTATTATACTCATTAATTGGATGTAGAGTCTTTCGTCAATTAAAGAGGAACAAATGTAAATGTAGTAGAGTAGAATTCAGAAATTCGAAATCAAAAACTGATGAAGGTGGCGAATCGACAACCGGAAAAAGTTGTGATGATCAGAATGATATCACTTCCGATCTAGATACCAAACTGTCAAATTCAAGTAAAGAACAGCGGTTGGAAATCAATCCCCAAACAACTCTATCGCAACTCGTTGGATCCAAAAGAAGACAAAAGGATAATCGTCGATTAACTCACAAATTGTCGATTATGTTTTTTATTATAACGTTGGTTTTTCTATTTAGTTATTCACCGATAGTGATGTTGCTTCTGGTTGAAGGTTTAAACAAAGATTTTTGGGAGAAAATGTCAAACACAGAAAGACCGGTATTCATGTTTTTTTATCATATGTTTATAATTAATAATATCGTGAATCCTGTTATATACGCTTTCATGGATATCAAGTTCCGTGAAGAAGCGACATATTTCCTAAATCGTATTTTTCAATTCAAATTTGATTGTAAATTATAAACAACGAAATATAAAAGAGGGACGAAAGATACCAAAGGGACAGTCAAACTCATAAAACTAAAAAAAACTGACAACGCCATGGCTAAAAATAAAAAAGGCAAACAGAAAAACAATAGTACACATGACACAACATAGAAAACTAAAGAATAAACAACACGAACCCCACCAAAAATTAGGGATGACCTCAGAACTTTCAAACATTATTACAAAGCATGACATGACTGTATTATGACCAATAAAGATAGGGCCGCACGAATGCATTTGCTAATGATCTTCTTCGGCCTTTTTCTTTGTTTGTAGGGGATATAATGGCTCGTTATCTATCTCTATTCAAGTAATAAATTATTCATCGTAAGGTGAAAAGAAAGTGCAAGACAGAGCCTAGTATGATAGATTCATTTATTGCTTTTTGAAGGATTGAGTTAGGGGTGACTTTCTGACCTAGAAAATATCAGACTTTTAATCGATGGAGTGAACTTAAGGGTGTCAATCTTAAGTTTTCTATTAAGTATTTTGAGGATTTGTTTGTCTTTTCGTCGTTGTTAATGACTTTTTCTTCATATAATTTCACTTATTGAAAGAAATGAAGCACGGATTACATTTTGCTTGTTCGTTGGTATATCTATTATATATTGAGTAGATTAACGCTAGACAATAAAGCAATTTTAATCTGCACGACACTTAATCTTCCTTTTATCAGTGGGCATGTCTAATTATTTTAAATTACAAATCATATGTCTTTAAACAAGCTACGAAACAGGAGAATAGGTCGACAAGGCTCGTTTTTCTTTCAGTTTCTTAAGCTAATCAAATATCTTTTATATTTCCCTACACCGTAATAATTTTTAAATAATAAATCTCCTGCCATCTTATTTAATATAAATTGATGTGCACCATGGTTGTCTTCTTATTTGTATTGTTGCTGTATTTTCCGTGTGTTTGGTGTGTATAGGCATCACCGATGAGTTATTCTTAGAAGAAACTCACACCTGCAGGCGTCTAATTTCCCCTGGAGTTTGGTATTGTTGTTATTTTACGTTTAACAATAAGAAAGTGGAGTAATATCGAGAGTTTTCCTTATTTTGTGTGCTAGATTTAAGTAATAATTTGTCGATATTGACCATTAGAGGTGTTCAAATTCCAATCAAGGCATAACTTTACCAATATGGAGATCTAGGACAATAATGCTTGTCCCTAATATTTTATCAACTGTGTATTTGCATTCAAATATCGCAGATCAAATTTATACGTTCATAGAGTATCACTATATAAATTAACTATAAAATTATGTAAATATATAAAGGCAGCATGGAAAATGATATGTCAAATTCTTACTTAACTTTGTATGATGGGTTGTTTTCTACTGTTTATTATTGTGTCATATATGTAATATATGTTTTGATTTCCATAGCATGTAGATGCTTTTTGCAAATAAATAAATTCATTCATTCATTCAATATACGTTTTTGATTGAGTTAAGACTGCCAATTGCTATTTTACCGTGTGTTTTTCTATGTAGTGATATTATGCTATTGTTTCAGAAAAAGGGAGAAGGTTTGGATCCATTAAAACGTTTAATCCCTCTGGAAATGTTTGCACCTGTTCTTAGTCAGGAATCTGATGTACAGAAGTTATCGTTTGTTTATGTAATTTATACGTGTTTCTCGTTTCTCGTTTTTTTATCTAGAATTAGAATCCTGTTTGAATGGTTTTACACTAGTAATTTTTGGGCCCTTTTTAGCTTTTTTTTCGGTGTGAGCCAAGGCTCCGTGTTGAAGACCTATAATGGTTGACTTTTTATAAATTGTTATTTAGATGGAGAGTTGTCTCATTGGCACTCACACCACATCTTCCTATATCTATCAAACTATTGCTTAAAGTATGCATTCACGAATTTCAACTACATCTTGAATTAAGGCCTTTTTAACTTTAAAATGAAGAACAACAATCACAGCGCTGTCTTTCGTGTAGAGTGGCAGATATAATCTGGTCAAGGTATGGCTATAGATATCTTACTCCTAATTCAATTTCATTTTTTAGAATGATTCGAACAATCTTTTCTTTTCTTTCGTATATTCTTTTTCATTGGAAGAACGAATGACTCATATAAATGGTAATATTTAACACATTATGGTATGATCTGTTTTGTTTCGAAATATTTAATTTGAATATTTATGTATGTTTGCATCATATATTTAAATATCTTTTTAAATCCCGTTTTGATTACTAGTATCTGTCTTCTTTTAAATTTGGACGCATTTTTATGTTACGATATGTACAGTAGCCCTAATAACTGTGACATAACAAAACCAATTTTTTCAATTGATAAGACTGTTTCCTTCTTGATGCATCAGTCTGTTTATTTTTTGAAACTTATATCAAATTGAAATATAAATTCTTAATTAAAGAGAAATACAGGTACAAATGTGAAATTATAAACACTGAATATAATTATTCATGAACAAACAATCCAGAGAATGCAGAGTGGTAGTTTCCAAGGCATCGATAGTCTGTACTACCTCTGTTTTAAATTCGAAAGATTTTTGAATAACAGAACATAATGTTTTTTTTCTGAATGTAAAGTTACAGTTATATTGCAAGATGTTGATTCTTCTAGTATTGTAGATTTGATATGCACAAATCCTGCCATTTCCTTACTATGGTTTCTAATGCGAGGAATTCGTTTTTCTAGAATGGTTGCTTTATGATGTGTGTATTCAACTCAATATAAACTGACTCAAGAGTTTCTTATTTGTAGTCGGACGTTGGACGACAAAGGATCACTAAAGGTTGAAAATAGATAAAACAGTTTCCATTTTGGCTAGATGGAGAAAACGAATATTATCCCGTTTCCTAAAATCAAAAATTATAATACAGTTAAAATCAATGCTATGCTTACACATATGATTTGTTTTTTTACTAATAAACATTCTATATTATGAAGGTTAAACAGTATCTTTCAGATCAATGCATTGCAATGTTACATCATAGCTACTAAATGTCCATGACTAAGGACCTATTTGGTCTTTTCATAAGTTCTCGTCTGACACCAGAATACCATTTTTCTCCTTCGTGGAAACTTTCATTTCTACTTTCTGTATCCCATGCGTGTTTATGTGGGGAAATATAATTGTTTCTCTCAACTTCAGGATACCACATTTTTTCTTCCGAATATACAGTGTTTTTCATTCCTAGTTTTCGGTTGTTTTTAGATGGAGAAACATTTTTGTAATTTTTAATATCCCTTTGGTCTGTTATTTTGTTGTTGGATTTATTCGATTTGACAATTCTGTTGTAACAAGTTGCTATTATCTGGGACACCTGCAAGAATATAAAGGACATATACAAAAATAAGGAGATGTTGTATGATTGCCAATGAGACAACTCAAAAGTGGTAAGCAATTATAGGCAATCGTACAGCCTTCAATAATGAGAAAAATCCATATCGTATAGTATAAAATGTGGCGGGGTTTAACATTCAGACAGGATATAGTTATGATACTGTTTTCATGTCATTAAGGATTGCATATTTTGGTATCAATATTGATTCACTTATAGGGTCTTTGCATCGGAAATAAACACATTTATTCTAAAACCAGTTGTTGGCATGATACGGGTTATGTTCTTTTCCTATATTTTATGATAGTATGATACTAAAACCCTAACGGGAGGGAGTGTACTTGATTTTCATATGATGAAGACATAATCTTTCAATCAATTTAGTTCAGATCTGGAGCTGGCATGTCAGTAACTGCTAGTAGTCCTTTGTTAATTTAGGTATCATTGTCATTTTGCTTAGTTTCTTTTGTTACCTATTTTGACATCGGACTCGGACTTCTTTTAAACTGAGTTTTACTATGCGTATTGCTATGTGTTTCTTTATTCTACATTGGCTAGAGGTATAGGTATCTCATAAAACATGTTTAACCCTGCCGCATTTTTGAGTCTGTCCCAAGTCAGGGGCCTCTTGCCTTTGTTAGTCTTGAAAGTTTTTTAATTTTAGTTAATTTATATGTTTGGAAGTTTAGTGTGACGTTCATTTTCTTTGAACTAGTACACATTTTTTAAGGGGCCAGCTGAGGACCACCTCCGGGTGTGGGATTTTCTCGCTACGTTGAAGTCCCATTTGTGGCCATCGACTGTTGTCTGCTCTTTTATCGGGTTGTTGTCTCTTTGACATATTCCCCATTTCTATTCTCAATTTTATCATGCTTACAAGGGGTATTTACTGAGTTGCAGTATATAATGAATAACCATCAATTTGTCCTATTAGGATAGAAATAATTCATTGTGTTATTTTTAGACATGGTATTCCCTATATGCCATTGCATTTGCTAGCAAATACCCAGGCACATGGAATTCCCTAATGACAAATACACCGGCAGAGAAAAGAAAATCGCAATACAAATAAATTGGTGAAAAATACTATGTCTCTCATCCAAACAAAATACAGCATTATAACATAAGGTAGAATTAGAAAAAAAAGTATCTAAGACTAAAATATCAAACAGTACCAATCGAACATCCAATGGATTTAGTGTATACACTTTTTGTAATTTATTAGAAAACTTATTATGATTTATAACATGGGAACATTAAATCGAGGTGTGTTATTCCATTACACATAATTATTTTATTTTTGATTTGAAGGCTTGACCTTATAGAACCTACGGATTAATATTATCTAATTTCTATAATATAAGAAATGCGTATCTTTCTTTTTCCGATTGAAAACTATGCTGTAAAATGAATATACATGTCTTAAATAAAATTATATTACACTTAAGAAAATTCAAACAATTAAGGTATGCTGTTTCATAAATAGTAAGAAATTTCACTCAGTCAATACGTTATATATGAATCTGTTATATAATATTGACTTCGTCCTCGGTCAAAAGATGCATACCTCCGTTGTTATTGCTCCGACAGTCTCTTTGGACGTTATTCATATAGAAGCAAATGTAAATATATTTCATTGTGCTAAAGAAATTAGTGTTTTATTTTCTCGAAAGAACAATATTGTTTTTGTTTTATCTATGATGTGTTTTTAGTTAATTGTTATATTATTTATTTTAAATTTTAATCTTCCTTCAATCAGAACTAATATATAACATATCTAACTATATCAGTCCTATTCAGGATCGATAACTCTGTTTATCGGTCGTCCCACTGTCTATATTACTCTGTTCAGCTCTTAATATTATTTCGTATCATGTCTTTGTGACGTCAAATACGTTGACCCGGCCTTAATAACTTTGACCCGGACATATCAGCGACGTCATAATGTTTGAATCGACGTTAATAACTTTGACCCGAACTTATCAAATCATCTTTTGTGTGCCGGTGGAACAAAGAAAACAATTATGAAAGACGCAAATATAGCCCGATAAATCGATTATCAGATTATCTGCATATTGATATTGTAAAATATCAGCTGCTTGACATTATATGAAGGCTTTTTGATCTCGTTCGCTACGCTCACTCGACAAAAAGCTTCATATAATGTCTCGCAGCTGATATTTTACGATATCACCATGCATATAACCTGATAATCGGTACCGATGGATATTGGCGGGTATACAATGTTTTTGAAATTAGAGCAATTGTATTAAATGTCTCTGTTAAAATGTATCCAATAACATTTTTTTTACAGAAGTTAAACTTGCAATATCGATTTATAAATAAGTAAAATATTGAATTGATAAAAAATAAATGACAAAATCATATGCAATGAAATCTCGTTTAATTTTTGAAAACAAAAATCTATTTCCATACACATATGCCATCTTGAAAAATCCCGAAAATCACTTTATTAATACGAGTATATTTCGCCAGATATATGTTTTAATATTCTGAATCGATTTGCAAATTATTACTTTTATTTACGGAATTTGAGAAATGGAAGTACAAGTAGACATTTGTTCGCTAAATTTTAACATTGAGTCAACGGGGACTGAAATAACGTGATTTACGAATATCCAAGGAGGTCATTTTTCAAAAAATTAAACTGTCAGAATCAACATTTTTAGATATAAATACGTTCAAATACCAAGGATTGATTTGCAAAAGTTAAAAACAGATCAAGTTGATGAGAAAATTATATTTTATTGAAGAACCTATGCAATTAAATGAGACAAAATAATACAACATGGCGGCTCACTTTGCGTCATCAAAGTCACGTGATGTCATACTTAGTTGGATATGCATTTCATTCCAAATATTTGCCCATGCATGAATCGGAGTGTCGTTTGTTTTTAGAGGTTTTATTGCAGGTGTAATCTTTTCATCTTATTCATAATGTAATTCTATTTAATTTTTATTAGTTATACGTATTGTTCCTTTTGGAACGATTTCTTGCTCTACGGAATACTCGTTTTGTAGCTTTCCACCAACTCAGTAGTCAGTGTTGTGGTACTCATAAAAACGAAAACTGACCATGACATGAAAAAAACGCCCAAAAGGTAAATAACAGTCTTTAAAACACAACATAGAAAACTAAAGACTGTGCAACAAAACCGGAGTTGATGTCAGGTACTCCTGAAGAGTTAGCCTCCTGGTCCAGTTTTTTTGGTAAATGAAGAAATTATAAAAACAAAACTCAGGGACATGTTAAAAAAATAATGGTGATATAGCTCCTTACGTATTCAGGTTTTATACATCCTTGGCTTTCAGTTCAAATGTTTGGAATTGGGCGTTATTGATGAAAG
The DNA here is from genome assembly GCF_036588685.1 of Mytilus trossulus. NCBI lineage: Eukaryota > Metazoa > Mollusca > Bivalvia > Mytilida > Mytilidae > Mytilus > Mytilus trossulus. The sequence goes on along the minus strand of NC_086378.1, from coordinate 18,239,563 downwards.
TAAAGACAGAAAAGCGCTTCTGCTTTTTACATAGTGTTATTTTTATTTATTATTTATTCATTTATAGCTATGATTTTATTTATAGTATTAAAAGCTTGATTATTTTGTGTTCTTGTGCAATCAAAATGTTGACTTTTATGTATATTTTTTTTTTTGTAGAAACGTGTCAACAATTAAAAAGTTTTTAAATCCAAATGAAAATTTGTTTAATGAGCAGAAAACTACAAGGTATCTGATGGTAAAATACCTTCATTAAACTGGATATCCCTTTTTTTATATCTCTACTCGGTCAAGTGTAAACAACAAGAAATGAAAGCGTGTTTCTGTGGCGCCGAAATATACAAATTTCACAAATATTATAATTTTTATTAAAATAAATTTTCAGTTAAAATATATAAGTTTTAAACATGCTTTACCCGTAGTGAATTTGGTTCAAGTGACGCGCTACTGTTTAACAAATAAACGGAGAATCTATTGATGACAGTCTCATTTACACTTTGTTATCGTACTGGCATGTACTGTAGAAGCAGAAATTTTCGTGGGGGATTTAATTTCGTTTATTTCGTGGATAAGAATTGTCCTTGGATCGAACACAAAAGGTGTGTAAAAGCCAATTAGTGAATGCAGGTTTAAACACTTGATTAGTGCTCACTGTTACTATTGAAATGCAATTATTGATTTTTCCCAAGGTGAAAGTTCAGATCAGTTTTATTAAGTATTTGTCAATTATAAAGTGACATTTATATAACTATTTTCTAAACTTCAAAACCACGAAAATTATTCCCCACGAACTTACTTTTGGATACAAAACCACGAAATTTTAACCCCACGAAAATAAATGTTTATACAGTATTACATAGTTTTTATTTTATATCTTATATGACAATTCAGAAGGATAATATTACCTGAATCAGACATGTGATTGCAACAAGAGCTATAACAGGAGCTTGGTATGTATCTGCTGTCTCCCAGAACACGTCTATACAACCCTGCAACAGAAATCGGCACATGTTATAATATTTAAGTTTGAAAATAATTATGTGAATAAAATAAGATAACACTTAAAAGTCATGGAAACAACATCCTTACGACATAAATAGTCAAAGACACTAAAGGACCACTTACAATTATCAAACAATAATCAATTGTCCTATATAATATGTAAAACTATTTTTTGAAGGGTTACAAAAATGTATCATCTATAATCGTGTATTCTATTAAAATATATATAGAAAAAGGACACCAACTTCTTGGTACAAAAATTGTGCAGGAGATGTTATGATGTCTCTCTAAACAGCAGTTTGGGTAACGTTATGAACTTTTTTTCTTGTGTCGAAAGAATCAGTTTGTTTAATTTCCATTATAACTAGACCATGCCCGCGACGTCGCGGATTCATGACTGAATTAAATTAAAAAACCTACGCCTTATTTTTAGCCTGCCGATTTTTGGTATTTGTATCGTCATTTGGTAAAGTCACGCTGATTATAAGGTGTACAGTTATTCCCTGTATAATGACGAAGATCAGGTGTGATTGTTATCCGTGTTTATAGGAAATCCTGAATACACCATTTGGTTGTGCGCATGTCAGAGGTGGAACGTACAGATTAGGTAACAAGTATCAAGTAATTTTGTGACATATACTTTTGGTATTGGTAGCGAATTCGACCCAGAACTTGTTGGTACATATCGGTAATATTAATAATGTGGAAAACAAAATGGCCTGGAATGGTGTAATTTTTAATCTTCACCATTGCCCTATATTATTTATACATAAAATTAAATTATGCGTGTAGTAATTTGGCTGAGCTTGCGCGAAAGCGTATAAGATACGGATCGATAACGGTCCCCGAATTTGGATATTTTCTAAAAAATTGGCGTTTTCTGAGGAAAAAAGATTGTTTCAGAGACAAATTTGAGAAGCACAAAACACCACATTTATATGTCATATCACAAATATTTCCGACTTTGTATGGTTTCATAGGAGTTGCGTCTCAATGAAATTGGTCTCTTCCTTTGGTAGAATGGATTATAGAATATAAACATCTTTACATCATTTGCCTTCCGTTATTTCTAACATATTTCATGTGCATTTGAAAACAAAATGTCACCAGTGATCGCATTGTGGAAAAGCAAAAACAAGGGAAGACGAATGCTAACGATGATTCGAGCAAGTTGGAGGTTCTCGTTTCCTTCATTATATATTCAAACTAATTACACAATATAGCGCTGAATGTTAAGACTGAAATTGTATTAATTTGTATTTTCTCTATGAAATATATAACTTGTTGTTGAGAAAGATTTTATGCACAAAAAAAGCTGATTGACGGTTTCGTTATGTACAGATTCAATCACAATTATGTGAAAATAATACTTGATAAATGTTGTTGGTCCGAAGCGCTTTTCTCTGTATTTATACCTTCATCAGGAACGCTCAAACCCACTCATCTATCCACCATGTCAATTATTTGGAATTTTATGTACATTTGTCAAAGTTCGTACTTTTCTTTGTCTCTGCTTCAATTTAATCTTAAAAATCAAATTTATTAGAAGGATGTTTTTCCGCAATTAAAATCTAATTTCGAAATTAGCGAAAACAAACCCTCATAAACATTTCCGACTTGACAGTAGTTTTTAACATTTGTTTAAAGGGATTTGGTATTGACTGTATATCTGTATGAGCATGATGAGGATCTGTTAAAATAATTTCCATAATTAAGTAATCTCGGACCGATTTGATTTGCATATTGCCTAAACACCTTTCTATTGTTGAAAACGGTATGCTAATTTGTCAATGTTTGGTTGTGTTTTGTATAGTTGCCTTTGTCCCTCGAACAGATTCACTAAGTAATCTGTAATTCGCAATTGCGGGTCTGTAATTAGTATTGCTGTTGTTTCTTTTTTTTCTTTTTGGTTTTCATCTTCGTCAACATTCGCCAATATGTATTCCTAAAATCAAAGATATCCCGTGTCAACAGTTATACGTTACCTCAAAATAAGAGATAATAATAGCAAACGTTTTTAAAATGCCGGTGAAAAACAAACATTTACACAATTATTTAAGAACTAAATGTTTCTTCTGTTATTGAAAAGGAAGGCCCATTGATGATGTATCAACTCATGAAATTAGCATGAGTATAATCTCAAATGGAAATTACATACCCTTTTATGAATATAATCTTTTTCTCTACAAGGTCCCTGAAAACCCAGTGGCTGAATTTCTATTGAATTGCAGCAAGCCACAGAAAAGTTGATTGCGGATGGCTGGATATAAGAATGTCTTGTTTGTCCCCATTTCTCATCAAAAGAATTCGACAACTTGAAATCTTTGTATCCATGAATTCCGCAACAGTTGAACTGAAACATTACATATATACTATGTGATAACCTTTATGTGTAGTTCTATAACTTTACGACAGTCATCATTAAATTTATGCATATGTAAATACTTGCTCTAAATTGCAGGAGAAAAACGGTAATTGAATTAAATACTTAAAAACATATCGTGCATAGTTTTCAATGAAACAATAGTTTTTTTCTATGAGTGGTTATAATTTATAACATTGCTCCGATTACAGATAGTTGCACTCTCAAAACATGCATTTAGCTGCTTTAATAAAAGTTGCATTCACTTTTGATTCATTTACGCAATGTATATATAATTTTTTGAAACTCTCCCAATTTAAAGTTATATTTATTTATATTCAAAATTTAGATAAGAACAGTTGGTCAAATTTATTTTCAAGTTATACAGGTTTATTTGTTTGTTAATTTAGAAGATAATCAAATACAAAAAGTCGACGGAAAACACACAACATTTTATCTTACCTCCTATACATTTCTAGGAATATGATTGGTTAAAAGCGACCTCGTGGAGACCGTGTATATTCAATATTAGGTTAGTAGGGAGGCGGGGCTTATTTCAATATTAGGTTAGTAGTGAATTTGCGAAATATGCACTGTTTGTTTATTTTAAGTTCTGTTTAATATTGTTATATCAAGGTTTTTTATTATAAATATATATCGTTTACATTAGTTTTTTTTTAGTGCATATCAATTGAAGAAGGTTCTTAAAATTGAACACCTGAACACTAATACAGAAATAAGGAGATGTGTTATGATAGCAAATAAGACAACTTTAGTCTAAAATCAACACATAAAGATAGTCGGTAAGATAAATTCAATACATAGTGTGCTAGTGACCTAATATGATATATACAGGGTAAGTAAATTCCATATGGGGTTCGAGCTTCGCTCTCACCCCATATGGAATTAACTGACCCTGTACACATCATATTAGGTCACTAACACACTATGTAACTAATAATATGCAAGCAAAAAAAAAGAAGACTAATAATCACCGAAACACAACAAAAACGATGAATAATGACAACAATCACTTTAAATGTAAAGCTTTAAATAATTTAAATGTTCAAGTTATAACCTTCCTTTAAAATCAAGTTTCCTAACAAATCAAGCATATTTTTGCAATTTATTTTCTAATCAGTCTGTTACTAGCATATAGCTCTAGGGAAATATGAAAAAAGTTATGAATTAACGCTTCCTAGTGCAATTGTTAATAAAATACTGCAATAGAAAAGCCGAATTAGTTACTATGGACGTTGCTTTATTTTATTTCATTCTATTAGTTAATAAAGACATAAATTAAGAAGTCTTATTTAGTCCAAATAAAGAATGTCAAAGATCCTTAAATCAATAAAAAGAATGTGGTTGAATATTAATAATATTAAACATCATAACATAGAAATAATAATGTCTTAATGCCAACATATGCTATCTTGAATTATTTTTATTCATTATGACTTTTGAAGATTTATACCTGCTGCATAAAAAGGTTCCATCCAATGCTAACAGGATCGTTTGATTGAAATCCTTTATAAGATTCATCTAAACTTTTGAAGAAGTGCTTAAATATAAGTTTATTCACCTGAAAGTAAAGCAAATTTAGTTCATAATATTAAAATTCGGGAACAGCGAAAAATAATCTTAAGACATAATAATGCTGGGTTCCTGTTTGTTAGCACTTAAATTAGATGACAATTGAATAAAAAACTGTGGAAGTTTTTGTTGCGGGGTGCAGCCAGTTGATATTCAAAATCTAGAATTTGAAGGTAGATGTACAGATATTATGCAAAATATAAATAGTGTGGGTATGATTTTGTAAACAGGCGAGGTCATACACTCGAAATAGTGTGGGTATGATATTGTAAACAGGCGAGGTCATACACTCGAAATAGTATGGGTATGATATTGTAAACAGGCGAGGTCATACACTCAAAATAGTGAGGGTATGATATTGTAAACAGGCGAGGTCATACACTCAAAATAGTGTGGGTATTATAGGGTTAAACACATTTTTTCTAGAGGTTATTGATGTGTAAACCGGGGCGAATAACTCACAAGTTTGTCAAGTTTGTGAGTTAGAGACCCGGTTAACACATCAATAACCTCTAGAGAAAATGTGTTTAATCCTTATAATTCTTCAGCCAAACATACGCGACTATTAATTTACATTATTACTTTGATGACTACTATATATATGTACCATAAGAACACAATGGCATGTCGTAACTAATGAGTACGCCGCCATCTTAACTTTCTAGAAAACTTTAATAAATGTCCGATAAATGCAACAGAATCTAAAATGAAATATCAACTACCTCAAAAACTTCATTTTAATTAGATACTATCCGAATTTGAAGCGTACAAGTACAGAAATAATCTCCAGTCTGAAAGTTTTTAATCGTATGACGTCGTGTTTGCCATGACTTAAATTCGCCAAATCATTCGTGAAATTTCCCGGAATTTTTTAAAACTTTTATTTTTATACATTTTCGAAGCTTTTATGCATTTCTTTCATTTCTTTTTTTTTTATATATATTTATTAGAATAGAAACAATTGTTATCCAATTGTTTTATAATATAGACTTGCTGAAAATCCCAATGATCCCTGCAAGATTGTGTTTCGCGCATGAATAGATTACAAAAGTAGTTTCGGAAATATGGTTTATCGAAGTGTAAACCAAGAGAAAAATTCTAATTGACCAATCCAATTCAAGTATTTCTAGATATGCAAATGATATAAGAATTATTGATAACTAAACAAATGTATGCCGATAAAACAATATTTAAAGATATAAATACAGTGTTAAATTTGTAACCTTTTAGAATTAACATTTTCTAAGAATCTGTAAGTTTAAATGGATCGTATCTAAATTTACGGATTCGATAAACATCTTTGTAGAAATAACGGTGTGCTTTTACACTTGTAAAAAGTTTTCTACAGTTACAACCACACTTCCAAACCAAATCATTGTATAAATGAAGGAAATTTGTGAAGGCTTAAAGTATAATGTGTGGTAACGAAATTCTTGACTTAGTAATTGACCAGTTATACATAGATTACGTTCATTAAATTCAAAAATTTAAACCACTTACATGATCATATAGTACAAGTTGGGATACATAAATTACGTAAGATGGGACCAAGGGAACATCATCATTGTTATGGTTTAATTAACGTAAGTAGTGTAAAAATCATCAATGATTACCATTTTACATTCAATTTAACTTGTTACAGAAAAACATCTCTAACAAAAATGATATAAAGTAGAATCCAAAACTAAAATCTAACGAAAAACGTATATAATAGACAAATTTATTGTCAAGCACTTAAAACTAAAGCGTTACATAAATCTCGAATTTTATGTTCATTCTTTCAACGTCTTAGAGGTATTTATGTCTTAAAATGAACTTCAATTTGACAAAGTACCTAGTATCTAAATTATTGAAGATTTCTAGTAAAAGCACAGTTAAATATTCCAATTTAATAGTTTTCTTTTTTCCGCTCTTTCTCGGCTCAAATGTGTGTAAGCAACAGCAGCAAAATTAACATTAGGATACCTACTAAGGTTCGATCAGATGAAAATAACACAACTGCTGTGATCTGTATTAGAGCAAGTACACCCAAGGCCAGAACATACTGAAAAATACATAAATAATGTATGATGCTATTGTTGTGACGAGAAAAACATGTACTTACAATATTTGGGTACATTTGGAACTCTATATTCCTGAAATCATAATAAAAAAATCCAAAAAGCAGTTAGGTAAACTAGAGAATAATAGAGATACGAGAAATCTTTAATATTAGTGAATAGCTACAAAGTTTCTGAATTATCATCTGAAACAAACGACAGCGTAGAAGGTTCAATATACAGGGCAAATTCGAAATAAGAGATAAAATTTTGCTAAATCAGAAAAAAAAGGAGAAACAAAATTTGATATTAGAAACAATGTATTTTAGAAATATCGTATTACGACCAATGAGAAGTACTTTAAAATAAATGTAATATTCACAAGAGTGCACATGCTAATACGTATGACCTGCCTTTGCGAGATTTTCTCCCTTTTTTTCTCAGACTGTTTGCATAATAATGAATTCAAGATCAGATAAACCAAGCGACAATCTTCACGTAATAAACATTTGAAGGATCTAATATTATTAATTTTGTACTCATAGTAATTTAACTAAGAATCTGATTTTATAACCAAATTTTGAAGCTGATAAATAAACATGCATCTATGTCAAACACGGTTGAATACCTGTCCGACGATATCCCTGTTCAACTTTTTCTTTTAACCAAATAAGTAAACCTTTTTACTACGAATGTAAAGGCACATGAAGTGAGTTTTTTTGTAATTATAATGTTAAGGAGATAAATAAACCAATGTAGGCATTTACACTAAACTAATGCCTCTATGTACGGGGCGCCGAAGGGGACTCTTGTGGTTTTGTACTCAAAATTCAATTTCGTACGGACAAACGTGACTTTTGTTCAACAAAAATGAGTTCAGTTTAACAAAATTTGTATCATACTACTAATTTAAAATTTTGTCATACAAAATTATCTATCAGTGGACAAAAGTCACTTTTGTCATGACAAAATTCATTTTTGTCACACAGACTTGTCTTTTGTTACCTAATTTGAAAATTGGGTGACAAAAGTCAATTTTGTATTCAAATTAGTTAACCCTCTTGCTGCCAAAGGGACATTTATGGCTTCTACACACAAATCTTGTTGATTGTGTAGAACGTCAAAGGTCCATTGTAACGTCACAATACTCAGGAGCACCGACAACGTCAAAAGACGCCGTCAAAAGGGCGATTTTGGCGGGAATGAAGCAAACTGAATAAAATGCTTTAAAAGTATACTTAAAACGGATGTCAAGAAATGATACAGGATCATAAGCTTGTTAGTACTATAATACCAACTTATTTAACGTGTTGACTTATTATATAGTTCGTCATTTTCATGTAAAATGTTGCATTCTTTCAAGAAATTTGTTTTACGTTTTTTTCGTACATCTATCAATCAGAATGGCAGAATATCTCATATTAATCAAAAATCTTATCCCTGTTAAATATTCATAAAAAAGGTAACTGTTATACTTGATTACGCGAAATATTAATATTCATTCACAATACACCATACACGCCTTATTTAAAAGAACTGGATACTTTATTAAGGGCTCAAATACAACGATTGAAATCTCAGGTGGTTTTTTTTGTAAAAGTACACACATGTTGACCAATGTACTTGTATAATATTGCCATACGATATTTCAATACATTTTAAACCTGTTTCATCATGGAAGCACTGACTTAATTTTTTTTATTTTCTTTCGAAATGGGGATGTAAAATTAGTAGTAGACACAATCATTTCTATTCATATCATAGATATTCTTTCCCAGTGGCATCCTCTTTTTTCTGACATTCACCACAGATCTTGTACTTTGTAGGACCCACTAAGCAATAGATTTATTGTATACTAAATTTCAGATGTCCTTAATATTGCATGAAATACTTGCCACTGAACGTTGAGAAGAGAACAATTTATCAATTAACATATTTTAAAGATATTTCGTGTATGTCAATAACAGTGTGTACTTATCATTGTAAATGACAATGAATTATTATTGATTCATTTTCACTTGTAGACAATAGAAATTCATTTTAGAGAATTTCTTCTCTCGTTTTTACTATGTTTCTTTTTTATTCGTATTCTCTAAAATTTTGAGCAATAAGTGGTCAACAAAAGAATAATGAAACATGATTAAAAAATAAGCAAAATGAATATCGATAATAAATTTTATATAAAAAATATATCCTCGCCTACCGAAACAAGGATTGAAATCATGATAATTTTAATCTGAAAAGTTTGATACTTTACAACAAGAAGTAGTTTAACTTTATAGAATCATATAGCAGCTGCTCGGAGATTTTATTTATTTATTTATTAATTTGTACACGCTTTGTTTTTATTTTTATTTTCTTTGGGTGCCGTTGTTTTGCCGTTTATATAATGATTTGAGAGTTTTTTTTTTTTTTACAGTATTTACCAATTACCTAATAAAAAACCGAGAATAAATATTTTAGTATTTTATAGGTGGTTAAGAATCGTTTATGCATTTCACTTGACAAAGATAAAACAAAGTCGCCTTCAAAGCTAATATCAAAGCTAGTATAGCAGTTGGTATATTATTTTCAATTTATTTTAAGTCGACAAGAAAGAAAAAAAAATATATATTCCAAGGTTGAAAGTTGTATTTTTAAATAATGTTTTATTAAAAACATCGTTTATGACAATCTTAGAGCAATAACTACTTATACATCGCTTTTCATAATTACGGCTACATTGACGCGGGAAAACCTATGGACGGCGGGAAAGCGCAGTTCTACAGAGAGGCACAAGTTTTGCAACGTCACAGATAAGAAACGTCAAGATGCTTTTGGCGCGACAAAGCAAGAAAAAAACTCGGCAGCAAGAGGGTTTAAGTTTGGCTTCTGTGAACTAATTTGCATACAAAATCGACTTTTGTTACACAAAATTGACTTTTGTGAGACAAAATTGACAAAATTGACTTTTGTGAGACAAAATTGACAAATGTGATCAACAAAATTGACAAAATTGACTTTTGTGAGACAAAATTGACCAATGTGAGACAAAAATGACTTTTGTCTCAACAAAATTGACAAAATTGAATTTTGTCTCAACAAAATTGACAAAATTGACTTTTGTCTCAACAAAATTGAATTTTGTCTCAACAAAATTGATTTTTGTCTCAACAAAATTGATTTTTGTCTCAACAAAATTGATTTTTGTCTCAACAAAATTGATTTTTGTCTCACCAAAGTAAATTTTGTCTCACGAAAGTCAATTTTGTCTCATAAAAGTTAATTTTGTTGTTACAAAATTGAATTTTGTCGTAACAAAAATGAATTTTGTCGTCACAAAATTAACTTTTGTCTCAACAAAATTGACAAAATTGACTTTTGTCTCAACAAAATTGACAAAATTGACTTTTGTCTCAACAAAATTGACTTTTGTCTCAACAAAATTGACTTTTGTCTCAACAAAATTGACTTTTGTCTCAACAAAATTGACTTTTGTCTCAACAAAATTGACTTTTGTCTCAACAAAATTGACTTTTGTCTCAACAACATTAACAAAATTGACTTTTGTCTCAACAAAATTAACAAAATTGACTTTTGTCTCAACAAAATTGACAAAATTGATTTTTGTCTCAACAAAATTGACAAAATTGACTTTTGTCTCAACAAAATTGACAAAATTGAATTTTGTCTCACAAAAGTCAATTTTGTCTCACAAAAGTTATTTTTGTCTCACAAAAGTCAATTTTGTCTCACAAAATCAATTTTGTCTCACAAAATCAATTTTGTCTCACAAAAGTCAATTTTGTCTCACAAAAGTCAATTTTGTCTCACAAAAGTCAATTTTGTCTCACAAAAGTCAATTTTGTCTCACAAAAGTCAATTTTGTCTCACAAAATTGAATCTTACCTTACACAATTGACTTTTGTGATTTAATTTCCATATCAAGTAACAAAAGTCAATTTTGTATGCAAATATGTTTATATTTGCATACCTTTTAGACAAAATTGACTTTTGTCATGACAAATATGAATTTTGTCTACAAAAAAGAATTTTGTCTACAAAAATGAATTTTGTCTACACAAATGAATTTTGTCATCACAAAATTGAAGTTCTCACAAAACAAGTCTGTAGCACATAGTTTTGTAAGACAAAAATGATTTTGTTATGACAGAATTGAATTTTGTACAAAACCACAAGAGTCCCATTCGGCGCCCCGTACTATGCACGTCTTTTTACATTTATTTCGAATCTATAAAGTATTATCGACAAATAGTATTTCATTGTTAAATGTTGATTGCTAGGTTATACACTTTCGAATTGTTGCCAAAGTTCAATGGATAGTGACCTTGGTAAATAAGTATTATCGAATCATGGGGCACGTGAAAAATAAGTGAATTGATACAGCGATGTTTATTTTTTCCTTTATATTTTCCAAACTTTTCAATAACAGCTGTTAACTGATATGGTGTATTGAATAAGTTATTACTCCCAGCGAACGTTTGTTAACATTCTTTTATTATGGTTGAAACCTTGCATTTGCGCTGTGCGGTGGCCGAACTTCGAAAATTAGTGTTCGGAAAGATGATAATGCAATACCAATACATTTCTGAAGGTTTTGATTTATTTAGATAAAGGATTTTCTTTTACACAAAGTCCGCGTGCATTTTGTTTTACAGTAAAACTTAGCCATTCGATATAAATAAGAAAATGTGGTATAAGTTCCAATGAGACACATCTCCATGCAATCTAAGTCACAATGTATAAAAAGTTATCAATTAAACGACAAACACTGCAGAACAGGCTTCTGACTTAGGACAGATGCATAAAAATGTAGCCGGTTTAACATTTGAAAATGGGCGTCAACTTTCACTCTAACCTGAGATAGTAGTGTAACTTTACAACATAAACAGTCACAATATAAAATGTATTTTGAAATGGCTTAACTCGATCAAAAAGACATTTTAACAAAAACAAGTAAACATACACTGAACGAATACGTTTAATCTATGACACAATATAAATACAACATCAAAACGTAGGTGCATATAGACGTCAGTGATAAAAAAAAAAGAAGTAGGAAGAGTGTCAATAAGTAAGCATCTTTTACAAAATTGATAAAATTGTTGTTCAGAGTACAAAAGTGAAAATGAGTTGGGATAAATAAACACCGTATGATGGAGCCAAAGGAACATCGCCGTAAAAAACGAAAATTAACAACAGGGAATGAAAAATTGTTTCTTTTATCGTACATTTTTGCGTGCAGTTTTCCTTTAGAAATTGAAATGTCTAAATATAGAAAAGGACAACTACTGTTGTTAAAGTTAGATCTATTTAAAGTTTGTTCCTTTGGGTAAATTTCGGAAGTATATATGAAGAACTCTGGATTATTTAACGAAAACACATCATCAAGAAAACGGTAGGTATTGTTGAATGTGTCCACCAACTGTAACAATGACGTGTTTTACTGAGTTTGGTCATACACTGGGATTTAAAGCAATACAGGAATAAAACATATTCAACTAGTTTTAAGATTTAAAATATCACTGGAACACACCCGCGAAATCGCGGGCATTCAGAGCGTATTTGAAAGGATGTAAAGTGTTGTAGGAAGAATTTCGTAAAAGATTTAATGACTTGAGAATTTAAGGAAAAGTATCAAAAGTCATAGGTACTTGGGGACAGGAAAATGTTGGTTTTTTTTTTAACCCTCCTCCTTTATTTCCAAAATTCCAATTTTTTTGTTTTCTATTTATTTCATTATGAACATACATTTAGTGTACATGTTTTATGAACATTCCAGTCAGGAGCCTGTAATTCAGTGGTTCAGTGATATTTCTTTTTCGTTTTCGTATAACTGTGCAATCCCATTGGTCACATTTTTCTGGTTACTGGTAACTAGTATAAATAAACAGGTAACCAGATGAATTAAACAAATGAGATTGCACAGTTATATTCACTTCCTAAGTTAACCGGAAGTTTAGTCCTTACAAATTCAATGGTCTGGAAAAAGGTCAATAATTCTCATCTCAAGTGTGTTATTTTGTTTGAGGGGTATTCTTAAGGTACGTGAAAGTTGTTTCATTGTAAAGATAAGTCAATTACCGAAAGACTGGTGTAATTTCATTCGTGAACAAGTCGAGGGAAATTAAAAAAAATATTGGTTGAAGCGAACAGATTAAAAATTTCCGTTAGCTACCTTGTTTTTTTTTTGTACTGGTATGGAAAGTAAACCCCATATTGACAGAAACAAGTGCCTGTGCTGTGACCGCCGGGGATAGTAAACTTGAAAATGATATCAGACAGAAGATACACTTTATTCCTAGTATATGTATTTGTTTCACAGTAAAAAGAAAAACGCAAACCGGAGGTCTAATCTGACTTAAATTTCGTCCAATGACGGATATAAGACAGAAAATACACTGTATTCGTAGTATTAAAATGTATGTTCAAAGTATACAGAAAACGCAAACCGGAAGTCTAATCTGACATAAAATTTCGCCCAATGACGGAAACATATCCGGACGTCTTTTTTCTCGTTTTTCACCCAAAATAACTAAATCTGAATACTCATATGAATGGTTGACAAATGCGATTATGCACTGTACCCATAGGACACAGAGGCATGATGATTAATTTATTGTGGAAAGAAGAGAAGCGACACCCAAAATGAGGTCTTCTCGTTTAACAGTATAGATATGACTTTAAGAAAGAAAAAAACATGTGTTCACATTTTGTGTTCCATGTTTTTTGTTGATTGTTTTTTTTTTTTTGTGTTTGTGTACAAATTAGAACGGAGACAAAATATAAGATAAAATTTGACCAAAAAAAACCAATACAACACAACACATACTGTTTATCTAAACTTTTATCACATACAAAGTATTGATTAACGAAAAAGTTAAAATGTAATTTCACTACAAGCTAATCTCAGGATTGCTGTTTAAAGCCTAGACATTATAATAAATTGAATATTTCTGTAGGTCTATGATAAGGGAATGAATAAAATATGCATCAATAAGTACCATCAGTGTCAAATGCCTTGCTTTACGATACATTCCGACAAACCCAAGAACTGAAATTGCACAGATGGTAGCACCAAACACCAGAAGAAAACATCCACATGCTCTGATGAATCCTTTATAATCCATGTCTTTTAGTGGATCTGCCATTGTAACATTTGGTGGGTTTCTGATTTCTATGTTTTCAAATCCGTTGATAACTGACAAATGAGAACGAACATGTTATTTCATCAATACAAACACATGATCATAAATTTATTATAAACTACAAATTCATATTTGTATTTCGTTCATTGTTTTTTACCTAAGTCAGGCCGATATTTTTTCTCCTTTGAATTTTACATTTATCATTTCCGGGATTTTTAAATCTGACTTTGCGATATGGGCCCCAAAAATGACTAGTGTAAAATCATTAAAACAGGAAAACGAACGGTCTAATCTATATTAAAAATGAGAAACAAGACACGCTTATGAATCGCAACAACATACGACAACCACTGAACATAATGTTCCTGACAGGTGCAAAGAAATGCAGCGTGTTTAAACGTTTTAATAGGTACCAACCTTCACCCTTATCTGAAACAATAGTGTAATATCACAACATAGAAAGACACATTATAAAATATTGATTGAAATGGCTTAACTCAATCAAAAAACATATTAACACAAACAAGTGAACATGCACTGAACGAATACATTTGATCTATGACATAATGTAAATACAAAAGCAATAAAATTAGGGGTGAAAGGAATCAATATCACAATAATATAACAACCATAACCTTTGACAAAATGCCGCCAAATAAAAACAATGTACACAGGTAAATAAAAATAATTTTGTTGTAAGGTAAACATGTATAGTAATAATTTTGTTGTTCATAGTACGAGAACAAAAGTAAAAATTTATAGTCATACCAAACACTTATCAACGCTGGTATATATTTAAAAAAAGAGAGACGAGATATAACACTAAGTAAGTACATATTAAATAAGAAAAAGACATTACAAATTGTATCAACAGGACAAATTTGACAGATTTGAGAGTATTCGCAGTTACTGAAAACTAAAATCAACTAAAACACATCCTAAGGATTTAGCATTTTAACGTCGTTGACAGTCAAAGCCGACATGACTTGTGCAATGCCAAAAAATAAAAGTCGACAGGCAGTAAGATAGTTAGGCGTTAACGTCTTTATTGAACATGAACGTGGACGTGTATTCATACATCCCAATAAAACGTTTGAAAAGAATACAAGTGTTTTGATTTGCTGATGACAAAATCGATAATTGTGTCAATGTCAACTATATTAAAAATCTAATTACAACATTAGTAAGATAACCTTTACTAATAAGTTTGTTTAAAGGTTCGATGAGTTTATACGGATCACACAGTGATTTCCGCGATTTTAGTACAATATTACCGTAAAATAAGATGTGAATTACCATTTTTAATAAGTTTTTTTTTACAGGTACAGCCAAATTTACTTATCAAATATTTTTATCTATGAAAGAATTTAGTAAAAGTTTTAAGTAATTTTTGCTAACGAAATCCCTGACTTAATAATTTACCAGTGATGCATTGATTACGTTCGTTAACTTATGAATTTGTGTTCTGCATATAATGATTTGAGACTGTTTAAACGTGTCATACGATAAATATTTTTGAAACGTTTACTGATAGTTAATCTGTTAAACAAGAAACCTAAATTATATTCCGCAGACCAGACTCAGAGTTATTAGCTGTAAATAGTGGTATTTTGTAAAGATCTGAAACGAATTCATGTAAATATAATTGAATTCGATTAATTTATATCGGTCTAGCTATAGCTGTGCATTGCCAAGTTCTCTGAAGGAACTGCGGACCTACCATTTTCACGATAAAATGGTATTAACATTTGATGAATGCCCTTAATGTATATTATAATTATTCGACTTTACAAAAGCACGCATAGTGCTTGCTGTATGAGCACAAAATATGTTTGATTCAAGGATACATGGAAAGGGTTCTTGTCTAAATTTTACATTGCAAACTTCTGTAAACGCAAACCTTCAATCATGTTCCTGATATTGTCTTTAGCTTTGTAGAATGTTGGAGTCAATTTTTCATCCATTTTGTCAAATCCAGCAATTATATAGATCCCACCACCTACTGATACAGTTCCTATCATCTAAAAACAAATGAACAGTTGTTATTGTTGATGAGGTTTGAGCGAAAATAAAACTCACAAAATACCATGTTTCTTTTTTCTTATTCAAATAGTTGTTTGGTGTTTAAATGCCTATAAAAATGGTAAAAGATAAATTCATACAAAAAAATACAATAAAGTCAGGATTCTTATTCTTGAGACATAATCTTCCATTTTTAAGATCCACAACTGTTCATGTTTTTCGATTCCATGCTGCACTTATTTAGCAACACTATACATACAAAGATATATGTAATTTAGAAGGTTTAGTATATGATATTTCTCCATCTGATAACATGTTATGAACTGCCTTTGGTTTATGCAATTGCATTTAATTCTTAAAATATTTGAATAGACAAGTTGTAAATTTGTATCACATTTTTATCGCATTAAAAAAACCATTTAAATAATCCTTTTGATTTGAAACCATAGTTAATTTCAATCTGATTCATCTCAAGTTTTAAAGGTTATGTGTTTTAATTTTGAAAGGAAACTTTTTTTGCAATTCAAAGATGTATGTATACATGTTTAAATTAAAGTAAGTTTTAATTTTTCAGAATTATGCATAAAAGGATCTCACTTTTAATGAAAGTAACACTATATCAATTCCGGGTGTCCAAAGCGATCAAACTGTCAAATTAGACATTCATTTCATAAACGAAAAACGTTTTTCAAAAGGCCAAAACTATAGATTATTAAAGTTGATATCTAGAAAGAACACGTTATAAATATTTTCAAATTTCATTTAATACTTACAAATATTATAATATTGCAGACATAAATAAATATTGCACATATTTTTTCCATATTGTCAAGATTGATGTATTTCATTCGACTTTTGAAAACTGGTACGCTTCATTTAAATACCTGTTTGATTTACTGCTGCGAGTGTCTGTGATTCGTCATAAAAATATATATGTTTGATGTTTATTAAATAAAGATAACGCGGACTTTGGCAACAATAATTGACTGAGACAGGCGGTCTTGTGGCTTAATAAATCAATGCTGATGTTGATTCCAAAAGTTATGTGACTGATAAAGGTTGTTATTTCAGTACAATTATCTAAAAACCGTTAATGCAACTCTTGACTTTAACATAGGTGGAAGATAATTTTGTAACAGTTTAGAATATCAAAAACATAACGATAAATGGGGAATGATTCAAAGTAACAACAACCCGACCAAACAGCAGAAAACAGTCGACGGCCACCAACCGTGAAAATCCCGCACCCGGAGTCGGGCCCGAGCTGGTCCCTAAACACTATGTGTACTAGTTCAATGAAAATTGACCACTTTGTCTTATACTTTAGTCTTTTAAATATACTATATGCTTATATTTCACATCTCAAATGAGAGATAATTGAATATAAAACTTTATACATTTTCACTTTTCTAGATTTATTATCAGGAAAAACGTTCAAACCCACAATTTATCACATTCGCACGAAACTTTATTTATTACCCCTTTCAAAACTTCATTCTCTGTTCAATTTATGTTTGGAATCACTGTTACTAACCCTCATTCAAACCAATACAAACTTACAGCTATCATTTTGGATATTGCAAGTCACAGACTTTTCAAACCAGTTCGTATTGGAAAAGATGAAAAAGCTTATATGTGATAAATTTGTTTCAAAAGTCCTTTAAGAAATGGAAAGTTAGCTATGGGAAATTGAAATCATTAAATATTTTCATTGCAGTAACTTTCCTTTGTCTTTCCAACCGACCCAACCTACCCTTGATGGTCAACTCCTATATGTTAGTCATTAGGAAATCTGAACTGTAAATGCTGTTTCTTTCATTTGAATTTCGCCGGGATACAAAGGATCAACAGAGGCATCAAACGTTTGTTTATATTCAGTGAAAGAGCGTCACATAAATTTTAGAATGAGAAGTTTCAAGATAAAATACGATAAGGAGATGCAGTGTGAATTATTTCAAACCAAAAAATACCGCCCTAAATTAGGACAAATCAATAAATTGAAACCAAACATGACAGAGATCAACAATTGACATCCACTGAATTATAGGACTTTGGACAAACACATATATGGTAATCAGTTATCTCTGTTATACCAGGGACTTTTCGGTATTCTTGTGAAACGGTAGTATGAAGGAGGGTTGAGATCTCACAAACATGTTTAACCCCGCCGCATTTTTGGGCCTGTGTCAAGTCAGGAGCCTCTGGCCTTTGTAAGTCTTGTATTATTTTAATTTTAGTTTCTTGTGTACAATTTGGAAATTAGTATGGCGTTCATTATCAGTGAACTAGTATATATCTGTTAAGGGGCCAGCTGAAAAACGCCTCCGGGTGCGGGAATTTATCGCTACATTGAAGACCTGTTGGTGACTTTCTGCTGGTGTTTTTTTATTTGGTCGGGTTGTTGTCTCTTTGACACATTCCCCCTTTCCATTCTCAATTTTATCTCTTGTGAATCAAGAAACAAGTCGGCTAGGAAAGTCACAGAGTTAATTCCCAAAGGAATGTGATTATCTGTTGTAAAATACATTTGTATATCATTCAAACGTAACAATAACATTAACGGTATCACTTTTTATTTCACCGGATTCGCAATTCACAGTGAAAACAAAAACACTTTTTGAATTTTGTGGGTCCAAAATGACTTCCATGATTTACCTCATCAAGTTAATTATAAGAAATCAACACATTGTAAAGGACCATTTAGTTATCAAGGTGTATATATTAATTTAAGGTATTTGGAAACACTTCAAACGGGATAAATACTTGTGATAATGTTGTGATAATATGTTTTAAGAATCAGATTACGAAAAAAGACTTTTACAGGACTATACAGACACCGAATGATAACAAACATAGGACCACTATCATGTGTCTTCTAAAATGTCCAGCACGTCAGATCCTTTAGCTGACTAAGTGGTCAAATAAATGCTTTTGTCGTCAAACAAAACTAAAGAAATTGGTACTTTTTACTAGTTCCAGTGTGTTTTATACAAACACTTCCTATCAAACAAAAAGCAAACTTGTATACTATGTCCGTTAAATAAAAATTCTTCAGTGTGAACTTAATTTCAAGAAAAGCTTTATGGGGAAAGTACCCCGTGAGAAAACAACTCATCTTCTTGTTGTATGATATATCTATGCTATTTGTACAAAAGGCAAAGTCATTTTGAAATATGGAAGGATAAGCATAGTAATTCAATGTATAGGATATTTTAAAACCTGATTTCTCAACTTGCTTGTAAAAGTCATGTTTCTTAAGTTGCAAATATTGATGAATAAAGAACTATATTATAAGAGATGATTGTGTCATGGAAAATAATGGCTTAGGTGTATTAGTTAATAACAGAGAATACTTACACGTATTTATCAAAACAGAAATCATTGGAGTGGCGCTTTTATTGCTTTTCTAACATCAAAGACCGATAATCCACTCGAGGCATTTTATAAATTTATAAAAACATTAACTTGCAGCTCGCTAAAACAAGTCCTGTTTCGACAGTTTACAATATTTTGAGATAAAACAAAAGTTAAATCGTATTTCTTTCAACATAAAATATTAGAAATACTCGTTTTCCATTTGTTTAGTTTTTAAAGGTTTGTTTTTTCTTGTGTTTCTGTAACATGTGTAAGACTTGGGGTTTACATAGTATATTTCTCGTTATATCTGATATACATGAACTAAACTAAGGATTTTATCATCCCAGGCATATATTACCTTAGCCGTATTTGTCACCACTTTTTGGAATTTTAGATCCTCAATGCTCTTCAACTTAATACTTGTTTGGGTTTATAAATATGTTGATTTGAGCGTCACTGATGAGTCTTATGTAGACGAAACGCGCGTCTGGCGTACTAAATTATAATCCTGGTACCTTTGATAACTATCAAGTATCAAATATATATTACTCTAACAAACAAAAGATTATTCTAAAACAACCGTTATTACTTTACAAAATGTAATGGCTTCTCATCGCCTGAAAATAAATTAACCTTTCACAAACCAACCCATCATCCAAACTGTTTTATTAATTTGGGAAAATTTATCACTTCAGTATGTATCAATGGATAAACTTGGTAACTCTTTTATCATAAAATTAATAATAACGTTGACTTACGCTGCATCGCTGGTAGATAATAATTCATTATTAACACTTACATATAATCAAAGAAATCTTTAGATGTACTTAGAATACCCAGGTAAATTTATTTTCTTTTTGTATTGATCACTACCGATAAAGTATCAAATCTTCAATGTTTTTTTTTCACATAACAACCTGTTATCTTAGAATGTCATTATTGGTTTCCAATTAAGAATTGGTAATGCAAAAAGATTAGTGCAAAACTCAGGATTTTCTTAGATTGATTTGTTGTCAATAAGCGGAGTTTATTTTATGTTTAGGTTAAAATTGAAAACAACACGTTTATTAATTACTTGCGTCCGAAGCGCTTTTCTGAATTAACCTTCATCAGGAACGCTCAAAGCAAAAGATGTGAAATCCGAAGATGTATAAGTACCGAAACCGTTGAAGAGCTATATGGCAAAAATAACTAAAATAGATAGACAAATTCATCTAAAGCCATCTTTGCCTGAGGAAGTTGAAACCTTAGTTTCTAAATAATTTCAAAATTTATAAACGGACAATTTAAGTAAAGTTTTTTAATGCATGTCAGTACCAAAGCACCGACTACTGAGCTGATGATATCATTGGGGACTGATAGTCCACCAGCAGAGGTATCGACCCAGTGATGTAAAAATTGAAAACAACACGTTTATTAGTTACTTGCGTCCGAAGCACTTTTCTGGATTAACCTTCTTCAGGAACCAAAAGCAAAACATTTTTTGCAAAAGTTAAGTCTTAGCATTGTAATAAAACTTTTAGACTTTTACAGCTCTTGATAGTCTCGATACATGGAATCAGGATTTTTTTTTCTCCCAATCAAAACAAGCATTATTATCTAACGTTTTTTTTCAAATATAGATAAAAGCTACATATTAACAAAATAACTTGCATTCACTTAGATTTAGAAATGATTTTTAAAATCCTATCAGCTTTCACAGAACTTGTACCCTACAAACAGAATAAAGCGACAATAAATTACTTGGCTATTAGCAGTAGGACGATGACACTTGTAAAAGTATTAAGAAAAGATAAAAAAAAAAAAAAACAATGTTGCTGACAGAGAGGGCCAATAAATTATTTTAAAGTGTAAATATCTTACATATTGCAAAACGTGCCTTGTCTGATTTAAACCAAATCGATTCAATAAAAGACTTTTTTTTACTAAAGATAAGTGTGTATACATACTTTCACGTGTCTGAATATTCTTCAAATTTTTCATCTATTACGAATTTTGTTCCTTCAATTTTCCACACAACCATATTGTTAAATTTTCAATTTCTGATTTATCAAATAACGTAACGGACAACAGCATTATAAATTAATTATTCATAACACCAAATTCAGTGGCAGTGCCGTAGAGATATAACCCAGCTTGACTCTTAAATTGTACAATTTACGACATGTCAATATCGTACATTTGTATGCGACTTTGATGGACACGTTTTACTAATCATTGGTGTTAACAGATTTTATTCACCTATGTTCTTATTGAAACAGTGAGGAGATCAGAAAAGTAACTAGAGGCTCTAAAGAGCCTGTGTCGCTCACCTTGGTCTATGTTCATATCATAAACGAATAAAAATTTACAAAATTAACCAAATTTATGAAAATTGTTTAAAATTGACTATAAAGGGGTTAATTGACCAATTTGGTCATGTTGAATTATTTGTAGGTCTTTTTTTGCTGTACATTATTGCTGTTTACAGTTTATCTCTATCTATATTAATATTCAAGACAATAACCAAAAGCTGCAAAATTTTCTGAAATTACCAATTCCGGGGCAGCAACCAAACAACAGGTTGCCTGATTGGTCTGAAAATTTCAGGGCAGATAGACTTTGACCTAACAAACAAATTGATCTTCATCAGATTTACTTTAAATGCAGGACAATGCTGGAAATAGTTGTGAACAAGAGTGAAAATAAATAAGCTGGTTAAAATAATAATTTCATCCACAAATACAATCCTCATGTCCCCCCCCTAAAAAATCAAATGTTCGTCTCCTAATGTCACAGTACGACATTCAACAATGAAAACAATCCATACCGTATAGTAATCTATAATATAAAAGGTCCAACATGAAAAAAAATGTACTGTATATTTCATAATACTGCATGCTCAAGTTTAATTTTTTTAGATTGTTATTCGGAGAGGACTAGTTTATATTATTACGAATATTTTGTGTCCAATCCATTTTATTTGAGCAAATAAATTATTTTTTAATATATAACAAAAGATGAGGATATCGTTTTAAACGTTGATACGTTTACAATGAGACCTTTACGAGTATGTTGACTTATGTCCGCAATTTTCCTTATATCTATTAAGGAAACTGAATATGTGTCTCCTATTTTCATATCTTATATTGCATATTCAACTGGAAACTACAACGCAATAATTATAATTGACATTATTATGGTTGTTTATGGTCATTTTCAATGGTGATTTAATAAATTTAGCATATAAGTATTGTAGTAATTTCTGTCATAATACTGTTATTAATGGTACTTTTTGATTTCTAAATTATTACTAGGTATGTGAAGCGGTACATATATACTTTGGATGGAAAAATAATGCTACTATTTTAAATTGAAGTAATATGTAAATTGAACCTAAGACTTTTCCCCAAACGAGTCACACTGGGTGGACAACGTGCGTCCTAGCGGTTTTTCAATCTATAGACGGGTGTTATGGAACAGCCCAATTTGTAAGCATTTAAAACACCAAATATGTAGTTGTTACACAGCAGTGTTTGAAATTCGTGCAAACATCGGATGTTTTGTTTTTTTCATTGCGGAGATTACACTGAAATAGTCCTGTGTGTGTCCGCGATAGGACTAGTGGTTACGCCATATACTAACCTGGTGAGTAATCATTTCACACAAAATAAATTTGATATAGATATTTCAAGTAATTTTTATGCTTGTTTGTGTTTGTTTGTTTGTGTTTTAGCACATCACGGAAGAAACATCTATTGTCACAGTTATTACGGTAATAAAAGATACCGAAAATGTTATTCCTGTATGAAGTTTCGTCCATATTTGAGTTCAATATCTTACAGAATTATTGTTTTTTTATGTTCTCTGTGAAACCGACTTTCGAGATAGTAGATGTCTCCCCGTTTCCGATTTCATTTTATACACGGTCACATGATAACGTCAGAACCCTCTTATCTAGACTGCTATTAGTGGTCGTTCGTGTCATTGGCGGTATGAACATACCGTATGAAATTTTTAACGCGTTGGTTTTTATTATCAACTCGTTGATTTTTACTTTCAACGCGTTGGTTTGAACAATCAACGCGTTGGTTTTTACTTTCAATGCGTTGGTTTGTACAATCAACGCGTTGATTTTTACTTTCAACGCATGGTTTTTACTTTCAAATCGTTGGTTTTACTTTCAACGCGTTGGTTTTCAATTTCAACGCGTTGGACTTCACTTTCAACGCGTTGAGTCGTAATTCATACGGTTTGAAAATCCAACGCGTTGGTTTACAAATCCATACCGACCGTTATTGACAAGCTGAATATTTTACGGAGTGAACCAACCTACCTCTTATCAATCCTACAACCACCGTCTGCATGTATCAATTGGTGTGATCTAACAATAGGTCATCATTAGGGTAATGGGGTTAACTAAGAAAAGTATGGTCGATTTTTTCCTACTGAAATCTTTTTAAGGTTCAACTTCTTAAATGATTTTATCAATGCTTTGCATTTTTAAGGGTCTGGGTGTTGAGAATCCGGATATTCTTTAATTTTTTAGGTAATTTTTCTCTTTTCTTTATATTTTTTTTTGCTCATCTTTCTGTATTCTTTTATTTTTTAAGCGATTATATTCTCTATTCTCTATCTATTTGGTCAATGTTTCTCTATTCTTTATATGTAGGCCCATTTTTCTGTAGTTTGGCCCATGAGTCTCTATTTGGTAAACGCACCTATGCCCTCTTTTATATCGAGCGGAAGCAGAGACATATGTCTGGTGGAAGTTATAGGCATTAAACTTTTCCAACTGTAAATGTTTGTCTGATTAAAAATTTTAAATTAAAACGATAACTTAATTAAATATATCGTATAGCTTCATATCATGATTCATGCATGAATTAAGTATATGAGATATATATAATAAATTAATATCACTCTCTATAATAAATTAACCTTCTGCATCATTTTTTTTAAAGATCAGCATTGTATGCAATCTTAATAATAAATTGTGCAAAGTTTTCGCTTTTCACTGTCCATAATGAATATTTCCATTTATAGGGTTAAATTTCAACTGAATATCCACATAAAAGCGGTACATCATCCAAAAATATGTTGAAATACCAGCACACAGAATATTCGCCTTTTGTTTGGAATTTTTTTCAATTGTTAGATTCTTAATTTCTTGAGTATAACAAATTAAATTGCTTCGGAAGGGAAGTGAAAACAAAATTTAGTTTCCAGGGATTTATTTTAAGAGGAAGAAAAACACATCATGGAATTGTTTGTTCCCAGTAAAAATGAAGGTCAAAGTTTGTTTTTTGAAAAAAAAGTCGAAAAGAAAAGAAATTGTTTGTACTTTAAAACCCATGAACTAAGTACAACAAATAACACATCATGCATTCATTAATCAGCAAAACCTATACCAAATAGTTAGTTATAAAAGGTTCCAAAAAAAGAGCTCCATTTATGATTTCAGTGCATAGACTTTTACAAGTATTACACCAAATCGTGTCTTCCCCCTTCTTTCCCTTTCAAAATTCTGGACCTGCAACTGAACAATCAGTTTGCATCTGTTCATAAAGCAAATGAGGCAAATGCAATGATTTCAGGTTCATCATTACAAATGGACAAACATGGCTGTGTTTAGACCTTTTCAAAAGAGAAATAATCACAAAATGTACCATGTAATTTGTAGTACTTTTTTTTACTTTCAAAATCCTCTTGAAAAAATATAAGTGAAGAGTTGCCAGGTCAATTGCTTTATGATACCCCTGACTTCGCTACCATAATTTACTATGCTTGAAACACATGTATCAACTTTTAAAAGACAGTAGTGTCTCTGTATTAAAATAGTGTTCTTGAACTTTACTAAATAAATTGAAAACAGCCTTTTCACCTTGAGTTGACAGCATTTTCTTAGTATTAGTAAAAATACAATTATGATTTAACTACATACCCAAATTATCTCCATTAATGAACATTTTTTTCTTCTGGTTTGATAACACCTCTCTTTCAAAATACAACAATCTTAGATTTTAACATATGTACATGCAAATTATACCCTTCAAAACATATTTGAACAACATCTATCATTTTTTGAAGATCATTTATAATTTCGCTGAAAACAACAGTATCGTCAGCATACATTAATACATAAAGATTGAGCATTCTCATGTCATATGATTGACAACCCTGTTTTATCAATTCTGTTTTCAATGCCATTGACATACATAGCATATAAAAAGGTGATAAGGATTCAACTTGCATTGAAACAATGTCACAGAGTTAAAAAAAAAAAAAAAAACTGTTTAACACATGATTTCAAGTTAGAATCCGTTGATTTTATCAGATTTAACCATTTTCCGGTTATAGCACGTTAAGCTAATTTCAGCCATTATTGAAAATGCTTAAAACTGTCAAAAGCCTTTTTATAATCAATAAAACAACAATATAACCTTTTGCCGTTTCTCCAAGGTTTTGATATGATGGAATGAAGAGAATATATTACATCATGAGTTGCCTGGTCAGTTCTAAATTCGAGCTGTGCGTCTTAGATGATATAGTGTTCCTCCATTTCAGCAGTCTGGTATTGATAGTAGCTGTAAAACGTTTTCCTATATGAGACCATAAGGATACACATCGGTAACCGAATCTTTTTTTTAAAATAACTGCTCTATTATACTTTTTATCCCAAGTTCTGGGAAGAACCCAGTGCATAAAATTACATTAAAAAGTTTACACAAAAAAGGTAATAATACTAGCTTGCTTTCAATAATATATTCGTTCACAAAATTGTCCACTCCCGGAGTTTTATTCTTGTTTTATTTTCTAACACTGTCTTCAAGTTTCGTTTTCCGTGAAAGGTCTGTCGAATTCCTCAAATAAACACGAGTTGTCGCCTTCTACCAAATTCTTAGTACTGGTATCATTGTCATCTTTAGACATCAGAGTTGACTCATTGGCACCCATACCACATCTTCTTACTGTGGATTCATTATTATTCGTTGGATACCAATTTTCGTGGGTTTCGTGGGTACAGGTGAACCACGAATTCAAATGTTCAACGAATAACATATTTTCAATAGGCTTTGTATACAAAAATTTGCAAAACCACGAAATCAAATATCCACGAATATGCAAGTTTTCAACAATCCACGAAAATTGATACCCACGAAAATAAATGAATCCACAGTATATCTATTATCGATCTTATAATAATTAATATATTATTGTATGTTATTCATGGTTTTTCTTGTTTAAAGTTCGACTTTGTACTCGGATGAGGACCAGTGCAATTATCACAGCATATTGTTCATTCTACTTCTTTACGTGTATATTTTTAAAAATTATTTGTCAAAATAACATTCTTAAATTTTACAAATAAGACGCATTCAGTTTCATTTATCTATTATTCTTTTATAAATTATATCGTTTCAGTTACAGCCTACTAGCTAATCAAAATTTGTGTTTTATCAAATATGACTTCAAGCGTTGCATCACCTTTCTATGACAGGTTATACATGTTACAAACACGTACGAATGTTAAAGTCAGTAGTTGTCTGTTTTTCCCTTCACCGTATAAAACTACGCCCTAAACCATCTATCTATATATAAAAATAGTCACCAATTTAAAGAATTAACCATATATATATATTTTCGTTTGAACATTTCAATTTCTTATCAATATGACAAAATTAAGGCAAAATATGCCAGCCACAATGTTTCTTTTAGCTCAAGTTTTACCAACTTTTAAAGAACGCACTTAGCGCTAATAATGATTGTAACCAAAAGAAACTTTCTGTCAGATTGACAACCAACATTGATGATTTGGTCTGTAACACAACTGATTTCGCAAATGGTAGATAATTTAAAAGAACATTCATCGTGGCCGGTTTATTTTCTCCATTGCTATTCACATATAAACCAGTAACTATTTATGCATGTGCGTTGTCTAATTTGGTTTCGGTCTCCTTTTTTTTTTGGATGCATGACAATTTTGTCCTATCATATTTCATTGTAACAGGTGTCAACAAATGGTAACGAATATATCATTATCAAATTTTCATTCTGGATTAATATTATAAGCATTTTTACTTGAGGTACCGGCATTGTACGGGAAGTTAACATTGACATTATCAAGTATTATTGCAAAGGCTTGGTATAAGTGCATAATGCAATTTACACAAGTTATAGAGAACACATCCATAAAGACAACTTTATATATTACTGAAAAGTGGATACAAGATGTTTTCAGAGAAAGTAAAACAGATATTTATCTGAAATGCAACAATTTACCAAGACATAATTTGGTATTCCTATATAAAGCAGCTTAACCGTACGTCCGTCCGTCGTCCATGTGTCAAAAATCGCTCCAATTTGTTTAACTTTCAAATCCCGTAAAATAAAAATTGGTATGATTATTTAACACTTCTAGACGGTGTGTTTCGTATAAGAAGCAGTGTTCAAAAACTTGCAAATGCACAAATATCGTGTATGTTTTTTAACTGAAATAAGCTACGTGTATCGTGTGTATGTTTACTGAAAAATAACAGATTATTTCTAAGATGAGTTATAATTTGCCTCACAATTTACTTCTTTACTCGAGCTTTTCTTATCTATATGTATCAATGTTTTTGTTCTCATATGTGAATGAATTTGGATCTGTCGGCTTAATTGCGTTTCGGCATCGTTTCATAAAACTGTTTGCTTGGCTTTTTTTGGTGCTAGTAGTCTCATTTCTAGGAGTGATTTCTCCAATTTCATAGTCATCGGTTCTTTTAACTGTTTTGCTTGACATACATAAATTAGTTAAACAGGATTGAAACAAAACATTCTTTCGACGATTTTTCTTATGTTTATAGAGTGCTTCCTTTTAAAAAAAAACTAGAACACACCCGTGATATCGCGGGTCCGTGACTGAATTAAAGTATATAACTATGCGCAAGACTTATTTTTGTATAAGTATTGTCATCTGATAAAGTCATGCCGATTATAAGATAGTTATCACAGTTTTCTCTGCTTTCAAATCTTTCTGTTTGAACCCGTCTAACTGGAACTTATCAATTATTGGTAATATTAATTATTTGGAAAACAAAAGGTCCTGGGATGGAGTATTTTTTTTTAATCAACAGCATTGTCCTATATTAGTTATAAATAAAGTTGAATTCTTTGATTCGCTGTTTTACGTCATGCCCGCTAACAAATTGAAAACTGTACCTATACGCCTTATTTTTAGTATTCGTATTGTTATCTTATAAAGTCTTACTGATTAAAATACTACAATAGGTAACAATTTGACAATTTAGTAGTGTCAACCCTGTGATTATGACCCGTGTATATAGCATATCCTGAATACACCGTTTGGTGGTGCGCCTGTCAAATGCGGAACGTACAGATAAGGTAATAGGTAACAGATGAATATACTATTGGTATCGGTATCGGACTCGACCCGGAACTTCTTAATTATTGGCAATATTAATTACGTGGAAAACAAAAGGGCCTGGAGTGGTGTAATTTTTAATCTACACCTTTGCACTATATTAGTTATATATGTAGTTGAATTCTTTGATTCGTCGTTTTTACGTGATGACGGCTGACAAATTGGACCTCGTAATTTTAGTATTATAGATATTACTGTTATAGCACTGAAAAAAGTACTGAAGTTACGAATTAAGGTGTGGAACCTAAAGTTGGCTGTTTTTGGTTCATTCTGAAATAACATGTCTTATTTTTACCTTACCTATCAATAATACGTCATAGATTTTCAATATTTGTAACTTGAAAACAAGAATTTTCACTATTTTTGTTCACTTCTATGTATGTTGACGTTTGTTTTTGTTGCACTTCAGTGTCCTTGTATTTCTCTCATACTTGACATGTTTCCCTCAGTTTTAGTAAGTAACACGGATTTGTTTTCTCTTTGTCGATTTATGACTTTTGAACAGCTGTCTACTACTGTTAACTATATTTAGCCCAATAAACTATTTATCAAAATTTTCTCATTTTACTTCAGAAGATTAAATTGAAAAAAACCATGTTGATTGATATTTAAAACGACTCATTCCAATGCTGTTAATTTTTAAGCGTCAAATCAGGGAGACATGGAGTATACGTAAATGTAAAAAACATCGACAACATAAAAAAAACTTAGAGACTTATTAAGGTCATAACCAAATTTTTAACGACAGAGTTAGGTCTTTACAATAGGCACAGCTCTCATTCGCCCAAAGTATCGAAAACTATAAATAAGTTCATAAACAAGAGTTATCAATGGCCTATTTTCAACATCAATTTGATGATCTAGTAACAAGATATATTGTTCGATAAGATTCCTTACAATCGACCCGAACACTTGAACGAGATTAATGAGATAATTTTAAGGCCGCACGTTCCTCTTTTAATCTTAATAAATGACAGTACAGAAACAATAAAAAAAAAAAAAAAAGTTGTGTTTTAAGTGGTTTATGTCGTTTTTGATATGAGTCATTTTTGTTAAATTGCGTTAAAGTTTGTTATTATGTTCTGTTCTTAAATACACTATTGTACCGGGTAAGGAGAGGATTCAAACGACTTCAACCCCGCCATATTCTGTATGTGGCTGTCCCAAGTCAAGATCCCGTATTTCAGTGGTTGTCATCAGTCGCTTTAATTTCTACCATACTTGTTTTTGTTAATTGTTTCTTCATAGCTTATGAACTTTTTAATGTTTCTTGGAAAGATATTAAACTACAAATAATACAATAACTTGTAACTAACACATATAATCGACTGTAGGGCTACCAGAGATTTCAATATAAACAATATTCACATGTATATTTTCTGGTAATTTTCCCAAGTTATGTCTTTATGAAATGCAACCTAAAGAACTGGGAACCCGTATGTAAACAAAAGTAATGTTCTATGAATATTCTAAATCTCCCCAAAAGAGGCATGGGTTGAGAAACTGCTGTATTTACAAAGTGCAACCTATTACCCTTTGCTGTTAACTACCCTCGGATTTTAGTTGCCTCCTTACATTTATATTGCAAGAAAATGGTCTAGATATCAAACTTTTATTTCATTAGGAATACATGTACATTGTATCTAAAAGGAATATAAACATGAAATATAAAAGATTTTGAGCAAATTTGTATCAGTGTATATTTAGTTTTAAAATTTTAAGATTTTATTGTGGAATCGTACTTTGTGAACAATTATTAAACATATGTTTTTTTGTTTTTTACATTTCGTCCATAGTGTTGTCGTTTTTATAAGAACTTAAGATTGTTTACCTATATTTCAACTTATTGTAATCATTACATATCTAAAGGTAAAATAGTGTACCACCATTCAAAAGTTATAACAAATATACAAATACACAAAATATATACTTCCGGCTATCCGTAACAAATACTTTTATCATTTATTATGTGAAAACATGTGGTTGTTCATTTGAGGATACCACATTTATTAGTCCGAAAAAGGATGATTTTTCTTTCCAGTTCCATGATTTGATTTGTAAGAGCAATATTGTTATACAACTCAGAATTGACTTTCTCTGTCTTGGTGTTGTTTGATATCTTTGATTTAACGTTTCTGTAACACGCTGTAATTATCTGAAACAGCTGCAAGAATAAAATAACTCATTTATAGACAATGTTAGCTGTGTTTGTCAACAATTTAAGGAATTTTGGTCCTCAATGCTCTTCAACTTCGTACTTTATTTTGCCTTTTTAACTGTTTTGGATTCGAGCGTTACTGATGAGTCTTTTGTAGACGAAACGCCCGTCTGGCGTACATACAAAATTTAGTCCTGGTATCTATGATGAGTTAATTATCTACTGTTAATCATGGTACATTATAATACAAAGTAAACGTGTGGTACTAAATACTGACTTCATTCATGCCGCTTTCTATGAAGATCTTTGTCTTGTTTATATGGCTGCGTCGAACGTCCTACATTGTTAAAGGTTTTTCGGAAAACAAATGAGTCATGCTGTGCTACTTACTGATAAAATTGAGAATGGAAATCGGGAATGTATCAAAGAGATAACAACCCAACCATAGAAAAAACAACAACAGAACTGTAAGTTTTTAATCTGATTTATGAGTATGTGTTATAACTGTTCGACGGCATTGTGGTAATGTTAAGAAAAAGCAAATATTGAGTTGGCGTTATATTTTAGGGATAAAAGCTGATCGTCTTAATCGGGTTATTGTTAAAAAAAAAGTAATAATTGAAAATACTCAAACAACATCAATGATTTCTAACTGTGTAGTTATTATTTAGAATAACTTATTATAATGTTTGGGACTCTCACTAGCTAAAACAGTTTATTAAAATTTGACATCATTTTTGTGCAATACGTGTACATCCCAATTTTTTTTTTTGGACAATTTCCTCCGACTATGATCTTTACTGTGATCAGCATGCATTTGGGGGACTGAATTAACAGTTCCAATTTTACAGCACCTGATACGTTTTTCGACAATAATTATCACTTGGGGGTTGCACGACGCAAATTTGTTTAAAGATCTAAAACCATAAAATATCAAGGTTATACACAACTTCAAAATTTATATTACAATATAATTGTATTTACAATGGGGAAAACAGTTATAAAAATAATATCAATAGTCTTATAAAACATTACTTGAATCAAACAGATAAATGCAACACTAGCTACGATATTTAGTTGGTATACATCTGCTGTCTCCCAAAACAAATCAACACAACCCTGCAACGAAAATCGACAAATGGGGTAAAATGCATAAATGACCGATGTCGCATATTTGGACTATTAAAAAACTCCAACATGATAATATCTTTGTCAGGATTTACTTTTCAGTAGTTTAATTGATGGTTTTGTTCCGTTTGATCCTATCTATTCAGTGTATACTGGTATATCTGTGTTAGTTAAATATGTGCGTTTACATTATTGTTTCTGTATTTAATACGCGTATTATTTGCATTACTAAAACAATTGACAAAAGGAATATTTATAAGAACATCAAAATGCGATGGGAACGCTAAGATACGACACAGTATCAAAGTATCAAAGCTAATATGTGATGATTCAAGCTAAAGTAAGAAAGTTACAATATTCCACTGTAAACTCGAAGGACTGTTGGCCCGCAAAAGTATTCACTTTTGCACAGTTATTCCAATAGAAGGTTAACATGGTTTAACTTGTAGAAAAGCAAATGTCCCATAACAAGAAAATGCGTTGATTTATAATGAAATATGTGATGTCCATTTATACGCAGAAGATTATTCGGAACAAATGATTCATCTACGGAATTAGAGAAAATGTGGATCCTAGGATTTGAGTTACATTATTAAAATTCAATTTGCAATTTTTATGCATAACGATGATATATTTGCCATCTATCAAATAAGTTTCAAGATTAAGGATTCACACAAAAATATCACATGATCACTGATGTTTACAATAATCACAAAGTAGGCCACTCTAGTCAGATCAATTGGGTTAGAATAAATTGGTAGTGGTTTGGTTTTTTTTAAGTTACATGTCACACACCGAAATCAAGGGGAATATTTGAGATGCGATGTAGGCGCTCTTTTGAAGTACTTAAAGGAATGTCTTTTTAAAAAAAGCAATGATTATATAGATTACCTTAGCTGTATTTTGTCTTGAAAACGCATACTTTGTTTACTACTGGATATTTATCAAATGTTTCATATAATGGGTATTCGAAAGGATATGTACATTTTCCAGAAAAAAACAGGCAAATTTAATAAAACACGGTTGAAAAAATAAGTTCATACAATTTCATATAAGGGAATTTTCTGTTTTAGCTTCTTTTGTATATGTTTAAATGGTCATGATATTGTCATGCTTGGTATATGAAAAAAGGAAAATAACAAAAATACTCCGAACAAATTCAAAATAAAAGTCCTCAATCAAATAGCAAAATCAAAAACTAAAACAAATCAAACAAAAGAAGAGATTTAGAATTAGGATATATATATAAGGAGATGTGGTATGAGTGCCAATGAGACAACTCTCAATCAAAGTCACAATTGATAAAAGTAAACAATTATAGAATGTTTAGAAGCTACTGTTTAATTACTATAGCTTATTTTTGGACAGGACAACATTTAAACTGTATTCAGTCTCCCATCATTTTCACTGAAATTAAACTTCTTACCTTCTTATTGATGTAATCCGTTGCGTTACAAGGTCCTTGAACTTCCCCTCCATGAATTTCTATTGAATTGCAGCAAGCCAAAGGAAAATTAATGGGATTCTGCTGAACATAACTGTGGAAGGGTTCTCCCCATGTCTCACTGAAGGAATGCAACGTTTTAAAATCAGTGTATCCGTTAACTCCACAACAATTGAACTGAAACAGCAAGATATGTTATGTTACCATTTTACCGGACGGTTCTGGTAATAGATAGAAATACAGAATTTCTCAGAAACGGTTTTCACGTCGAAAATTTGATATGACGTCATCGGTAAGCTTTTCACACAAAACATTCATTATGAAAGCAAACATACTAAACATTTTCGGAAGGCTTATATTATGTTAAAAAAATAAGCCGTTGATTTTCTCGTTTGAATTGTTTTGCATTTGTCATTTCGGGGCTTTTAAATCTGACTATGAGGTATTGGCTTTGTTCATTGGTGATTGCTTCAAGCCGTTCGGTGATTGTTAATTTCTGTGTCATTTGGTCTCTTGTGGAGAGTTGTCTCGTTGGCAATCATACCACATGATTTTATAGTAGTCAACTTCTTACACGTGACTAGATATAGAATTCATTGATCATAATAAAGATTTACTGTATCCAGAAAAAAAATCACCAAATATATGTTGCTCACTTTTACTCCCGACGAACGTTAATCCTACAGAAGACACTTTATTTTGAGGGCATAACATACAGAGCAGAAGGATTTACTAACTCTTCAATGTTAAAAACAATGTTTTCGCGTCGTGGCATATAATATTTGTTTTTTATTCAAGCAAGTAAATCTACTTTTGGACTAAAGACACGTGCAAAAATATGAATTTTTAGTACCCTTTTCATTACTAGCCCGGTCCATGATCCTTGATCAATATCGTCCGCTTCCGACTTGAGTGACTTCTATCGGGGAGTCTTGTAATAATAACAGGGTCAAAATTGAAAAGCCATATGCCATTTGGTATCTTATATCACATAGAAACGTACAAATTCTAACGAATAGAAATAGAACATATATAGAAATATTTTATTATTCCAATTATAGACCTTTATGGGTTTTGAATTTCATACAATGATTACAGTGAGTATGAATACCTTTTGATTGACAAGGTTCGCATACAATAATTACAATGATTATGAATACCTTTTGCATTGACAAGGCTCGCATACAATGAATACAATGATTATGAATACCTGTTGCATACAATGATTACAATGATTATGAATACCTGTTGCACACAATGATTACAATGATTATGAATAACCGTTGTATACAATGATTACAATGCTTATGAATACCTGTTGCATACAATGATTACAATGATTATGAATACCTGTTGCATACAATGATTACAATGATTATGAATACCTGTTGCACACAATGATTACAATGATTATGAATAACCGTTGTATACAATGATTACAATGCTTATGAATACCTGTTGCATACAATGATTACAATGATTATGAATACCTGTTGCACACAATGATTACAATGATTATGAATAACCGTTGTATACAATGATTACAATGATTATGAATACCTGTTGCATACAATGATTACAATGATTATGAATACCTGTTGCATACAATGATTACAATGATTATGAATACCTGTTGCACACAATGATTACAATGATTATGAATACCTGTTGCATGACAAGGTTCCATGCAATACTGACAGAATCGTTGGATCTAAAACCTCTATAAGATTCATCTAAACGTTTATGGAAGTACAAATAAACGCCTTTGTTCAGCTGTAAGTAAATTAAAGTAAGTCTTAAAATAGTTTTCAATAAAACAGAATAATTTATCAAATAATAAAAAAAAATTCAGTTATGATGCCACCAAGATCAACGATTTTGAACAAAAAGTCATCTGTAATGCTCAATATTTATAAGGTACACTCAAAGAGAGGGGAAAAGTTCAAAAGATATATTCGAACTCATTATAAATTGTACAAACAGACACAGTTACGTCTCCCAACTTCAGAAGAAAACACATATGGTCATAATTCGTTACCTGGACAGACCCTATCCCCCTATCAAAAAGGGCAGCCTTATGTTTAACATATGAAATACACTGGAATGTCAATTTGATCCTTGTATTTTCGTTTCAGTTAGTTAGGGCAAAAACAGTTTTTTGAAATCTAAATGAGGTAACAACCAAGTGGTTTTGGAGACTAACTTATTCAAAACGTGTTAGAGATCCACAACTAACAATAAAAGAGTGGCGTCTTAATCGAAATTGTTCAATAACGATTGTTTTTGCATCTTTGTTCAATTCCTTTGTGAAGGATAATTATTATTTACAATCTTACTTGTTAAATCAATTTAAGTTTGAAATTAACGGTGCCATTTCTACCACACAAAACCAATTTGTACAAATTGCTTTAACAAAA
This sequence comes from Mytilus trossulus, assembly GCF_036588685.1. Lineage (NCBI taxonomy): Eukaryota > Metazoa > Mollusca > Bivalvia > Mytilida > Mytilidae > Mytilus > Mytilus trossulus. The sequence goes on along the minus strand of NC_086378.1, from coordinate 18,203,487 downwards.
GAAGTTTCAATTGACTTCTTTACGAATTTTTAGTAATGTCTGATTAAAACAGCGTCGACAAACTTCATCACTACTATGAATACGTACAACAGTTTGAACAGATGAAAATAGCACAACTCCAATTATCTGTGTTACCATCAGTATACTCAAAGCTATCACATACTGTAACAAACAATTATAGATTTCATTTTTTTAGTGACATGTCTGACAATACAAACAAGTGTTTTTTCAGATAAGAGTGAAAGTAGGTATTAATTCTTATTCATTAAAATATATAGTTAATATAATATAGAGACATACGTATTCAATGTCAACACAAAGATTTCCATCGAATCTAACAGTGTTTGCAAATTTATTTTTTTTGGCCTCCAGCATCACTGAAGCGAGATTTATTGTTAAAAAACGCATCTTGGTGCAGTTCACGGAATGACCTTCCTGTTAAGAAATATAATGCATTCATACAAGAAACCTACATTGTCGACGTTTTAAATGTTACTGCTATCGATCATGTGATTTATTAAATATTTTTCCTCAATAATGTGGTCATTTTTAGTTTGTCTTTATAAATATTTTGATTTGAGCGTCAATGATGAGCTTTATGTAGACGAAACGCGCGTCTGGCGTACTAAATTATAATCCTGGTACCTTTGATAACTATTTACAATACTGGGTCTATGCCACTGTTGGTGGAAGTTTCGTCCCCGATGGTATCATCAGTCCAGTAGTCAACACTTCGGTGTTGAAATTGATACCAATAATGTCGTAATTTTTATAAATTTCCTGTTTACAAAAATTTCAATTTTTCGAAAAACTAAGGATTTTCTTATCCCAGGCATAGATTAACTTACCCGTATTTGTCAAAACTTTTTGAAATTTTGGATCCTCAATGCTGTTTAACTTTGAAACATTAATATTTTGATTTGAGTGTCACTGGTCAGTCTCATGTTGACGAAACGCGCGTCTGGCGTACTAAAATATAACTCTGGAACCTTTGATAACTATTATTCGTATTAAGATTTTCCTAACATTTTCAATATAATTGCTTGCATTACAAATTAAGGAATAAATCTTCTTCATGCAAAACTCTGAATCTTTGACTGGTTTTGGCTTCACTGTTTGTCATTTTTTTATTTATAAACTCTTCCACGTTTTAAGTATTTCATTTTCTCCAGCATCATTCAAGATACATTTATTATTGGAATGCGAATTTGGTGCAGAAGAAAAATATACTCCTCTGTAAACGTTATTTTTATAGCTTTCTTAAGCAGTATCTAATAAAGTAATCAACACTTTAAATAAATACATACCATCATTGTCAACCATCTTGACTTATAATATGTGCCAACAAAACCAAGGACTGGAATTGCACATATTAGAACTCCATACACCAGAGGAATAACTCCCAATGCTCCAACGAAACCCGTCAAATCCAAGTCTTCCATCGGGTCTGAATTTGTAATATTTGGCGGGTTTTGAATGGCTATATATGGATAAATGTTGATATCTGACAAATGAAGATAAATATGTTATTCCATATAATAAAATTCATATAATCGTTATAAGTATGTGTCCTTATGAAACTTAGTATGCTTTATAATTATAAACTTTAACGTAGATATTACGATTATTGTTTTTTTTCTGTATGAAGGACACTGTTTAAATTTAAATAACCCTTGTTTAAATTAAGGCAGTGGCTATTCGTCCGGCTAGCCACGATCTCCAATTCTCAAAACGTCCACTGCATACGCGCGAGTGTTATCCGACACCGCGTGTGTTATCCGACACCTCATCCGGGACTCTTTCCACGTCACATGTACATGACACTTTTCTTGATATTGAATATTTGCTCATCCGCAGACGGATGGCCGGACGAATAGAGATTTTTAACTATTCGTCCGGCTAGCCGGACGAATAGACACTCCGTTAAATTAATCTGTCACATTGTTAACGCGTAATGTAACTGGTAAATTATAGTATTTTTTTCTATTAGATAGAAAATATTTTTACAATGTTGAATGACTCTTCATTTTCATATCCGTGCACAGATCTGATGCATAGAAGTGAGAGGTTTATCTAGCTATTAAACCATATTTAATCCACCATATTCTACATAATAAAATATCAGGAATATGACAGTTTGTTGCCCATTCGTTTGATGTGTTTGCGCTTTTGATTTCGCCATTTTATAAGGGACTTTCCGTTTTGAGTTTTCCTTAGAGTATAGTATTTTTTTGATTTGACTTTCTGCAAATTGCGGTTCGTAAAGAAAATAAGAAATTTAACATGGTAGTGATATTTTTGAGAATTTTTTTTTCCGTAATGACATCAAATTCATGAAAAAAATCTAATTAATCATATATTCTGCGATGAAAATTATGTCTCGTTGTCGTTTACAAAGATTTATCCCCCAAGCTTTTGGCATTTTTATGTGAATTATTTTACATCAATTTTAATTTGTTTTATTTCTTGCTTTATATAAACATTCCAATGACAATTACAAATTGTACACAGTTATAAGTTGTCATTTCTTGTTCGTCGAATTGTATTCACAATTTAAATAAAACCTCATTTTTATAATTCTATCAACAGCATAAAATCTCCTCTATTAAAGAAGAAATATTTTTTTCCCCTAAAATTCAAACGGATAGGGCCAGCCCAAGCAAACCTCTGGATGCGGGATGTTCTCGCTGTATTGAAAACCCATCGGTCACCTTCGGCTATTTTCCGCTCTTTGGTTGTGTTGTTGTGTCTTTGACAACATTCCCCATTTCCATATTCAATTTTATTTTCTTTTATATCATACAAATGTTAAAAAAAAATAGATCAAAAGTAATATAAATGTTCATTAATCAGCCAAAAGTGGAGCAGAAATCGTATATTATTAATTTTGTTTATCAGTTAGTTAGTTGACGCATTATAATACAATTTAGATACTAGTCAACTTTATACAGAAGTTGTCCACCGCTTTTAGTATTCAAACAATGTTATCCGTTGTTGTGTTTTTATATCTGACAGCTTGTACGTTTTTATTTGTAAAGATTTTGCAGTAATAATTTAACATTTTAAAGGATCAATAAACGTTCAAGATTTGTCAATTACAATTGTTATATAGGTAAATCCCATCAAAATTTAAATTGTCATATTCTTCACTCTTACGAAATTTTATCTTACAGTTTTGTTCCATTCGTTGACACTTTGATTGTTTTTTTTTAACAACATAATCAAATATTTATTTCAAATATTGGCTTGTTGCAATATCCTTCAGGAGTCCAAGCTCCTCCTGATGTTCCCTGTTACAATCCACGAATCACTAAGGGTAGTGAATAGTTGTAAAATACATATTACATGTGTATAGCAAATATATATATCAAATAATATCAATTAGTATGACTATTCATATGTTTTCTAATTTTTTTACTGGTTTATTAACTGACAAAGAAGTCATAATTTTATTCATATTCAATTCGACACAAATAGCCAAAGTTATATGTTATTAACCATAGAGTCTGTAAAACATGTTATTTGAATAATGCATACACTATGTTCATTTTATATATTATACAATAAAATCTTTTGTATTAGGTCGATACATAGATATATTGATCTGAAAGAAGTATATTGACCTCATAAATAGGTTTTAATTGTTTTATTATTTATTATCGTATTTGTATCAAAATAGTCATTTGATTTTCTTGGAATTTTATAAATATCATATTGTATTCTAGACGAAAACAACAAATAAGTTAAATTGTTTTTAACATGTTATATATTTGAAGATTTTTTTTCCTCAAATAATCGATCATAGATATCCATTTAATAAAACTTTTAACAATATCATGAAATTCATGACATGACGTCACAAATATATCGGTTTTAAGATATTCTAAAAATTACCGTGCAGTATGCTTTTTGCTGTGCAATATGCTTTTTGCTGTGCAATATGCTTTTTGCTGTGCAATATGCTTTTTGCTATCTGCCGTTTTCTCTCTAACTTCGAAAATATAGTTTAACATGATACTATCTCTGAATCAAATTAGTTTAAATATACGAATTAATTTTGTTAAATAATATTCTCAACTCTGTATACATGTATATATATATTACTCATATTTATAACCATAATATGATACTGAAATTCGGTAATTTGAACACATTTTTATGATATGATTCATTGATTCCTAAATACCTATTAGACTACTTATAATTGGACAAGCGTATTTTCGGATTATTCAAGTTATTTCATCTGGTTGCTGCTAGGTGTATCCTTCTTTGAATTTATTTTATTTTTGTCTTTTTAGGTCAATTACTGTCAATGCAGAATAAGTCAGACAAAAAGCAATAGTATGAACCGTAGTCAACAGAGTAATTTATTCATGATTTAAATGTTTTTCAAACCAATTTTTGTTAAATAAAGGCAACAGTAGTATACCGCTGTTCAAAACTCATAAATCCATGGACAAAAAATAAAATCGGGGTAACAAACTAAAACCGTGGAAAACGCATTAAGTATAAGAGGAGAACAACGACACAACACCGAAACAATCAATTTGTTAAACGTTTTTTTTTTTTAGATATTTCATTTTGTTTACTGACATTGCTTAATGAATTATTATATATCTGTAAATTTCTACAAAGTATTGTTTGCACATGCTTTTATTTGTAAAGTAATATTTAACAGTCATTATTTATGTATAGTACACATAATTAGACAGACTGTTGATATATGTGCAAGTTTTTTAAAAGATGGCTGGGGAATTCAAAAATCCTTCCCTGTTGCTATAATATTTTCTAATTACTCTACTCTACATGTCATTAATTTGATAGTGCTATTTTTACCATCTGATAATATATTATCTTATCACATTTGCTAAAGGAATCCAAATCAAATGATATCGTGATCTAACCCCAGAAATGTAAAATAACAAAATCCACAAAAATCATAGTAAATTTCTAAACGGAAATGTCCGTATCGAATAGCAAAATCGAAAGCTCAAATACATCAATCAAATCGATACACTATTTTGAATTTCTGACTTGATATGCTTATTTATGTAGAAAATGGTGGCTTCAACCTGGTTGTTTAGCTAGCTAACCCGCTCACTTGCATGACAGTCGTATTAGATTCCATTATATTGGCAACGATATCGATATGTGAACAAAACAAACAGACATCATAGGTAAAATGTCAGAAATAGAGATACAGCAGGCAATGTCGTATTATAATCTTAATCACTAAACAAAAAATAATTATTTACACAGTTTCTTGCCATTATCGACATAACCAAAGTAACTGTTCATCTGTCAAGAGCAACTTAGTCCTACCAGGGTTTTTTGAAAGATTCTTGCTTTTGTTTGTGTTGTGTTAAGCCCCAGTCCCACTAGACCACGATCGTACCACGCTCACCGCGATCTAAAAATAAATTCAGATCGCGGTGAGCCCCGCTGTATGAACGGCAAGAAATTTAAATTTTCGTTTCAATCACGTTGCTACTACTAGTACGTCCTCATTACACTGCTACGACGATCCCGCTACGATTATACTATGTTCTTACTACACTTATTCTGCGACCTCTGTACGATTATTACGATCTTTTTACGCTCATCACGTCCTCACTACGTTATACCACGATTTATCCGATTGGAACCACGCTTCTGCTTCGATTAAAGCACACTCTTACCCCGACAATACTCCGATCATACCACGTTCATACCGCGATCCTTCTACTTTCCCAGCAATTACGTCGATATTGTGTTCCATATAAATACTGTATCATTCCTTCTATTTGTCATTGAGTTTTTCGGACATAACGCAGTCATGCTACCAAAACCTACGTAAGGGTAAGAGTAGAGATAGAGGCAGATGGAGATCTGATAGAAACGAATCTTGATCCAGAGGATATATTTCGGACCGACCAATCCAACCTGAGTCACAACGTATGTATGGTCCATCAAGATCAAATGAAAATGCTTTAGTGAACGATAGTATGGGTGTCAAAGATGTGTCAAGCATGGTGGTGGCACTGTTAGAAAAAAATACATGAGGTCCAAATGACCTACAATCAAAATCTAGAGAGCTTTTTTTATATGACAATGACAATGAGCATGAAGATCGTAGTATGAACGTATAACAGAGTGATGAGGACAGCACAGGCGTACTAAAATCGTACTATGGTTTCAAACAGCGTGATATAAACGTGATATAGTTTTCATGCAAGCGTGTTTTAGAGTCGCGGTAAGAACGTGACGGTCGTGGTGAGGTCGTACAAAAGTCGCTGAGAGATCGTAGAGCAGTCTCTTCGACTAGGATCGCGGTTTCGCAACGTTGTCGCTAGGATGGTACAGCGAACTTCTCGACATTACCATCACCTAACTGCGCTCTCACTACGCTTCTACTACGACCTGATTTCGCCACGACCGCACCTCAATTGTTTTGAACATGTTCAAAGTTAGGTAGCACTCCACAGTTAGGTGTGTAGTTTCGCATTTTGGCCCGTGTGAATTTTTCAAATATGAGAGCTAGTGTGCAATAAAATTCATTTTTGGATAGCTGAGTATTAAAATAGCCTTTGTTTTGGGTGTATATGAACATCAAGGTTATGTAATGTATGTTATATAGGCTGTTTTCTGTATGACAGTCCGTATCTGCATGTCTATACCATACATTGGTCCGGCAATTATTGGAATGTTTTTTTCCAACTTTTTATCGCACGAACTTTGTGATTTAATTTTACAAAAAAATGAGGCGAAAGACACCCATTTGTTATTCGATCATTAGGAAGATTTGGGAATACAGTTTCTAAAAAGGTATCACTCAAAGGCATTGAAATTCTAGTTTGATCCAAATTTTTGCGGAAAATGTGACATGTTAACCCCCCTTTTTTCAATATTTTATGGGAAATAAATGCAGAATGTTGCCACGGATACACATAAAAGGAATTAATTTTCACCCTTTTAACTTTTGAAAATCAAATCTATGGAAGATACTGATTACATACAAATGCACATGTACAACACACACAGTTAGGTTAATGTATTAGAAATCCAGGAATAGGATTTTGTGGCTCATTTTTCATTTTATTTTCTAACTGTGGAGTGATACCTTAGCCACGCTCATCACGATCAGGAAGACCTCTGCACGACCGTACTACGACCTTACTGCGATCTGCACGATTGCATTACGATCGTCAAAATTTTGATTTTTTTTCGCAGAACGTAGTGCGATCGTGGACTAGTGGGACTGTTTTATTAAAGGGGATGGTTTATCTTTTTTTCATTTTACTTTTTTTCATAGTTTGTTTGTTGTTCTTCGGCTGATGGGTTTTCATTATTATTTCAACTGGTATTTCCTAACTGATTTCAGAAAGTTGTCGTTTCTTTATGTATGTTTCTTACCCTAATATCAATTTCACTAATGTTGGTAACTTTCTCAACTTTTTTTTTTATTGTGAAGGATCCTATTTGTGTTAAAATTATTTCTTCATAAAATATTTATAAATAAGACCAAATAAATAAAAGCGTAATATGTATGATAAGACTTTAAAAACATTTTCTTCACAAACTTTTGTTGTTGTCGCCATTATGACATTTACAAGAAATGTAAACACAAACCTTCAATCATGGTTCGAATATTGTGTTTTGCTTTGGCGAAGTCTGGTCTATTTGTTGTCGACATTAGATCAAATCCAACAAGAAGATAAATCCCGCCACATGCTGAAACAATTCCGATCACCTGAAAGATTTTTTTATTCCAGTATTCTTTTGTTTGATGGTTTTTCTTACATGTCTTATTACTATATACAAACAGTCTTAAAGAACGACTAGATACTGTGTGTATACACATATCAGTGCTGGGGGACTTATAATCAGTCGTTAAACTTTGTTAACTCTTTGAAAAATTAATGCAGCTTAAATATAACTTGATGTTATTACTAATCATACTTTTAAGCATAAAAACAAGGTTGCTGAAAAAAAATTAATATGAAATAGTCTTAATGACACAATTTAATTGTGAAGTTCTCAAAGAGACTTACTCGATGCTAAGTATGGAAAATTCTTAATATAAAATATTTTAATAAAAGATAAAGATAAAATTTTGCCTGTAATTTAGAATTACAAGAACATATTAAAAGATAAATGTAAAAGTCCCCATATTTTTTTTAGCCATCAGCCTTTGACTAGTTTATAACAAAAGGCATACTCTTTTTGTAATATCGTTCTGTTTTATTGTAGCCCGCAATTATTGAATTTTCTAACGTGTGTTTCTTTTACAATAACCACTAGTACATAATTTTCTTTTTCTATTTCAAGAATGAATAAAAGTAACATTTGAGTCAAAATTCTAGTTTTATTAACTAATTGGTTCGTATGTCATTATATATTTGAATGCTCTTCAACTATTTACTTGTTTATCTTTATAAATACTTTGATATGAGCGTCATTAGTGAGTCTTATGTAGACAAAACACGCGTCTGGCGTACTAAATTATAATCCTGGTACCTTTTTATAACTTTTGCAAGAACAATTGCAACTGCAGTGTTATGTCGAGACAAATTTAATTAAAGAAAAGGAGCCAAAAAAAACATTACGTTGTCATTAAAAGTTTATAAGTATTTTCTTATATTTCATGTTATACTTACTAATAAAACGACATTGCAAATATAACTAAATATTGCCCATCTTTTCCTCATCATCTCCGAAATGCTTTATATAATTCGGAAACATGTACTCATAAGTAAAGCCTTTTTTACTGACTGCTTCGTGTGTGATTTTAGCAATAAATTTGTTTTCGCTTTTTATACAAATAACGCAGATTATTGTAACAATAGTTCACATAAAGAACAATTGTGTGATTTCAATTACATATCTTCTGTACGTTGATCTAAATACCTTTTGGGGTGCTTTTTGCACGAAACTAATTGAAATATCACAAGTATTTTGATAAACTAGAATTTAAATTGATTACGGGTTCTTTTTTTAGCAATTCAGTACATGAGTACTTTCGATATTTTAACATTCCAACTGCTAATCCGCAGATTAGATAATAATATCAATGGACAAGAATTACTTCAGACATCTATTGATATTGTGGCTGGTGTAAAATATAATGTTATCCAATTCAACTAGGTACTGGTATCAGTAAAACCAACAAAAACCCGAATCCGCATTTTTCGGTCAATTTACAGAATCTTAGAAATATCAAAGAAAATAAAAGAAAATTGAAAATAAACTCATTATAGATATCAAGATTTAATTTTGTACTTACGCCAGACACGCGTTTCGTCTACAAAAGACTCATCAGTGACTCTCGAATCAAAAACAGTTAAAAAGGTCAAACAAAGTACGAAGTTGAAGAGCATTGAGGACAAAAAATAAAGTTTTCTCAAATACAGCTAAGGTAATCTATTCCTGAGGTAGAAAAGCCTTAGTTTTTTTCAAAAATGCTAATTTTTGTAAACAGTTAATTTATAAATATAACCAAATCAATGATAATTCATGTCAGCACATAAGCGCTGACTACTGGGCTGGTGATACCCTCGGGGAATTAAAACTCCACCAGCAGTGGCATCGACCCAGTGGTTGTAAATAAACTCATCATAGATACCAGGATTTAATTTTTTACTTACGACACAATTAACTCGTTTAACTCAATTTCATTCACTGTAAAGAGTTTGATTTATCACAGAAGTGTGTAATATTACATCCTTAAGCTTCTTTAACGACGGTATGAAAACAGTTTAAGAGCTTTTCCCTTTCAAACGCAAGCAAACAATGAAGACCATCTTTTTTTTAAAGTTTGTATTTTAAAGGTGACTTGACTTTGTCAATTTTCTATGCACATTTAATAATATTAAAAATTCAGAATCGTGTGTCGTCACAAATAGCAAAATCAGAAATAATTTATTCATATGATTTGCACCACGTGACATTGGCCCCCTAAATTACTTCCCTCATTTTAAGATTGAAAATATAAATTATTTTAAACTTGCGGATAATCCAGTCCTTTTCTCTCATGGATCTTAAACTAATGTGTCATTGAAAACTCCCTTTGGCGAATATTTACAAAAATGTTGTGTAATTAAAGTGAAAATGCTTAAAATTTGACTTTTTACGAAATGGGAAGGTTGAAATCATCATGTTTTTTATAAAAAGAATTTGACCGAAAACTTAAGAAATCAAGTAAGTTAAAAGTTATCTAACTTTAAACTTCAAGCTACAAGGTGGACAAATCATGTACAGTTCACCTATATGCAGACAGATTGTTTATTCGACATTGTAATTGGCATATTGACATTTTATTTAAGGGGCATATATAATCCTATTGTAATGACTGTCGTCATGATAAGGTAAAATGGCCGCTATGCAAATTAGCAAAGTACCCCTAATTTTGCCATAAGACCCTTTGACAATATTTAATATCCATTTTTGTCCTACACATGAAAAAGGACTAGCAGTTTACTAAATACCAATCAATCATCTATAACTTCTGGCGCTGATTAATGAAACAACATTCATACTTCTGGAGAATGTCAAAGGTCAAGTTGACAACTTAGATTGTCAAGTGATTAGTTTCCAGATAGAAATTTACTTCATTCCTTGTGTTGGTGAATAACTTCCTAGCTGATAAGAATTGCGGCTGATGGCAAACCGTAATTTATAGAATTCTTTTAGCAATATTTATAGATTATCGTTGATCATCTCAACGAGATTGAATTTCTCGCTTGAGCCGGGACGGCGAAGGCGAGAAATGCAATCGAGTTGAGATGACCAATGATAATCTGTTTATCGATATTTTACCTATGACGACATTGTCAAATTCATGTCAATTTCGTTAGCAACGCCACGTGCCTTCTTAGTTTCTAGCGATACTTTTCCATCTCAAGCGAGTAGAATATGAAAAATTATCACGAAAAAAGATCAAAGGATAAATGCACAAAATAGCGATAAATTCAAATATCATGGCATTATGTTGCGCTTAGTAGACTATTCCTTGTCCAAACGTAGTTTTCGTGGTGTTTTTGTGACATTATTTTAAGTTTTTAATGTCTTTCTGGTATCTCTCAAATCTTTATTCTATGTTTTTATTATCAATCTGGTGTTATTGACATTGGAGCCATAATATATTTACTCACTGCTGTCTTTTTCAACTATTGGTATTCAGGCAATCTTTGTAAAACCATATATCTTTTCTTTATTATTTAATTTGTATTTTTTTTTGTGTAGTAGGTTTTCATTTACGTATTTGCCCTTTCAAAATAAGATTTACTAATCTGTTAAAAATATTATGCTCCCGTCACTAATATAAACAGTATATACATATAAAAAAAATCCACAAATGAACAAATATTATGTCTCAGAGAAATTTCAGTACATTATGGCAATGATTTTGGTACTGTTCAAGTTACTACCACTTTCACTTGGTCGATTTCGCTGCTTGTGGTTTGCTAGTCATCAATCTAATGGGCAGTAATTTGTTAAAATACAGAAATTGTATAAGTTTGCTATTCAAGATTTAAAGATATGTATGGATTTTGGACTTTTACATATTTTGACCCTACTAATCTTCGAAGATACAATAGTTGTAAAATATAAATAAAGTTGGTGGCGTTAATGTCATAATGCATTATCTGTTAAAGTTTTTAAATACTGCATTAACGTAATCCTAATGGTTAGTAACTATGTATTACATTTTACATGAGTAGGTGTTTCAAGGAACCTGTATCTTTACCTGACACTGTTAACTTCATAGAGGACCAGTCTGATTATTAATTAATTAATTATCATTATTAAAATAGAGATATAATGGGGAATTGTAATACAGTCGCTCGTTTGTCTACAAAGGCTCATCCATGATGCTCGAATTTAAAGGTCAAGTTCAGTTCAAAGTTGAAGAGAATGGAGAACCAAACATTCCGACAAATAATGGTTTTCTTTGGAAAGAAAATCCTTACAAGAAATCATTTTTTTGTTAAGAAATAATCTATTATTATGACCAGCAAGAGCCCTCTTTTTTTGCTGACGTTTTGTCTAGTTTGTGATATCGAAAACCCTGATGTAAAAATTTTTCAGTAATACATAAATTTCTCTCTCTGAGATCTAAAACGTTGTTACATACACGAGCAAATCGTACAAGTTGAGATATATAAACACCGTAAGATGGTGACAAGGGAACGTCACCATCTAAAAATGGATAATTAACGATAGGAAATGAAAAATCAGCTCTTTTATCATAAATTTGTGTATTAAGCTTTCCGTTAATGATATAGATATCAAGATCGAGGTAAGGGCAGTGGTCACTGTTAGTATTAGCTTTATTTAAAGTAAATGCAACAGGATAAATTTCTTTAGTATGCATACTGAAGTCGTCATTATTGAGAGCCAATATATCATCCAAATATCTAAAAATATTATTAAATTTTTGTATCAGATGTTGTTTCGGTGGGTCTTTGCTGATTTTAGTCATCAATTGTAACTCATAGCAATACAAAAACAGGTCCGCAATAAGTGGTTCACAGTTAGTCCCCTTTACTCTACATTTCTATGTTATTTCTATATTTCTGTCCTGTGAATAGACACACCTAATTTTTTTTTATTTCAACAGATAAGCGAAAACGGAGTTTTGTAAACACATTAAGAAAATCTCAATGTCATAAATATAATCTTAATATGTACAGCATTTCTTATATATTTTATAACATATCAAGATTTTAGGACAAAAAAACATTTTTTTAGGTATATTAATCAAATTTGTAAAAAAAAAATGATGACTTTTTCATTTAAATTAAAACAAATAAGTTAAAAGCATAAAAGATAGAAGAAAAATGCATTTTTTACCGATTTGTCACAGTTTGGAGTCGCGAAAATAACATTTAAAATTAGCAACGTCATTACCTTCCCTGTAACTATATTGTATGCGCTTAACGCGAAGTAATTTTCAAGAAAGCAACATCATGTAATAAAGAAGAAAAAATAACACTATTGATTTTGTCCGAAGCGCTTTTATTGTTTTACCTTCACTATGAACGCTTAAATCTAAAAACAAACCTCAAAACCTTTGATGCAGTGGACTTTAATACATTAAGAGCTATAAATAGAGGCAACAGTAGTATACCGCTGTTCAAAACTCATAAATCCATGGACAAAAAAAACAAAATCGGGGTAACAAACTAAAACCGAGGAAACGCATTAAATATAAGAGGAGAACAACGACACAACTACGAAACGCAACACACACAGAAACGGACCAAGCATCAGACAAAATACCACGAGAATAACAAATATAACATCAAAACCAAATACATGAATTTATTGGACAATTAACGTGCCACGTCTTATCTTAATATCTAAAAAATAAGAAAAAACAAACGACACAACATTAAAATGCAACACACACAGAAACGAACAATAATATAACAATGACCATCTTCCTGACTTGGTACAGGACATTTTTAAAGGGGAATAAAAATGGTGGGTTGAACCTGGTTTTGTGGCATGCCAAACCTCGCACTTTAATGGCAAAGTTAAATATAACATTGAAATGACAACATAATATTACAGGACTACAATACAAATAAATAGGAGAACATATTAGACAAAGAAAAACATGATTAATAGATAACAAAAAGCATCAGGTTTAAAATTCAATACGCCAAAAACGCGCCTCGTCCACACAAGACTCACCAGTGACGCCCAGATATAAAAGATCGAAAGTGAAAAAAGTACAAAGTTGTAAAGCACTGAAAATCAAAAGTTGAAAAGGTTGTGCCAAATACGGCATTGTTTTTATGCCCGGGATCAGAAAATTCTTATTATATAGAACAATACATGCTATTGCAAACAGTAAATTTTATCAAATGAATATAAAACAGATATACATAATGAAACTGAAGTGTTAACTAATTACAGAAAACTAAACCCGAAAAAATAAAGTCAAGTCCAACACAGAAAAGACACACCCGAATCAGTACAGGCGTCAACGCAATTAAAAAAAAATGACGTCACATACGATGGCGAAAAGGCACAAACGTTATGTCACATTTGAATTTATGAAATTTAGAAACAGCATGACGTCACATATGAAAAACTTTAATTAAAAGTAATATAGAATTAGTATTGATTTAAGATTATATTAGAACTAAATACTGATATTACATTTAAACAAAATGCATATTGCAATACTTATTAATAGCAATTAACTGTAATATATATATATGTCCAGTTTGTTATGAATCCAACTTCAAACGTAAATAATCGTACAAAATTAAATATAATTAATAAAGGCGGTGATTAATTTTTCTATCCGTAACAAATAATACTACATAACTAATAATAATAAATATAAGACTTACCAGGACCTGAAAAATAGTAAATTAACGGACGGTAGGCCTTAGTTAATTAGAACCTTACATCACTAACTATTAATTGACTACAAAATATCATTTTCCTTAATTTCTTATTATCAATAATGCATTTATAATTTCAAAATTAGTTATTAATAACACTAGTTTCTAATTTACTGGTATTTTTTTCGATGCTTTGTTTAATTTTCTTTTGTCAAATTCTTATTAAGGTCATCATTCTTAATTAAAATAGAACATGTTTCATTTGAAATAATGTAAGTGTTTTTCCGCTTAGAAGGATTCTCCACACATTTTCCCGAAGGCCATTACATGTTATTCATAAAGTAAATTATCTATGGATTGATTTTCCAAAGATTCATAACCTTCATAAGTTAGGATATTCAGGATTTCCTCTTGAATTTTGAAATGATTTTACTCCAATTTTCTATTATTGAGTAAAATTTGGTAGTATTCAATTAGATTGATTTTTTCTTGAAGAGGGATGTATTAAACTCAGTATCAATGGACTCATGAGTTTCTGACGATGGATGAAAAAGAAGAACCAAGGGTTGAAAAAAGCTTCTACATTATCCGTTTTGGATAGGTGAAGAAAAATGAATAACTATCCGATATCCAAAAAATGCAGCACAGTCAAATCAACGCTTTAAACATATGCATATGTCGTATATTTACAAAACGAATGTAGGAAAACATTAAACAGATTTAGCAGTATTGTTCAGATCAAGGCATTGCCATTTTACATCATTGGTACTAAAAGTCCATGACTAAGGACCTATTTGGTCTCGTCATAGGTTTTCGTCTATCTTCGGAATACCATTTATCTTTTTCCTCTAAAATATCATCTCCATTTCCTGTATCCCATGCTTGTTTTTGTGGGGAAACATAATTATTTTTCAGTTCTTTGGGATACCACATTTCCTCCTCCGAGTATACAGGTTTTTTCGGTCCAGGTTTTATATCTTCTTTCGATGGAGCAACATTGTTATATTTTTTTGTATTCATTTGGTCTGTCTTTTTGTTGCTGGATTTATTCGATTTGATAATTCTGGTGTAACACGTTACAATTATCTGAGACAACTGCAAGTTTAAATGAGATATACAAACCTGGTACACAATGTATATTTATATAATTAAATACAAGGAATTATTAAATCGAAATATGTTATTCTTGTGCTCAAAATAACCAGTTTTTTATTAAGTGTTTTTTTAACATACGGATTAGTTATTTTTAAATTCTTTATTATTTGATGAGAGCGTACCCTTCTTTTCCAAAATTGTAAATAATGCGGTCGAATAAATATACATGTATGTCGATAACAAAATTTAAGACATGATGTTCTATACCATGTTAATTTTGTTATCAGTAAATTAAATACAAACTAAATATTATTATTATATACATATGCACATTCATGGCATTACAACCTCTTGATACCTGTATCTTTGCTTTGAACAAGGTCATGTTTTCCGCTGACTATTTGTGACATGTTTACACTAATTAAATTTGATTTTTAGATATGAACTGACTGATTACTTAGTCTTATATGAATGGTTTGTTAATCAGTTAGTATTGACATTGAACAGGCTGTCAGTTAGTTAGTGCAAGTTCCCTCCAATCTGTCTCTTGAGTCCTTTTGTTGTTGGAATGTTAAAGTACCCGTCCACGTCCACTGTGTGTTTAATAAATTTAATTAATAAATATATAAAACAGAACACAAAATGGTGTCTTGTGCACTATGTAAGATCACGAAAGATAACTGGCATATTCAATCTACTCTACTACAAAATACGGTCTCTTTAATAATCAATTTAATTGTTGGATGAGCTTTCTCATTCACAGTTTACTATCTAAAGAAATTGACAAATTCAGAATCATGATGAAAATATAATAAGTGTTTATATACGATATGTTACCTGAATCAGACAGGCGATTGACACAAGAGCTATGACAGGAGCTTGGTATGTATCTGCTGTCTCCCAGAACACGTCTATACAACCCTGCAAAGGAAATCAGCAAGTGGAACAAAACACAAGTGAAATTTTTAAAATTTCAAATATAAATGTGGATAAAGTCAGAAATGTAATTACACAAAAACAACAATCCAACGACATAAAGAACCAGTGATACTAGAGTGCCATATACAATTATCAAAATAAACGTTTTTCGAGGGTCACAACATGCATCATCCAATACATGTACCTATTTTACGGATTTTTTTGTGAAAAGAAATGAAATTTCTGCAGTAGTTATTGATTGTAACATTTTATGATGCCCCTGTAAGCAGCGCTAGAATAAGATCTTGACTTTTTTTTATGAGGAAAGAATTGATTTTTCTTACTTTCATTATTATCATTATAAAGAATAATATAAACATCATTGGGTAGCCGTGCTATCTTACATATTCTATATGCATTATTAAAATAAAAAAAATAATTGAAGACAAATGTTAATGACCGTTTGCGCTTTTCTTTTCGCTGATAGTATTTTCAAATAAATGGCACTTTATAAGAGAATGATACCAGAGGACATTCAAACTCATAGATTAATAATAAACTGACAACGCCATGGCTAAAAACAAAAAGACAAACAGACAAATAATAGTACACAAGGCAAAGCATAGAAAATTAAAGACTTAGCAACACGAACCCCACCCAAAACTTGGAGTTATATCTAATGATCTGGAATGGTAAGCAGATCATGCTCCACAAATGTAGCTCTGCTTGTTAAAACTAAAATTGTATTTATCAATATTTTCTTTATGCAATATATAACTTGGTTGATGACCAATTAATATGCTAAACGTCTTCAAGGTAGATTCAGCGTACAGATTTAACAAGGTGCAGTTAAATGAAAATATTTTGATGTCTATAGGCTTTACTTGAAAGATTGAAATATGAAATAATTTAGTTATGATAAACAATAGTTGACGGATGTTTATATATAAATGAATATTTAAAGAAAGGTAACAAACAAAACCAGAAAGAGAACAACACAAGCGAACTGTTTTCATAACTATCCAATTATATTCACCATCAAAGCCATTATAGTCAGGAATATGACAGTTGTAATCAATTTGTTTGTTGTGCTTCAGCTTTTACAATCTTATCACAGACTTTCCGTTTTGAATATTCCTCGGAGTTCAGTAGGATTTTTGATAGCATGATTTCTCATTAATGGTATCTGTTTATCAGTTAAAAAATAAGCTCACGTCGATTTGGAACTTGACATATGTCATAAACATTTGTCTATTTAGAAAATAACTACATGTTCAACTGTTTACGCTTTTTTCTTTGTTTGTGTTTTAATAATTACAATTGTCACTGTGACAGATAAACTGAATCATCAATAATTCTTTTTAGCGGGTTCGGTAGAAGTTTCAATTTATTTTTACTTTGTCGATGTATATAGATATAGGAAGATGTGGTGTGAGTGCCAATGAGTGTAAACATGACTTAAATCATAGAAATCAAGCTGTCAAGAGTTATACATGTTATACGCTATATCAGAATTAAGTAATTGTTGATGCAAGCTACACTTTACTGTGGTTTGAACATAGGTTTATATTCGTGATTATTTTTGCACGAGCGATAGTGAGGTCTAAAATAACACGAATATAATACATTTCCATGTTAAAACTACAATTAAAAATAGCTTGCATCAATTATTTCGATTTTGATTATGACATTTAAGTTAATGTCTATGTCCGATGTTCATAAGTGTGGAGCGTTTGTGAAGGATCTTCCATTAACCTCCCTTTTTTATAGAAGCAAACGGCTAGCACTGAGACTTGTCAGAGGGAGGAGTTTTGAACAGCCAGCATAAACGGTTGTCGTTTCTAGGTTAAATATGTCAATTTTGAAATGCAACACATTAAAGTCATAATAAATGAATTAGTAACATCATGTGTGGTAGTGTTTGAGTTAAGGAAATATATTAAATTCAAGCCAATTTACTAACATTATGCTGCAGTAGTCAATTTACGCATGCAAAAACAAATTGTATTGGATTTAGAGCATGTGTGTATTCACAAAGCGAAAGAAGCACGTCATATGAGAATCAGGGCTACATTAAAGTAAATATTTATAAAATGATGGGGAAAACAAAAGTTGAACACTTATTTTTAGGAATTTTACGTGTTTTGAGTTATGAAAAGAATGGTGTGCCGATTTAAGGCATAGGCATGACTATTTAATCAGAACAAAATAACTACCTTTTTATGAATATAATCCTTTTCTCTACAGGGTCCCTGAAAACCCTTTGGGTGAATTTCTATTGCATTGCAGCACGCAACAGAAAAGTTGATTGCTTGCGGCTTGATCATGGTATGAATCGGTTCTCCCCATTTCTCATCAAAAGAATTCGACGATTGGAAATCTGTGTATCCATGAATACCACAACAGTTGAACTGAAACATTAAATATATACCATCTTATAGTCATTTTGTGTAGGGGTATGACTTTGTGACTCTTTTCATTAAATTCATGCGTATGGCTTAAAATGTATACGAACAACTTTAATTTTGCGGCAAAATCAAACAAATATATACCATGTGTAGGTCTATGACAAAAAGACAGTTATCATTAAATGAAATTAAAGTATTCATGAAGGACGTTGCGTTATTCATTCTCTTACTTGATAAAGACACGAATTGATATTTAAGTTGGTCTAACGAAAGAATGCAAAAGATCATTGAATTATTAAAGGATTACGGTTGAAATATTTATAATTTTGAACGTCATAATGAAGAAATGATAAAGTGTTTTAAAATGCCACCGTATGATATCTTTAATGAGTTTTATCTTTTATGACTTTTGAATATTCTTAATTGATTCTATTTATAATTATTTTTGAACATTAATATTCGGACTAAATTTTACCTGCTGCATAAAAAGGTTCCATCCAATGCTGACAGGATCGTTTGAACTGAATCCTTTATACGATTCATCTAAACTTTTAAAAAAGTGCTTAAATATAACTTTATTTACCTGAAAATAAATTTAAAAAATCTCATTACATTCAAATGCGGTATAGTAAAGACAATCTTAATATGAATGCCGGTTTCTAGTTTTGCAGCACTGACATTCGATGATAATAAGATAAAAAAAAGTTTTAGTTTTCATTTAGGTTTAACAAGATTAATGTTATAAATATTAAGGTAATGTACACACTGTGAAATTATTTACTTGTGTTGATTTTATATTGTAAACCGACAAAGCTGAAGGCCGTACCTTGACTTGTTAGTGTTTACTTGTATTGATTATTATTTGGATGAAGAGTTGTGTCATATGCACTCATACCACATCTCCCTTTATCAAGTTAAAACATTCCCAATGTTATATATTTTACACGGATTGAATTCAGGTACATTGTATATGTAAATATTGAGCAACATCAGTCATTCTACATGTTTTAATACAAAGTAATTTTGAGAGTAATCCCACAAGCCAGTGGAAAAAGAAAAGGATCATATAGTAGGTAAAAGATAATCAATGGTTAAAACAAAATTCAACAAAATACCATACAGTCAATAAAATTGAACAACACAAATCATACCAAATTACAAAATGTATGATGGCGATAACCCATCTTTAAAGGTGAAATTGAAGTGTAAATGTACGATCTGTGAAGTTGCAAAACAAGTTATAATATGCTATTATTATTATGTTTTAATACATAAGCGTATATCAGGGCATTGTTGAGTTTTTTGTTTGAACTGTTTAACCATGTATTTTTTTGGTTAAATTTCACTGTGCATTTTGCTGGGTTTTGTTCAATGTTAATGGTCAACGAGTACATGTAACTAGTAGTTACTTACATCTTTGTCATTTGACGTCTGTTGGATAGTTGTCTCATTAACAAGCCTTTCAAATCTTTTATCAATATTGTATCTTCAATGAGATCGATACTCTGGGCGATTGAAATGATAACAGCTATATTGGCAATTATGTCGTTGAATAGTTGAAATGAAAGTGGAACGCAGTTTTTAAGATTGAGTTTGTAAATGTTATGTCCTACAAAATGATTATATGTATTTACCTTGAATCTTACAACTGAAGATATTATAATTGAATGTTTGAAGTAAAACACATTTTTTCCCTTTTTGGCTCATTCTCCACTCCAATAAGTTTTTAATATATGAATCAAATTAACATTGGATACCTACTATGGTTCGATCGGCTTTATACAAAACAACTGCTGCAATCTGTATTAGAGTTAGTAAACCCAAGGCTACAACATACTGAAAGATATATAAACAATATCTCATTATTTGGAAGCGACGTTAAAACATGTCCTAAACACAAAGCAAAACATTTTGGGTATAATGTGAACTAGATATTCCTGAAATCAGAAAGAGAAAAACACATTTAGGTAAAGCAGGGAATAATATGGAAATCTTCAATAACAGTATCAGTGAATAGCTATACATTTTCTGAATAATCATCTGAAACAAACAAAAGCGTAGAGCAAATTTAAAATAAACGATCAAATGTTGGAAAAATTTGTATCAAAGGTAGACTCATGAACTATGTTAATTCTTTGATAGATTTCATGCATTCCCATATTCTTGATTACATTTTTTTTATATTTGAAGTTACCTTATTTATTGTATTGAATTAGCTATAAAATACTAAGGATTTTTGGGAGGTTCGTGCTGTTTCTCTGCCGTTTGTATTTTTTTATTTGGTCGTTTTTCGATTTTTACTTACATAATATTAACAGGTTTGTTTTCGACAAATGAATTCGAATGTTCATTTTGGTATATTTTGCGTCTTTCTTGATACGATATCTCAGAGCTTGCATTATTATCATAACTGTATTGATAAAGGATTGCTGCTAACAAGTAAGATATAAAACCAAGGGTGCTATATGATAATCCCTACGAGCGCCGTCACGAGTGGTTTGTGTGTCGACTGTCATTTCAGTGAGAGGTTTAGCTAGCTATACAACTAAATACAAAACCTTAAAATGCCTAACCGGTATTATTAAAATGTTAAAATAACCCACACAAACTCAATGGTTAGCAGGTAGAAAAGATAGATAAGAAACAAGGCTGCATATCAAGAATTAAATAGGTCAAGATTATGACTAAAAGTAGAACAAAAAGCACAACGAAAATTAAACAATAATATCTCAGAATATTAATTATTGAATAATATTATCCGACGAAGGTCAGGAATTCATTATAGTAGAGTTTGTCGTATCAAACGTTACAATTTGTAACGTCATATTCTTAACGACAAACTTGTATTTCCAAATCAAAGTTTAGCCTTTTAACATAATTTTTTCCATTTGTTTTCTTTGTTTTGAACAAATTAGCACGGCACTTAAATATGAAAATTAAGCTGACAAAATAACAATAATACAGAACACAAACTGTCAAAATAATTGATTAAAGGATCAATTATGTAATTTCACTACAAGTAGCTGTAAACAGCTTAAATATTAAAATAGTGATAATTAGTGTAGGTATATGATATGGAAATGAATATAACATGATTCAATAAGTACCGTTATTGTCAGACGCCGTGACTTACGAAACGTTCCCACTAAACCAAGAACTGAAATTGTCGAAATTACGGCACCAAACACCAGAAGAAATAATCCGCATGCTCTGATAAATCCTTTATAGTTCATGTCTTTTAAAGGATCCGCCATTGTAACATTTGGTGGGTGTAAAATTTCTACGCCTGGAAACACGTTGATAACTGAAAATAAGAACGATCATTTTATTTTATCCTAACAAACAATTTTCATCATCATATGGTATTAACTCATATTTGTAATCGTTTTTTGTTTTCAGTAATCGCACGTACTACAGTCCTTGTATGGTGCAAACATCCCACTAACGCCATACACAATTACACCATACACCATACACCATTACACCATACACCTCGTACCATTACACCATACACATTACACCATGCACCATTCCCTATTCTATCTACACGATCCGAAATTACTAATAATGCAATTAAATTTCAAATATTAAAGATTATTATTATTGTTTATGTTAACAATTTAAAAAAATTAAATAAAAAAAACTTCGTTTTCAACAAAATGTCGTACACCATCATTCACACCATTCCTGATCGCATTTTGCACAATCACACCATTCCTCAAACACCATTACACCATTCCCTTTACACATAAACCATAACACCATAAACCTTACACCATTGCACCATATGCCATACACTATTACAACATATACGCATTTTTAGGAAGTTTACACCATCTAATGGCTGTAAGTCAGAAATATGACAGTTCTTATCCATTCGTTTGATGTGTTTGACCTTTGCCGTTTCATAAGGGACTTTCCGATTATTTTGTTTTATACATAATAGCAACCGTTATATTATCGTCTGAATTTTTACATTTGTCATTCCTGACTGTGTGGTATATGTTGTGCTCGTTGTTGATGGCCGTGTTGTGTAGTAGTACGATTCTTTGTTTTGTTCTATGGTTGAGTGTTGTCTCATTGACAATTATACCACATCTTTTTATTTTGTAATAAGAGTACATTTTTTCAAGTATTCGTGCTTTTGATTTTTCATTGTAAAATGTGTATCTATAAGGGTACTATTCTGATTCATATATCAGAATTTCTACTTTTTTCTACGGAATAAACTACTAAACAAACAACATAAATTCATTTAAAGTATTGCTATTCGTGTAAAAGTATTATCCTATATTAATTTTCAGATAAATTTCATCTTGACATTTTTATATCATGTAGGATTTACAAAAATTTGAAAAAAGTCAGCAGGTGTGGATTGATTTTCAACCATTAACGGAAATTCAAAGCACGAAAGATAAACACAGCTAAATGCCATGTCGATGAACCAATTACCGCAACCAACACACCACGCCAGGGTTAGGTAGAATGTGGCATTCACGTCGTCCAAAAATTAAGACAGTAAAATACAAGAGGCAAGCTATACGCCTGGTTTAAATATTTTGCCACATAGGTACGAAGTACAATTTAAACAAACATCTTACTGTGACTATAGGAAAAACGAATACAGAGTAGAGGTCTAAAAGTATTTGCTCTTTCTAGTTTAAAGAAAATTTCAATAAATAAGTAGACCATGTTTTCCAAAATTAAAATATCGATAAAGAACACTAAATAGGATTAGTACAGTTTGCAATTTTGTAAAAAAAATTAGTCCAGGGATCTCATTTCCTTGTGCTACACCAACATAGAAGTATTGACAGAATGCAGAACCGTTACACTCATTCACTAGAACACAATGTATATATAAAAGTGTATAACTATTGAAATACAATCAAAAATAATCTAGTTGAATTCAACTTTTTAAACGTATTACCTTTACAAAAAATTTTATTTAAAGAACAAATTAGTTTACAGTGATCGATCTTCAATGAACGAGTTATATTGCCAGTGAGTATTTTGCCTTAGTTTATGGTATTATTTTGGTTATAAAACTTATGCAAGGTATAATCAAACAATAGTTATGACCATAACAAAGTCAGTCATTAGAACAGGGTAAATACAAATTGTCTAAAACCATTATTACTAACAAATTAACATAGTTTTACATTTTTTAATAGGTTTTCACGTTACAATTAGCTGTTAGAAATAATGTTTACAATTTGTATAATATGTTTCTGTAAGGATTAGCAATGTGGAACATCTCAAACATGTATACACTTCATTGTATTCTAAAGTGTATTACAACTTTCGATATATATTTTTTTGTTTAATCAGTAAGTCTGTAAACATGTTTGTATATAGTACACTCCAGAACATTACAACAGCGAGGTTTTGATTCAGTTCAGATAAGATAAACCTACTGATACTGAAACACCACTAGTTGATGAAGAAAGTATAATCCAAAGCAATTAACTAAAAAATCTGACTTTAAACAATATGTAAAGTAAATTGAAATTGATAAGCTTAGAATCAAAGTCGATGCATTTATTTGAATAATAACTTCAAACTTGCGGGGAGCCTCGGTAGCCGAGAGGTCAAAGTGTTAAACTACTACTTTTGCCAGTTTTCTTTTCAATACTGACTAGTTTTATCCACGATTTCTAAATCAGTATTTTATGAATGCCCTTTATGTATATCATCATTATAAGACTTTAAAACAGTACGCATATTACTCGCAATATGAACACAAAATATGTTAATCAACGATACACGGAGAGATTGCTTGTCAACATTTTACATAACAAACTTCTGCATATAAAAACCTTTAATCATTTCCCTGATATTGTCTTTAGCTTTGTCGAATGTTGGAGTCAATTTTTCATCCATTTTGTCAAATCCAGCAATAATATAAATCCCACCGCCTACTGATACAGCTCC
This sequence comes from Mytilus trossulus, assembly GCF_036588685.1. NCBI lineage: Eukaryota > Metazoa > Mollusca > Bivalvia > Mytilida > Mytilidae > Mytilus > Mytilus trossulus. Next base: position 18,178,793 of record NC_086378.1, on the reverse strand, counting down.
TATCATCTAAAGGCAAAACAGAATAATAATTATTGTTATAATTGATATGTTTGTATTATTATTAATATTATTATTACAAGGCATTTTTATAGCGCATTATATAAAACTTCAATTACTCTAAGCGCTTTACATATTAAAACAAAGGTAAACAAGTTCGTACATACACGAAATTACAAAGTTAAAAGTAGACCAAAATATGTTTAAAAGCATACGACAACAAATCAACTGTAAAAAGTTAAAAACTCCACAAACTTGTTTAAAAATGAATTAAAAGAATTATTGATGAATAAGTACAATTCTTATTTTGATTTAAAAATAAGTTATCAAAATACTTCAGCTTGTAAAAAAAGGTAAAAATGTTTTATCAAAATATACAGAAACACATACAATCAGACTAAAATGTACAAAATATTATAAAAATAAACATCAGTCAAATACAACCAATCACAGTTCCATTTCTTAACCATGAGCGATCCACAATGTAACGTTGAATATATTCAGTCCTTTCTTAAAATTGTTCTAGCGATTGTTCATTTCGAAGATTTGTTGGAAGGCTATTCCACAGAGTCCCGGCCGCCTCATCGAACCTCCGTTCACCAAACCGTTGGTCCGTGCATTTTTTGGATTCTCGATTAAAGAAGCATTTTCAGATCGCAACGATCGTGCTGGTTTGTAAAAATGTAGTAGTTCACTAAGATACGACTTTGCAAGTCCATGCATGGCTTTGAATGCATAAAGCAACAGTTTGTACCGGCTTCGGAATTTGAATGGTAGCCACTGAAGAGTCATAATTGTTGGAGTTAATATATGTTCAAACTTCTTGTTGTGGGATACTAGCTGTGTTCTGAATAAGTTGAAGTTTGGATGACTCGAGGCATTCACATCATACATTACAGCATTACCGTTATCAAAACGTAAGAAGAGAGAGTTCAAGAGGTTTGCAAGCGTCCTCCGTTATATATGATCGAATCCGTCCTATGTTACGAATCTGATCAAAACAGAATTTGGTAATTGTATTTGTCTGTTGCTGCATGCTGGGTATTTCATCGGAAAAAAAACTCAAAAATTTCGAACACAGGTTGATTCACTAAGTATAATTCCATCAAATGTCAGTTGAAACTTACTAAGACTTTTGACTTTGTCTTTTTGAGTAAAAGCAATCAATTCTGCTTGTCCTGGTTTAACTTCAGCATATTTGAGCTTATCCAAGTTTTGATATCTCCCAAACAAGCTTCTAGGCGCTTGTAATTTCATCCAAATTATCTTATGTTTTGATGACTTGGTAAATTTGCGTATCATCTGCATAACAGTGGTATGCCATGCTATGCTTCTTACAGATTTCACTTACCGGGTACGAAACCATGGAGTGAAGTCTAGGTCCAAGCACGGAGCACTGTTGGACGCCATATTTTAGACCCATATTTTCGGATTGGACAGATCCAATGGAGACAAACTGCGACCTATTAGTCAGGTATAAACGAAGCCACGACAAGGCTGTTCCAGATGTAGCAAAAAATACTGTAGACGATCGAACAGAATATTCAATATTACCAGTCTTTAAATACAAGAGGATATAAAGCCAATATGATTAGTTATATAATAGTAACACAGCATAGTATATCCATTCCATAAAGATACTCATATTTTACCACCAAAGTTGTTTAAAATTTTGTTTTAAGTGATCTTTTATCTTTTAGAGACAAAAGATAACAAAAAATAAAATCACAAAAATACTGAACTGCGAGGATAATTCAAATGACATTTAACATGTACAAACTCATAAGAAACACTGCAGAGCATATCCATTCCATTTTTACTATTATATTCATTTTTCACTAAAGTCGTTTAAAATAATTGTTTTGAGTTATCTTTAGTCTTTTATAGACAAAAGATAACATAGGGACATTCAAATTCATACAGGTAAAAAATTACCTAACAACGACATGTATATTAAAACATAAAAACACTAACAGACGAACAGACGAATAACAGCACACAAAACAGAAAAAGAAAACTAAGACCGAGCAACACAAACCCTCCACTTTATCATACATACATACATACATACATACATACTTCACTTTATTCCGAATAAATCAGACATATTTAGACACATTACATATTGAAAACATTAGGAATATTCGTCTCTTTTGGAACCGGATATTGAATATTAGCGTATATATAGACGGTTCTTAAAAGTTATTCATGTATGCATTGACCCAGAGTTCAATTTTCGAAAATGAGGCTAAGCTAGGCACCGGTATTATCAATAATGGCTTCTCCAGCAGCATCAACAAGTAAACAAAGAGATGAATACTGTTGTGTGCCATTTTGTAATGGCAATGCCAGAACTAATAAAGAGTTGAGTTTTCATCATATACCATCAGAAAAGAAAATGCTAACAAGAAAACAGTGGATTGTTGCAATCCGTAGAGATGAAGGTGAATTTTTCAAGGTAAATACTAGAAACACGTGCATTTGTTTACACTTTTCATAGAAGCCGATAATGTTGTTTTATATGTAATACCTGTCCCAATTTTCAATAATTAGTTTCAGACAGACTATAAGATTATGTTCAACAATATTTTTCTTTAACAATACTTTTATTTTAGCCGTAAAACATCTGTTTAAGTGTTACATGTCAAACTGTTACCACATGTTGATAGCGATTTTCCTTCATCCGCATATCTGTAGATATGTGTAATTAATTTATCCCATGTTGTTTTTATCACTGTGTGTATGAGACTGTTATAAATATAATATGCATTTTGAACTTCAAACACGTCTGTCGTCATGGTCATAGAGAATGAAAATAATGTGATGTATTCGTAAACAACACCGACAATTTCATTCTCAACATTCTTTTAAAATTATAATTTACCTATAAACACATTTGTAAATTGCAAATACTTTTATTTAATAATAAAAAGAATAAACTTCTTATTTTTTTCATAAATATGTTACTGGTCTACATTATAAATATGATAACTTAAGAACAATGTTATATAAATACAAGAACGAAACCTATTAATTTGTATTTGTTTTCAGATTGGAGGAAATACAGTGGTATGTTCCAAACATTTCAAGAAGGAAGATTACCGCTGGACTCCTAACAGAAAATGTCTCAAACCAGAAGCTGTTCCATCTGTCTTTGATTGGAAATTAAATGAAAGCAGCAGAAAGGCCCCCACATCAAGACAGTCCCTTTTCAAAAAGATGAAAGTTGACGATCGTGAAGATGAAGATGAAATGGTTGTAGAGGATAGTGTCTGTGAAGTTCACAATTCACAAAGTGTTCATCATGAAAATGACATGTAAGTTTAGTTATCAGAATGTATTAATTCAAAATAAAAAAATATTAAATGTACAAACCCAAATTTAAACTAAACTTGCATGTTTTTTTATGTATATAATTATTTTCAAAATAATTGAAAAGAAAACATAAAAATATTTTATAAAATCAAAAGGAAACACAGTGTTCTTTAAAACTACTTCCCCCTTTTTAATGTTAAGGTGATGATACCATTACTTAATACATTTATTTTATATTGACAGGAGTTGTGATTCTAACATTCATGCTGACTGTCTTGAGAAAATTGAGAAACTGGAACATGTGGTACAGCAAAAGGACTCTGAACTTAAAGACAAGACCTATGAGCTCGCAAGTTTAAACCAGAAATTACAAATGGAACGGTTCGGAGTAACAAGATTTTCTTACGACCATGAAATGATAGAGTTTTATACTGGATTTCCAACTTTTGATTTATTTTTAATTTTCTATTCTGCTATCAAGCCTACTGCAACAAGAATGAAAACTGTGTATTATAAGTCTTCTGAGGAACCCAGCAATAGAGGACGTCCAAAGTCAATGGATCCTATTGATGAACTGTTTATGTTTTTATGTAGGTTAAGGTGTGGTTTTCTGACTGAGGACTTGTCAGTAAGATTTAACATTCATGCATCAACAGTAAGCAGAAAAATAATAACTTGGACAAATTATTTATATTTCATATTGGGTGGCATTAATATCTGGCCTAGTAGGGGTAAAATAATGGAGCATATGCCACAGGACTTCAAACTTCTGTACCCTAACACGCGTGTGATAATAGACTGTACCGAAATTTTTACAGAAAGACCTTCTTCTTTAGCCTTGGCGTCAAAAACTTTTTCATCATACAAAAGTCACAACACCTGGAAAGGACTGGTCGGAATATCGCCACATGGTGCTATCACTTTCATTTCTGCATTATATTCTGGATGTATGTCTGACATAGAAATTACCAAGCATAGTGGACTTATTGACTTATTAGAACCAGGAGACCAAATAATGGCGGATAAAGGGTTTATTTTAAATAAATTACTTAAAGATACAGGTGTGTCAATAGCTACGCCACACTTCCTTTGCAGTGATGGACAGTTTACACCGTCACAAATTGAGGACAATCAAAAAATTGCATCCTTAAGAATACATGTTGAGCGGCATATAAAGCGGGCTAAAGAATATAGACTTTTACAGTATACAGTCCCACTTTCATTAGCTGGATCTGTGAATCAGTTATGGACTGTTGCTAATCTATTGACTCTGTTCAGAAGACCATTAATTAAGCAAAAAAACTAAATCATCACTAATTAAAAGTTGGCATAGTGTTTCATTTATACATGCATACATTGACATAATTTAGTTAAAAAAATAAGTGTTGAAAAACAAATCAAGTTTGTCTTTTGTAGCTTCCCAAAATTCACTATCAAAATAAACTGTTTCCAAATGTGAATCATTTTCAAGCCAAACAAAAAAGTCACACCAGTCTAATCCTGTCACGGCCATTTGCATTTGTATTTGATAATGATAGTTATCATTTTTTTTCAATTTTAGCTCCCCGTCGATTAAATGAAGACATTTGACGCTTGATAATTGGTCAGTGTTTGGACACTTTATTTCCAACAAACCATGTGGTTGATTTCTATCAGGTGCATATACTTTTCTGTCTGGGGTAGCTGCAAGCCAGTGACACCAGGGATTTACAATCACACCACATGGATATAAGTTGACATTGTCATTCATCACCTTGCTATAGGCTTGTGCTGCAGTAACCTCACATTCTATACCAGGTTTCATAGCTGCTGTCTGAACATGTCTAGTTGACTGCAAGCGTTCAGCAAGTTTAGCCCCATCAGCTCTTCTCTTGGCTATTTCTCCTGCATGTGATGCTGTGATACGATCACGTCTAATTTTATGCCATTTAGGATCATTCGATTGAAGACGTGTTCCTTCCTCAATCTCTTTACTTTCCAGCAGTGTAACCTTCAAGGAGTCATACTTTTTTAACTGGTCTTTCATGAGAACAGTTTCAAAATTGTTAATCATGACATTTTTCAATGGTAATTCTGGAAATGAATTATTATCCATTAAGTTGAGGAGGTAGTCACTTGCCATTTTTTGTTGATAACTGAGAATGCTTCCTTTAGGGAATTTACCAAATTCAGTTTGAACTAGTTCTGTCCTGTGTTCTGTCACCACAGTGTCAAACAAAATGTCCATATCTTTAACCTGGCCCAACAAGTCATTGACATTGATAGCTTCGTTCCCAGGAATAGGATTATATAGGGTAGACTTTATTCCCTTTGTAGCTCGTTGGGGATCCTCACGGTCATAACCCTGCACAATGATGTTATCAGCCTTTTCACCATGTAATTTCTGGCCTCGTGGAACATGCCACGTCTGTGGTAAAGATGTTTTAGCAATATCTGTTGGAATTAACTTCATTTTCAGGGATTTGTAGTGTGCAAGTTGGTAAAGAAGGGCTGACACATGTCCACAGTAACCACTTTGTCCAATTGTACATGTACAGAATGAATATTCAATCTGCCCTCCATTTAGCATGATCTGTGAAAGAATTTGAGATGTATTAGTTTAATATTTTGTTAATAATTTTATTATATTCATATGCATGTATTGATTAATATGTAAAGTTCTTTATTATTGTATGAAATTGTTTATTTGCAAAATATTTTTTTAGGAGGATATAAAGTTAATTAATATTTATATTCTATGTTTAGTACAACAAGTGAAATAAAATGTATGCCTACCTTGACATCATGTGGAGACTCGTTTTTTCTTTGAGATCTAAAACATTTTCCTTTGACCAAACACCAAGTATCATCAGGATGCACTGTAAAAAAATACATCTTTTTTATACTAAACACCTATAAAATTTAACATATAAAACTATGTAAACAAGTTTAATTATCTGTTACTTATAATATTATACTTTCTGTCAAAGAGGGTTCATGCATGATTGCTACCCTTCACTTATTCAGCTGATTTATACGTGATTATCAGAATCAAGATACGGAGTTAATTATCTAAATAAATCAGCAGTCTGCAGACTAAAACAATAAGAATATGAATAATGCTTTCTACTGCACAAATAATGGTCAAAAGTTATAATTTGCTGGTAAAATAATGGTTTGTGTAAAGACAATATTTCTCACGTGCACCTCGTAAACAAACATAACAAGTGACCTTACCTGACACAGAATGTACGTATTCCTCGCTGTAGTATTTGAATCCTTTTGTCATTTGTTCTTTTCCTGAACTCTGGCTGTGTTTTCTTATAAATTCTTCCACAAAAGCAAATGATATATCTGGTAAATGTGAAAGATCTTTTGATGAGGTACCGTTTGTTGTTGATGCTGCCATATTGTTTACAAATAATTGCCTAGCTTAGCCTCGATTTCGAATTTATATGAATATTCATTACAATCTTATTAAGAACGGTCTATAATGCATTTGCGATTGCCTGGAACACGTCACAATATTGTTTTTCTTTAGTTTATATGTATTTAAAAGATGAATTCCGGCAAGGATAGGAACAAGTGCATAATTCCTCATTCGCAAGATAAAAAACCGAAGTCAGTCGTTGAAGCGCTTTTTGTAAAAAATTAAATAAGTATTAGCTAACGATAAATTCGACTTTTCTGTTTTGTGAACATTGCTTGAATAAAATAAATATAATACATAAATTCAAATTGAAAAATGAATAAACGAAAACAAAAACATGCAAAAATTACACAGTTTTCACATTTGTTGTAGCGCGGATTTACTTTTTAACAAACACACCTATTCTGGTGTCTTTGACAAAGAAGAGACTATTTCATTTGCCCACATTTTCCAATTTTTTTGGTACCGTGAATTTCTAGTTTTATTGTCTCAACATGAACCCTTCATAAACAAACACATAATGTAATCTGACTCTAGTTGGTATACCAAATATATTTGCTTTATACGTTTTTACAACGAAACATTCAACTGAAACACGCATGAAGGTAAAAAGGGTATAGTCGACTCTCTGATCAACGAAAAAAGTTATTTAAAAGACAAATATTACAAATTGCAATGGTTTTCTCAAAAAAGTACACTTTAAAACTGTTTTCAAATATAACTTAATACTTACAAATATTATAATATGGCAGATATAAATAAATATTGCACATATTTTATCCATTTTGTCCAAATTGGTGTATTTTATTCGAACATTGTAAACAGAATATTTCAATCAAATACTTATGATTTACTCGTGCAAGTGTCTGCGATTCGTCAAAAAATAAACATGTTATCTAGATTAAAGATAACGCGGACTTTGGCAACAACAATTGACACGGACAGGCGGTTTTGCGGATTACCAAATCTATCATCTTGTCGATTCCAACAGTTTTGCGACTGATTAGGGTTATAAGTTCCATTATATTATTGATCTAAAAATCGTTAATGTAACTCCTATCATTTGCAGAGTAGGAAGATAAATAACTTTGTGAGAATTTAGAGTATCAAAAAGATCATAAAAGATTAGAAGGGAAAGTATTTGATGGATTATTTTCGAATTTTATTCAAGCAATCATGGCAGGGGACACTTTTATTGTCGATGCACTGGTCCCGATAAATTTGAGTACATTGATTCCTTCGGTGTTTGTTTGTTTCCTTGAATTGTTTCTTTTCGAAGGACTTACGAGGTATAAACAGCGTAAACTACTGTACCCTTAGTTCTTCCGAATTTTTTGTTTTTGTCCATACAGTCTGAAACATAACAGATCTGGTCATTTTAAAACGAAAAATAAGATACGGCGCATGTTATGTATTTTTAAATCATATTTCAGAACCACTCTGTCCAATAACTTTGTTTACATAATATACTATATACTTAAATTTCATATTTCAAATGACAGATAATTTTCCTTTTCAATTATCAAGTTTTATTTTCAACAACAATATTCATACTCGTTACTTGATATTATATGATTTATAAATACCAAAACGATAAAAAGGTACTGAGAAAGTGGGAAATAATTTCCAAATTCATCATCAGAAAGTTTACCAAAAAAATCTCATAAACTATGTCAGTACTGTTTAAATGTTTAAATGAAGGCAACTATAGTTTTTCAAGGTTTATAATTTCGATCAATATCAAACAGTGTAGTCTGTGGCATAAGGTCAAAAACATACCCAATGCAAAAGAGTGGAAAATATGACAGTCAAACTCATGCATTAAAAATAAATTGACAACGTCATGACTAAAAATGCATAAAGCTAACTAGACAAATAATCGTACAAAATACACAACACAGAAGGCTAAAGATTATTCAACACTAACCCTACCAAAAACTGGTGGAGATCTCAGGTGCTCCGGAAGGGTAAGCAGATCCTGTTCCACATGTGGCAACCATCGTGTTGATCATGTTGTTACAAACCAGGTAAATATTCTAATTCGGATTACAAATCATACAAACAATTTTGTTTAATGATTCTATTGATTTATTTTAGCGAGTTTGAAAGTAAGTGGTCGTATTCTTAAAGATTTTGGTCACTTTACTGGAAACTTCTATCATATATAATGATACTGTATATTTCAATTTGGGATATTTGAAAACAATTCACACTTTAAATATTATTGAAAAAAAGCTCTTCGACGGTTTCGGTACTTATACATCCTCGGATTTCAAATGTTTGGCTTTGAGCGTTCCTGATGAAGGTAAATCCAGAAAAGTGCGTCGGACGCATGAAATTATTAAACGTGTTGTTTTCAATTTTTCAATCTAAATACGTCAAGAGATATTACCATGTTTAAGTATCAGTAAAAATCTTTGCTGGACTTTTCAAACATAACATGACCTCAAAAAGTTGTTAAGATTGTTAGTATTGGCATAGAATTAAACTTGAGAATGCAAAACAAGTCTATCAAAATTGGAAATTTTCTTAAATTTGTGTGGTCTGAACGCGTAGTTTGCTTGTTTTAACTGTTGTTATCTATTCTCGTATTTCAGATTTCTAAATATTTTTCTAGTGTATTTAGATACTTGGCCGTCATTTCAATGAATTTTGCATAGAAAATAGAAATATTAAAGCAATTGCAAACGGAATGGAACATTAGAGCAAACGTCTTTGCATTGTATTAAAAGCTTCTACGCTTTTACAGCTCTTGATTCTTTCTATACATGAAAAATAAAAATCTTATTTTTTTCCTTTTTTTTTTATAAAAAAAACCTTATCTTTCTTTTCAAATATAAATAAAGTTACATCATAACTTATTTACTTTCATTGACCTAGATTTAAAAATGATTATAAAAATCTTTCACGGAACTTTTACCCTACAAAAAGAATATAAAACGAATCAATTATTCGGTGTTTAGTAGTCGGACAATCACTTGTAATAGTACAGAGTGAAGATAAAAGGAATCATCTGTTGTTGACAGTTAGGGCAGATAGATTATTTAAAAGTGTCAATATCTTACACAGTGCAAATTGTGCATTCAATTAAACATTTCTAATAACTCGAATCATTTATCATTTGTGTTTTGTTATGTCGAAGTAGCTGAATAAAACTTACAATATCTATATTGCATGACATCTTGAATTTTTGTAGTCATGAAATTTAATTGTATTAAATATTATCTTCCCTCCTATAGATTTATGGAGATATGATTGGTTACAGGACTACACGTGGTGACGATGTATAATTGATATAGGGTGTATTAAAATATATAGGGTTAGTTACCTACATGGTTAGTTACCATACATGGTTAGTTACCATACATGGTTTGTTTATGTGTTACATATTTGTTTTTCGTTCATTTTTTTACATAAATAAGGCCGTTAGTTTTCTCGCTTGAATTGTTTTACATTGTCTTATCGGGGCCTTTTATAGCTGACTATATGCGGTATGGGCTTTGCTCATTGTTGAAGGCCGTACGGTGACCTATAATTGTTAATGTTTGTGTCATTTTGGTCTTTTGTGGACAGTTGTCTCATTGGCTATCATACCACATCTTCTTTTTTATATTAGTTACCATACATAGGTTGTTACATATGGGGTAATTAAGGAGTTACTCCTCTTTCAAAGCAAAAACAAAATCCCACAACCCTTCATAAAAACAACATGGGGTTGAGGGTAAATTTGAAAGGATTCAACAGAAGGGGAAGTTAAAATAAGGCATAAAACACAATTAAAGCTAACACGTTGTTATTGTGGGAATAACGGAATTACTTCCCTTTCAAAACAAAAGAAGAAATCTGAAAGGATTCAACAGACGAAAAAATTGATAAATGTAATAAACGATTGAAATAAATTCATAAAACAAAGTCAATGATTTAAATTAAATGTTGTTATTGTTGGCAATTGTTTTCTGTATAGACAAATCAAAGTAGGATCTTAGTGCTTATTATTGAAGACGTATTCACTTTGATAGTCCGCTACTCAAAATACCACACATGAAGAAAGTCGGTAAGATAAATTCGTTACACGGTGTGCTAGTGACCTTATACGATATAGAGGTCAGTAAATTTCATATGGGGATTAAAGCTTCACTAACACACCATGTAACTAATATAATCGAACTGAAACAGGTACTAGTGTGAACGTATAAATAGCTTATGAACTAAAATCAAACAAAAATAAATTGTTGGAATTTGTACATGTACAGAAGCCCCTAAGTATACTATGGTGTTCAAAACATTTACCACACTTAGATCACCCCTAGTTTTTGGTGGGGTTCGTGTTGTTTATTCTTTAGTTTTCTATGTTGTGTCATGTGTGCTATTGTTTTTCTGTTTGTCTTTTTAATTTTTAGCCATGGCGTTGTCAGTTTGTTTTAGATTTACGAGTTTGACTGTCCATTTGGTATCTTTCGTCCCTCTTTTAGAATGGTTCATATTTTTTTTAAGTATTTGTGTACTCTACACATTTTGAGAATTTCAGAATGATATGATTCAATTATGTATCATATAATTCGTGCATATTCACAAATAAACATGTTTCAAACATAAAACAATTATCTGTGGTAATGTAAAATTCAAATATTCAAGAATTGTACTGCGATTATTTTCTCATTACTTAATGTACGCTTATCGACAGAATGTAGATCTTAATATGTGTGTCAATAGCATCCCTTTAATAGAGGACATGTTCATGTATACACCTTATGAATCAATTAATTCAATTGACATACTATGAGTTTAACTAATTATTAATTAGTTTAAAGACCGAGTCTATTTATTTTCCAAAAATGGTTTTGAACTGCATTTGCTTTCAGAATGGTATTCTGTGCCTTTTGTTTGTTATTTTCAAACGAGCGGTCTGGTAGGTCGAGCCCTTTTCAAACTATTTTTTGTTGATGGGTAACACTATTCTATATGTGCCCCTTCCCCGACGACAGTCTGTAATTTAGTTGTTGCATATGGTTTCTATTTTTTTTTTATCGCATTTAATATTCGATCGTTGTTTTTTATATGAATCAGTTCGTTGATTTTTTCTGTTAAGTTGTATTAATCATGTCATGTCATAGTCTTTTATAAATTTCTATAAATTTCTATATGAGTTAACTCACTGAACTTTGTCTGAATTTTAGAATCCATAATTATCCAATACTCGAAACCATACTCAATGAATTGTCTTTTATAAGTTAAATACAGTTTAACTCTATTGAAACTAGTGAGCTTAATAAATTCTGAATTTCTTAGTATGGTAGATATTTTGATGTTGTTCGTTTTAAAGCATGATCGTTCAGTTAACAACTGTCAATTAATTCTCAAGCGTGTGTGATTATGTATTTTTGGTATTATTTATCATCTGGTCAATATCAACATATCTTCTGGACGTTACCTGTCTATAAAACATTGATTTCTAATAGAAAAACAAAGAGTATATGGTATCTATCGATGACACAAAAATTCACATCACTGAAAATTTATAACGGCCCTTTTCTGTCTTTTTATTACCAGTATATAATGAATTAGGTTTTTTACCAGTTATTTTATTGAGTTGATGAATTTGAAATATGTTCTTGAATAAATGAAATAAATTTAGAAATAAGTAGAAGTTTATGATTGCCAATTATACAAATACCTGCTATTAAGTTAATATAGTTTATCGTATGAGACAAGCACATACCAAACATTTGGCTATTAACAGCTCTGACATGAAAATGTGAATCAAATTAAACGAGAAAACGAAGGGCATTATTTATGTAAAACAAGGCAATTGCAAAGAAAAAAATATAGCCAACTACAGGCTCTGGGAAAGACACATAAATATAATGGCATGATTGATTAAACATGTTTTTGAACGATCAACCCCCCGAACCTTGACTAGTGGTGTAACAGGAAAATAAATGGCGTTTAGTCTAAGAGGCATGATTTTTATTAGTTGTTAGTGGCTTTGAACTAGCTGTCAGATAACTGCGAGTACTCTCAGATATGTGCATTGTGTCTTTTTGTGTCGGGATGTATAAGTACCCGGCCACGTCCACTTGTATTTTTGTCTATCTGATGAGTTAAGCCTTTTTCAACTGATTTTTATAGTTCGTTCTTATGTTGTACTGTTATACCACTATCCCAGGTTAGGGGAGGGTTGGGATCCCGCTAACATGTTTAACCCCGCCACATCATTTATGTATGTGCCTGTACCAAGTTAGGAGCCTGTAATCCAGTGGTTGTCGTTTGTTTATGTGTTACATATTTGTGTTTCGTTCATTTTTTTACATAAATAAGGTCGTTAGTTTTCTCGTTTTAACTGTTTTACATTGTCTTATCGGGGCCTTTAATAGCTGACTATGCGGTATGGGCTTTGTTCAGTGTTGAAGGCCGTACGGTGACCTATAGTTGTTTATGTTTGTGTCATTTTGGTCTTTTGTGGATAGTTGTCTCATTGGTAATCAAACCACATCTTCTTTGTTATATATACCATGTATACTGTATAAAATTAGTTGCAATTGACTTAATCAAGAAGGAAATTGTTAATGGTGCCACATGTGGAGCAGGATCTGCTTACGTTTATGGAGCATCTGAGATCAACCTAAGTTTTTAGTGGGGTTGGTGTAGCTTAGTCTATCTTTTTCTATGTTGTGTTTTTGTGTACTATTATTTGTCCTTTTGGCTGTTTCATTTTCATTAGCCATTGTGTTATCAGTTAATTTTCGATTTGGTAAATTTCGCCCCTCTATTACACCTTTATAGACCAGCTGTAAATAAAACCCAAGAACTCATTCAGGTTATTTAAAAGGCAAACCATAGTGACAAAATATATTTATAGCTCACCTCAATAATGTGTTTTATAAATACCACATTGTGAAATTGTTATCACTTGCTATACGTTATCAACATATGTTATAGAAAACCGTGACGAGTGTCAGATGTTGAACAGTATTTGTCTATCTATCAAGAGCACATAAGATTGTCTCCGTTTTTTAGTTGAGTTCGAATTGATCTGTATTTGATTTTTTTATTTAATTTATTCGGTGTTTTATACTGTCACATGTCTTTTGTTCTTTTTTCGTATTTAGCCATAATGTTGTCAAATGGATGTCGACTCATTAGTGTGAATGTCCCTGTGGTATATGTAACCAATATTAAACATAATATTTGATAATCCTATTTGAGTAATCTTAGATATAACATATACATTAATGAGACAACAGTTCAAAACAAAATGAAACCAGAAAAGACAAAATGCAAGTCCTCAACAATAAGCAAAAGATTATATGTCTTTCTTTAATCTGCCAAATTCAAAAATTTTCGAATTGACTTAATTCATTCTAAGAACTCGAAATAGCACTGTTATTAGGTTTCTATCATTCGAACGACTATTTTTATATTCAAACCATAAAATTTGAGACCATGCACACCAAAACAGCAGAAATGTTAGAAGCTATATATGATATGGTCAACTTTTCATGAGGGAGTAGGAACCATTATGTTCAGATAAATAATAAATATATAATGATAAATTCTAGACATTAATTATAAATCATGTCAACAGCGATGTATCGATGATGAGATGCTAATAACGTCGTGCACCAACAGTGTTAGCAACCATTGCAAGAACTGTCAATTTAGAAATTATTGCTAGGTTTTTATTATTTCGAAAAATGCGACAGAGTTTTAACTGCAATAACTTAAACTTGCATTTTGAAAGAGTTTTTATGAATTAAACAGAATTTTTCTCAAAATCGTAAAAATCAAAATCGCATTTAACTCTTAAATGACAAAAATGGCAAAAATAAATGCAATACATTCTGAATTAAAAATAACGTAATCAACATAGTGTGTGCGAGATGATTCTCTCAAATAACTTTCATCATGAAAGCTTCAAGTATGTACATTTTCTACTGGATTGAATTATAGTTCAAATAACGTTTAAAGATAAAAGTATGAATTTTAACAGATAATAAATTATTGCTGACCTAACACCTATGAGATATTGCTTAATCACACATAAATCATCAAACAACTACTTTTCAAACGGGTAATCGTGTCAATAAAATTATCACAAATTCGTGCTTATAAGTCGTTAGATTGTCTTATAAATGATATACATGTTTGTTTTGTTCAAATGTTTAAATATATCATGTCATGATTACATATAATGACACCTTTCCAAATATTAAGTTCAATTTTTATGTACTCAAAATTGAGATTGGAAATTGGGAATGTGTCAAAGAGACAACAACCCGACTTTTACTACTATCAGTATCTATAATTGAGTATGTAGAATAGACATGAAATTAAGATTTCTTGTATGCTAGATAAACAATCAGTATTGCCTTTTGATTTTGGTTTTTCCTTTTGAATTTACTCGAAGTTCGGTATTTTTGTGTTTTTACTTTTTTCTTTCTATTACTAAGATTAAAACAACTTCAACGGCTAAACAAATCATTGAACAGGTAACAAAATGATAGTTGAAAAACTGTTTGACCAGTTTTTGCTTTGCTATATTTACTGTATCTTATATATAATTTATTATTCACATAACCTACAAAAAAAGGTTCGTAAAAGAATTAGACACGCTACCAAAACACATATACAATTTAAAAGTACAGGAACTAGAACAGCGGTATTATGTACCTGAACCTCAATACAAAACGTGTTCACAAAATTTTTTTTTTTGTATATTGTATTAGACTGGACGTACAGCAACCAATTATAAACACAAGAAGTTTTGAGTAAAACGATTTTATACGTATTCGTTAATGACAACTGCTAAAGAAAATGAAACAAGAATAGACCTTTTAGGCTAAAGGATTACAAATTTTAAAAATGACATTTGAACTCGGGTCATATAAATGTATCTATAACAATATCTTTTGTTCAACATAAAAATATTATATACTGAAACTAAGTTAGTAAAACTAAAATGAGAAAACAATCGACCCGTAAATATATACAATGTAATATTACAATTAGTAATATTTTTAGAAATATAGTTCTAATCTAGACTTGCTGGAAGGTTTCGAAATTCAGTTTTCTAAAAGCAAATAAAACAAAACAAACGTGGCCTCCTCCAGACAAAGACTGCTTTTTATACAACATTATTGTGTTTGTGGTCATCATCCTTTATTTAAAAAAGGTCAATTATAACAGCTGATCCAGCTATTTCTGTTTATATTTTCATTGAACAGCTTGTTTGATTTTCTATTTTCATAAGCAAAAGTAGCAATGTTTTAGCACTGTTTTTCAAATGGATCGTTAGTCTCAAACTTTACAGATCATCATTACAGTATAATAAAGAACATGTTTGGTATAAAACATATTATTACAACTTTCCAAACTAAAACAAAATCGTAGTCTTTTCGATCATCAACCAATGTTCATGTATCACAAATGTAAGCTTCAGAATAAGATTGATAGCAGTTGAAACATTCGTTTTCTTAATTTGTTTTCGAATGTTCAATTTAACTGGCTTGGGCATTCAACTTTTTTTTAAAGTGAATCATATATGTATTTGTAAAGTTCTACGGAACGATAACCTTTATAGTATACTCAATATACAATACTCAAAACATCAACTCTATAACTTTAGGAGGTTTGCTACTTAGTTTCAAATAACAAGCTTTTCATAACACTAGTATGTTAATATTGATAGGGGATAATAAAAAAAAAAAAAAAAAAAAAAAGACCAATGTGCTGCTTTTCAAGATATAAGCCATTTGAATTTTGGCGGGAAAATGTTCCCTCTTAATTTTCATAGCTTTATCATTGACAAGATAAAGTTCTATTAAAAAATAACGAAGATTTTATAAGACAGCTGGCTTATAATTATACATGTAAAAGATATAAATAGAAAAATGAGGGTCAATGGGCAAAATGTTTTAAGACATTCGAGTGAATAAAACCAGAGGATTCTGAAAATCTGACAACAATTCAAAAACTTGACATGCGAACATCCTTAACGTATGTTTTCGTAACTGTTGTAATATTTAAAATCCAGACCAACATGATCATAAAATTCAATTTTCATACTGACTTTAGTAGGATGATTGGAATCAAATTAATTCAATAGAATAGCTCTTACATTTTCCATTCGGGAAATATAACGAAAAATGATTATCCCATATACCAAAGTTTAACGAGTAAAACTGCGAGCTACTGCTCGCTGATAATACCCCCGCCGCAAGTGGATAATATTAATAGTGTAAAAATATGCAAGTGTTCGGTAAACAGGAAGTTGTCGAGTGATGAATCTGAAAACGCATCATACGGTATAGCTGACTTATATAAATCCTGAAACCAAATTTCAGAAATCATTGTATTGCAGTTTCTGAGAAAAATGTGACGAACATTTTCAACTTGGCTATCATGTGTAAAATCATACAAGTGTTCGGTAAACAGGAAGTTGTCAAGTGATCAATCTGAAAACGCATCACACAGTATAGCTGACTTAGATATACCCTGAAACCAAATTTCAGAAATCCTTGTATTGTAGTTCCTGAGAAAAATGCGACGAATAATATTCATGGGACGGACGGACTGACGGAAGGACAGACAGAGGTAAAATAGTATACCCCCTTTTTTTTAAAGGCGGGGGTATAAAAATACAGGGCACATTTCAAAACATTCTAGCCCATATATATCGTCATATGACAAATACAGATTTAACAGTTCCTTGCACATCAAATCACTGTAAAATAGTTTAATGTTGCTAAAAATCCATAACTAAGGACTTATTTGGTTTCCCCATAGGTTGGCGCCTGTCGCCATCATGCCATTTCTCTTCCGTGTGAACGCTATCATATATATTTGTTGTATTCCATGCTTCTTTTTGTGCAGAAATATTATTATTTTTTCGAACTTCTGGATTCCATGGTTTTTCTTTCGTGATAGTCTCTTTTCCTAATTTTATGTCGTTTTTCGAGGGAGCTACTCTAATACTGTTCATTGCATCACTTTGGTCTGTCTTCTTGTTGGTTGATTTATTTGATTTGGCAATGCTGTTATAGCAAACTGCAACTATCTGAAACAGCTACAAGAAGAATAAAATACACAGACGTACAAGTATTGTGTATATACATTTTAGTTTCCCAACCAAACATGAAATGAATGTTTTTGTTATCCCATACTCAAAACAGTTAAGTCCGATTTTGGCTTTATATATTAAACGAATTTCCAACATGAGGATTATTATGTCAGAAAAACGTAGGTATTTATAAAATTAATATTCAGAAATAGAAAAGAAAAAAAATGAAATAATGCACATCTTGTAAAACTTCTTCATAGTATCGAGATTAAATTATTTAATTTCTATTTGATCGCAGCATTCCAAAAGTTATATTTTCTTTTCTTTATAACAACATTCAAGTTTGCAGCCTCAATGAGTTAAAGGTCAAATACTCTATTGTTGATTCCTTTTTTTTATTTCATTGTTTGATATTTTTTGTTAGATATATTTTAAAATGTCGTGTATCAAGTCACTAAAATGGTTATTGTTATCTTATAATCCGTTTCTGTGTGTATTGCCTTTTAGTGCTTCTTTTTTGTCGTTTGTCTCCTCTTATGTTTGACGTGATTCTCTCAGTTTTTAGTTGGTAATCCGGTTTCTCAATCGATCTATGATCTTCCAACAGCGGTATACTATTGTTGCCTTTAATTTTAATATTGATCGGTTGTTGTCTGCTTTATGGTTGGGTTGTTGTCGTTTTGATACATTCCCCATTTCCCTTCTCAATCTATGTATAATAGATGTATACTTACCGTGCCACGTCGATTATTTTTACTGGATGTTTTTCTGCTTTTTTTTCTTTTTTCATCGATTTGATGATTCAAACTGATATTTTTTCTTATGTTGAGCTGTGACACAATTGCACAATTTGGGGAGAAGGTTAAGCGCTAAAATACAGGTTTAACGCTGCCACTTTTTTTCTGTGATAGTTCCGACTCAGGAACCTGTTCACTGGTTGTTGTTGTTTTATGTCAGTAATTCACTGTTTTGCTTTGATTGGTTTTTTATACATATAAAGAAGGCCGTCGGTCGTCTCGGTTGAATTAATTATTGCTTCATATATTTTATGTCGGGGCTTTCCTTAATCGATAATACGGTTTGAGTTTTACTCGTTGTTGAAAGCCACTGAGTTGCTTATATACTATATTTTCTTACATTCACTTTAGTGGATATTTGTCGCATTGGCAATCATACCACATCTCCTAATGCTTATATTCTTAAATCATGAATAAAATTGAGAATGGAAATAGAGATTGTGCCAAAGAGACAACATTCGACCATAGAGTAGACAACAGCAAAAGGCCACCAATGGGTATTTAATGCAGCGAACAACTCCCGCAACCGGGTGCATCCTTCAGCTGGCCCCTAAACAATATGTATACTAGTTCAGTGATAATGGACCTCATACTAAACTCCAAATTATACACAAGGAATTAAACTAAAATAAAAAAACATACAAGACTAACAAAGGCCAGGGGCTTCTTACTTGGGACAGGCCCAAATTTGCGGCGGGATTAAATATGTTTTACGAGATATGAACCCTCCCCTATGCCTCTAGCCAATGTAGAAAAAACAAACGCACAACAGTACGTACAGTAAAACTCAATTTAAAGAAGTCCGATTCCGATGTCAGAATTAGTTACAAAACTACCAAAGAGAAAATTAAATATCATCTAATTGTTCATATTCACCATATTACCTGAATAATACAGACGATAGCAACAAGAGCAACGAAAATAATTTGGTAATCATCCATTTTTTCCCATAATACTTCTATACAACCCTGAAACGAAAAATTATAAATAGTTTACATCAGCTGTATTTGGCAATTTGGGGTTCTCAATGCTATTCAACTTAGTACTATATTTGGTGTTTTGCCTTTTTTCAGTATTATGAAGTCGCATGTTTAGCGTAGAAAAATTCTAGCCTCATATCTTTGGTGATCTCATTTAATTTATCAATATTTTAACTTTTTAATGGGTTACACAATATTAGGATCTACTAAACATGATTGTTGTTCTTATCGACCAAAACGTTTTGTATTATTGTATTAACATACAAATAAATATAACAGGTAATGTTCCGTTTATGTATGTTAACTATTTACAGGATAGTATCATAAAAGATAATTTTTGGTGGAATTGTTAATAATTTCCATATGGTTCTGATCAATTATTGTTCTGTAATAACTGAAACTTTTAACTATTGCAGTTTACATTCATTTTTTGTTTCGTCTTTAAATTCAGAAAAATATAAATGAAACAGGACTAACAAAGGACATGAGCATGAATGTGGCGGTAAACATTTTGGTAAATCTTTATAAATGGATTAAAAGAGGTTGGCTCATGTCATCCTGATGTCTTATCCTAATTGACGACAATATAAGTTAATAGTTATCAAAGGTACCAGGATTAAAATTTAGTACGCCAGACGCGGGTTTCGTCTACATAAGACTCATCAGTGACGCTCATATCGAAATAGTTATAAACCAAACAAATACAAAGTTGAAGAGCATTGAGGATCCAAAATTCCAAAAAGTTGTGCCAAATACGGCTAAGGTAATCTATGCCTGGGATAAGAAATCCTTAGTTTTAAATGTAAAGCTCAAAAGACTTTGTGGTAACTAAGACCTCGACAATAAGTTAGTCTAAATTGAGACTAACATAAATATTGTCCAGAAATTTGTGACAAATACAGTAATGTTTTAAGGATCGATATCAAAGTGAATGCCGTGCCAAACGTTGTTTCAAGTACAACAAAAACATTGCCTTTTTAATTTTAAGCCATGGTGTTTCAATATAAATAGAAAGATGTAATTAGAGTGCCAATGAATAACTCTTCATCCAACTCACAATGTATAAAAAAAACAAGTATAGGTCAAAGTCCGATAAGGTTTCAACTTGTGCGTTTAAATGTCCCTATGGAATAGTTCGCCTCTCTTCTCATGTGTTTTAGTTTCTGTAAAGTGATAGGTATAAAACATTATAATTTACACTGAAAATAAAAAATACTCACTCTCTTGTGAATATAATCCTTTGCTCTACAAGGTCCTTGAAAACTTGATGGGGACACAATTTCTATTGAATCACAGCAAGCCATAGAAAAATTAATTGGATTCCGTTTGATAAAAGAATGATACGGTTCTCCCCAGGTCTCACTAAAAGAATGCGACGACACAAAATCTGTGTATCCATAAATACCACAACAGTTGAACTGAAAAAAATGTATTGTATTATAACCCTCGTGTTCGATTTTTTTCTTTACTATGTAAGTTATAATGTATTTGATAAAACTATCTGCAACGAATGTCAAGATGAAGGACAGCAACCAAGACTAATATTTAATTAGCTACAGTGCATTTTTTTTTTAATTTGATAAATATACAGCAAAAAATGATGTGTTTATTCTATATCATTGAACATTTGAAAAATATGAGTTATTTGTAAATTAAATCACACAAATATATTATTCATATACTGTGAAAGTACTTTAATTCGTGGATATCAATTTTCGTGGTTTGAACAATATTTACATGTTCGTGGGTTTTTAAATTCGTGGATTTTTAGAAATCTATAAAAAAAAAAAAAAATAAAAAAAAAAAAATAAAAAAAAATTTAGAAACGAAGGTAACAAATAGTCTGGATTGAAGGAAATTGCAAAGTAAACATTAACCCGTGTAAATCGTAGTGATAACACTAATTAACCCATGATAAAGTGATCACCAGATTTAAGACCATCAAAGGTGTTAATTAGTCCATAAAAATGTCACCTAAAGAAAACAGTAATATAAACAAATGCTATAAACGTATCTTGAATTGTCAAAGAATTCTTATCAAAATAAAGCCCAGCATGAAATTATTATTTTCCATATGTGCGAGGACTATGAGGATATAAAATGAACACTTTATCATACTAGCATATCAATACCGGAAAGATGACTTTCATCGATCAAAACTATTTTTATGAGAATTAAAAGATCAAAAGTTGTACAGTTTTGGTTTAAGATTAAATGGGTACAATCCTGCATGCAGTTGTAGTTCTATGACCGCTATTAAGGCTCAGTTTTGACGTTATTCAATAAATCATTTTCTAGATCATATCAGTAGTCAAACATACCGATTGGGATCTTTCAATGTCTTGATTTGGACAATGGTTGTTTTATTTCGTTGGACACTTAAATTCGTGGATTAAGTCATCCACGAAAACCACGAAAATTGGTACCCCACGAATAAAAGTACTTTCACAGTAGCACAGAATTTACAAATGATTTATCAAAAAACAGCTTATATTTGTCTTTTGAAACAAGAAAGTTATGTATTTCTGTCATAAGAAAAAATGCGTCCAAAAATCCTCAAATTACTAAAAACAAAAAGTAGCACATGGAGGTATATTTTTATAACATATTTGATTTTATCAGGTAAAAAATTCATCAAAATTTCAATATGAAATCAAAACTAACATGTGTACTAAAATATCGAAATGCTCATACAGAAATGGTGTAGTACAATTTGTTCAGTTTATGAGATTATATTTTATTTACGGGCTTTTTCCCTCACTAAGCATCGAGATCAACCTTTTCAACACTTTGTGTAATGAGTTGTTTTTTTTTGTCATATACTATATAAAGTTAAAATTGAGAATGGAAATGGGGAATGTATCAAAGAGACAACAACCCGAATGTATGCCATGTTTGAATAAAAGTGAGTTTATGTACAGCATTTTTATGCCATATGGATTTCCAAAAGTATACTTTTTTTATTTTTCTAACAGACTCTATTATACCTGTTGCATGACAAGGTTCCATCCAATGCTGACTGTATCGTTATACTCAAATCCCCGATATGATTGGTCTAAACTTTTGAAGAAGTGCAGATATACAAGTTTATTGATCTGAAATTAAAGCTGGAGTAATTCGCTATTTTGAATGAATTAACGGACAAATACATAGTATTGCAGCCAATTGACTTGATAACGCAAAACATGAAATTGATTCATTTGTGGTTATAATTCGATGACAAATATTTCATGCATGTCCAGGACACGAGCAAGGTAACATTTATAGATACAAAAGGAAATGTCTGCAAGGTGGTGACGACAGGGACAATTAGACTGTTACAGGAAAATAAAGAATATTTGAATATGACAGACACTTAGCAACAGAGAATTAATAAAAGGGCTCTATATCTTGCACTTGAAATAGTAGATTACTTGGAACTCTTATACTATATTTGAACTTTAAGTTGGACATGTATACAGAGTGAACATGTTGATTCATATTACAAATTAAAACCAAGTGGCAATAATTTTGGGCTGCAGAAAACGCATATAAAAGAGAATGAACCAATCAAAGCTACCATTACTTGAGAAAATTATATGGTATACAAATCGCTAAGTATTTTCATTTGGTCAAATTGTGTCTAACTAGTCAATGCATAATGTCATTAACTTTTCCATCATTGTGTCATTTTTATTTATGTAATATAATTTATATTTACATATAGTGTTGATGAAGTTTAATGTGATGAAAATAAGTAGAATTTGACCTTAAATGACTTCATATTTTTTCCAACGCTTTGTATGTACCTATATTGTTTGGTAATAATTCTCCCTGAGTAAAAATAACATTTTATACTTACGATTGTTCTATCACCTGCAAACAGCACAACAGCTGTGATCTGTACCAGCATGAGAACACTCAGTGCCACCACATACTGCAAATTAAAAGTTAACATGGTGGTTGTGACGAATGAAAACAAAACGATTAGTCCATGACACAAAAAAGATATTTAGTGGTGAAGTTAGTAGTCTATAATCCCGAAAAACATTATCGGTGCAAATTTTATTGTTCCAGATGCGCTTTTCTACAAAAAGTCTTCTTATCGCCCTTTGCGATGCCAAATATCTAAAAATCTAAACCTTATAAAAATGCTGATCGAACTAAAACGGACATTAAGTATACACAGATCCAGATAAGGAATCTTAGTCTAACATGACAGCGCTATATTTCTACTTTCAAATTTGAATTCATAGCGAGTCGACAATACACAATCAAACAATCGAATTTTAAGACCAAGCCTGAAGAAAACCTTAACCTGAACTTCGCTATCTGTTTCTTTGTTCAGTGGACCGTAAAGTTGGGGTCACAACTTTTATTTGGCAGTAAAATTTGAAAGATCACATAAAGGGGAACATATGTACTTAGTTTCAAGTCGATTGGACTTCAACTTCATCAAAAAAAAGCAGGACGAACGGACGCACGGACAAAGGAACGATACGACGAACAGATGGACGAACGAACGGACGAACGGAGGCACAGGCCAGAAAACATAAT
The DNA here is from genome assembly GCF_036588685.1 of Mytilus trossulus. Classification (NCBI taxonomy): domain Eukaryota; kingdom Metazoa; phylum Mollusca; class Bivalvia; order Mytilida; family Mytilidae; genus Mytilus; species Mytilus trossulus. The sequence continues at coordinate 18,154,700 of NC_086378.1, read as the reverse complement.
GCCCCCTACTATCGTAGGTGGGGCATAAAAGATTAGAGGAAAAAGAGGAAAAGCATGAATAGTTACATCCTCTTTTATCGGTGAATTTCGTTTCCATATGACCAATTATTGTAACAATATATTATATATTATAATCAACATAATAAATATTTGAGTACAACCATTGCATTGACTTTAGCGAATTCGAATGCATAAAAAAACAAGCGTGCAAGGGTCAAAGATATAATACTGAAAATTTACATCTACAGTTTTGTAAGCGCAGTTTGGGTGTGCGATCATCTACGCCAAATTTTATGGTATATGGGGAATTTGGAAGATTTCCACTTGAACTGCAGATTAAGTTAAAAATGGTATGTTTTTGGCACAAGCTAGCAACAAATGATAAAAAGCTATCGAGTAAACTTTATAAGTTACTTAGGTACATGCATGAGCATGAAGGTTGTAATTTTAAGTGGTTTAACTATGTAAAGTCTGTGTTTAATGATTGTGGCTTTTGAGAACTATATAATTTTCCGGAGCAAGTTGATTATAATTATATTAAAATTATTGTAAGGCATCGTCTCCAGGACCAGTTTATTCAAAAATGGGTCTCAGATATAAACAATTTATCAAGGGGGGAATTTTATCTACTGTAACAGTTTAAAGAAGAGTTTTGCTTGGAACCATATCTGTTGAAATTAAGACGGGGTCATAGAATAAACATATGTAAATTAAGGGTATGTAATACATAGTTTCCCATCGAAACAGGAAGATGGAGAAATGTACCATGAAATGAGAGGATTTGTCTACTCAGTAAATAAAGGCAACAGTAGTATACCGCTGTTCAAAACTCATAAATCCATGGACAAAAAACAAAATCGGGGTAACAAACCAAAACCGAGCGAAACGCATTAAATATAAGAGGAGAACAACGACACAACACCGAAACGCAACACACAGAGAAACAGACTAATCATCAGACAAAACACCACGAGAATAACAAATGTAACATGAAAACCTTAAAGCTGGTCTTGGAGATGTATACCACTATATATGTAAATGTACCAACTGTGAAGTTAAGGATTTAAGGAAGAAGTTCATACCTCCATATTATTTAAAATATCCATATGAAAAAAAAGTACTTGGCATGCTTAAATATAGTAATAGTAATGTGCTGTCTAAGCTGTCAATTTTTATTCAAAAGGTAGAAAAGATGCTTGTCTAATTTTAAAACTGTAATAAACACAAACTTATTTTTGAAGATGTATAATTTAAAAATGTATTCTGTTTGTATTATGAACTATGTTGTAATTAATATTGTGTATATAAATATGCTCCTGTCACGCAGTCTTCCGCGGCTGAGTTTTCTCTAATAAACTAGGAAAAAATGTATGATATTTATAAGGTAATCTGGATGTCCCTTGATAACATTTAGAATATAGAATTATCTTTCCTGACATTCGTACGACATTTGTAATGAGGTCGTGCTGAACTAATAAATCCATTGTTTTTAATTTAATTATCAACTTTTTCAAATATACAAAACGATTTATTAACGTATTCCACGATAGATCAGCAGGGCAAACAAATTCATATTAGAATGCAAAATTAGGATAATTGTGATATATCATAATGTTTGCTGTTGTCATAAATCATATGATTGCCTTTCAAAGTAAATGTGAGCTTTTATTTTATCTTTTTAAAACCTTTTTCCTTTATGGACAAAATGACTTTTTTCAAATTAAAAGAAAAAACTACACTTTGTAAAATAGCAGTATTGCACTATATGAACTCATCATAGATACCAGGCTTTATATTGAATTATACTATGACCAACGCGCTTTTCGTTTACAAAAGATGCTTGGTTAAAAATACATAAAAAGGCCAATTAGAGTTATATCGAATTGAGATTCTAAAATTTCGAACAATTTTACAAATCCAGCTAAAGAAATCCATTATTTGGGTAGAAAATGTAAAACTAAAAGTGTTGTTCAGAGTTAATTTATAATTAAGGCGATATCAATTACAACTCATGTCAACATAAAAGTTCTTATTACTGGGATAGTCAAACACATATTATTCCACTGCATCATGTTGATTTTGAAAGCGAAATCAACATTTGATTGGTGAAAATATCCCTCGCGACGTCGAACAAAACTTAATATTCCCTTCTGAGTATCATTGTCTTATGCGATGTTACCCACGGTCAATGATTTAAAAAGAAAATGATCGTTTATGTATAGAATAGTAGTGTCTTTTTGAAAATATTTCAGATCTAAAACCTTAAAATCGGTTCTGATTACCTTTGTACATGTAGAAAAAAAAAAACGGATAAGAAACCAATTATTTTAACTAATATGTCACCGTATAGCGGGTTATTTTCGCGGGGTGCAAATTTTCGCTTATTTTCGCGGATAGAACAAAATCGCCAAAATAAGTTCCGCCAAATTAAAGGTGTACATACAAAGATATGAATACAAGTTTTTAATCCGCCAAAATAATAACCGCCAAAATATTTCGTATACATTGTTCAATGAAAATCGCGAAATTTTACACCCGCGAAAATAACCCGCTATACGGTATGTTCAGAAGTTAATAAAGGTTTATGCAGCGGAATAAAACATTCATTTCCATTGCCTAAACCTTGTATGAAGATTTGTTAAACCTCGAAAAGTCATATTTCCCTCGGGCGCTCCCTTCGTATTTGACTATCCTTATATATCCCCCAGGCACGGAAAATAATGTATAATGACTACCTTAAATTACAACAAAGTTATATGTTATTGATTAAAGGTCAAAACAAACTGTATATAAAAAAAGAAGATGTGGTATGATTGCCACTGAATAACAGTTTTCTCGTATGAATTGTTTTACATTGTCATGTCGGGGCCTTTTATAGCTGAATATGCGGTATTGACTTTTGTCATTGTTGCAGGCCGTTCGCTAACCTATGTTTATTAGTTGCTATGTCATGTTGGTCTCTTGTGAAGAGTTGTCTTATAGGCAATCATAGCATATTTCTTTTTTATATGTATGCAACTGTCACTGCATGTTAATCCCTGTTTGCTGCTTCTTAGCATTTAAAGCTAAACTATTATGATAAAAGATTTCCTAATGATAAAAAAAAAATTAGAAAAAATATGCATCAATAAGTACCGTCATTGTCAAACGCCTTGACTTACGAAACGTTCCGACTAAACCAAGAACTGCAATTACAGAGATAACCACACCAAAAGTCAGGAGAAAATATCCACATGCTCTTACGAATCCTTCATAATTCATATCTTTCAGTGGTTCTGACATTGTAACATTTGGTGGGTTTATCATTTCTACACCTGGATACTTGTTGATAACTGAAAAATTTAATAGGAAAACAAGTTATTGCTTAATTGATGGATAGATTTTGTCATCATATAATGATAATTCTGCTTTTGTAGATACGTCAACTACGACCACACTTTTTTGTAAATTTGTGAACAAGAATGCATCATTTTACGGTAATATCTCAGTATATTCTCGCTTTAAAAAGAGAGGTAAAACGCAGCTAGGAAAAATTAACTTACAATGCCACCGCAAAAACAAATCAACTCCTTCATAAATACAAGGAACATATGGCGAAAATGTAAAATACGATATATTATACGTGCACTTATTGATCCTTTAAATAAAATTTTGTTGAAAGGTAATCAATTGACCACATTTGTGAAATCTTTAAGGTGGTAGACCTAGGTTAAGGAAAATAACTCTTAAAATCATCAGTACGTTTGTGTCAGCCATTTTCATAAATATGTTCTAAGCTTCTAGGATACATAGATTATTTTCAATCTGTTTCAGGTAAATGCTTAAAATACATTAATAAAACTTGACTATTACAAACGCATCACTGAATTAAAGAGTCATCTCCCTGGACCAAGGTCTACCCCCTTAAGTAAAGTTTTTTTTTGGTACAAAAATGTTTCTATTTTTAATTTTGAACATAACTAAATACATATTGCTATTTTTTATACACTAATAATATCCCATATTGCTATATATCTACAGCTTTGATAATTTATTATACTACTTCTTTTTGATACTGTTATCTTGGAAGAAATAATTAGTTATAAAAACTGGCTGTGTGATATCTTTGATAAGCTACAAGTACTCTAATTTTGGTACTCTGTTTCTATTGTTTTAATGTTAGTTGTTTGTTGTGCTTTTATAACGATTTTTCAGTTAGGCTACTGATTTTCGTAGTTTGTTCTTATTTTGTACTGAAAAACCACTGTTCCAGATTAGGGACATGGTTATGCGTTAACAACATTTTTAACCTGCTACATTCCTTATATGAGTGTTCTAAGTCAGGAGCCTTTACAAAGAACGGACACCCAATACTTTGGCAAGGGTTTTACTGCCTGTCGTAAGAAGACGATGAATTCCCCGGTCAAGCTTAGAGGTTTTTTTTTCTATACAACGTTCATCAAAAGATACTCAGACCATGTTCATTAATATTTCGTGTATGCTTAGCAAATGTTATAAGATGCCCTTTTTATAAAGATTCTAGATACTGACGTTGTAAAACTTTTTAATAATGTGTTACAGTGCTAATCTGAGTTAACCTTCGATTGTCTATATGCCATAATATATTAAGCTATATACAGATAAGTGTATGGCATTCAGTTTGAAAACTGACGTTTTATAACTCCTTAACTATGTATTAAAGTGATTATGTACAATGACATTATAGTGTCTATATGCCATATTACGTTACGCTATATACAGATTAGTGTATGTGATTCATTTTGAAAACTGCCGTTTAACATCTCAATATATATATATATATATAGTGTGTTATAGTGCGTTGACTTTAGAGTGTCTATATGCCATTAAATATTTAGCTATTTACTTTTAAAAAAACCTCACATAAATCATCAAAATTAAAAAAAGAACAAAAAGTAATTAATCTCAGAAAATTGTTTTGCTATCATCTATACAGTAACAGATTGCATTTTGTAAAGATATTACATGTAATTGTTTTTGAACGGAATTCCATGAACAATCCACCTCAGTTTTAGGCGGCGTTCGTGTTGCTCAAACGTTAGTTTTCTTTGTTTGGTTTTGAACACTGCTTTGTGTTTGTTGTGTTTATGCTTTTGGTTTCACCATTTGATTAGGAACTTTCCTCGAAGTTCACTAGTTTTGGGATATAACTTTGTAGTATTAGCGATGGCATGTCTTTTTTTTTCTTGTACTCATAATATTGGTTATCCCGTTGGTGCTGCCGACTCTCCATTATGAGTTATTATTGCCAAGCAATACCACCATCAAGAACTCGTTACGTAACTATGGACCTCAGAAACTAATTTATTCTCGGTTTAATCATTGCATAGAGGATCTTTTGAGAAAGGCAGTTATCATAAATCATAATGTCATTATTTTACTTCTATAAGTCATCATTCTTGCTCTTTGGTGTGATCCAAGGCTCCGTGTTGCAGACCGTACTTTTATATATAATAGTTTACTTTTACAAATTGTGACTAAATGAAGAGGTGTCTAATTGACACTCATACCAATCGATGTTTTATATCTATGACTCATTTTAAGGCATATAATTAATGAAATACATTGCACCAAAAATAATATAAAGATTTCGAAAATAAATTGATACACAACAATAAATCAGGCCTCTTTATATAAAAGATAAATGATACCAAATCGTAAATGGAAATTAACATACCGTTAAAAACCATTTACACAAACCTTTAATCATGGTTCTTATGTTGGTTTTAGCTTTATCGAACTTTGGATTGAATTTCTCATCCATTTTATCAATTCCAACAATAAGGTAAATCCCACCGCATGCTGTAACAACTCCAATTACCTAAAAGTGACAAAAACAAGTTGTTTTACACACGTTAAAGTTCATGACGGTTTTTTTACAGATATTCAAAAGTTATTTCAAATTTATATGATTACCTGCTTTGACTTTAGGGTGACTAATTTTCCTTATCACTTATTCCTATTGGTTATTGGAAGGCTTACGGAAAAATGTTTTTGTTGACATTTTCATCATGCTTCAACTTAACTAATTGAATTCTATGTTTCTATTTCAAAGAATACTGGTATTTTTTTCTAGGGAAATAAACAAAGTTAAGGACTCCAAGGTTTAAGGAGTGGAAGACCAGCAAAACTGACAAAATAAAACGTTATCAACAAACGAACGAGTGAAATACATCTTTTTAATTCCTGACTTGGTGAGGATTTTTTTCTGAAGAAAATGGTGCGTAAAACCTGAATGTATCCATAAACTCCATAACAATTACAGTTGTTTATTGTTCGGTTTTATTGTGAATGCACAACAAAAAAATAAAACTATATGCATCACTGACGTAAAACCTTACTGATGAAAAAATAATGAAAAAAAAAGGTTAGTAAATTTGATGAAGAATTTAGAATAACATAATTACAAAGAGACACAAAATGAAAACATTGATGCAAAACATCTCTTATGTCCAAATCACATCTTTCTTGATTTCATTTTGCTCAGTCTGAAGTATCGATGCAGTGTTTTTATGAGCTTGTTTGTCTTTACTTAGTTTTTGGTTTTATGCCATATCGTTGTCAGTTTATCTACAGCTCAGGAGTTTTGAATGTCATCCACCTCTTATTTTGTATATAATACCTTATATAAGGTATTATGTCTTAAGTTAGATACAGACAATATTTATTCAAAAGTGTTTTTTTAATTGAATTTAAAATTACCTCTATTATAGATATTTTCACATTTCATTTTATACTTACTAGTATTATAATATTGCAGATATAGACAAATTTTGCACATATATTTTCCATTATGACCACACCGATGTTTATATTTTGACTATTTAACACAGGTACACTTCGATTAAATATCTGTTATATTCACCCCTGCATGTGTCTGTGATTCGCCAACGTAACCTTTTTGATGTTGTATTAAATAAAGATAACGCGGTCTTTTGTGACAACAGTAAACGCAGACAGGAGGTTTTGTGGCTTAATAAATCTATATCTTTCTGTTGATCCCAACAGTTTTGTGACTGATTAAGGTTGTAAGTTAAATGAATTCACTTATCTGAAAAACGTTAAAGTATAAACTTCCTTTCGTAAAGTTCGGACGAAAAACAATTATCCGAGATTTTAGGATATCAAAAGGATAATTGTATTCTAGAAAGAAAACTATTTAATGATTTTTCACTTTTAATTGTTATGGAATTGCCTGACATGTGTCATTGTATATAGTGTAAACATAATACATCAATTATGATATGGAAAATTCCATTTAAAATAGAAACTTAACACTTTTTTGAAAGTAGCGTAAACAGAACAGCAAAATTCATCTGATATATTATTTGCCTGAGGGATTTGGAACCTCATTTGTTTTAATAGTCTCTAAATTTATCGACGACAAACATACGGAAGTATGTTATAAATCATGTTGGTGTCGATGCACGTAACAGGTAGTGGATGCCAAAAGCCTCCCCATTTTTTTTTTGGCTTTAGAGACAACAAACGAGTCTGAATTAAGTCTGACTGACTCCAAAATTTACAATTTTGTTGTTTTAAGGATGAACACCTCTGAGGAGCCAAAAATTTCTAGAATTAAACTTTTTTTCTTAACCTGATTTTTAGGTTTATAAGACTGTAACAAAACAATTGGTGAAGAAAAAATCATATGGTGGTGTGCTTCTTTTTTTACTACGGCCCTTTGCAAATGCCCAATTTTGATGATTTTCTCACTTTTCATCGATTTTTACCTATTTTTGGGCTATTCTCGTGAAAAAAATCACAGTTCCACAATTAAACTTTTTTTCATACTTTCCATAAAGATGAAGTGGACCAATCTGAATAAATTTAACTTACAAAAACTATAGGTAGGTGTTAATATAAGAAAGTTTTATCATATTATGATGCTTTTTTGTGTAAAATTTACCATACTGCCAATTTTGTATTTTTATGATTTTTCTCATTTTAAAGAACAAAATGCATATTAATTCAACTTTTTTGTTATAAATGATTGAAAAAATACATATCTTAGAAATTTGAAAAGACCAAAATGAGATGGGATGTATATTATTCTTGTAAAATCATTTTTTGTATCCCTCACCCATTTTCTCAAAATTTTGACTAAAAATACTGACTTGAATGGTCGTAAAATTTGAAAACTGGATTATTCAAAAACCGTTCATGGTAAATACACAATTTTTTCACAGAGTTATGTTTGATTATAATATTTTTAAAATTCATTGATATTTTCCACTTCTATCATATGTTTTGGAAAAAATTTAAGAACGAGATTTCAACGAGACTGAACGAGACTGAAAAGTCAGAAGAATACATCCTTAATATTAATTTTCATTGTAAGTAACTACATCGCATGCGTTTAACTCCATAATAATAAACATATAACAACACTTTCTACCCAAAATGACTATATTTAGTGTGCATTGGTCAAGATTTTTTTTAAATTTATATTAATATCACTCAACTCCATTTGTTAAGGTAGAAAAAAAAAAATTGAAAGCATCACATTAACAATGTTGAAGCGAAATGGCAAAGGTAGTTAAATGTTATCTTAGTCTTACGGATTCCACCATTTGTTAAAGACGTATTATATAAATATCTCAAACTTCATAAAAAGAATCTATAATTCAAATACCTTAATGACTTATAATTCACTAAGAGCAGCACCTACCTAGTGGTAGTTATGTCAATTAGTAGCATTAATCTGTGTAAAACATTTGCAACATGGCTAACATAAATCTTATTGCCTGTAAAAAATATTCGGCCTATTTTCTCGAGAAATGAATTGATGACATTTGTAATTATTTCAATTATTTTTAATCTCTAATCTACTCAAGACATAACACCTATTTGCAGTTTAAGATATATATTATAATTGATCTATTAATCTGTATTTGAGATCGATATGTGAATGCCAAAAATATGATGAGTGACATTTGGCAGCAGTACAATCTTGGAGTGACTAACAAAAAGTAGAAATAATTATACAGAGAAAACATTACTTAGGATGATGAAATATGGCTAATACTCTGTTCTAAAAACAATATCAGCTTTATAAAATGAACAAAAACATCCCCTTAACATGACAGAAATTGACTACATATTAAGCTCAGAGAACTCGAATAAAACTGTTCCCAAATAAGGGTAAGCAGCTATTTCTCAATTGACATGCTCTTGACACGTAAATATTTGGTGTTAAGTCCAATTCGGTAATAGGTACTTAAAAGAGGGCAGAATATATATAACAGTTTAACGTAACAGACGCAATTATGATCAGGTTTGTGATTTACAAAAGTTTAAATCCTTGGTCCAAAAGAGACTTTGCAAGCAGCAATCCTTTATCGTAGATATCATGATAAAACATGTATATACTTTGAGATAAATGTTCTATATGCAGGAGCTACTTTCATTTTTCAATAAAGTAATGGAAAGTACACAATAGGAAACTTGTGATAATTTTATTTGACGTTAGCTTACTTTCCAATTAACCCCTTATTGCTAGTGTCATATGTGAGTCAAAACTTGAAACACACGTTTCTTTCATTTCAAGTTCACTTGGTAATATGCGATCAATATATGCATCAATGATTTAATTATTCAGTGAGAGGAAATCACGAATATATTGGAACGGTATGGAAAAGACATGCCTAAATTCTGCCTATAGCAAATAAAGATTCAATCAGCAAATACGAGTACTAGTAGGTGTAATATTTAGTATAATAACAAAAATACCGAACTCTGAGGAAATTTTTAAACGGAAAACCTTAAAGCAAATGGCAGAGCATAAACGCATCAAACGAATGGATAACAAATGTCATATTCCTGACTTCGTACAGACCTTTTTTTATGTAGAAAATGGTGGATTAAATCTGGTTAGTAGCCAGATTAACTTCTCACTTTTATGAGAGGTTTAGCGAAGCCTTACAAATATTTTGTTAGAATTGAATATGCGTTCGCCATTGTTTGTTAGACCAATATCTTTCATTTTTAAATTAGAGCTGAGGTATGATTGACATTGCGACACAATTCAAGGACAATTTCTAAATAACCGTGCTATATCATCTTATTTATTTATCACTAAAATCAGAACTTATAATGATAGTTTCAAAACAGATCGGCAAGATAAATCATTACAGAAGCAATAAGTTGATTAATATATAAAATGAAATGGTTAATCATTTGATTTCAGGGGAGCAAAAATGAAACAGTTAAAAGATTGCACATGAGAAAGTAAAACGAAAATGCTTTGCAAGTTCTTAATTTAATAGCAACTTGTTAATAAATTTATAAATCATTTTGACGTATCAGCTTTAAAGTCAACTTCTCAGATACTTACTTAATAATCTTAGGTTAACAGGTAGTTGACAATTCCTTTGCACACCTTATATTAATATTTGCTGATTTAAATATGACGTACGTTTGACTCATAACGCTCTTTAATGTATCGTATTATTGTTTAAATAATGCTTTTACTTTTAAAATATTTTTAATCGTCTATTTGAAATGTCATTTTGTCCCTTGTATTGCTGTTACACATCACAAAGGTGATAAAATGTGTTTCAAATAGTATGCAGTTCTGTTTTTTTTTCTTACATGTTCATTGAAAATTGTAGTTTAAGTTAAATTTCAAGTTAAAACAGAGATTTTAACAATAACATTTCGCACTAGTCTAGCAGTTTTAGTGTTGCATTTTTGTAAACTTCAATGAATATTTAACATATGAAAACACAGTTGATATATTCAGTATAAAAACAAAAAGCAATTTTAAAATTATACAGAAAGCTACCAGTAAATTAGAGGAGAATTAATAGTCAAATAAAAACATTTGCTGACTTTTAATTTCAGTTGATACAATTAATTTATCAAACTCAGAGATATAATATTATTATGATTGTATGTAACGTTTTCATGTATGATCGCTGTTTATCATGACGTCACAAAAAAAAAAAAGTCAGGAAAAGTGTAAATCGAGTAAGAATTATAGAAATCATCTATAATACTAAAATTACGAGGTCCAATTTGTCAGCCGTCACCACGTAAAAACGACGAATCAAAGAATTCAACTTTATATATAACTAATATAGTACAAAGGTGTAGATTAAAAAATACACCACTCCAGGCTCTTTTGTTTTCCACGTAATTAATATTGCGAATAATTAGGAAGTGTATTCATGATTAATATGTATATACAACTCGTCTTAACATCAACCCAACAATGTTAGATCTGTAAATTTGCTTTCGCAAATTTTTGGTTCTTCCCTCGCCGGGATTCGAACCCATGCTTCTGTGATATCGTGACACCAAATCGCCTGCACTGCAGCCGTCCCGCTAGACCACACGACCACCTGGGCTCTCAAAAAAAGAGCTTTCGGTGGCCATATGTTACCTTTCCACGTCAGTTTTAATCTAGCGGCGTACTACAGTACATGATATATAAAGCATGAAGATGTTATTGTTACAGATCAGCTAAATTATCTATAGTAAAGGATCCTACAAATTAATGTAAGATACAGTCACAGAAAATAGTTATATTCATAAGTACGTCTGAGTCAGTGACAACCCTACAACAGATGTATGCATCGGATCGCCATCAATGATGGTGATACATGGCTGTGTACATAATGTATATACAACTCGTCTTAACATCAACCCAACAATGTTAGATCTGTAAATTTGCTTTCGCAAATTTTTGGTTCTTCCCTCGCCGGGATTCGAACCCATGCTTCTGTGATATCGTGACACCAAATCGCCTGCACTGCAGCCGTCCCGCTAGACCACACGACCACCTGGGCTCTCAAAAAAAGAGCTTTCGGTGGCCATATGTTACCTTTCCACGTCAGTTTTAATCTAGCGGCGTACTACAGTACATGATATATAAGGCATGAAGATGTTATTGTTACAGATCAGCTAAATTATCTATAGTAAAGGATCCTACAAATTAATGTAAGATACAGTCACAGAAAATAGTTATATTCATAAGTACGTCTGAGTCAGTGACAACCCTACAACAGATGTATGCATCGGATCGCCATCAATGATGGTGATACATGGCTGTGTACATAATGTATATACAACTCGTCTTAACATCAACCCAACAATGTTAGATCTGTAAATTTGCTTTCGCAAATTTTTGGTTCTTCCCTCGCCGGGATTCGAACCCATGCTTCTGTGATATCGTGACACCAAATCGCCTGCACTGCAGCCGTCCCGCTAGACCACACGACCACCTGGGCTCTAAAAAAACGAGCTTTCGGTGGCCATATGTTACCTTTCCACGTCAGTTTTAATCTAGCGGCGTACTACAGTACATGATATATAAGGCATGAAGATGTTATTGTTACAGATCAGCTAAATTATCTATAGTAAAGGATCCTACAAATTAATGTAAGATACAGTCACAGAAAATAATTATATTCATAAGTACGTCTGAGTCAGTGACAACCCTACAACAGATGTATCCATCGGATCGCCATCAATGATGGTGATACATGGCTGTGTACATAATGTATATACAACTCGTCTTAACATCAACCCAACAATGTTAGATCTGTAAATTTGCTTTCGCAAATTTTTGGTTCTTCCCTCGCCGGGATTCGAACCCATGCTTCTGTGATATCGTGACACCAAATCGCCTGCACTGCAGCCGTCCCGCTAGACCACACGACCACCTGGGCTCTCAAAAAAAGAGCTTTCGGTGGCCATATGTTACCTTTCCACGTCAGTTTTAATCTAGCGGCGTACTACAGTACATGATATATAAGGCATGAAGATGTTATTGTTACAGATCAGCTAAATTATCTATAGTAAAGGATCCTACAAATTAATGTAAGATACAGTCACAGAAAATAATTATATTCATAAGTACGTCTGAGTCAGTGACAACCCTACAACAGATGTATCCATCGGATCGCCATCAATGATGGTGATACATGGCTGTGTACATAATGTATATACAACTCGTCTTAACATCAACCCAACAATGTTAGATCTGTAAATTTGCTTTCGCAAATTTTTGGTTCTTCCCTCGCCGGGATTCGAACCCATGCTTCTGTGATATCGTGATTAATATGTTATATACACGGGTCATAATAACAGGGTTCACACTACTTAATTGTCAAATTGTTACCTATTGTAGCCTTTTAATCAGTAAGACCTTCTAAGACAAGAATACAAATACTAAAAATCTGGAATAAAAATAAGGCGTATAGGTACAGTTTTCAATTTGTTAGCGGGCATGACGTAAAACAGCGAATCAAAGAATTCAACTTTATTGATAACTAATAAAAGAAAATGCTGTTGATTAGAAAATACTCCATTCCAGGACCTTTTGTTTTCCAAATAATTAATATTACCGATAATTGATACATTCCAGTTCGACGGGTTCAAACAGAAACATTTGAAAGCAGAGAAAACTGTGTATCTTATAATCGGCATGACTTTATCAGATGTCAATACTAATACTAAAATAAGGCTTGCGCATAGTTATATACTTTAATTCAGTCACGGACCCCCGATATTACGGGTTTGTTCTAGTTGTATCAATCTCTTCAAAAGTCAATATTTATTTGTTACTATACTGAATGCAAATTTATTATATTATCTATTCATTGCACGGCATTTGTTAATTTTCACTAACATTAAATATGCCCACAGCATGTGTTAAAATCAAGAATTGGTGTTTATGCCTAAAATTCACACCGCTGAACCCGAAGTTTGCCGTTCGAGAACAATTTTAAAACACTTGCTCTTGTTGAAGTTTACCGATTCTTATTTTACCCGGGTGCCACATGTAAAGTAGTATATGTTTACCCTCCTAGAGCACCTGAAATCTGGCCCTGTTTTTGGTGGGGTTCGTGTTGCTTAGTTTTCAGTTTTCTATGTTGTGCATTGTGTATTATTATTTGTCTGTTTTAGCCATGGCGTTGTGAGTTTATTTTCGATCTATGAGTTTGACCGTCCCTATGGTATCTTTCGTCCCTTTTTTCTAAATCATTTTCGTCGTTTTTTAGTGTTATTAGCAAATCATCTTTATTCGTATAGTCAATGCAAGCATAAATTAATGATTTCTCCTACATTGTAACCAAAAAGCCAATTAGTGCATATCCTTATTTTCCTGTGAAATAGAAAACGAAAATCCATGTGCCTGTACCGCCTTTCTGGATTTTCTTTCATCAGTAAAGTTTAAACTCAAATATGTAATAGTCAGTAAAGCAAAAGTAAGTAGAATATATATATTATCAAAACGACTTGCATCAAGTTGCTGATTTGGCTAAGATCGACTGTGATAAAAGGAGTTGTAAACTATAAATAAATGAAATAGACTTCATTTGTTTTATCAGGGCCTTTTATAGTTGACTATGCGGTATGGGCTTTGATCATTGATGAAGGCCTAAGGTGACCTATAGTTGTTAATTTCTGTGTCACTTTGGTCTTTTGTGAATAGTTGTCTCATTAGCAATCATACCACATCTTCTTTTTTATATTTATTTGTTAAAAACCATCATTATAAATGATTATATAAACATTTTGGTAAGTAATCGACAAATCGTTAACGACCATCCAGTTACCAAGATGTTTATATTAATTTTAGGTATTTGAAATCACTTCAAACAGGATAAGTAATTGTAGTAATACCATGTTTAAGTATTAGATTACGAAAAAGAGACTTTTACAGGATTAAACAAACATAGAATGACAACAAACAGTGGTCCACTATAATTTGTCTTCTAAAACGTTCAACACGTCAGATCATTCAGCTGTCTAGGTGGTCAAATAAATTCTTAAGTTGCCAAATGAGAGCAAGGGAATTGATACTTTTTAATATATTTAGTTTGATTTAAAAAAAATAATTCAATTAATGCAAGAGCGAACGTTTATGGTATGTCCATTTTTTTTTTAATATTCTTCCATTTGACTTCATTTCAAGTGACATCCTCGGGTTTTTAAACTTCTCAAAGCAAAAACAGAAGTAACTTACTTCATTCAAAACGTAGAAAACACCTACCCTAATTGCTGTCTCATTTTACTTTCATATGAGTATGGTTAGTACAATAAAAGGTTAAGTAGGTATCAATCTGTGGTCAAATATGGAAAGAAATGCATCGTTTTGCAATGTGTAGGATTTTAAAAAAAAATCTATTCTCAACACATAAAAATATCATTTGTATTTAAAGTAGATTATGATTTTTCCCACAAAGGACTTGATTATAAGTAAAGAATAGATTAGATGTTTAAATGCGTGACACAAAAACCATACATGCCTTAATTTGTTTTTACATAAATGAGGCCGTTAGTTTTCTCGTTTGAATTATTTTACATTGTCTTATCGGGGCCTTTTATAGCTGACTATGTGGTATGGGCTTTGCTCATTGTTGAAGGTCGCATGGTGACCTACAGTTGTTAATGTTTGTGTCATTTTGGTCTTTTGTGGATAGTTGTCTCATTGGCAAAAATACCACATCTTCTTTTTTTTATATTATACAAAACTCAAATCAAAAGAATAAATAATTTAACAATCATCAAATATAGCAGGTGCATGTGTTTGTTTGCCGGACGCAGTTCTCGTCAAATATATACTTAATTAAACAATACTTTAAGTGAAAGTGACAAATTGTAATTGAGGGAAATTCACACATCATTTACATTCAAAACTGGAGTAGAAAATTCGGCTTAACAAGTCCAAATTAGACAATCAACATCAAGTCATTCGTATATATTCCACAGCAATGTATTTCACATAGATGCTTACCTATTCTGTTTTAATTTTTATAGGTTTTGTTACTTTTTTTAAAGACTTTGTTAACATTGCATGCTTATCAGTATTCTTCTTATACATAAACAAATTGCACTTGCAAGTATATTACATTTTAATCGTAAAAACATGGTCATAAATCATTTCAAAACAACCTTTATTACTTTATACAAAGTAATGGCTTTTCATCGCCCAAAATAAATTAACCTTCCACAAACCACCCATCATCCCTTCTATTTTATTAATTTTGGAAAATTTATGGCTTTAATATGTACAATAGGATATACTTGCTTACTCTTTTATCATGAAGTTCAACAAAAACGTGGAATAACGTTGCATCGCAGGTAGATATTTATTCATGATAAACAATAAACATATAATGATAGATATTTTAAGACTAAACTAAGGACGCCCAGGTCAATATATTATCGTTGCTTTGTATTTATAACATTCTTTAAAGTACGAAAACATCAATGCTCGTTTGCACATCTTTGTTCGGTATATTAACGTGTTATCGTTGGTATTTTATAACACTTTTAAAGCGAAAATACAAAACAATAAGATTAATTTAACTTATTTTTCTACTTACTTTATTCCTCTCTGGAACAGGCCAATTTTCTGTATCTGTAACTAGATCAAAGAAGATTGGGGAAAGATACCAAATCATTGATCAATTTGAAGCAATGAAAAGCTAGAAAGCAAGATCTAAAGAACGTTATCCTGATGTTATCAAATGTGAAAACATCAGGAAGAAGACATATTTCTCAAATAGAAAAAAATACATCAAAATAGTCGAAGATTTTAGAGGGAAAAATACAGTGTTAATCTTTTATTTTCAATCGACACAGATACAACTTTTCAATTCGTTAAGCCTCTGTCAACCTTAACGGATAGCTCGAAAGCATGCCGAATGGATTTTTTTTCAATCCGTTCATGTCCATTAGACGTACGTTCTTATCCGTAAGACGTCCGTCGTTCATATCCGTTGCATTTACATTTAAAGTACGTTTAATCCGTCGACGTCCGTTCTGTTCGGTGGAAAAATTTTAGCATGTTCAAAATTTTAAAAGGACGTCCAACGGATGAAATGTCCGTTGAACTTCCATTAGACGTCCGTTTTGTACGGTACTCGTCCGTTTCGTTTCCGTTATACATCCGTTGGAGGTTTGGCAGATAAATTCACCAACGGACTTCGAACGGACGTCTAACGGAAAAAACAGATGATAAACTGATCTGAAACGGATAAATGCTAATTGAACATTTCGCGTCAGAAATTCTAATTAGATTTCGTAAGGTTCATGAATTCTTATTAATTCAAAAAAACTAAAGACGCTAAGAAATTTTGAAAGATGTATTAATAGCAAGCTCATTTCTTTTTGTAACAACCATGATTTATTTACCATACTTATACTTATAAAAAGTATTTCTTTGTACAATTTCAACGTTTATATTTGACTGTATAAGTATATATATTCTTTTATATGTGTTGTCTTCCGAAATTTTTAATTGTATACATAAAATGCATTTTTATTTTTATGTATATTTTTTTTCAACTTCTCTGTAACCTTTGTACTTGCATGGTTTTATAGAATAAACTAGTTATCATCATTATTCAATGTCGATCATAGAGTAAGGGCACGTCTTTGATATCTTGAAGCTCTTATTCAGGCAAGACATTGTCTTTTGGCGGCATTTTGAAGAAAAAAACAAGAACAGTTACACAGAAACATTTTGAATATTTATGCGATTTACATGTATTATTATTGTCGCCTTTAATTTTTCCGTATATCTTGTTCATCCGTTTTATCCGGGACGCTTCAGTTAGGTGTCCGTTTAATGCGGTACTCGTCTGTTGGATGTACGCTCGACATCCGTTCTGTCCGTTTCGTTTCCGTTTCTCGTACGTTGCATATCCGTTGTGTGTCCTTTATGCATTCGTTAAGCGTCCGTTTTATTTGGTCAGTACATCAACGGACTTCCAACGGATAACAATTTTGTCAACGGAAAAAGGAGTAGGTCCAGTAAGACCCCTTTTTGGCCCCAAAATAGAGCATTTTTACAAAATTGATAAAATGTAAACATTTAGTTATTTATTGAACAGTAGAATGCGTCTGCTACATAAATACGGGCTGTTTTTTACAATACAATGCACATATATCAGGTACTATCACCATTAAGTCATGTTAAATTACTGAAATCTTCACAATTCTAGCATTTTAGTTAAATTTTAGACGGTTTTCGTGTGAAACGAAAGTAGCCGCATTCGTGTTCATCCTTAATTTTAAAATGTAAGTTGTACTTTATGATAATACATACCATATTTGAAGATTGAGGATGAACACGGATGCGGCCACTTTCATTTTTGACGAAAACCATCTGAAAAGTGACATTTTTCGGCATATTTGGTAGATTTTTCATATTTGAACTTGAATCGGGTCGTTTTTAATGACAAAATCAGTTAAAACCTCTCACATAAACTAATTGATACAAATGAAATAGACACTTTTAAGTCTCTTAAGACACTTAAAAAAGTCTAAAAAGTGGTCAAAATCTTTCGTCAGATGAACCTGAAATATGAGGCCAAAAGTAGTCCTTACCGGACCTAATCCTTTTATTTTCATCCGTTATACGTACGTTCGTGCTATCCGGTAAGGTGTGACCGAGGCTAAGTACTAAAAAAGGACAAAATTTTCAAATTGAAATTTCATGTGCAAAGAGCACAATGGTGTACTCAAATTTAAAAATCAGGTGTATTTTGTGGGATTGCAGCATGCTTAGGACTATTAATATGCAGCAAATTTAAAGTTATCTAGGTTTTTTAATTACAATATAATTTCACATGGTTCTTTTTCTAATAAAATGTTGATTTTGCATGTGGTATTCTGATAACAACGTTTAAAAAAATGCTTTCTGCGGTTGTGTAAAAATGACGCTTAAGGAAGTTCGCTGCTCAGTTTCAAAATATATTACTTTTCATGAAGCTAGTACATATTGATAGGTGTTAAATTGAGGTTTCAAAACAGCAAAATAACTATAAGGGTCAATGTGCTTGTTTTCGAGATATTAGTTATTGAAATTTTGGCGGGAAATGTTCTGTCTTGATTTTTTATAGGTTATCATAATGACATTGACCAGTTACAGTTCTCAAAAACTATTAAAGAATAAATAAGATTTTATAAGACTTTTACAAATGGCATATAAATATACATGTAAAAGTTTAATAAAAAGAAAAATAGGGGCCTATGGGAAAACTGTTTAAAGGCATCCGAATGGATAAAACAAGAGGATTGCGAAAATCTGACAAAAAATTCAAAACATTCTAAGCAAACGTCCTTAATCATTATCGTTGTTAAACTGATGATTTTTTCGATGTTTTTATACAAACCGACACTTTTCTATTGTTTAAGCGTCGTCGGTTTTGCCACTGAATCTCATTTTACATAGACAACGCATCTTCTATTTTCTTTTTCCTCTCAAGCAAATGCAGCATTCTTATTCCATTTTTATTTTTCAAATATAGTTATATTTTTAAAAAGTTAACTTTCCTTGACTCATATTTATAAATAAATATAATGCTTATGTCGGCTATCCCTACAAATAGATATAAAACACAAATCAATTACTTTGGGTTTTTAGGTAAGGCATTTGCTTGTAAAAGGCCTTAGAAAAGATACAGATACAAAAAAATGTTGATGACAAGAAGGTCAAATTAACTCCTTTAAGATGTTAAAATCTTACATTTTGAAAACGTTTCTGGCCTTATTTAAAACTAATTGATTCAATCAAATAGATAACTGTTCATATAAATATCAAAATTATTTTGTTTAGAATAACTTATACAACATATTTATCATTCATCGTCTATATATATCTTGTGTGTTTCTGACACAGCCAGTACTCATTGGGGTTGTAGACCCAAATTTAAAAAGACTCTTGACTATGGTTACGAGTATGCATGATGTCAAAAATGGTTACTCTAATTAGACAATATAACAGAATAGATACAAAAACAATCAAATAAAATATTCACTTCAATGAAAGGAAAACATTGTGGACATCAAAGATAAATAAATTAAGAAATGAAATTATCCCGATAATAAAATAAATGCAGTAAAAGTATGTGTCTTAATCACCAATTTTAAATTCTTTTAATTCTGTAGGGCTAGGCTTTGATACACGAGTAGGTAAATATCGCAGAGAGATTCATTAGATCTAGGGTATTGATTGTCGAGTTCTATAAATATATCTTAAAATTCCAAGGTGCATTAATAAGCTCAAAGATTATAGCATATTATAATTCAAATAAAAACTGTAAAATTACATTCATCTTAATTTCTTTTGTCAAATGCTGTATTATATAGATCACCTTCATTTGGCGTCCGATATACACACCGAAATAGGTTGTACCTCTAGCATATAAAGTTGTTCTTGATATAAAAGAGGGACGAAAGATACCAAAGGGACAGTCAAACTCATAAATCTAAAATAAACTGTTAACACCATGGCTAAAAATTAAAAAGACAAACAGACAAATAGACAAACAATAGTACACATGACGCAACATAGAAAACTGAAGAATAAACAACACGAACCCCATCAAAAACTAGGGGTGATCTCAGGAGACCGGAAGGGTATGCAGATCCTGCTCCACATGTGGCACCCGTCGTGTTGCTAATGTGATTACAAATCCGGTAAATAGTCTAATTCGGTAGGTCACATTCATGGAAGGGAAGGGGATTGTGTAGTTAAGACATAAGGAACATATCCGATATCACTTTGAAACGGTTATTCCAAAACGGTCAACCAACTCGTGATGGCGTCCGTAAAATGTACGAAGGGATATAAAGTTATAATTGGTATTTCTTAAAGTTTGTTGTTTATTACAGAATGCTAACTTTTTGCATAGCTATAGGTACTTATTTATCTCAGAAGATTATCTTCATTTAACCATGTAGTATATGTTTTTTAAAATTCTTTAGAGAAAAATCCATCTCCTCAATTATTCGATTCTTTAACTTTTTGTCGTCAAATCGTATGCAATTTATTTTTTAACTATGATAAATAAAACTTTGATAACGATTAAACTCTTTGCATGCTCACATCCAAATGAGGAGTCATATATCTTGAATCAAAGATAGTATTTCTTTATAACCATCAAATATGCGGTTATTTAATTATATGGAACTTATATTTTATCTTGAATCAAACGGAATTGAATTGTTGTTATGAATACAGAATACCCGAACAATATATTGATGTTGAAAACATTTACCATACTAAGAATGGTTCATGATTTGTCATTATTTACTTACCCTAAAATTAACAATTTTGAAATTTCGTAATGTTATGATTCTTCTGTGAAAGAAAACAATTCGGTCAAACATACTTAAAAGTGATGAATCGTGAGAGAAAAATAAAACGTGTACTGTAAAGTACGGTGAACTTCTAATATTTCTACGTTAAACCAATTTCACTAAATAGTAAAACAAGTCCACAATTTTTTTTTCGTGTAGCCATACTAAAAACAATTAACAAACAAAATTCTTGGTCTGTTCTGTAATATAAATATCACTATTTCTCTGAACTGTGATGATATTATAAAGCTGGGTTTTGTTCGTGATTTACTAACGTTTAACGTTTATCTATCCCAAATTCATTTATTCGGTTTTGATGTTATATTTGTTATTCTCATCGGATTTTGTCTAATGCTAAGTCCGTTTCTATTGTGTAAAATTTTGATGTTGTGTCGTTGTTCTCTTATATTTGATGCGTTTCCCTCAGTTTAAGTTTAGTTACCCAAATTTAGTTTTTTGTCCATAGATTTACGAGTTTTGAACAGCGGTATATTACTGTTGCCTTTATTTATCGCCAAGTAGCAAATTCCTTTGACTATCAATATCGTTTCGTCCCGAGCAAATCCGATCAACCCAATTTTTTTGGTGGAGTTAGTGTTGCTCAGTCTTTCTATGTTGTGTTTTGTGTACGATTATTTACCTGTTTATTTTATTTCATTTTTTAGCCATGGATTTCGTAGATTATATTTGATTTGTGAGTCTTTGTTGTCTCGTTCGCTTTTTTTCAAAAAGTTCATTAGGGTAACAAAAATGTGAACAATTGAAATGAAAAATATTAATTAGATATAAGAATACGTAGTTTGATGGTCAATGACACCTGTCTCCATTCAAGTCACAATTTGTTTTAAGGTTATAAATATGAATTAAAAACGATTCTACTACGAAAATTGATACAGATTAGAAAAAAACAAACAACTTAGTACATACTATCTTCTGTGAAACGAATATTCAATAACGACAACGGATGGCGTCCTTTAAATTTACGAAGGGAGGATTTCAATTTTTACAATTTTCAACTCTAGATTTAAAAGCTTTCTCGTAGACACCAACCCTCTTTCAAAGAAATTATGATAGAATGTACAAGCTCTTGATAATCATGTCAATTTGGAGATATAATCTCCGTATGCAGACGTTGCTGGAATGTTGCTTCATAGAAAAACAGTCTCCAATTTGGTAGCTGACTTTTTGGTCATAAAGTTTTCAAGCTTTGTTAATTGCTTGATGTTAGTCAAAATATGAGGTAGACTTAGCAGTATCTGTTGTATCCGTTATCTCATGTTAGATGGGATAGATGTGTTCAACATTGTTCACATTGTTACGGTCAGAAATCACTTTTAAATTGTAGCCAACAAAAGACACAAATCGATAATAAAATTTAAGTTTCATTATACAAAAGTTTACAAGAAGTATAACACAAATATTACGGTCAACTTAACTGTGAAAATATGAGTCCAATCTTTTATCTTTATCTATATCCGGAAATCTTCTTGAAATCCAATCTGAATATTACGTTCACTACTAAGTACACCATCCAGTATGATGTTGTTTGTAGAATAAAATTGTCAATCCAAATGCTGTGAATACTAATGTCTATTGATGTCTAGGTCTGAAAATTTAACTATAGTGTCTGTATATATACATAGTTGTCACGGAAATCTCTAGACACTCTAAACAAAGAAAGTCATAGAAAGCTACAACGGAAGTTTTTAGAAAAATGTAAAAGTTTTAAATAATGAATCTTTTCTTTGGATCATTCTGGAATCGTTATGTAAGTCAAATGGAAAGATCCAATCATTATATCAGTATCTGTGATTGTTCCAGTGATTTCTTAACTGCACAATTATAAGATTATTTTGTAAACAACTATTTATAAGGCCACACAAAACTAATTAGGCCAAGTTAAATAAATATAATAGTTACAATATCATAGCAATTGTCATTAAATTTAGAATATGTCCTCATATGACTTTCCGGTATGCAGTCAGACTCGTTATAAAAGAGGGACGAAAGATACCAAAGGGACAGTCAAACTCATAAATCTAAAACAAACTGACAACGCCATGGCTAAAAATGAAAAAGACAAACAGAAAAACAATAGTACACATGACACAACATAGAAAACTAAAGAATAAACCACACGCACCCCACCAAAAACTAGGGGTGATCTCCGGTGCTCCAGAAGGGTAAGCAGATCCTGCTCCACATGCGGCACCCGTCGTGTTGCTTAGGTGATTACAAATCCGGTTAATAGTCTAATTCGGTAGGTCAAATTCATGAAAGGGAACGGGAGTGTAGTTACGACGTAAGAATCATATCCGATATCATTTGTGAAACATAACATAAGAAATAGTCGGCAATAAACAACTCGTCAACCAACCAATACAATTATGTTGTGAATCAAAGAATCTTGATAATGTCAGTTTAAGAGAATTTTTGTTTGAATCATAGTGATTTTTTACAAAGGAGAATGTATCCCTCCATACGACAGGATACTTGTATCTACGTTGGCCCTTCTCTTTTATGAAACAAAAAATCCAACCGTTTAAATTTGTCAGTTGGGAATGAGGAATACTTGTAATCATACAAAATGTTCTGATTTTTTATTGTATTGATGTAATTTACTTATAAAAAAGAAGATGTGGTATGATTTCTAATGAGTCAACCGTCCACAAGAGACCAATATGACACAGAAATTAACAACAATAGGTCACCGTACGGCCTACAACAATGAGCAAAGCCCTTACCGCATAGTCAGCTATAAAAGGCCCCGGAATGACATTGAAAAAAATCAAATAAGAAAACTAAAGGCCTTATCTATGTAAAAAATGAACGAAAAACAAATATGCAACACATAAACAAACGACAACCACTGAATTATAGGCTCCTGAATTGGGACAGGCACATACAGAAATAATATGGTGGGGTTAAATACTTAGTCTAGTAATTGTATTGTTTGTTGCATAAACGATTTTAAAATGCAAAGTCAAACATATTTTTCGGAAATTACTTGGTTAACACTTCGTCAAAATGAACATAACAACTTGATTGATATATCTTTTTATATTTGTTACGGAATTGATAATAAATTATTCGAAATTAGCAAGCTTACTGATAATGAATTTTGAAGACGAAACGCGCGTCTTGCGCAAATACAAATTGTCAATCCTGTTATCTATTATGAGTTTTTTCACTTGGTTAGAAATATATTAAGAATGTGCATTCATTATTTGAAATAGATATGTTTAAATGCATTTGTTATATTCAACCATCAGTAATGAGCTCACGAGGTGTATTTTTCACAATTCAACTGTGTATAATGACTCGATAACTGAAAAGTTGCATAGAGTCAACCCGTAATATTCAATAGTTTTCAGAAAATTAGTTTGCTGTCAATTCGTTACTTGTCAGTAGTTTCAGAACTTTTCAGGTTACGTTCATGAATACAGATGAACGTCGACTACTTAACAGTATGAACATACACTGAAAAAATCTTGAAAAAAACCGCGTAATCATTATACGAGTGCAGGGCTTTATGATCCAAAAGGGACTTAAAAATAGCTAAAAATCAACTAAAGATTAACTTTTCTTTTGAGAGAGTTGAAACCTCAGTTTGTTTTATCATGTATAAGCTAACAATTTCAATAGCTAGTTATAGATAATCTCAGTACCGGATCACTGACGTCTGAGCTGCTGATACTCTCGTGAACTAATAGTATACCAGCAGAGGTATCGGTCCAGTATTGGAAAAAATGAAAACAACACGTCATCGATACACGCGTCCGGGACTCTTTTCTTGATTTACTTTTATTCAGAACGTCCATATTTGCCAAGGATCTGACAGAACAATATTTAATTTATATTAATATATAAGTCTGCGAACTGACTAAATAATTAAGAATCACAACAAATGCCACATGAGGAGCAGGAATTTGACAGTTGTGATCCATTAATTTGATTTTGCAACATGCTTTGAAAATTTCTGTTAGGAATTTCCCTCGTAGGTTGGTATTTTTTTTTATTTAACTTTCGGAAGGATGATTTGCTGTTTTACAAGATCAAGTGATCGTGTTTGCATACATATTCAAGAAGCTCCATTGATACACATTGCATTTTATGAAATAATTGTGTTATTGCATTTGTATTCCCTTGAAAAAGATGTGGGTCTGTATGATATGTATTTGGCGAATCATTTCGAATATGTAGTCAAAATACAATATTTTAAAAATTAACTTATAATATAAAAAAGAAGATGTGGTATGATTGCCAAATGAGACAACAGTCAACAAGAGACCAAAATGACGCAGACTTTTTTCTGACTTGTCAAAGGCCGTGTTCACACCAAACGCCGTGTAGAGTAAACATGTTTACAATTAGTTTAGTGAAGTGTACACTGGTTTCACGTTACATTTGTTCACATCTATACACCTTGTTTAGCTACCTGTACATAAGATTTGTTCCCACTTGTAAACTATATGTCATTTAAATGTTCATTACGTAGAACTGAATTCATAATTTTTGGAAAATTTTTCTAGCGGTAAGGGAACAACCATTTGACTTCAAAAAGGGGGGGGGGGGGGGTGGGAATGGAAATATTCCGATCCCCAATTTGATAAAAAAAAAAAAAATGGTCATACAGATGATAAAAAAAGTATTCTCAATCAAGAGTTTCCCCATACATTATAGTGTTAAATATTGAAAAAAAGTATTTGATCACCAGCATCGAAAAAAAAGGAATAAAAACGTACGCGCGAAAAAAAAACTGACTCAGATAAAAAAAAATAACCCTCCCCCTTTTTTTAAGTTAAGTGGTTGCTACTTTATGAAAGCCATTTTTATAATTTGCAGTAGTTTGAATAAATTAGAGATGTCTCGATAACGCATTAGAAAACGTTAGCTGCAACAGCGTGCTTACAGCCGGAAAAAAAGGATTGAGATATTAGGGATCACTACATTTTTATCTTTTCTGTTCGTTTCAAATGGTATTTCTTCTCCAAGGAGTATTTGGTAAAGGAATAGGGTAACGTTTTTTTTTAATTTATTTTACGTGTTATTTAACGGAACTGCGATACTTAACAAATATATCATTTACCTCATATTTTTTTTAGTCATTCATTTGTGCGTGCATCGTTTTTTGAGTAAAGACCAGTGGCGAATATTTCTGTGTACGTCAAGTCGATTCGGGAAGACCTTTTCAAATGAATTAGGCAGCAACTATTTACTTCATTTTTTGTGGAGGGGGAGGGGGCGTGAGCTATTGATTTTTTTTTCAGGACAAATTTTGGTGACAAGTCGAAATTAATTTTAGCATTATATATAGTGGCAGCTGAGGGTAAAACAAACAATTTTTTTCAGGGCCAAAAACTGGAAATATTTTTTGTTTCCAAAACAAAATCCATAGCTCACCACCCCAACCCCTTGCCTTTATGTTTTATACTCAACTATAATAGCCTCCCCCCCTCCCCCCGAAAATCAATTGGTTGCTCACTAATGGGTTCGGCAATGATGCTACTTTGAGTCTTGATTAGGGGTTAATAAAGTACGTAATTTTTTTTTAACAAAACAAAATCTTTAAAATTTAGACAACTAATAATAATCAAAAATATCAATTTTACCCAAAAATAGTTTCCTCCTTAAATATATACACGATAAAACTAAAGTCCTAAATGCCTAGTTTTGTGTACACTTAACCTACACAAGGCCTACATTGACTATCGACTGTGTGTAGGTAAAACATGATTTAAACTACATGTAAACATTGAGTTTTATCAATGGGAACGCAAATGTGTTTAGTTTACGTGTGAGTTACACTAACACAACACCGAATTTAGGTCAATGTGAACACGGCCTTATAATTGGTTTATGTGGTAACACGTGATTTTGTTAATCGGTCAATGACGGGTTGTTCTTCAAAACGATACAGCTAAACGGTATAAATGATTAAATGATGATAAAATATTAGTGTCTTAAACCCTGTGATATATTGTCAAATAAGTCCTATGATATCAAACAAATACCTTACTTGTGT
The DNA here is from genome assembly GCF_036588685.1 of Mytilus trossulus. Lineage (NCBI taxonomy): Eukaryota > Metazoa > Mollusca > Bivalvia > Mytilida > Mytilidae > Mytilus > Mytilus trossulus. The sequence continues at coordinate 18,127,552 of NC_086378.1, read as the reverse complement.
GTCATCGTCTTGATCAAATTATCACAAATTCGTGTTTAACATTCGTATGATTGTCTTATAAATTGATTTTGATGTTTATTTTGATAAAGATTATAAATATACTATGTAACCTTTTTCAACATGATATATTTATCCAAATGTTGAGTGCGTATTTAATGTATTTGATTAATTCTTACAGTAACTATACTTGTTGATGTGGTTAATGAGTGTTTCTCGTTATTTATTTATAAAGATTAGGCCGTTGGTTTTCTTGTTTAAATGGTTTTACACTAGTAATTTTTAGGGTCATAATGTTGAAGACCGTTCTTCGACCTATACATATAAAAAAGAAGATGTGGTATGAATGCCAATGAGACAACTATCCACAAAAGACAAAAATGACACAGACATTAACAACAATTGGTCGTATATAACTACTTTAGAATTGTGAGTTGGATGGAGAGCTGTATAATTGACATTCATATCACATCTTCTTATATCATTATGCATGGACAACGACTATGGCTTTTGAATGTGCTTGTTTGACAGGTGAACCATGACATCCCCTTTCTTTAATTAATAGATAATGTATTTACTCTATATTGAGCTATTACGTATACACTAATTGTCTTGAAAAATATTTGACCATCATTTTCCTTAATATAGCATCAATTCATGCTATACTTTTTTCTAACAATCATGTAAGTACAAAAGTACTGCAATGAGATAATGGAACCCTAGGGGACTATAAAACAATAGCAGTGATAACGAACAAATGCTATTAAATGACAATAGCACAATACATTTCGTTCTTCCAAAATGCTTCTCAGAATTTACCTTCATCGAGAACGTTTAAACAAAATATTTACATGTATTGCTAGATAAATTATAGATCAAATTACTTTCAAAGATACAACTATAAAAGAAGATAAATTATTCCGACCTTAAACCTTTGATATATTGGTTAATCAGGCTTAATATATCAAACAAATACTTTTTCTATGGGTCATCGTTTCGATCAAATTCTCACAAACTCGTGTTTATAGTTCTTACGATTGTCTTATAAATTGAAAGAAATGTTTATTTTAAAAACTTTATAAATATTACAAACTATGTGACCTTTCCAACTATTAAGTGCAATTTGATTCCACTTGTATAGCTCCTTCAGCATTTACACTTAAGTGTATACAATATGATTTAATAGATTGTGTGTATGCTAGATAAACTATATATCAATTAAAATTAATCTATTGAAATTGTTAACTAATCATTGGAAAGGCAACTAAATGGCAACTAATTCAATTATTTGCTGCTGTATTTGATATACCTTGTGCGTGTTGCATTTGGTTTACCAAAATTACATGACAACTGTTATGCACAAAATAGAATCACACTCAAATAGATAAGCCGAAAAAAAAGAACAAGAACTTGTCCAACCCTGTCATAATTCAAACAGTCAGCAATACCAACATATATACAGTAAAACTTCTTTATGTATTTTTTTTATTCTAAATAAGTACCACGATAAGTTTTAATGCAAGAATAAGATTAATTGAATGAAATACGTGAATGAGCCAGAAATCGTAATGAAAACAAAACAAAGCATGCCGGTCTTCCACAATAGTCCAATCACTAACTAAATCTTAAGTTTGTAATGTATTAGTATCAAAAGTTGTCAATGAACTTAGTAGAGTGTTCGACAAAACTACCCTCAACATAGGATTTTTTTAGATGACACAAATCCTTAGATTTAAAATAAAGACATCAAATTACATGATGCCTGATATGGAGCATAATTAACATATAGAGTTGCTGACCTTGAATTATAGTATTCAGCATTCCTCATCTTGTCTTTATTATTTGAAATACAGACTGAACAAGAGATAACATATACATATCAGTCAGGTAAAGACAACTACTAAACGACATTAAACTGATATGGTCAATGTTATATATTTCTTTTTTATATATAGATATATATTTCACAAGGGGTCCTATCCATAAATGCATTTAAACACAAATATTGGTGTATTGCTATAAAATAATATTACTTAGCTTTTTTTACTACTTTCAATGAAAGAATCAATTTTTTATCCGTCCGGAATATAAATACAGTAAAAGAATTTGTCTTCAAACATTTTTGAAATGATTGAAACTGTGTTCACCCCTACTAAGCACATGTTTTTAAAGAAAGGATCGTAAACAAACAGTTGGTTAGTTATTCATTAGTGAAGCAGGGCTGTTTGAAATATTGTGTTCAAGAAAGTTTGTCTAATCTTAAGTTTCAAAAAATTGAGGCAATGCTTTTTTTCTGCTATGCTTTTAGTAATTGAAGAAGGAATAGGTAAATCACAACTAACAAGTTATAAAGTACAAGTTTTAGAACCTTGAAATCATTTAACATTATAAATGAATTAACTATTGAATACATGAAGCCTTAACATAGTTCAGTTTCATAACGACGTCTTTGCTTTTCTGATCTGAAATTATTCGAGAAAAGCTTATGATGATTAAACATTTAAATGATTTGGTCTCATTTACAAAGGTTAATCTGTTTCAAATACAATTCATTGATTTACCCCCTTGTGAAATAAAACAGTTATATATAATTTTTTGATTTAAGAAAGGTCGTAAAATAACGACGGGGGCTACAATGTGTGCGTCTGCAAATTGAAAAAGACATAGTTCTGTTGCACCAAAAAGTTATAGCATGTTCAAATAAAAACTCAAGTATACATTAAAAGCATATGTATTTTCGAACTAAAGAAAATTCTGTTTTTATATAAGTATATATCAACATTATAGTTTATTTTAAATGAAAACTTTAAGTACTTGAATTTCATAAACAACCTGATAAATTTTTATTGATAAAGATCCAAAGGATATACTTTTGAGATAAAAGATAATTGATGTTTGGTCCAATAAAACCTAGGAGTGCATATTTTATTTCACTTTCCTTTCATTAGAAATGAAACCGCATGTAGGGTTTTCCGTTATAGGAGAGCATACATATTTTTTGTATTCATAATAACAAATTAAAAACACATTTTTTTATATAGATTACACTGTTGGTTTTTCAAAGTATTTTTTGGGGCCCTTTATAGCTTGCTGTATGGTTTGAGCCAAGGCTCCGTGTAGAAGACCGTACCTAGACCTATAATGGAATACATTTATAAATTGTTACTTAGATAGAGAGTTGTCTCATTGGCACTCCTACCACATCTTCCTATATCTTTTGATCTGTGCTTTGACACACTTTAAACATGATATCACATAAGTTTAGTTTGAAATGAAGATGTCTATCGAAACCAAAATGAAGTTGAAACAGGGAGTAGTCCAATCGCGTTTTTAACTGCCTGAATGTTTAATTTTCGGCAAAATTTCCTTTTGAAGATAATTCCTTTGTCCACCTTCTTCAATCTTTGAAACACCAGATACGTGTTGGGTAAGATGGTTTTGTTCATTTTCCCAAAATCTAAAAGATTTCAATACTAGATTAGGCTTTATGTTTATTCAATTTCATTGAATGTAATCGTGGTAGCGTTATTGTTCACCTTGAGTGCTGGAGGTCGTATATTTGATCCCCGAACGGTTAACACCTATGTTGGAAAACTGACATTTGCAGCTTCTCCATTAACCATTTTTAAGTAAGGGTACAATTTGTTGGTTTAGAAACAGAATAATTTGTTCGGTTATGGTGATATCCCTTTCTGTGCACTCTTATCAGGTCATCCAGGCCGTAAAAATATTCGTCAACGTGTCATGCATGTTCAAGACAGGTTTCAAATAATTATACCCATTAACCTTTGTTAGTCCTTTTATTGATGTTATATTTGACATTAACAAATTCTGATCACACATCTTCATGTGAATATCAGCTTCTAAATACCTTCTCCTGTTGTCTTGTAAACTGGATGTCAAAAGAAGGGCGAAAGATACCAGAGGGACATCTAAGCAACTAATTTAAAATTAAATCACAATACCTTGCCTAAAAAAGAAAAACGACAAACAGACAACCAAAGAAACATATAGACTAAGCAACACAATCCCTGACAAAAGATGGGGATGATAGCAGACGCTTCGGAAGGGTCAGCAGATCCACTTCCACATATGGCACCCGTCATGATGCTCAAATTATGACAAACCCGATAATAAGACTAATTCGGAAGGTCACATTCGTGAAAAGGAAAATCATGTATTTGTAAATCATGACTTTGTATGCGGTACCACATTGATGGGGTAAAAAATTACTTTCACAATCTTATAAAAGTCGACAAGACCTATTTCATTTCAACATTTGATATTCATCTGAAACAAAAGTTTAAAAAGGGATTAATCAACTGTTCATTTTACCTAAATGAGATACACAGTAAGACAAATATGATCATATTTTTACCAGGGGGTCTCATCATGTCAATTAAGATATAAAATTTAAAGTACCAAAATGTATGATAAATGTCTTATTAATCAGTTTCAATATTTCATTTTTACATAAATCATATATCTGTCATCATCTATATTAAATGATCAGGTGACTTTAGCGTGTAGTTTAATACCAAATCTTAACAAATAACAATATCTGAGCAACCGTAAAAAAAGGAATTTAGACCTTAATACTATAATACTTTGCATACACCAACGTTATGTTAACAGCTAGACACACACAACGTTTAAATCTCATTGTTACACTTGCATTGTTAATAAAAGTCTTATTAATGGATTTATTTACTGTCATCTAATTATTAATAATAGCTTAATTTTTAGTTTACTTTCGATTGTTTTTACATATATGAAAAAAAATAGATAATTAATCTAAAACTATTACTTCATCCTTCAGTGTTGACATTTTTAATTTTTAGTTTTTATGATTTGAAAAATTGTATTTATTGAACCTTGCAAAGATTTTAACTCGAGCATATTTCGAAACAATCATATATCATCAAGCAATCTCAATTACAATTTAACACTGACATTCCCTTTCTTATAAAAGGCTTATGGATTCATTGAAGGCTTATTATTCAAAAATTTCGACGTTGTATTTCCTTTTTTTTTTTAACTATTCGAGATAGATAGAAACACTCTCTTCCAAGAATACATCACGTTAAAATCCATTATTGATATTGAAATTTTGAAATTCAAACTGGTTAATATCAACGATTTTCGAATGATTTAAGCTAAGCAGGAAATCGTATTTTCAAATTGGTTAAAAAAAATAATCTTTTTCTAATATGTGGTACGCACTGGCTACAATTTGCAATGATAAAGTTGATAAAATGAAAATGTAAAAAAAAACATCACATTTTCAGAAAGCTTCTGTATTGACATAACCACGTGGACTAAATGTCAGTCAGTAACAGTACCGAATTAGTTATTGCAGAAATAAGGAATTCGTTATCCCATTTTCTTTTCGTCTAGGCTCATTAGTTGGAGTGAAGTCGGCAGAATGCCTATTAATCACACAGTTGGAGAGCATTGTTAACCACAATTTTATAAAGTTCAATATAGGAAAGTTTATATTTTCTAGGTCATCATCAGTAAGACAAGCTTGTGATTTTGTACGCCAAATGCTCTTTGCCTACATTTGAACTTATCATTGGCTTCCGAATTAAACTGCAAGAGGCCTTAATTAGTTAAAATGTTGCAGAAAATTGTGCACCAAACAATGTTAATAAAACATATGTAACACATGAACAAACGACAATCACTGATAAACAGGCTCCTGACTTGACAGACACATGCATAAATGATGTGGCGGGGTTAAACATGTTAGCGGGATCCCAACCCTCCCCTAACCTGGGACAGTGGTATAACAGTATAACATAAGAACGAACTATAAAAATCACCTGAAAAAGGCTTAACTCATCAGATGGACAAAAATGCAAGAGGACGTGGCCAGGTACTTGTGCATCCCGACAACAAAAAGACACTCGGAACATATCTGAGAGTACTCACAGTTATCTAACAGATAGTTCAAAAACACTAACAACTAATAACAAAATCATGCATCTTAAACTAAACTATCAAACCGTACACATCCAACATCCAATGGATTTAGTGTAAAGGCGTCAGAGGAAACATGACCTAAGAGTCAGTTGCGTGTGCTGTTACTCATCATGACAGTAGTATGATCTCAAAAAGTAGATTTCTTTGGAAGTAAGTATATCAAAATTATTTTACTTCTACGTCTTACGTCTTCTTTAAGGGGGGAAATACAAGTGATACTATGTTACTTTATACATGTTTTATCATCAATTCATCAAAACATCGAACTATAAATGATTCTCGAAATGATCACATTTCAGTGTACCTTACGATCGATTTATTTTATGAAAAGAACAACTGCTTTATTTGGCCTGCATGCACATTAAAAATAAAGTTGTTTTTGTATTGAGATTTAATCTGGCTAAAGAGACATAATCCAGTGTGTACATCACCTATTACCAATGCGTTTTATGTCGTCTGACACTTACGTTAAGTATACATTATGCGTACTTTTCCCATTTAATAGTTAAAGAATAAATTGTTGATAGCTGCATAAAACTCAACAACAAGATAATGCAATTTGAGTTACAGATTGAGTTAATGAATATAACAAAAACAAGCGTTATGACGGAAAGACATCTATAACTCAAAATAAGGTCTTCAAGCAGAATAAATGTGTTTCTAATATATCTACACCTTAATTTTCAACATCCTATTAAAGTTTTCTTCGCATCTTTATTAAGCTACAAAAACTTTCATTGACCATTTGATTCTGGTACTAGTGTTTTGTAGGTTTAATGTTTTTATCAAGATCAATTTTCATTTGTTAATTGTTTTAACTACATTCAGGGTATTATGTTTTCTGATAATTTCCCATGAACAAATATTAAAAACAAATCGGAAATACAAATGACATAGAACTTTGTTGAACAATAAAATTGCACGGAAACATTCCAAAGGTTGTTTCCATTCTCTCTAGGGAAAATAATAAACACAACTTATACAGTTCTTCTGTCATATTTGTTGATGAGCATTACATCTTCCACGTTCTTACGAGCAGTATGTTTCAAATTTCTATCATTCTTGTCAGTGTTGTTTTGTTGACTGATTGTAAAGCCACTGGAAATGATACAGAAGCCACTGGAAATGATAAAGAAGCAACTGAATTTTATATAGAAGCCAGTGGAAATGGTGCAGAAGCCAGTGACATTGAAGTTCTTGTTAAACAAGTCGAAGATTTAAAAACTAAATTGAAAAATTTAAGTAAGTATGAAAAAAAGTTAAACTAAGCATTTAGTTTTGTTCGGTATGTGTTATTTACGAATTTCAAAACCTTATACTCTAAGTGTATTACCTAAAATACAAAAAATCAAAAAGTAATAATATATTTCTGCTGTTAACTTGATTATAAGTAAAACAATATACAATGCAGTTTTATTAAAGTAAAGTAAACCATGAGGGTCGGTTTAGTTTAAACATATTTTATTTGTTAAAGTACAAATTGGATAAGACACAAGTCAAACAGACTTATGAAGTCTTCTCCATTTAATATTTATAGCAATATAATACAAAAATATATGTATGAGCATGCATGTAAAGAATGGTATATCTATTTAGTAAATATATATATAAATATGGATCAAAAGACGGAAAATTGAAGTAAAAGAAAACAATAATAATACAGAAAAAATAAATAAAATAAAAATAAAAATATATAAATGAATAAATTATTTTGTAAACAAAAAAAAACCAAAAAAACAAAAAAACAAAAAGGATAAAAAAGAAAAAAAAAGGGAGAAGAAATCTTACTTAAATGATGATGATGTGTGTGCGATCATGGTTTGCTACCTACACAATTTGAAATCTTTCCGAACTTTTAATAAACTCAAAGACATTTTTGAAAATGGTTTGGTTTTGCTCTAGAGAAAGAAGACAACTACCCGAGGTCAGAAGTTCTATGTTAATTTTACAATCATTTGGAAGCCAGCGAAGACTTTCAAACATTGAATTTCGTATTTCTGAATAGAATATACATTTAAAAAAGAAATGATAGGAATCTTCACGATTAACACCACAGCGACAGGAAGGGTCAGAAATAATGTTGACCCTATATAGATCATAGTTTAAGGATGATGCAAAACATCGAAGTTGGGTGAGAATTATATTCAATTTTCGATTTCCAAATTCATATTGCTTCGGTGCAAATATATTACTCTGAGGATGACGGTTTTTTAGTTCAGTTTTAAATTTATTAATTGATTCCACATCACGAGTTGAATCATCAAGATTATTCCAAAGACGTATGGTTGATGGAATAAAAGAATGATTAGTTAATGCTAGTCTGCAGAATGGAATAATGATGTCATTTCAATTGCGTAGAGGGTAGACCGTCATACTTTGTATTTTTTGGGGAATTAAATTTGACAAATATTCTGGAACATTATTATTTTGAATATTATAAAACATTTGGATTTTTGCTTCTCTCTCTTTTTTCAGCTAATGTTTCCCATCCAAGTTCTGCATAAATAACCTTTGAGCTTGTGAAAATAGGTAACCCTGTAACTATCCTAGCAGCTTGGAGCTGTAATTGCTCCAGTTTATTGACATAACCTACCCCAATATTATCCCAAACCTCACTTGCATACTCAAATAGAGTTTTTCTAAATTTTTCCTGCTCAGTTTATATTTCAACTTCCTCAGCATATTTATATGTTTAGACGTGCTTAAGATAATATTATCAACGTGGGCATTCCATTTAGCATCATTGCTAAATGTAACCCCTAAATGTTTATGCATATTTGTAATAGGTATATTTTTATCATTGAATATAAAGTTCATTTCTGGGGTTTCAACATTAGAAAATAACATAATTTCTGTTTTATCTGGATTAAAAGACATTAACCATTTTTGGACCATTCGTTCAGCTGTTCTAGATCATGGTTTATCACAGTTTCTATCTGAAAAGCATCACGATCCGCACAGCTGAACGATGTGTCATCTGCGAAGAGTCTGCACAGAGAAATAAGTCTTTCTGCAATATCATTTATATATATTATAAAAAGTAATGGTCCAAGGACCGACCCTTGAGGCACTCCAGCTGAAATATTGCAAAGTTTTGAAGAAGATTGCTTGATAACCACCCTTTGTTTTCTATCACTTAAGGGTCGGTTGAAGACAAAACTTTACGACAAAAGAGATGATTTCAGCTTTCCAATTGTGAACTTTCCATTTCTAAGTAGCAACATTCCAGCAGCACGGGGTATATATCTCCCAATTGATACGATATTCCCGTGTTTGCATTTCCTATCATGATTTTCTTGATAGAGGGTTACTGGTCACAAGGAAGCTATTAAACCAAGAGTTCCAAATGGTGAAGTTGAAATCATCCCTTCGTAAATTTTACGGACGCCATCACGAGCTGGTTGACCGTTATGAAATAAACCGTTTCACAAATGATATCGGATATGTTCCTTACGTCGTAACTACAATCCCCTTCCCTTTCATAAATTTGACCTACCGAATTAGACTATTTACCGGATTTGTAATCACATAAGCAACACGACGGGTGCCGCATGTGGAGCAGGATATGCTTACCCTTCCGGAGCACCTGATATCACCCCTAGTTTTTGGTGGGGTTCGTGTTGTTTATTCTTTAGTTTTCTATGTTGTGTCATGTGTACTATTGTTTTTCTGCTTGTCTTTTTCACTTTTAGCCATGGCGTTGTCAGTTTGTTTTAGATTTACGAGTTTGACTGTCCCATTGGTATCTTTCGTCCCTCTATTAATCTTTAAGAGCTTAATCATGTTAATGTGTATACTTGTTTCAGTATAGAACGCTTCTGGACAATTTACGGTTAGCTATACCAAAACCCACTAATGGATTAGTGTATCTATCCCTTTGTCTGTCCGTCGTATCAATTACGGTGTTAACATGTACATCAATTATAAAGTCATTTTTATGAATTTACTGTTTGCAAAGGTATGAATTGTTGTAAATACTAAGAAAATCCCAGACAGATTACCCTAATCGTATTTGGCACAATCTTTGGAATTTTGGCTCATCAATGCTTTCATCTTTGTTTAGCTTTCTTTGCTATTTTGACCTGAGCGTCCCTGATGAGTCTTATGTATTAACTTTTAACTTGCCGTAATGCTCTATATATATATTGTATTGTGCATTTGTGTGTTTGTCTGTCCTGTATGTTCTTGTATTTATCTGTGTTATAGTCCTTTCATGGCATTTTGTCATTTTAATGTTAAATTTAATATTGCAAAACAAAAGGGAGGTTTGGCTGGAAAGATTCAGTTGATGTGTTTGAGCTTTTGCCATTTGCTTATGTTCTTTTTGTTTTGAACTTTGTTTGGAGTTTGGAATTTTTAATATTTTACTTTTGAATAAATATCATAAACATTACTCGAGCTATGGATATTTAAAATAAATTTTTATAACATTTCTAAATAATGAAATTTTCCTTACAGGTGATTACGTTACAAAAGACCAAGATGTGCTTTACGTTACATTGTCAGAGAGTATGAAAGATGTCAGTAATGAGGTGACTGTTATTTTTGACAGACCGCAGATAAACCCCGGAAATCATTATAATCCGAATGATGGAATATACATCGCACCTTTCTCTGGACAAGTCATGGTTTTCTGGACAATTGGCACTAACGAGACCGCAAGAACAGAACTCATGGTTGAAGATAAAGTTGTCGGTACTTTGATGACTGCTGCTAGTTCTGTCACAACCAACAATAGATATGGCAGTTCCAAAACTGTGAAAGAATCTACATCATCGACCGTGGCTGTGACCGATGTTCAAAAGGGAAACCATATATTTCTGAGAACTGCATCACATGATAATCACATTCTCAAAACTCTCTCATCCTTATTGATAAGACGTACGCTTTAAATACAGGAAATGAGTCAAACATTCTACATTGCATTCAGGCAATTTGTATTAACAATTGCGTCTCTAACCAATTTTATCCTCAAACGTTTCAGCTATGTTTTCGATCACGAATTAATATCAAGTGTTCGGGGTTTTTTTTCTTTCTATGACTCCTCGTGACAGATTATCATATTATTTAGTTGTTAAAACAGTTAGTTTTGCGCCTGTCCCAAGTCCGGAGCCCCTGGTCTTTGTTAGTCTTGTACTTTTTTAATTTTAGTTTCTTGTGTACAATTTGGAAATTAGTATGGCGTTCATTATCACTGAACTATTATATATTTGTTTAGGGGCCAGCTAAAGGACGCCTCCGGGTGCGGGAATTTCTCGCTACATTGAAGACCTGTTGGTGACCTTCTGCTGTTGCTTTTTCTATGGTCGGGTTGTTGTCTCTTTGACACAGTCCCCATTTCCATTCCCAATTTTAGTATTTGAGATACTCTGAACAAACTAAGTTTTCAGAGGTCAACATTGATTGAATGATACATGGGAGATATTTACGTCGCTTACTAGTACTTATATCGTTTTTTTTTTGCAACGTGTTGTATTTTGATAAATTTAAAAAAGGGGGGTATGTCTGTATATCCAATTAACCGAATTTGTTAGATTTTTTTAAAAGTTTCTACCTTATTTATAACTAAAAGAAGTAAATGAGGTTCATGAAATAATACCAATTTTCATTGACTATATGAAAAAAAGCTTGTATGCAAACTTTCGGTCCTTAACTAACATGTTATAACCTACAATATTTCAAAAGTTTTTCAGTTAACTTTGTGTTGTCTTTCATTTTTAATTAAATATATTAACTATATCACATCGTTGGTTTTGTTATTGGTAATCGACCTAAGTATTGACTTACAATCAGGAGTTACTTTAAATATACTACATGGGAAATACATGAGTATGAATGAATAGACCACTTTCGAGTTCATCCGTCACCGGCAAAAACTCGTCAATTATACACGCCTTTATGACGTCATTTACCAGATAGAGGGGCTCGCCTGTATCCCTGCACTATTTACGTTCTGCAAGCGTCTTAGTGATCGTCTTTGTGCAGGATAAACTAGAAATAATGGTTGCTCTGTAGGTACTTACTGACATTTCCCTAATGACAGCAGTGTTGATTGTCAATTTTGAGAATTCAATTTGCCGAATAATTCGTACAATATAGAATTATAGTTTTCCAACCACTCGCTCAACATTGGAAGGAAGTGACGACGCCCCTAAACGCACAAATGACGATGATAAAGGCGCGTATAATTGACGAGTTTTTTCCGGTGACGGATGAACTCGAAAGTGGTCTATTGTTTTGCAGTAAAGATCTTGTTGTGGGTTTTAATTTGAATCGCGCAATTCGTGTCTTTATTTTTAACAATCGCAACGTCACTCTTATTTTGTTTGTTATCATCTCTCTTCAAATATTTTCTACGTACAGACTACACAGAAATAATGCAAATGAAAAACAATTAACAAAAATCAACTCAGAATGATATTTCTAGGAATTAATATATGAAAACAATATTCCAATTATAAATTATCAAATCGACTAATGTTTAGGCTAAGATCTTAAAACAAAATAAATTGATCTGTAATATTATAGATCATGATTAAATAAGCACTGTATGATTCTTTTTTTTTATTATTTTTTAGAAGGTATCTGTTCATGAACAATTGTTAATAAGTTTAAATTTAGTGCTGTGTCAAAATTTCATTTACTATGCATTTGGTTCAAAATGTAAGTTTTCTGTTTCTGTGATATTTCTATCCTTTTATATTGCATGGAAAGCTGCAATAAGAGCAAATCAATAGATCTAAGAAAATTTGGTATATTTGCCAATGAGACAACACTCCATCCAAGTCACAATGTAAACTTATCAAAGAATTACTCAATAATACTAAAAGCAGTACAATAATTCGACAGTGGTATACAGATTACAATTAAACAATTTCTAATATATAGCTTAACAAAACGAAATTACAGAAAGAAGAGCTACGCTACTGAAAAAAAGTTTTCCTGCAAAGTGCTCTTTTGCTGATACTTGTCTCAATGACAATCTTACAACATCGTCTTATTCTTTTGTAAAAGCTGATGCGAAACAACGTATGCTATGCATACAAATGGAAAAAATAAACAATCGCATTTTATTGCATAGTTTCAACTAGGTACCGAGATAGTCATCAAAGGTACCAGGCTTATAACTCAATACGCCGGGCACGCGTTTCGTCTACATGAGACTCATCAGTGACGCTTAATTCAAAATAGTTATAAAGCCAAACAAGTACAAAATTGAAGAGCATTGATAATCCAAAATTCCAAAAACGGTTTTGCAAAATAAAGTTCTGCTCAACTATGCCTGGAATAAGAAAATCCTTAGTCTTTTGAAAAATTCATACTACTGTTAACAGGAAATTTTATAAATACGGGATTGATTCTCATATGGAATCCCTCGATACGTTGTTAATTCACTTATGTATTTTGTTTTCTATTCCAATTTCAAATTGATCTAGCGTCACTGATGAGTCTTATGTAGACGAAACGCGCGTCTGGCGTACTTAATTATAATCCTGGTATCTTTGATAACTATTTACACCACTGGATCGATGCCAATGCTGGTGGATGACTTGTCCCCGAGGGTATCACCAGCCAAGTAGTCAGCACTTCGGTGTTGACATGAATATCAATTATGTGGTCATTTTTATAAAATTCCTGTTAACAAAAGTTTGATTTTTTTCCAAAAACTATAAATTCTCTGATCTCAGGAATAGATAGCCGTAGCCGTATTTGACACAAGTTTTGAGAATTTTGGATTCTCAATGCTCTTCAACTTTGTACTTGTTTGGTTTTTACATTATTTTGATATGAGCGTCACTGATGAGTCTTATGTAGACGAAACGCGCGTCTGACGTACTTAATTATATTTCTAGTACCTTTGATAACTATTTACACATACAAATTATTAGCATATAGGTTGAAATTGACATGTTTGTGCATAGAACTTGGTTCAGGTTACCATATTTTTCTCAAAATGCCCTGTACCAAATCAGATATATGTCAGATGTTATCTAAAACTTCGGATTCATTTAATTTCATCGATATCAGTTTTCGTGAATTAAGGAAAACATGCAATTTCGTGGGTATTTGAAATCGCGATTTTGACAAGGTATGTAGAACTTTTGTGTAAAATATCTATTTCGTTGAACCTTTAATTTCGTGCTTTACCATTATACACGATTTCAACGAATATTGGTGTTCAGAGAATGATAATCATGATAATGAATCCACAGTAGTCCGTTTTATGTAATGTTGATGTTTGTTGTAATTTAGTGTTTCTGTTGTTCCGTTGTTTCCCTCTGATGGTTTATATGTTTCCCTCTGGTGTTTTTTTATTAGTAATCCTGATTTGTTTTCTCTCAATCTTTTTTTTGACTTGTGAACAACGGTATATTACTGTTGCCTTTGTTTACAAATATTATCAAACGTTCGATTTGTTTTGCTTGTAAACACATGTTTACAATAAAGTCTAATTAACAAACACAATTGATATTTGTTTATTTAGAATTGTTGCTTCACTAAAATATCCTACTAGAAAAATACTCATAAATAAAGGCAACAGTAGTATACCTCTGTTCAAAACTCATAAATCCATGGACAAAAAACAAAATCGGGGCAACAAACCAAAACTGAGGGAAACGCATTAAATATAAGAGGAGAACAACGACACAACACCGAAACGCAACAGACAATACACCACGAGAATAACAAATATAACATCAAAAACAAATACATGAATATGGGATAGACAAGTACCGTGCCACGTCTTATCTCAAAAATAAGAGAAAACAGAAACGAACAATATTATAACAATGGCCATCTTCCTGACTTGGTACAGGACACTTTTAAAGGGGAATAAAAGTGGTGGGTTGAACCTGGTTTTAAGGCATGCCAAACCTCGCACTTTAATGGCACAGTTAAATATAACATTGAAATGAAAACAAAAAATTACAGGACTACAATACAAATAAAAAGCAGAACATATTAGACAAAGAAAAGCATGATTAATAGATAACAAAAAGCATCAGGTTTAAAATTCAATACGCCAAAAACGCGTCTAGTCCACACGAGACTCACCAGTGACGAAAAAAATACAAAATTGTACAGCACTGAAGATCAAAAGTTGAAAAGGTTTTGCCAAATACGGCATTGTTTGTATGCCCAGGATAAGAACATTCATATTATATAAAACAATTCACACTATTGCAAACAGTAAATTTTAACAAATGAATATGAAAGAGATATACATAATGAAACTGAAGTAAAAACTAATTACAGAAAACTAAACCCGAATACATAACGCCCAGATATACAAGATCAAAAGTTGAAAAGGTTTTGATAAATACGGCATTGTATTATGCCCGGGATAAGAACACTATTATATAGAACGATTCATGCTATTGCAAACAGTAAATTTTAACAAATGAATGTAAAAGATATATTCATAATGAAACTAAAGTATTAACTTATTACAGAAAACTAAACCCGAATACATGATGCTAAGTTCAATACAGCATAGACACACCAGAATCAGTCCAGGCGTTAACGCAATTAAAAATATGACGTCACATACGATGACGAAAAGGCAAACGTTATGCTACATTTGAATTTATAAAATTTAGAAACAGCATAACGTCACACATGAATCCTGGTACTTTTGATAACTATGAAAAACTATAATTTAAAAGTGAGCTAGAATTAGGATTGCTTTAAGATTATATTAAAACTAAATACTGATAATTCATTAAAACAAAATGCATATTGCAATACTTATTAATAGCAATTAACTGTAATATATATATGTCCAGTTTGTTATGAATCCAACTTCAAACGTAATTAATCGTACAAAATTAAATATAATTAATAAAGGCGGTGATTAATTTTTCTATCCGTAACACCTAAATATAATAAAAAGACGTCAACACATTTGACAAAATGAGAAGATGAGAATTACAAATATAACATTAAACATATAAACTAAATACATGAATTTGGGATAAACAAGTACAGAAACACGTCTTATAGTAATACGAATTCACATACAGCAAAACAGTCACAATCGGGAATAAGTCACGTTTGGTAATTAAAAGATAAGACGACATAATGACAAACCACAATCTACCATATGGTAAAAATGTCCTTAGCTAGTTTGGTTAAAGAGACATCATATGGATCCACCAATTCGTGATGGTGTCCATAAAATTTACGAAGGGTCAATTTTAATCTGTCCTCCTCATAACTTGGTTGGAGCAGTTTCTGGAGCAGTTTCATAAGTCATAAATATTTCAGGATGTCTCATGACAAAAAATAACAACCTGATTCTTAATAATTGATAACATACGTTAAGAAGATATTATTTAAAAAGATATTTTGAAAACGGCGATAATCACTTGAACCATGCCCAATCGCCCATTACAAATAGGTTGTTTTTCTGACACGTAGGTAAAATTTACATTGTGTAAATTCTCGCTAGTTCAAAATTAGTTGGAATGATATCAAATGAAGAACAAAATCCAATTTAATAATAGGTGAATTGGTATACTAGTAGAGGTGATTTTTTTCATGAGATAATCAACGTAAATATCGATGTGTAACATCCATCTCCGCTTTAACACAGAAATACATCTAGGGGTTCTAGCAGATTTCATTGTTAAAAGCATTGTGTAAGTATTCAATAAATTAACGGAAACTGTCAATGATTGGACCTTATCACTTAAGTAACAAAAACAGGTCATTGACCATTGGATCCTGGAACCAGTGTTTTGTACATTTATTTTTTATATTGATACCTGTTTTCACTTGTTAGTGTATGTAGCATTTGATATGAGGTAATCTGTGACAAATTTTCCCATGAATGAAGATACAATACAAAACGGATATATAATTTGTGAAAATTGTTGCACAATTGAACTTAAACGGAAACGCTACAAATATGTTTCCCTTCTCTCTTGAGAAACAACAAACTTAAAATTTAGAATTTTTTTGACAATATTTGTTGAGGTTTATTATAATAAGCACGTACTAATGAGCAGTATGTTTCAAATTTTCATTGTTTTTGTGTGGATCGTTTTGTTGAATGATTGTAAAGCAATTGGGAATGATACAGAAGACAGTGCCACTGTCGACCTTGTAAAAAAAGTTCAGGATTTAGAAAACAAATTGAAAACTTTAAGTAAGTATAACACTTTTTTTACTTCTTTTACTACCCTGAGCTCTTATTTAGTAGTTGCGTAATTTAAGACCTTACACTTTTAGTCCATACGACTCTCATACTTATGACATGTTTCGCTAACTATAACCCCAGTTTTAATATACCTTTGCTAATTACTCTGCCTTTTTTATTTTGTAGTGTGGGTCTTGATTAAATATAGGTTGAGTAAAAAATGTATAAGACGTTTGACTGTGCAACTGTTTTTTATATCAACTATATAGTAACTTCCTATGTTGCAATTATTTGTACATATATTTTTATCATAGTCATTGAACATGGATTTTTTTGTAAAATTTCTGGTTTGCATTTAAAAAAAACCAATTCTGATACATCAGCGAAGATCTTTTGAATATTCAAATCTGTATTGATCAATTATTTTATACCGTATCGTTAACATAATTGCAAACCTTTGTTCCACAGCCAACACTAGAGGAAACTTTGGAGCATTACTAAACTAAGGGGTAATTAAAGGAAGTGATATGGGTGAAATCTTATACGACATTGATTGCAAATTTTAGTTCTTTCAAACTAGAAACTCTTTACATGAATATATGTAGGTAACTATTTTCTTGATATTTTGGTTTGATTTATTATTAGGCGATTACATCACAAAAGACCAAGATGTGCTTTATGTTACATTATCAGAGAGTATGAAAGATGTTAGCAATGAGGTGACTGTTATTTTTGACAGACCGCAGATAAACCCGGGAAATCATTATAATCAGAATGATGGAATTTACATTGCACCATTCTCTGGGCGAATTATGGCTTTCTGGACAATTGGCACCAACGAGACCGCAAGAACAGAACTCGTGGTCGAAGATAGAGTTGTTGGTACATTAATGACTGCTGCAAGTTCTATTACAACCAGCAATCCATACAGCAATTCCAAAACTATGAAAGAATCATCATCATCGACCGTGGCTGTTACCGATGTTCAAAGGGGAAATCACATATTTCTGAGAACTGCATCACATGATAATCACATTCTCAAAACTGTTTCGTCCTTACTGATAAGACGTACGCTTTAAACACAGGACATGAGTCAAACATTCTGCATTTCCTTTAAGCATTTTTTATTAACAATTTTTTCGCTAACCAATTTCATCTTCAAGTTCATGTTTTAGCTAATTTTTTCGATGGGGATATCATGACATGTGTCTTATGTTTGCTTTTCGTTATACTCCTACCGTCGACTGATTATCAAAGTGTTTAGTTCAAAACACAGATTTGTTTATGATATACTCTTAACAAACAAAGTATACGGAGGTTTAAAATTGATTGAATGATATAATACATTTTCTTGGGAGACAATGACGTCGCTAGCGTATATCATTTTTTTTTATTGCAACGTTATATTAGGAAACGCTATGTTTTCCACTTATTTTAATTTTGACATGAATATCGATAATGTGGTCATTTTAATAAATTTCCTGTTACAAAACTTTGAAATTTTCGAAAAACTAAGGATTTTCTTATCCAAGGCATAGATTACCTTAGCCATATTTGGCACAACTTTTTGGAATTTTGGATCCGTAATGCTCTCAACTTTGTACTTTTTTGGCTTTATAAATATATTGATATGAGCGTCACTGATGAGTCTTATATAGACGAAACGCGCGTCTGGTGTACTAAATTATAATCCTGGTACCTTTGATAACTATTTAATCATTAGCTGTATAACGAGTACGTAGCCCATTTGTTAAAGGACGGTTGTTTCATTATGTATGAAGATTACTTTTACCATTTTTTATGAACAACTTACTGATGAACTTTTTATTTAGATAAATTCAACAGAGGACTCTTTCTATAGTCATGAAAATTTAATAAAAATGTTTTATTTTTAATTTATTTCTGAGCTTCGTATCTAAAAAACGATATTCAAATTGCATTCTAAAAAGCTGATTATGTGTATCTTTTAAATCAAAAAGTTTTATATTTTGCTAAATTTTTTTTTAAATGTTTAAGTTCAATCTAATTTATCACTGAAAAAAAACATAGAGATGCATAGAAAATAATGCCAATTTTAAAAGCCTAAATGAAACAATAGCTTGTGAGCAAATTTTCGTCCATAACTAACATGTTATAACATACAATATTTTTAAATTATTTAAGTTAACTTTGTGTTGTCTCATATTTCTAATTAAATATATTATCTATATCACATCGTTTGTTTTATTATTGGTAATATACCTAACTATTAAATATTGGCTTACAATCAGCAATATTAAATTTAAATATACAACATAGATAAAGCAAGATGTGGTATGAGTGCCAATGAAACAACTCTCCATCCAGATAACAATTTATAAAAGTTAACAATTACAGGTCAAGGTACGGCCTTCAACACGGAGCCTTGGCTGACACAGAACAGCAAGCTATAAAGGGTCCCATAAATTAGTAGTAAACCACCATTCAAACGGGAAAACCCAATGGTCTAATCTCTATAAAAACGAGAAATGAAAAATACATATGAACTACATAAACAGACGAAAACTACTTTACATCAGATTCCTGACTAAGGACAGGTGCAAAGATGACAAGTACACAATTATGAATGAATTGTGTTACAGTTAAGATCTTATTGTGGTTTTTTATTTGAAATACGCAGATTGATTCATTACGGTTGATCGTTTATTTCATTTTTAAATTTTGTTTTATATTTCTTATCCTATTTGATCTCGTTTACACATAGTTTTAAGCAAATAGGTCAAACATAGGCATGTTTTGTATATAAAACTTGGTTCAACCCACTATTTTTACTAAATATGTCATGTACCAGGTCAGGAATATGTCAGTCGTTCTCAAATACGGGTAGTCCGTTTGTATGTATGTTTGCTTTCAGTTTCTGTTGTTCCGTTATTTTCTTCTGATAGTGCATGTGTTTCCTGTGGTTTTAGTTTCAAGCCCGAATTTATTTTCTCGAAATCGTTTTATAACTTTTGAACAGCAGTATAATACTATCGCCTTTATTAACAAAAAAAAAACAAATATTCGATTTCGATTTGCATGTAAAAATGTGTTTACAAAAATGTTTTATGTAAAAAACAATTGATATACATTTATTTAAATTTCTTGCTTCACAAAACTATCCTAGACACAATACTCGTAAGTCATAAATATTTCAATGTGCCTTATTGTATTTTTTTTGTGACAAAGGGTACTAATGTATTTTGTAGTTCGCGGGTATTTATTTTCGCGATTTTATAAATATTGCTTTTCAGTTGAAAGGTTTGATTTGGATTCGCGTTTATTTAATTTCGCGATAATAAACCAACTGCGAAATTCGTTAAAAATAAATACACCGCGAAAAAAAGTACAATTTCAGTATACAAAATACAGAAGTACCGTTTGTAACAATAAAAAATTACAATAAGGCACACTGAAATATTCATGACTTACGAGTATTGTTCTAGTATGATATTTTGGTGAAGCAAGAAATTTAAATAAATGGATATCAATTGTTTTTTCATGAGACTTTCATGAAAAAATGTTCAGTGATCATTTGATCTAGGCACACGTGCTTAGCACTTGTAGTGTTGATATTGACACCTGTTTTCACTTATAATTGTCTGTACCACATGATGTCTATAAGTTTGTCTGACAAATTTCCCACGAATAAAGATACAAAACAAAACGGAAATATAGATGCAAAATTGAGTTTGAACGGAAATACTACAAATATATTTCCTCTCCCTCTAGAGAAAACAACAAACTTTTATAATACAGAGTTCTTCGACCATTTTTGTTGAGGTGTATTTTACCTAGCACGTAATACCAAGCAGTATGTTTCAAGTTTACTTGTTTTTTGTGTGGACATTTTTGTTGAATGATTGTAAAGCAATCAGGAATGATACAGAAGACAGTGTCTTTGCCGACCTTGTAAAACAAGTTGAAGATTTAGAAAACAAATTGAAAAATATAAGTAAGTATAACAATTACTTTACTAAACTTTTTTCGTTTGGTTTTAGCTCGTTATTTAGTGTTTCCATATGTCTAAACCTTAAAATCTCAGCGCACACAACTGGCATACAAGTGAGAGGTTTTGATGGTTATAAAACCATGTTTAATCCACCATTTTCTTTAAAAGACAATGACTGTACCAAGTCCGGAATATGACAGTTATTATCTTTTCTTTTATTGTGTTGTAGCTTTTAATTTTGCCCTTTGTTTGGGGACTTTCCGTGACCAGTATAGAAGGCTGATGATCATTTTTGACGTTAAATTATACCCTTGATCCTCTGAGTGGAGAGGTTAAATAATATAACTTTGTCTGTCCGTTTTCTGGAACAATATTTCAAATTGTTCTGTTTTTCTAAATAAGAAGGATTAGATTTTTGATTTGGAATTGATTATGTGTAAGGTAAAAAACAAAGGAGTTGGTTCAGTAAGACCGCTTTTTGGCCCTAAAATAAAGTATTTTTTAAAAATTGTTTAAATGTAAATTTTCAGTTATTTTTTGGATGGTATAAAGCCTCTGCTACATAAATATGGGCTTATTTTGGCATTTAAATGCACATATATCGGGTACTGGCATCATTAAGTCATGCTAAATTACTGAAATCTTCACAATTTCAGCATTTTAGTTAAATTTTAGACGGTTCCCGTCTTAAATGAAAGTGGCCGCATTCGTGTTCATTCTTGATATTGAAAATGATAATACATACATAACATATATAAAGGTTGAGGATGAAACCTTTGTTCAACAGCCAACACTCTTGGAGCATGAGTAAATTAAGGAATACTTTGAAGAATATCAAGTGATTTGTGTTAAATCTTATGCGACCTTGCATGAAATTTTTGTTCTTTCAGACTGGAAACTTTAGATACAAATATTTTATTTTCGATTCTAGCGTCACTGGTGAGTTTTTGTAGACGAAACGTGCATCTGGCGTAAATATAAAATTTCAATCCTGGTATCTCTGACGATTTTATTTACCACCACTGGATCGATGCCTATGCTGATGAAGTTTTAATTCCCCGAGTGTATCACCAGATCAGTGGTCAGCACATTGATATGTTCATAATTAAAAAAATAACTGTTAACAAAACTTAGAATTTTTGAAATTCTACCTCAGAAAAGATTACCTTAGTTGTATTTGGTAAAACTTTAAGGAATTTGTGGTCTCTAATGCCGTTCAACTTCGTACTTTATTTGTCCTTTTTAACATTTTTTTATTTAAGCATCACTAATGAGTCTTTTGTAAACGAAACGCATGTCTAGCGTAAATATAAAATTTCAATCCTGGTATCTATGATGAGTTTATCTACACATATATTTGTCATTGTTTTATGAATATTGTGGTTTGATTTTATTAACAGGTGATTACATCACAAAAGACCAAGATGTGCTTTACGTTACATTATCTGAGAGCATGAAAGATGTCAGCAATGAAGTGACTGTTATTTTTGACAGACCGCAGATAAACCCCGGAAATCATTATAATCCGAATGATGGAATATACATCGCACCATTCTCTGGACGAATTATGGCTTTCTGGACAATTGGCACTAACGAGACCGCGAGAACTGAACTCATGATTGAAGATAGAGTTGTTGGTACTTTGATGACTGCTGCGAGTTCCGTCACAACCAACAATAGATATGGCAGTTCCAATACAGTGAAAGAATCGTCATCATCGACTGTGGCTGTTACTGATGTTCAAAAGGGAAACCACATTTTTCTGAGAACTGCATCACATGATAATCACATTCTCAAAACTGTGTCATCCTTACTGATAAGACGTACGCTTTAAATTGAATAATTGAAACCAATATTCTGCATTTCTATTGTAGTAATATCTATTTCCTATTTTGCCTTAAAGTATACTTCATTCTCAAACGCTATTAGCTAATTTTTTAGCGTGTAACTTGCTTTTGTTGTAAGCATGCTAGGTAAATAAAAACAGAAGGAATCTGATTTTTTAAAGAAGAAACCTTCGGGAGAATGATACATCATAATGAAAATATTATGATCTAGAATATGTATAACATATTTGTTTTGTAATTTTTTATTTTTTTTTACGATAGCCAACTCTTTTGTTATGTGCCACAAAAAAAAAGAATTCGGAATAAAAAAACATCTGATCTCGTGTAACTGCTACCGATAATTTAAAAAAAACTCAATGTGATTTCATCGTTGTTCGTCCAAAAAAAAAATATTTACAGAGCAAAGTCTAAGCAGAAAGATAGCTAACAAACAAAATATATATGATCATTGTGTAGAAAGAAAAAAAAAGTGTTTGGCAGAAAAAAAATCAGTATAGACAAAAAGATGTGAAAGGACAAAATGTGGTCATACAAACTATGCGGTATGGGTTTTTGGTAATTGAAGGCCGTACGTTGACCTATAGTTGTGAATTTCTATTTCACTTTGTATCTTGTGGTACATTGTCTCGTTGGCAATCATACCATATCTCTTTTTTATATCTGTATCACCAACACACCGGATATAATTCATAATTTGATTTTGAATTGAAACAAATTGAAATTCTAATAAGAAAAAAATGTTACGTAACAGATGAAGTACCGTAAGGTCATCATATAATGCATGTAAGTTTACGATAATGATAGAGACAAATTTGTGAAGTTAGTAATTTGAGTCAACATTGGAAACTTACTGTTAGTTTGAATGTTTTTTTATATTTATATTTCTCCGATATATTTGACTATGAATAAACAGTAAAATACACGTAGTTCACATTTATATTTGTATAAAGTTTTCTTTACTCTAAACCTGTGTATAAACTCGTCATAGATACTAGGATAAAATTTTGTATTTACGCAAGATGGGCGTTGCGTCTCCAAAAGATTCATCGGTGACGCTCGAATCAAAAGTTAAAAAGGCCAAATAAAGCACGAGATTGAAGAGCATTGAGGACCAAAATTTCTAAAGTTTTTCCAAATGCAACTAAGTTAATCTATTCCTGGGGTAGAAAAACTTTTAAAAATTCTAAAGTTTTGTAAACATGGATTTTGATATACATGTATATTTGTTCTGAAATGCGGGTATTTAATTTAAACTTTGAAAGTAGTGTATATGAGCAATGGCTTAATTGACTCGTTCTTTTCTTGACTTGAAATGTACATGTTACATGGTTTACAGATTTTCAAGACGTTGAAAGTTTAAGTAATACGCAATATATTATTCATATATATTATCAATATCAAAGTATTGATATTACTTTTCAAATCATGTGTTTTCATAGCAAAAGAGGAATGTTCCCTCTTCACAGCAGAAGAACAAAATGACATTGTTTCAAATCAAAACTTATAACAGATTTCGTGTGCACATTGATTTTTACTAGTAGATATAATTTCTCGAGTTTATTCATAGATGTATATTATATTTTATTTGCATCAAACATAAAAATTCAGGACAATTTTTTTCAGTATTAAACAAAAGAGATGTTTCTTACAAACCTTTAAAGAAAATTAAAACATCAAATAAAGGATAGAAAAAGAAGAGGAATGTTTACTTTTCTTTAATACTAATAGATCAAAGTAACTATATGAATAACTTCCAAAACATTACAATTTCAAATAAAAAAAAAGAAAAACACGAACTGTTCATTTTTTACTTTTCTTTCGTCCATTTTGAAAATTAATGGAGAGTAAAAAGTAAAATATTGAACTGATTTATGTAAATGAATGACATTTTGACAAATAAACAACTTTTGTAAAAAAATAAAAGGAATTACGTCATATAATTGTTTAAAATGCGGATTACGGACACTATCGGAGAATTAACTTTGCTTTTGTTGTGTAATAGTTTTAACTGCTGTACTGAGACTTTAGATGACAGGCCAAATCAAATCAAGTTGGAGTGCATTAATGTAATCTTATTGTCTCATATTGTTACACGTTCAAAAAAAATTAGGAGAAAAAAAGTAATATAGTCCTTTTACATTACGTAACATCATTGAGCAAATAAATTGTTCTGATTGAAACAATCGAATAGACAAGAGATTAGAAACTGTATTTGTAAAGGTTCTTCAATATTAAAGAAATATTCCTAAAGATTAATATTATCTCATAATCGGTCTCCCACTGTCTGTATACCTCTGCTCTTAATAGTTTTGCATACCAAAGCTTTGTGACGTCAAATACGTTGACCCGGACATATCCTCGACGTAAGAATGAATGAACTCATCATGTTGATATTATCTCATCGGTCTCCCACTGTCTGTATACCTCTGCTCTTAATTATTTTTGCATATCAAAGCTTTGTGACGTCAAATACGTTGACCCGGACATATCCTCGACGTAAGAATGAATGAACTTATTGTGTCATCCCCCGGTTTGCCGAAGAAAAAAAGAAAACATTTGTTTCTATCCTGTACTGTAAAATACCAGCTACTCAAACCAGAAAATATCACTAACAAACACAATGGGTATTCATTTATTAGATAATCATGTGTATCATTCAACAAGTTAACATACATATATTTTGGCACATTAAAATAAATTTAACCCAATAGATAACAAAGATTAATTAGCATTTTTAAGAATTCGGGAATCCGTAAACGGAATGCATATGCTAAAAGCAGCTTGCGCATATGTGTCAAACATTTTTTCTTATCCATGTATCTACTTTAAAAAGTTTAATGAGTAGAAGAAACAAGATCCTTGTGATACATCAAGATTTTCATTAAAAATGCATTAGATATGAATGAACATTGATGTCTAACCTGTTCTATCATTGTCCATGTTCAGTGAACCGTGAAGTTGTGGGCCTTATTTTTAAAAGGATCATTTCGTGGGTAACAGTGTACAATGTACTAAATGTCAAGTTCATTGGACTTCAGCTTCATCAAAAACTACCTCAACCAAAAAAACGACGGACGGACTGATGGACTAGTACATTGAATGAACGGATGGGTGCATAGAAAACAAAACTTTAAAAGGTAAGGAAATAAAAAAAAGTTATGGCATGTTGATAGATTATGGTAGACCATAGACGTTTGATGATCATGGTTTAAAGTAGAATTGTTGACGATTGCACGTCCTTCTAATTTTGTAAAATCTGAACTTTGAAAAATATCGATTGTATAAGGAAATGTCTAATTGGCTCTTCCTTCGAATGATACATGTATCATCTGACTTTTGACTGTAGACTTTGACACATGGGAGGTTTCAAATACGACGAATAAACTTGTTGTTCCCATAATCTCTTTATTGTCAATGGATTTGGAATATCGGAGTTTGATACTGTAATTGTTCTACTTGTTTGTTTACATTCACGTTATGATAGTTAGAAAAATAAGATAGATAAAATTTAAATGATAGATATTATAAGCTATCGTTTCCAAAAGAACACATTCCGCCATCAATTAATGTAAAATTAATAACGTTATTTTCTTTTATTTATTTGATCGGTTAATTTTGTCATCCTATATCATAAGTTAACGAAAAACTAAGAAAGGAATGCGATATTAGCTATTAAGTTATTTCAATCACAGAGTATGGGATTGTGTTATTCGTACGGCATAGAACCACCAAAATGTGTCAAATCTTTTTAAACATTTTTCATACAAGAAGACGATAATCATTGTCATGATATATATATTTAACAAAACAAATTTTACATAATTATTGTATTAAAAACCTTTCCCGTGGTAAATCATTTTTTTTTTAACTTTTCCGCCATCATGAGAACTTGATCAATACTAATTTATATTAACACAATCATAAACAATACAAAAAATGAACAAAATAAAATGTGTAGTTATATAGACCAGCTATATAACCATTTTCCAAAATAGTGCTGTCCTATTATCAAGACTAATCCGAAGGACTGACTTTACCATCTCCTTCCTTACAAGCTATCCAGCAACCAAGAAATATGATGACAGCCTATTTATAGAATTAAAAAAAAAGTTGAAAAGGCACGTACAAGAAGCGAGGATATTTTCTTCATAAGTTTTGTAACACTACAGTTATTTTTTAAATGCCAGTTTATGTTTACTGGGCTTAACAGTAGATAATAGAATTGAAACTAAAAGAAGAAATTAAATTATTTTTTAATGAAGTTTCTTTGGAAATTGCCTGTATCAGGTGAGGAGTATATCAATTGTTCCACATGTCATGTTGATTGCCAGCGTTTGATTTTGTCTGTTGAATAGGCTTGTTACAACTCTGTTCATTAAAGTTGACATTTATTTATATTTGAAGCAATCGTCTTTTTTTTTCTTTTTAGTGTGCAAGATGGAGATATTTAGAAATCTTACAATATTACTTATACGTTGAGATATTTTTAAATTTCACTGCGTTTATTCAGCTCACATAATTGGGCCTATCAGTGATGCATTACATACACAGCAAAGTGGCCCTGCTGATTAGCTTGCTGTTTCAATATTCATAGTACCTCTCTTTAATACAATAATAAATAATGGACAATATATAATGCTGAGTTTGTCTAGCGCATATATTTTTTTACTACTAGATTCAGTTTTGGTAATTAATAGCACTTCATTATACTTATCTAAAATGTATATTACGCTCACCTCAATCAATGACATTAGTATTACAACAGTCATCACAATTTTATTGTATTTCTCCACATATGACCACAGTACGTCATAGCAACCCTTTAAAATATTCAAAGTGTTTCTTAGTTCTTGTTGCTTTGATAGGTACTGACAAATTATATATTACAAAAACATTAATATCTGTATTTTCAAGCGTCGTTTTCTTTATTAAAGTTAAATAGTTGTTTCGGGGCTTAGGATTTTGGTTTTAGAAGCAATAAAGTGTATGCCTAGATAAAACACATTAACTCAATTAACCATAAAATATTTGTTAAATAATGTTCAATAAAAAAGTCTGAAAATGTCTTGTTTCTCATGTACAGAAATTACGATGATTAACTGTTCTTTCTTTTGACTGAATGTTTCTAATTAGCAGGGTCAAAATATAAATCTCAAAGAATAGAGTAATAAAACGATAGTTTAAAAATCCTTATCTACGTTTTATACAATTAAAAAACTTTTTTTGTATTGTATCCGAGTTTATGGTGAAGGTATATTTGAGACGCAACAAATCAATATTGTCTTTTTTTTCATATTTTACCTCTGTTATTTAATCGGGACGTTATATTATCCTTTGTGAAGTCAGGAGTTTCACTTCGAAGTTTGCATTATATTTTTTGCGATTTCTAATACTCATTTTCAACAAAATGATACCTAAACTTATCTTTTGAAGTTATTAAGTACTTTTTGAAGACTTACAGTTTTGGAATTGGAATCTGCTATCTTCGGAGAAATAGCACAACTCAGAGCATTTACGTTTAGACTCGTTGCAGTTGGGATAGTCTTACAACATGCTAATGGTGATGTTAAGTCTTGCGATACTGTAGACACTGGTTTCTTATCCCAACTGGTACAAACCTTAAAATCATCACTACTATCAACTCCACAGCAAGAAAACTAAAAGAGATAAATTGTACACAATGTTTTACTTTAAAACTCTTTCACATAATATAAAATGTATAAAACATATATATTTTGATTTGATTTCTAATTATAGCAAATGACTATAATATAATGTTGCCATTTTAAAAAGAAACAAATATTCATTATAGATAGTTAGCTATAAACGGATTATATAATTTTTTTATAAAATAATTGAAGAAATCAAGTAAACAGGTAGACATAGCTATTTCATATCATTCAAAATAGACACAGTTTATGATTTCTTTAAACTCCGGTCTCAAAACTTGATAACGTTGTCCTAAACCTTATCTGTATTTGAATTTGCAGTGCTGAACAACATAATATAAAGCAATCAATATCTGGACTAAGTGTCCTTACAATTGTCTTCAGCTTTAATTGCATGAAAAATATAAACTCATCAAAAGTAATACCACAATTGTTTTTCCCGTATAAGTCTTTGTTAAATTTGCACTTTTTGAAAAAAAAATAAGAATTTATCTTTCAAATAAAGAAATACATGGCATGAGTAAAGGTTAATCCTGTCCAGTACTTTAGATCAAATTTTACATAACATTTCATTGCATATAAGAAAATAACTGAAAGTCAAACAATCAATTGTTCATTTATTGTATACATTTGTACATGGTTTAGTAACCATGGTGACCAAAGAAAACAAATAAAAAATAATGGTGCTTTGAAGCACTCAAGATATGTTTATGATTCAGTTGCTGCAATACAATTGGGATTAATTTCCTACAGCTGTCAAATTCAAGAGAAATGTTTTGTTGACACTCTTTCGTATGCACCTGGATGTGTCGTACTATGATTTGGTGGTATAACGCAATCACACATACCAAAAAAGAAATTTCGTATGCCAGACGCGCGTTTCGTTTACTAAAGTCGTATAAGTTAAATAAAAAATATTAAAACGCCAAATTAATTACGAAGTTGAAGAGGATTGATGAATTTACAATTTTTCTAAATACAGCTTGTGTTATCTATTCCCGAAGTAGAAAAGCCTGAGACTTTCTAAAATTTAAAGTTTTCTAAACTTTTGACTTTTAAACATGACCATATCAATGATAATTTTTGTCAACACAGAAGTGTTGACCACTAGACTGGTGATACCCTAGGAGAGAAAGAAAATTCCACCAGCACTGGCATTAACCGAGTGGTTATAAATATATTCAACATAGATAACAGGATAGAACGTTTGTATGTTAGTCGCGAATATCGCGAACTACAGAATCATCAGTAACGCTTGAACGAAATAAGTTCTTTTAAAAAAGCTGAAAAAAATTAGATGTTAAGAACAAAGGCTTTATTTCGCACCCGAACTTGCATTCATAGTCAACTCATTCAATTCTTTTAACGTTTTGTTAATTTGATTGATATTTAAAGTAACCAGTTGCATTATTTTGGAATATTATTTGCAGTAACATAATTTTTATGTCACTAGGACGACATATTATTATCAAAATTTCCACACTTGACCTAAAATGGACATTTTTCGTCGTTGAGCAACATCGTCCCCTCAAAAGATACTGTATGCACATTAATATCTTTGTAAAAAAAACATTTGATAGCACAATATCGATTTGGTTACAGCTCTTGCTTCTATCTAAATATTATGATATTATTTCGAAAAGACAAAGTTGGCAGGATTTTTTTTATTTTTTACTATATATGAAAAGAAAAATTAAGCTCAGATGCGAAAGTTTCATGATGTATCTATTGATGTAATGAATATGATTTTTTAACAGGTCTTGTTTAATTAAATGATAAAAAGGGTACCATTAAAAGGTGAGACGAAAAACAATCACATATAATGCAAAATAATTTTATCAAACTTTAGTGCCCATTGCCTGATACTAATGTCCCAAACCACTAACCTACCATGATTTTAAGTCGTTGTTTGTCGGTGGAAATGATATATAGAAATCATGAATTCTTCTCTTAAAAATCAGTTCGGAATATTATATATCCGTTGGTGTATTAGTCTGCTATATATCGCTAAATTAGGAATAAAATCGATTGTATATAAACATATTTGTTTTATTTACCTGCTGCATAGCAAAGTTCCATGCCAGACTTATGAAATTGACGCCCTTTAAACCTTTATATGAATCTTTAATTGTTGTTTTCAGAATTGGCTTCACTTTGTTGTCGATCTGAAAGCATGTTCTTATATTGTTATCTATTGTTAGATTTCGGTATATAAATAACATTAAACAAATAAATTAGCAATAAACAAAAATCTGTTACAAACTTACAATTTGATGCGAATCATTATGAAAATAAGCATTTAATTTATAATTTTATAATAAACACCACAAATTGGTCCGAGATACCAATATCAGCATGAGGGCCTTTAGTACCGAGGGATAATATTGGTCAAGGGTGATACAGCATGTGATACAGATTTTGCCATGTTTTATACGCTTTATCATATATTTCAACAGGAGAGTATATATTAAATGCTTTCTGGTCCCTATCACCTGGGTAAACCTCACTTGTACTTTTGTCTTGTTTTAAAAGCTATAAAAAAAAATGCTCATTTTCTACTCCGAAGCACTTGGGTTACCTAACAAATTGCTTGTTGTTTATTGTATTGTTTGTGTGTGTTTTGTATGGTATTTTATTGCGTTCTTTTTTTTTAAAGTTGCATTTCGCAATGGTGTGCCAGGAAATATAAAAACTCGCCGTTTGTGGTGTCACGTGACAAACACTGACGTCATTCTATAAATCGCGACACGCCCGAATAACGGTTCATTTAGGATATATTTTACGGGAAATGATTTCTTGAAAGGTTGCATAAAAAATAGGGGTATGATCAAGCGTGGGCATTACAGTTGTGCGATATAGATTAAACTGCAGGCTATTTATCAAATATTCAAATTTCTGTATTACTACTAAATATATGATAAACGAATATAAAGTGGGAAAAAGCTTCATTATCATAAAATCATGAAATCAGTACTTGTTTATCTCAATACAATTTAATATTTGAATTAGTACAAAGTTCGCTTATGTTGAAAATTAGATAATTTGATTAATAAGAAGCAATTTCTTCTTTAGATAAAATTTGATTGTGAATATAGTTACACCGTAATGTAATTAAATTAATGATTTCCTATACAATTAATGATGCTGAAAAAGAAAAGCAGAAATTTTAAACTTACTATTTCTCTTTTGTTCAAGTACAAACCCGCCACGGTAACCATGGCTACCAAGAGTATGAATATTATTACACTGTACTGCAATATAAGTATGACATTTCATTATTCTTATACATGTAGTTTCTAAAAACATATTTATTATTAGTAATTCTAGTACTCTTCAATTGTTTCGGGATTTTTCGAGTCAAAATATGAATTAACCCTTAGAAATATAAACAAAATACATACAATTGCATTAGTGAAACCCAAAATCTCGGAAGCAGTCCAACTGGACCTATTTGTATTATCAAATAGAAAAGTTCGGTTGTTAAATATTGTTTTTACTAAATAGATCTAGGATATTTAAGGAACAGTAAATATATCAAATTGCTTTAAAAGACAAGAAAAGAAATTTAAAAATAATGTTGGAGAGAAATCACCCTAAATTAGTGTAATTAAAAAGGAACACATATGCATCGATTGATATGAAATCACTGGTTTCCAGCAGTATCTTCAAACCAGCGTGTATATATTATTTCTTATTCGTAGAGTGTCCTTTTAAGGAAAGAGATATTTTTAGAATATATTCTGAAAACGATCATTTGACTCTGTGATTGTAAAAAATAACAGATTAATCTCTTTATGACTTTACAATTAGCAAGTGATAATTTTAAAATCGAAAAGTAAGCAAGCGTTTTCTTCTGAACACGCTTTTGTTTACTACTCAACCTCTCATTTTTAGTTTTGCTTCCTACTTTTATCTTTTGATCTTCCGTTCTTTGAGATATATGACAAGAACTACATTGCATTGTACTACTAGAATTGATTAAAGGACTTGGTCATGAGTATTTAGTAAAACTCCTGACCGATAATATTAACGATATTAAAGGAACAATGAACAATAACCGGTAACACACTTTCAATTTGATGAGACCTCATGCTTGCACAGAAATATAAGTTACAGTACGTTCATATTTGAAGAATGAAAACTTACTAGAAATAGGAATATCTTGATTTTGTAACAAGCTCCACAACATCCAAGCAATACAATAATCAACATTACAGACCCGACAATAATCAGAGCTATAGCCACATCTTTTAGAATGCTCTCTGCTATCTCCACTAACTCGTCGATTTCCTTCAAATCACTGTCAGATGGTGCATGAACACCTAAATTTCCAGAGGCTACGAAATGGAAAAGTTATTGATTACATTTTCAAATTCAGTATTTATTGCATATCAAAACAATAAGATGATAATGCATGTTAACAAGTGGAGAATATGACCACCGGTAACCTTTTCTTGTTATCGTCTGTACTTTCATTGACTAAAACAGTCTTTCGGTTGTCTTTTGATCCTTCTTTTTCTTTTCCATTTAGTGCATTAAATTTGAAGTTAAATTAATTGCGCTTTCAAATCAAAACATTGAGTTAAATCTATCATTTTTTAAATAGAAGACTATTGGTTTTCCTGTTATAAAAAACCAGCATAATATGAAGGATAATATTTGGCTCGTGTGGAAAGACTGATTCGATAACCATAAACTTTTCACTATCACAACCGAGTCTTTTGGAAATAACAGTGCTTACAGAGGCTATATGGACAGTTTCATAATTTTGAAGTTACCTCTTTTAAATGCGCGTTTAAAAATGTTATTAAAATTATATTCTCATCTATATTATCATTAGTGTACGGCATTAAATCAATTGCATAAACATAATTAACATTGTAAGAATACGGCGTTTATAATTTTTCACTATTGCCATATTTCCTAAAATTGGATCTTATATATATACTGGTCTTCTCATTATCTGACATTTATTATCGATATTTGATTATGAAGAAGAGGATGTGGGATGGCAGACATCTGAAATGATAGTTTGGTTTACACCATAAATAACAGTCTAAACCTTTGTTATTTAAGATGTTTTAAAGGTCCGTGTATAACCTTTTTAGGAACTACAACACCCCGTATAACCCCGATACAAATGAATCCGGACGTTGACGCGTTCGAAGCGATAATCAGGACAACATTTGGGATGACAATTACTTTGAATGCCTCTCTAGAACTTATTTGAGTATATATAAATATGTCAATGAGCATGTTAGTATCTTTATTCAATTATACAGTTGTTGTAAGTTTTAGATATTGTATAAAACGTTTGATTAAACTGCTAGATGCAAAACGCACAGACATGGTGCAATTTCATACGGTTTACGATGTAAACAATGCTGAATATCTTTTCGTGCATTCACCTTTGAGAATTAATACCTTAAGCAATACTAAATAACTATACATTGAATTACTACGTGCCTTCAAATGTGCCCTAGAACTTAGAATAAACGCAATATCATACAAAATAAATTTTCTCTGACTGTATTGTTCGTTCCACCAAATGTGTCGCGTTCGTTGTGCGTTTTGAAATAATCACTCTACAGTTCGTTGAAAAAAACCGTGATAAACACTTTCTTGTCAAGGTTTTCGAGATGGTGTCGGCGACCCTTTTTCTGTATTTTATTGTAAATGTTTATCTGTTAACTTAGTCAAAGTAGTTGAACTTAACATATCTGTCATACAAAGCCAAAATTGAAATATGTAACCCGCGTACATCTGCGTGGAATGTTTCTATTGAAAATTGAGACTTTAAATGTTTTTCCAGATGAAATGAACAGTTAATAAATATATTCCAGAGGAAAGAAAGTTTCAAAAAGTATAGTACAGTCATTAAAACTTTAATGACTTCCTTTTCACAATTTGAGGCTCTTCCAAATGCCGGTGTTGGTCCAAATTCGCCTAGACGAAAGCAGACATACATGAAGGAGCTCGTTGAACTTAATTTGCCGAATGCCATAGATGACATTCCAACTGCTTTAATTTTTTTATTACTTTTGTTTACATGTGGAGCTTTGTAGATGTGATGTGATGGCCAGTGAGACAACTGTCCATCAAAGTTTAAATGAAGTTGGCGTATAAACTATTATAGTCCAATGTACAATATTTAACAATGAATAAAACCTATACCATACAGTCGCCTAAAAAAGGCCCCGATATGAAAAAAAAATATGAAAAAAAACGATAAAACTAACGGTTAATAAATTATAACTTATGAACTATGTAAAGAAGAAAAAAATGACAGATCTATATAACCAATGTACTACAGGATTCTGAAGTTGGACCGACAAAACCAAGTGCGGCAGGTTTAAACATGTTTGCCCCCAACCCTCTCCTTAACCTAGAACACTGGTGTAACAGCACAACATGATAAAAAAGTTCAGTTGCAATTAGCTAAACTCAAAATGTCGGTACAAGACACAAAAACCATATACATAAAATATCGACAAAGGAGTAATTGTAGTAACTGATAGTTATTTCAAAGCGAATTACAACTAAGAAGTAAATCGTGTATCCAAAGTGTTTTAATCAGTATATCCTACGCTTTTAGGTAAAGACGTAATAAAACGCACGAACTTGTGCAACGCCAAATATGAACAGTATCGAGAGCATGTATGGTATTATGAGTTCTCATAAGTGTGCATGAATTGAAATAATGTTAAGTGACCCCTCTTAAGTGATGTTTTGATTTAACAGGTAGAGCAAAACTTTCTATATTGTGGCCAATTGTTTTTTATTTATGAAAGAATTTGGTGAAGGGTGACTGGGAGATATACTATAAGTAATGATCACTTTGGTCTTTTTCCGATCGGCAGTAAAAACTGACTGAAGTTGGCCACCCATTTAGTTGTGTGGGATGTAACAGTACACAGTCACGTCCTGTCCGAATGGGAATATAAAATTCAATGTCTCGTGTAAAGAGAGTACCACGCTAACTACACAGTACGAACCCCTGCAAAAACTTCAAGAGAGGTCTATAAATAGCCTGTTGAAAGGCACCATTTGTGTCCTTATAAAATATACATCATTTTATCCAGTGGCAATCCAAACATCCCTGACGTAATTCCGGAGGGTCTCATCACAGGACTTACATGTATGTGTTGCTACTTTGTGCTTATTCTGAACATGCATGGCATATTTGCAAGTGATCGTTAAGCAACCAACAATCAGCCATTACGTACGCGTGTCATAAACAAATAAAAGGGTCCATATATTGTTAAGTACCAACCCACCACCTAACCGTACATTGACTGTTGTATGGTAAACACTTTCAAATATGCTATGAAATTAGAAATCGGACGTGTGTATCTGTATGCTTTGTCATAGTTGCATCTGTTGAGTTATTGTATTTTCCTACCAATTCACACTTTTGTATACATGAAGATTTTTTTAAATGTAAAAATTTCCTCCAAGTGTTTTTCGACAATACAACTGACATTATGGGTTGATGTCTGCATGTTATGGTGGTAAATTATTATTTTCAAACATGCATATTGGTTATAATCATATCAAAGCATAATCTAATACATGCAAAATTCATTGACAAACGCAATATTTTGTCAACGAAGCGTACAGTATAAAAAGGTGTAATGACAACGAAGCGTACACAACATGAAAATAGAGACATTTTTAAACGTGTATTTTTTTGTTTCTAGATACAATATAAACAAACGATCTTTATAAGTTTGTTAATTTATACTATGAAGTTTTCAAAAATGTATGTTTTAAAAACTATGAGGTACGAGAAACTTTAAGTTTTGAATGTTTAAAAATACCAATCACGTTTTATCATTGATATCGTCGTGCGTTTTTTTATGTTTGTATAAAAAAATGTCACATTTTTGAAAAACCTTTTAGTAACTCATGAGTATTATGGCAAAGAATATATTGGCGCGAAATATACGAAGAATAGATATTTGATTGTCTTTAAAAGTATGAATTCCTTACTGTCTGAACTCAGTGATATACGGTGTGCTCGACTCGAACGCGTCAACGTCCGGTTTCATCTGTATCGGGGTTA
Organism: Mytilus trossulus; assembly: GCF_036588685.1. Classification (NCBI taxonomy): domain Eukaryota; kingdom Metazoa; phylum Mollusca; class Bivalvia; order Mytilida; family Mytilidae; genus Mytilus; species Mytilus trossulus. The sequence continues at coordinate 18,090,876 of NC_086378.1, read as the reverse complement.
TACAGGGTGTACAAGGTAAAATAAAAAGGTTTAAAAAAAGAAGGTTGCCGTATGTAAGTTGCACAAGTACTATATTTTGAACAAGTTCGAAAACGATAAGAGACCTCCAATTACATTTTGTTTTATACTTACATTTCATTATTTCCGAAATGCCACCTTTCACAGTATTTAAAGCGTCATCGAGATATGGTTTGATTTTTTCAAATCCAAACTTCAGTACCATTCCAAGTGCAAATATCACAAGTCCAATAATCTAAAATAAATTTAGGATAAATATACCTTATTCAATGAAAATGATATAGCAGGGACACCTTAAATGATTACTTTTCAGTATAGATTTGTTTCTTCATATAACTTCATGTTTGTATATGATAGTGAATATAACAGCTTGCCAAAAGAGACACAAGGATTAAGATACATTAACGGGAGGTCACTGTACTGCCTCAACAATGAGAAAAGCTTATAAAATAGTTTGATATACAATGCCCCGACACGTCACTACGTAAAACAATTCAAAGAATAACACCAACAATTGAAGCACGAGTAAAACAGTTTATGAAAAACAAATATTTCGGTATCCAGTACGGACAACCACTGAACTATAGATTCCTGACTCGGGACACAAATAAAATATGTTTAGAAATACTAATTTAATAAAGTTACTTTTTGATAACCAACACCAATAGTGTAATGCGAGTGTTTTTTTTTTATAGATTTTATTTGTTGAAAGCTGAAATACCACGTCGCACAACCTTAAAATGAACAAATCGGTTCTTCGCCATGATTAACTCTCCCACTGGTAATGACTGAATTATTCGGTTCAGGACCAAAAAATGAAAACAACACGTTATAAATGTCATGCGTATGAGGCACTTTTCTTGATTTGCCTTCACCAGGAACGTTCAAAGTGAAATTTTTAAACGCCAAGAAAGTTTTAGGACTGAAAACTGAAAATCATTTTCATCACCAAAAACTGATGAGATGAGTTTAGCAAAATAATTTATTTGCTCCTCTCCCCCTTCATTTTTTAGCCTCTTTATATACCCATACATATCTTTTATTAATTCACATTTTCCGTTTACTTTCTCTTATCATAATACATTCCTACAGAGGAACAAAAATTGTTTATTTTGGTCTAAATCTTTAATACTTTGATGTAAATTCAATATTTCAAATACTTTGATATTTTACTAGTCATATACATGTATTTCTGTCTATCTCCCAGTGAGAGTCTTATATATCTATAATAGGGATTAACTGTGTACACTGAGATATGAAAAGCGATAATTTAATGATAACGGCGTGGCTTGTCACCGGTGGTTACCTGTTGTTAGAGGACATTCATTTAAAGTAATATCAGCCGTGAATCGTACTGATAGTTTTGTCATCTAAGGAGAACTTAGAAACAATCGATCATGTTCCGGCAAAATATGATATTTTGGGGGGATTATATACATATACATGTATATACTTCAAACCTGTACAATAATCAAACCGTATAATTTATAAACAGAAAATCTATTGTGCTTTTTATGCTAATAAGACAACAAGAGACCAAATGACACACAAAATAAACAACGTCTGGTATATGTCACCGTGAAGGCATTTATCAATGATCGAAGCTTATACCGCATGGGACAAAAAATGACAAAAAATGGAAAACAAGTCATACGAGAAAACTAACGGCCTGGTTTATATAAGAAGATAATGCCAGAAAAGCAAATATTTACACAGCAACAAACAACAACCACTCAATTAAAATAGCTCCTGTCCCGAGACAGCCACATTACAGAATGTGGCGTAAAGGAGTAGTGTGCGCAGAACCCTTTTTGAACATGGCACAGTGGTGTAACAGTCCTCTATAAGAGCAACATAACTTGTGCTTTACGTTTAAGATTAACACAAAGAATAAATACATCAAACAAAAACAAAGAGGGGACGTGGACTGGTACCTGTAAATCCCAACAAAAAAAGACATTAACTACAGATATAAAAGTACCCGCGTTCTGCCGACAGCTGGTTCAAAGCAAATAACAACTTATATAAAAAAACATGCATCTCAGACTTAATTATCACTCAGTATACATCTTACATCCAATGTATTTAGAAAAGATGTCATAAACATTCGGAAAAAAATTCAAAGTAAGTTCCTTTTGTTAAATTTCTGCAGTATATTTAGAACATTCTTGATTATTCAACGAAAGAATATTATTAAGATATCGCAATGTGTTTAATTGAATTCAGCTAAGACGGGTCTTCATGAGGTTGGTCGAAAACTGTGATTTATAACAGTCTAAAAACAAGTCTGGTGCAAAAAGTGTCAATAGGAATACCTATAACCTGCCTATAAGCTTTGTATAAGTATGTATATAAACTCATCATAGATACCAGGGTTAAATTTTGTATTTATGCCAGACGCGCGTTTCTTCTTCAAAAGACTCATCAGTGACGCTCGAATCAAAATAGATAAAAAGGTCAAATAATGTACGAAGTTAAAAGCATTGAGGACCAAATTTTCTAAAAGTTTGCCAAATACAGCTAAGATAATCTATTCCTGGGATAGAAAAGCCTTAGTTTTTCAAAAATTCAAATGTTTTGTAACCAGATAATTTATAAATATGACAATATCAATGATAATTCATGTCAGCACAGTCTGTGCTACTGGGCTGGTGATACCATCAGTGAATTAAAACTCCACCAGCAGTGGCATCGATCACGTGGTTGTAAACAAACTCATCATGGATACCAGGTTACATTTTATATTTTATCTATAACTCTGAATAAAGAAATTCTAACTGTCAACATCAAATTGGTCTTTGTCCTAAAGATAGTATGCACAGTATAAGATGTAATCCTCTCTATTAATGACCTTCTTAAAATTATTTGGCAAAGACATGTCCTTCATGTCGATTAATTACAACTATTGTGAAGACTTCTTTCCTCCCCCTTAGCTCAATTGGTGACTGTTTAAATCATTGACTGATCCTAACAGCAACCTATCAACATTTACCTCAAAAACAACATTGGACCTAAAAGATGATAGTTGAAAAAGACAATCCTCTACAACGTTTACGTTCAGACGTTAAAATATACTTGCACAATGTTCTTTATACAAAATACACATTTCAATTTAAACAAGATAAATTCCATGACGATCAGTACTAGTATAGAGCAATTTTCTTTGCTGATGATACTGTTGATCCCTCGCGATCGCAATACATTGATGTCGTAATGTATTCATTCACGATTCGTTGTATTGTGTGTTTTCGTAATAACAGTCAGGACACTGAATATGTTTTTTCATCTATGCAAACACATGCATACATAATATATAATGGATTGTTGTAACTAAACGTATTGATTAAATGATGTTAATATAAATGGATGTCGTTTTAAAATTACTTTATTTTAAATTTCCCAGAGCCTTTAGATATGTTTGCTATGTTTTTATACAGTAATAAAATCGATCTCGGTTAATTCATGGGTCCATTAGGTGTTTTGTTATACTTCTGACACAATACTCTTCTTTGTCTGTTGATTTTAATTTGTTATATTTATTTGAACCAATAAGAAGGTATAATCTTTTTGAATGAACAGTGAACATCTATAGCTTTGGTTTAATATTTAAAAACTTGGTGGTTTCGCAAATTTTGCATTTTGTTAAAACTTAAAAACTAAATAATGAAATTCTGGAACATTGGATTATTACTACAATTGCTTACATTTATTAACATTGTTCATGCACAGACAAGTGCTGATTTGAAAGCATTACATACAGATTTATTCAATAACTACAAAAAAGAGGTGCTTCCAATAGAGAATACTTCTAAACAGTTGGAGATAGATGTCGTTTTTTACTTGACGTCGTTGAATTCATTTAACGAGGTAGAAGAGAGCATTTCTGTTACAGGAGCATTGTATACCAATTGGACAGATCCGGACCTCAAGTGGAATTTAACTATGTACGGAAATGTGGCTTTCACTGTTATTGATTCAGAATCTGTATGGCTACCATCAATGTTTCTTGTCAACAGAGTCGACTCAATGAATCCTGTTGGAGATGGTGTTAAATTCCCGGTGACTATTTCATACACAGGACAAGTAGCTTACAACACTGGTGGAATTCTAAATGCTAAATGTCAAACTGATATATCAAAATTCCCATTTGACAGACAAACATGCACTCTCGTCTTTATTCCATGGGGGTTCTATGCGAATCTGCTGACACTTAACTCCCTTTCCGACAAGGCTCTATTGAGTTTTTTCTCACCAAATTCGGACTGGAAACTGGAGGATTGTTCTACAAGAACTGTTATAGAAAAAAATGTATACAGTCTATTTTACGTGGAACTTACGATCAAACGCGAACCATTATATTTCACAGTAATGATAATTGTACCAACTTTTTTATTTTCGTTGTTGAATCCTCTAGTATTTGTACTTCCGGTCGAATCTGGAGAACGGGTGTCTTTGTCAGTGACTCTTCTACTGTCGTACACCATTTTTTTAACTCTTGCATCAGGTTCCATTCCGACTGCTTCAAAACCGATGTCCGTTTTATTGAAAGTGATGGTAGTTCAGATCGGAATCAGCGGAACAATTGTAATTGGCACTATCGTCAGTGCAAAATAATTCTATCTCGAAAATGACAAAAAGATAGGATATATAATGAATTATGCTATTTCGAGATTGAACAAGAGTAAGAAAAGCGTTGAACGGGTAGATGAAAATAAGGAACCTTTTATAAAAGCGAAGTACGGGTCGGCCGTAGTTGATTCCTTGTTTTTCTATGGAACATACATTGCAATTATTCTCATATTTTTTAGTTATTTTTCTTATGTGCTTCTTTAAATATCATCTTGACCTATTTTTTGTACTCCATTTCGTCTTCAAGTCCGTTTTCGATATGCTACAAATCTTGCAACGACTCGTGATTTTTTTAAAATCAGTTTTGCATTTTGTATTATTCTTAGACAACAAATTCATAATCAAGACACCGTTCGGAAATGACACAAAGGTCAGATGCAGAGAAAATATTCAGTAACAAAGTAATTCTCAATTATAAACCAGGACATGTTAAAATTAAGTTTAACTGTGGACTATCCCTTTAAGTCTTACTTTATTTCAATATAATATTAATCAATTACATGCTTATATTAAATATACATATTTCCTTGGCTTTGTTGGAATAGTCATCGACGTGCAGCAGAATATAACGAATGGATGATTCCGTTAAGTGAAAGCCATATTCATCATCAAAAATTTCACCAACTGCTTGTCCCCTTATTTTTATCGCCTTTATCTACCAATGATTTATCATTTGTTATTCGACATTTTTCATTTACTTTCTCTTATCTCACTATGTAACATACAGGAACAAATATTGTATACTTCAGACTAAATCATTAATACTTTGATGTAAATTCGATATTTCTAATACTTTGATATGTAACAAGTCATATACTTGTATGATTGTCTATCTCTTGGTGCGAGTCTTACAAATCGATAAAAGGGATTAACTGTGTACACTAAGAGACATGAAAAGCTCCAATTCAAAGATAGCGTCGTGGCTTGCTACTGGTGGTGTACTGTTCAGTAAGAAACATGCATTTACATACATATCAACCGTAATCTAAACGGATGTTTGTTTAATCTCTAAGGCAAATTTTAAAACAACCGACAAATTTTAGAATATAAATGATCTTTTTTCGGAATATTTATATTTACTTCAAATGTAGAAAAAAGCTTTATAATATAAGTATGTATTACATCTAAAATTGTAAATGAAGAGACTTGGTTTTTTTTAAAATAGACAAACTGCCGATTGGAATTTTTCATCAGTATATCATTCATTCCCTGTGTGGTTTGTCATCCTGACTTTTAATTAGCTGGGTTTAATAATTTGGTGAATATGCCAGAAAATAAGGTTATTTCCGAATGTCCTTTGTTTAATCCAGTTCCAATTAATGTAACGACTTTCGTCACGGATTTCATGTGAACAACATTTGACTTTCCGAAAAATAGTTCCCATATATAAAACCTCTTCGAACAGCAACCTAAAAACAGTGTCCTAACAAAATTGAAAAAAAATCAAATAACAACCAACTGCAACGGTCTTAAAAGAGTAATACCAAAATACAGCTTCCAAACCAAATTAAAATAAGTGAAGTTTATAAAAACTGACAGAAAAGTTTCTTTTTCCAATATTCATATTTGCTACATTTACTTAATGCTTTTTAAAGGTTAGCCATGCATAATTTGAAAATAAACATATTAATCAAATTCACAAAATCAGCCATAACTTACTGGCTTTTAGCAATAATTAAGTAGTATTTGTATGAAGCCATTTTGATAGCACGCGAAGAAAATGATGTGATGGTAAAAATATGACAACATATTCAAACATAAAACTTCCCTTCCTCTTTCCGCCACTAAAACACTGAATGTAACAATTAACAGAATGTGTGATTATCATGAGCAATACGGCTGGTTACATGCGTGAATCGGGATCTGTTTACGCCATTCGTCACCATTCTGCCGATTGAGTACCTTCATCTTACCTTCGTCACAAGTCGGCTGATTAAGTACCTTCATCTTACGAAAAGGAGAGTAGCTGGTTCACCCGTGGATTACCAGTTGCTGCTTGCCCTTCCGAGACACCAGAGATCAACACAAACTTTTGACTTTCAAAAAGCCCCATAGTTAAAGTATATTAACTAGTATAAACAAACTAATTCCCTTATCATAAAATAGATAAAGGAAGATGTGGTGTGAGTGCCAAGGACCAAATGCCAATTTATAAAAGTTAACGCATTATAGGTCAATGTACGGCCTTCAACACGGAGCCTTGGCTCACCATTAAAGTCTTGTTTTGCAATGACCATTACTATTTGCGTTGAATTCACCAAATCCGATATCAGATCACTCGCCATCGCAATCTATTACTGTCGTTACATCTTCATTCACGATTATTTTTTATCGTGTGTATACGTGATAAAAATCAGGATGCTGATTTTTTTTTAAACTATGCAAACACAAGCATAATGTAACATAGAGTGATTAGTTGAGAAATCCCGTATTGATCCCGTGTTGTTGATGTAAATCTAAATGGATTTCATGGAAACACTTCTATTGTTTTATCCCAAGACCCTTTTAAAATGTATATTCTGTATTTTGTACAATCATAAAATCAATCAAGTTTGTATTATGGCTCCATCATGTTTTTGTTACATCTCGGGTCTGATTCAATTTTAAAGGCGGTTCTTTCGTTGTCATTGTTCATTTTTATTTGAATGAAACACATACATACTGTAAAAAAAGGTTAGTTTGACGTAAATCTAAATGGATGTCATGAAAACCTTTCTCTTGTCTTATTTTAAGAACCTTTTAAAATGATTGTTCTTTAATTGTAGTAATAAAACAATTATAAAATCGTTGTAGTTTATATCATGGCTCCATCTTGCTTTTGTCCCATCTCGGGTCTAATTGTATTCTTAGGCGGTTCTAATGTTTTCATTTTCATATAAATTTGTACCAAAATTCAAGTAGAAGAGTGTTGTCACTTTAGCTAAACAGCTAACATCGTGCAATTCATTTCGCTTTATATTTAACAACTTGGCAGTTTGGCAAATTTTCATTTTATAGAAAAAACTATAAGCTAAATAATGAAATTCAGGAACATTGGATTATTATTACAGTTGCTTACATATATCATGATTGTTCAAGCACAGACAAATGCTGATTTGAAATCATTACATACAGATTTATTCAATAATTACAAAAAAGAGGTACTACCAATAGAGAATCCAACGAAACGGTTAGAGATAGGTGTCGCATTTTACTTGACTTCATTAAATTCATTTAACGAAGTAGAAGAGAGCATTTCTGTAACAGGAGCAATGTTGTTCAATTGGACTGATTCGGCACTTAAGTGGAATCCAACTACGTACGGAAATGTGAGTTTCACGGTTATCGAATCAAAAGATTTATGGCTTCCATCAATTTTCCTTTCTAATAGGGTCGACTCAATGAATCATGTAGGGGATGGCTTAAAATTCCCGGTGACGATAACAGCCACAGGAGAGGTGATTTATTTTCCTGGTGGTATTCTAAATGCTAAATGTCAAACAGATATATCAAAATTCCCGTTTGACAGACAAACGTGTACTCTCATTTTTATTGCATGGGGATTTATGTCACAGCTGGTGACACTGAACTCTGTTTACGACGAGGCTCAATTGGTTTATTTAACACCACATTCGGACTGGAATCTGGAGGAATATTCTACAAGAACTGACATCGATTTTTATGGGTACAGTCTATTTTTCGTGGAACTTACGATTAAACGCGAACCATTGTATTTCGCAGTAATGATCATTGTACCAACTCTTTTATTTTCGTTATTGAATCCTCTGGTGTTTGTACTGCCGGTCGAATCTGGAGAACGCGTTTCTTTGTCAGTGACTCTTCTACTGTCGTACACAATATTTTTAACTCTTGCATCAGGTTCCATTCCGACTGCTTCAAAACCAATGTCCTTGTTATTGATAGTAATGGTAGCTCAGATTGGAATCAGCGGAACAATTGTAATTGGTACTATCGTCAGTGCAAAATACTTCTATCTCGAAGATGACAAAAACTTTGGATATATTATGAATTATTTAATCGAAAGATTGAATAAGAGAAAGAACAGTGTTGAACCTATTGATGAAAATAAGAATGTTTTTAAAACAGCGAAAGCCGGTTCGGCCATACTTGATTCCTTATTTTTCTACGGAACCTACGTTTCAATCTTTCTTATATTTCTCAGTTATTTTTTCTATGTGCTTCTTTAATCGCCGTTTTAAGCTATTTCTATTCAAGAGATAATGTACTTCGTTTATCGTTTGTTGCGATCACGTCTTAACTTATTTCTTGTGTATTTTTTTCATTGTGTTCTCCTTAGTTTGATGTGTCAGACTTGCTGTTTATATTTGAATATATAGCAGTCCCTTTTATTACTATGCGGAACTGCTACAATTGGAAAAGTGAACAAAATGATAAGCCACAATGGTTTAACAATAAATCGGGAATTGACTTTTTTCCAGTTTTGATCTTTCATATTTCTTAGACGACAATTCGAAACCAAGATACGTTTGTTTTGATATTTCTCATGTGTCGTTCTTGCTGAAATCGATATTTCTTAATCGTCAATCCTCGGGTGTATCTGCTACTCTCGATAAATGAAGTTACGGAATCAGCCGAGTTGTGACGGATGCGATACTTCTGTGCAGTGCTTGGAACTGACACAAAAGTAAAGTGTAGAAAAAATGTTATTATTTCAAATCAGGTTATGTGAAAACAACTCTTCATTGTAAACTAATATTTTAATCCTAACTTTATTTCTGAATAATTTTAAACATTATATGCTTTTTGTTATCAGTGAAAATATGCATCATGTGCAGATTTCAAAAAATGTATACAACATTAGTGTGCATTGACTATAGCAGACATTTGACAATTTTCTAGTTATGTAGATCTTATACAAAACAATATTTCAATTACGAAAATAACTGCTAGTATAAATATTGCATGTGTATTGTGACCGATTAATAATATCAGTAGTTTTTTCAAAAGCAATACAGGTTAAAAAAAATTACATATACAATAAAATAGCATCAGTCATATCGACATGTGTTATACAATTGCAAACAGTTTGTATCATTGAATCATTGACGGAGAATGACAACAACTAATAAAATATTGAAATATGAGCGTTATATTATGAATAACGATATCATTAGCTAAGACAAAATCTATTTTCTAATTTGTTGATCTCCATACCTAAAGTATATATCAAGGTTAGAATGGATGATATTTCAGTGGGCAATTATTATAAGATTATAGATGTTAAATTGTCTTGCCAATGAGCTTTGTGTACACCTAAGTTGATCAGTAATTTGGTGAATCAATTTTCAATAACATCCATGTCAAATATATAGTAGGAAAATGTCCTGCTATCTTGCACTTGTCTTTGAATTCTTTTAGTGTAAGACATTCTCTTGATACAAAATCTTTTTTAAAACTGAGAATATAAAAAAATTGGCCTTATCCTTTTTATATGTGTAGAATTCCCTCCGATTAAATAGCAGGGCGCTGTTATTATCAGATTGTCTGTGTTTGGGCATTTCTAAAACGCTTCCTGTAATTTATTAGGCCATTGTGGTCATTATGTGGTGGTGTGACTAGTATCATCCAGTTAGCACGTCAACACATTGTGTCTCTTGTCTCTTGTTTCAAGTTTTTGTATTTTCATACATCGTTATGGTTTCCAGATTTCTTTTTTTCATTTAAACTTCTAATCCCGTTATTCCTATAGTTGTTTCACCTTTCTATCAAGCCATTGCAATCGATTATAACTTACCGTTTGCTGTTTTATTAGTTAAGTTGCTTTTTATATTTTTTTCTTAATTTTATGAACTAGATTCCACGCATTTCATTTGACTTTTATTTCCTTGACATACATAGAACTATGCAATGGATGGTTGTGTTGTCATTTCTTTCATTCTCTAATGTGGCTTTGTCATATCATAATAACTAACGAGTTTTTTTCTGATGTCTAGACGATGTAATGTTGATTTTACTATATCAATTTCTGATAAAGGTGGTTTGATCTAATTCCTTCACCGGTTTTGGCTATACCTTTTTATTTTGATCATTTTGTTGGTTTATAGTTCTCCGCCTCTTTAATAACCTGTTGATTATCAAATATTTTGGCCTCGAGTACCAATGCAGAGATATAAATTGTAGAAATGCGCATATCGTGACGAAAAATTGGTACCGTTTATGTTAAACCTGGTTTGATCTAAGTCTTAAGTAATCTGCATGGATGGTTTGCAAGATCTATTTAGATGTGACTGCCTGACTGTACTTGATGTTTTAAAACTAACAAATGTACAGACTTTAATAAAATATGATAAATTAAAAAAAAAAAAAAAGATGTGACTGCTTCTTGTTGATTCTTCGGCTAATTGAGTAAAACCATAATTGTAAACTTATGGTTTATGGTAAAATACTGGTTACTAGTATTCGTTTTATGGTATTTTTCTTCCAATCCAATCCTGGTAGGATGAAATTTACAGCAGATAACATAAAGGCATGCATTGTTTCTTATCGATGCTCTTTCTTTACTTCGGTGAAACTTATTACTGTTTTTTCGTTTGGTGCCATATTCCTGATTGTTATAATTATAACATGTAGATTGGTTGATTGTTAAACGCCCTGCGGCTACATATTCGAGACATTTTCTACATCTTCAGGACAATAACACATGTAATAACATAACGCCTTGTAATAGAGGCCGTCAGGGATGAAGGTCGGGGCAATTAGAAATGTCCATGGAAAATTATGCTATATTGGACAGAGGAAGAAAGTTTGTCTTGCAACAAGCACTGTATGAACATTTCAAATGTTTCACCAGTCCTTACGGATCCCACAAATTCAAAAGGAGTATGTTAAATGCGATTTGCAAGGTCTTGCGCATAATAACAACTGAAATCAAGTGTTCGGTTTTACAACTTTAATACCGATTCTAAAATCGTATACAATACGCAAGAATCTATTCGTATAGTTCTCGTTATTACACGAAGAGTGCTCGTATAAAATCGTAACAAACATGTAAGCTGAAAAGCCAGTCAAGGTCGTTAAACACTTCCATATATATAGCACTCGTTATAATCCGTAAACAAATCGTTAAGTAGTTTTACAGAATATGAAGCTCACATTTTGCCACTATAGTATGAGAAAATCTCAAATATCAAAATTCAACCAAGACATAATTTCTTAAACAGATAATGACGTCTTTATCCCAAATCCATTGAATGTTGGATGAGTACTGATTGATACTGTAGTCAATCTTAGATTCATATTTTAATTAATTGCTATTTGCTTTAAACTAGCTGTTTGTAACTGCAAGTCATCTCAGAAATGTAATCATAGTCTTTTTTGTATGGATGTAAAAATACTCGTGTTTTTATTCGATATCTTTCTGTTTTGTATCGATATGATGAGTATAGAAAGTTTCAATCGATTTTAATAGTTCTTGCTTTTGTTGTAAATATTACACCACTGTTAATGCAGAGTTTGCGCCTTCAAACTAGTTAAACCCTGTCATACCATGTAGGTGCCTGTCCATAAGTCAGGACCCTGTAATTCAGTTACCGTTGCCGTAAATCATTTTTGTTTTAAGTTATGTACATTTTTATGCCATGGCCTTGTATAGCGGCTATTCGGTATGGATGTTGCCCATTTGTGAAGTTCGAATAATGACCTATAGTTGTCAACTTTAATTTCATGTGGTCTTTTTGAATTGTTGATAGTTGTCCCATTGCCAATCATACCACATCTTCTTATTTTTATATATACAAAGTCTGGTCTTCATGAACTGGTCATGACGTTACAGGAATGATGTAATCGATCATCTACAGTCACCGATATTAGAGTATAGGCCTGAATACTTACTAGTGTTTCATACCAGCAGATTGACATGCATCGCACTGGCCGATACTTTGTTTTAAATATTTGTATATATGCTATTTCAGAGCCTTTTATAGTTTGATATGTGGTATGGTATTTGCTCATTGTTGAAGGCCGACGGTTCCCTATAGTTGCTTACTTCTACACCATTTGGATTCTAATGAAAAGTTGTAGTATTGGCAATCATACCACATGTTCTTATATTTATAATATTTTATTTTGACTATTTTTACCCGTATGTTTGTTTGTTAAATAAGTCTAAGGTTAATTAAATGGTGGTCACTTCCTGTTTGATAATATTTTCTTGCAAATAACACATTAATTAACAATTTTATCATATTCAACCAAATAGTGACTTAAAATATACATATTGTGTCTTTATAGTTTGTAGATCCTTGCAAAAATACAAAATTCTTTATTTTCAAAAGATTTTCTTAAGATTTCTTGTGTTTGATTTTAACCTTACAGTATAAAATTCTACCACAAGCGGATAACACCTCTGGCTTATATGCTGAAAAAGGCACAGAATGGCATAAATATGTCTTAGATCTGGTTTCAACACTCGATCATTTTCCATTTAGTTTGTTTTAACTTTGGATAATTTTGTTAGACCAAGTCATACCTGTGTTTCATTTTTTGGATTGTTGATCTCTATTTTATCTGCTTTTTATTGGGTGTTTGATACAATAAAGGGTAACATATATAAAAGATAGCTATAATAGTTAATGTCTAATTGTAAAAATAATGTTGTTTAGTAATCGAAATGTGTATAGTTGCAACATTGCGTAGAGACCCACGGTAAAATGTTTACTGGTTAAAGAACCAAATGTTTCAAATTTATGTGGCGGGGTTTATCTTTTTGCTATCATAAAACAAAACACATCATGAAGGCTGTGCAATATGTACCAATTAAATTAAACGCGTGGAAAGGATTCATTCAACAAAGGAGTAACCTAGAAAGGATAAATTGTGTGAAGACCTCATAAAATTGCATTAAAAAGACATCTTTTAAAGTACTTACCAAAAAAATGACATTTAAAACAACAAGTAGTATTCGCCCACATTTTGATATATAGTCCATGATTTTTTGGTAAAATGTTATGATCTGCTTCTGGTCGTAAACAGTGGTAAACAAAAGATAATTGTCTTGGTTTTGCAAATATTGAAAATAATGATTGTCAATGTATCAATACCGGAGATTAAATTTGGGAAAGGTAAATCGATTGTGTTGAGACACTTTGTTTAAAATGAAAGATATATTTATCAAATTTAACACCTGATGTCTTATTGACACAGGAATGCATAATTTCTATATTGTTATGACTTGAAAATTCATTATTCTCATATTGGTAATACACGGTAGGATGCCAGTTTTGACGGTAGAGAAGCCTGGGTTTTTTTTATAACAGGACAGCACCAACCAAAAATTTGAAACTGAACCAATTTAGGAGCATAAGCAAATGTCGGAGTCAAAATAATGTGACTTGGTTATATATCAAATATTGAACATAGTAAATTATTCAATATAATTCACACCATTTTTTTTAGATTTTTTTTCTCTTTTCTGTAATGCTATCTGACTGTTGATTGCTTCGTTTTTCTTTTGGTCCTAGTGTTTTCCGTCTTTCTTCTACTTTTACGATTGCCAACTTGGTATCATTACTTTTTAATAAGATGTGATGAATCACTGTTAAGTTTTTTTTTATTTTTTTGTCAGTGAAATTCAATTTTAAAACTGATGTTAGTTTAGCAATACAATAATATTTCCTATAACTACTAGACATTAGTATATAGCATAAAGTGGTATGGTTACTGTCCCCTGTATTGTTTACTCTCTTAAAAATACTAATTTTCGAATTTCAAAGAGCTTATATTTTATTCTCACACAAATTATCACCTATTTTACTAAGTTCAAATAAAAATGTTGAAAATGCTACACATTTGCTGTTAAAATCAATATTGCACATGATAAATGATTATGTCTAACCAAATTAAATTTAGTTGTCTTCAAAGAAGAATAACTATGTAGCTCTAATCATCTGTACTATGGGTGTTCTTCTCGTATATTTTTTTTTATTACAAACTAAAATTTGAGAAATTTCGTCGCTTGTTCAAACAATGATGTAGTGTTAAAATCTTAAAGTAAAATTGAGAATGGAAATGGGGAATGTATCAAAGAGACAACAACCCGACCATAGAAAAAACAACAGCGGAAAGTCACTTAAAAGTTCACATTTTATGTCTGATACTCTGAATTTTAGAAAAGATTGAAGAGCATGTTTTCATTTATTTAATACAGCACTGGCCTACATGTATTAGCAGGGGGGAGACATGCCATAACGTAGAAGCCTTTTGTGGAAAACTTATCTGAAAATTCCATAATACCAAAATCAAATGGATTCAATCATTCCTCTTTCACACAGGCAATCAAATTTCCGTATCTGTTACGATTTACAAGATATTAACCTCGTGTTATGGGTTTTCGTGCTAAATAAATGCATTGTGACTATAAAAGCATGCCATAGTACGAATTCATTTGACGAACGAAATATATTATCTGACGATATTATTTCCATTTTATCCTTATCCCGATTTTTAGATGTTTAGCCGCTTTGGCCATGTAAGTTAATTGACAGTGAAATACACTTTCTACTAGAGAAATTGAAGCTTAAGGTTGATATGTGTCCAGTGGTTGCAGAAAAGATTTTGGTACGGTCATGACTTCCAGTGGCAGATATGACTTGCATGTTCAGGATGAGAATGTAGTAACAATATACTTGTATACAATAAGTAGGTTCTGCAAGTTATGAGTTGATTGGAATAAAGGGAAAATAGGGTGTATCGAGTAGAGACAGACATTTTGCCTAGAAGCTTGCAACACGCCACCTGCGAACATGTAAGAGTTGTTTCAATGGTTCTTTGCGTTGGTATATTCTATAAAAGTCTGTGTCACAGTTAAAAAATAAAGAAAAAAATGATTCATTTTGTAAAAGATTTTATAGTTTATAGCCTGGTTCCTTTGATAACTATTTATTGTCATTGTTTTCTAATCTATAGTAATTGATTGAGCATCTCTTGATCTTGACACCATTTTCCTGAACATTTTTTAATCCATTTCATGAGTTATAACATCGATCTTTAAAGCTGTAGCATAATAAAATTTGTAAGGGTTCCGCGGAACCCAGTGTCTCGCCTATTTTTGCTGTAAATCGCAGGCTCAACAACAATGAGGAAAGAAATCAATAAAAATATTCCTCTTGTTACTATTTGATGATTGTAAGAAAATCTAAGTCCATTTAAAAGTAAATTACAGAAAAAACGGAATAATCTTTTTACAAACTTTACTTCTGGATACAATCTTATGATCATAAATAAGCTTCTGTCCAAGTTTGGTACAAACCCAGGATAGTTAAAGAAAGTTATTAAAATTTTAAAAACTTTAACCACAGAGTGAATGTAGTGGTTCCCCGCAGAAAAACTAAGTCCATTTAAAAGTAAAATATGGAAAAAATGGATTTATTTATTTATAAAATTTAAATCTGGATACTATCTTATGATCATAAACAAGCTTCTGTCCAAGTTTGGTACAAACCCAGGATAGTTTAAGAAAGTTATTAAAATTCTAAAAACTTTAACCACAGAGTGAATGTAATGTTTCCCTGCAGAAAAATCTAAGTCCATTTATAAGAAAAATACGGAAAAAATGAAATTTTATTTTTACAAAATTTACTTCTGGATATTATCTTATGATCATAAACAAGCTTCTGTCCAAGTTTTGTACAAACCCAGGATAGTTGGAGAAAGTTATTAAAATTCTAAAAACTTTAACCACAGAGTGAATGTTTTGTTTCCCCGCAGAAAAAACTAAGTCCATTTATAGTAAAATACGGAAAAAACGGAATTTTATTTTTACAAAATTTACTTCTGGATACTATCTTATGATCACAAACAAGCTTCTGTCAAAGTTTGGTAGAAATCCAGTATAGTTTAAGAAAGTTATTAAAATTTCAAAAACTTTAACCACAGAGTGAATATTTGTTGACGCCGCCGCCGACGCCGACGGAATGTAGGATCGCTTAGTCTCGCTTTTTCGACTAAAGTCGAAGGCTCGACAAAAATCAGGGATTTTCTTGCCTTTACTTTACAGCATAGATATTGGTATATTTTTAGAATCTATGACTTTTACTACAACTATTGCATGAACCATACATGACCCCTAAAATGAGGCCAAGGTCATATAGACCAAACAAGAAATACATGGACACCTTACTTTTATTTATTACACTAAATATAATTGATGTATTGCTTATAGTTTCTAAGAAACAGACTTAACCAAGAAAACTAAACATTGACCAATAAACCATGAAAATGAGGTCAAGGGCATATGAACCATGCCAGACAGACATGTACACCTTACAATCCTTCTATACAACAAATATAGTTGACCTGTTGCTTATAGATTTAAATAAAAACAGATCAAAACACAACCAGATGCTCCTCAGGGCGCAGCTTTATACGACCGCAGAGGTTGAACCCTGAACGATTGAGGAAAGTATGGACACAACATTCAAGCTGGAGTCAGCTCTAAATTTGGATTGTGATTAAATAGTTGACACAGCATAGGTTTCTGACACAGAATGAATGTGGTCTAATGAACTTAAAAAAAATAATTTGCCTTTGAGCAATTCACTATGCTGTTGAATAATAATCCTCTCAAAAAAATATTTCAAGAAATTTTATTTTTATTTATGAAATCTGAAATGAGAAAAACTTTCCCTTATTCCAAAACTGATCTCAATTCAAATTTCTAATGGAGTTTGCAACAATAACTGTCATTTAAATACATCATAAAATATTAAAATGTAAAAAAAAAAGTGCCTGTTATCACTGAATGGTAAAGATTGTTTTAATTTATCAGTTGGTAGTAATGGTGAAAATACATGGATTATTGTATAAAACAATGATTTAAGTTGATTCAAATACTATTCTGGACAAAGAAAGATAACTAAGATTTACAAAGAATATTGAAAATATCTTGCTTTTGCACAAATATCTATTCTGGACAAAGAAAGATAACTCCAATTGAAAATTGATTGCTATTGCATAATATTGTGGAATTAGATATTTCTTGCTATTGCGCAATACTGTAAATTGAAGATTTCTTGCTATGAACAATACTGTGCAATTGAAAATTTCTTGCTATTGCACAATACTGTACAATTGAAGATTTCTTGCTATTGCTGAATACTGTGCAATTGAAAATTTCTTGCTATTGCACAATACTTAAAATAATAATTTTGAATCCTGATTTGGACCAACTTGAAAACTTTGCCCATAATCAGAAATCTAAGTACATGTTTAGATTCAGCATATCAAAGAAGCCCAAGAATTTAATTTTTGTTAAAATCAAACTTAGTTTAATTTTGGACCCTTTGGACCTTAATGAAGACCAATTTGAAAACGGGACCAAAAATTAAAAATCTACATACACAGTTAGATTCGGCATATCAAAGAACCCCTATTATTCAATTTTTGATGAAATCAAACAAAGTTTAGTTTGGGGACCCTTTGGGCCCCTTATTCCCAAACTGTTGGGACCAAAACTCCAAAAATCAATCCCAACCTTCCTTTTGTGGTCATAAACCTTGTGTCAAAATTTCATAGATTTCTATTTACTTAAACTAAAGTTATAGTGCGAAGACCAAGAAAATGCTTATTTGGGCCCTTTTTGGCCCCTTATTCCTAAAATATTGGGACCAAAACTCCCAAAATCAATCCCAGTCTTCCTTTTGTGATCATGAACCTTGTGTTATAATTTCATAGATTTCTATTCACTTTTACTAAAGTAAGAGTGCGAAAACTTAAATTATTCGGACGACGACGACGACAACGACAACGATGCAGACGACAACGCCAACGTGATAGCAATATACGACGAAATTTTTTTCAAATTTTGCGGTCGTATAAAAACTGAACACTTATCAAGGAACTGTGTTAATGAGGTCATGGTCAAATAAAGCATGTCATGCAGACTGACATTTACATAATTAAATATCTCCATACACCAAATATAGTTAACCTATTGCTCATAGTATTAAAAATCAAAGCCTGAAAGGCTGTAAAAGCAATTGCTGCCATGTGTATGTTTTGGGGACTTTTTTTTCATCCACATATATTTAAGAATTAAACATGACAGGAGTGTTGTCTAGTGAGAATTAAGAAGGTTTTAACTTTATATCAATTAAAGACTTTAGCAGAAAGTCATTTTTAATATGTTTTATATTTCACAAGGAGACAACACGTTTACCAGGCTAAAGTTGGGGTCAAATATACATGTGCTGAAACATATAAACTCCAAGAGAAATTATTGTGGATTATCCCCTAGTAGTGTTTGTAACTGGGCAATAATTTCCTTTATTGATTTAATTTTCATAATTAATTTAAATTTAACACTTCAGTTAAAACATTTCAACTTTCCAGACGCAAATGTTGAAAAACGGGAAAGAAACAAAATATTTTACAAGACATAAACATGTAAAAAATAAATATATATTTCAGCTGACTAAAAATATTTTCATAATGTTACTTTGTCATCATTTCTTAAAAACTAAGTCCCAAACATTATTGCTCAGTTGATATGTGTCATCCTCATGCGGTACGAGATAACTATAATTCTCATGCAATCCCGAAAAGAGGGGCCGGGCCATCACAGACAAACATGACATTAAATCGTCATTATACGAACAAGAACAAACAGCTCTAAGTTGCTTTGATATTTATCCAATTTTCAGGAAACATTGTGAAAATGATCTTCAATATTTCGAAAACATGTGAAATAAAATTGCAAACACGGTGGACCGTCGAGGGTCAACAAACGTAGTAGACTCGTCCATTGGAAAGACGAGGATAATGGTTTCATCATTTGTCATGCATACCCAGTTTTGAATATGATATCCAAAAAGGATGTACTTTTTTTAATCTATGAAACTAGAAAATTCCAAATTGTAAATATCTCTTCATCTGGACTTGGCATCTATCACTTTTGGACGGGTCCATTTCATTAGTAAGGTGATCGATAAATCTTACGGAGTTATGACAAAAAAGGAAAACAAACTTATTGTTATGTGTTTCAACAAGGGTTTCGTTCCTCCAAATTATTTGCGCAAACAAATCAACAAAATAGGACATTTTACTTTGTCTATTTTTAGATTACAGGTAATCATTTGACACTACGTATGTCGTATAACCTGATAACCTGTGTAGTGATTTTGATTTTACGATAAATTTATGAATGAACGACAATTTTATGAATGAACAAGAGCACCTGACCTCTTTCTTAAAAAAACACCAATTAAACATATGAAACCGTATATTATAAAAGATAATTGAGTCAAATTTTCAATACTAAATCAACAACTGAAATGATTCCATATTTTGTTGAAACATCGTACGAACGGAAAACGGAATCGCAGGTATAAAAATGCATTTTTTCACTCGGACGTCTATGTTTTTTTGATAGTCAAACGGTTGTCCCCCTAAATACAAAAATACATCTACAAGAACGTATGCTGAACTTTCTTAAATCCACTAACGTTTTTCAAAAGTTTCAAGCTATGTATTGCATTAGAAAACATACATAGGTGTTTAAGAATGACAGACCAGGAGCCTGTTTAACAAAATACTGTAACGTGTAACCGGGCGATCAATGGATCCGTATCTGAATAAATCAGGATTTCAAGTGTTCAATTCAATTTTTCACCACAACCATTTGTCCTATTCAAAACAATTAACACATCCTTAAATTGATTCACAACAAAAACTATATACACAGCACAATGCACATAAATCAAAATGCAAGGTGAAGTAACTCATTCACAATCCATAAACACACTGTATCATAACAGAATACATATACACAATGTCACTATGCAATCACTATGCAACATGTATCAGACCGATTTATTCACAATGTTACTAACAGATTATTATGCAACATGCATACGGCCCTTTATTACACCATGTCACCAACAGATTACTCTGCAACATGCATCAAGTACGTATCACACAAAACGTATGAACACAAAATCACATATATACAACTTCTATTTACAATGTCCACCAATATGTAGTATCACCTTGCTAGTCTACAACTAACCACAATAACACAATGACACCTTTACACATGCACAAATCCTTCAATGCACAAAGAATATATATATAAACACAACTGAACTCACGTACTAACTATCACTTTCTCAATGAGTTCCCACACAATGAATATTATCCAACTGGTAAGGTTTAACACAGTGCACTTTCACTAATACACTTCCACAATATTACAACTTGCAACACCAGCAAGTAAACACCTTGTATTCTCACTAATACACATCTATGAAGTATTCACACTTCCACATAGTACAACTTGCAACACCAGCAAGTATACACCTTGTATTCTCATTAATACAAATCACTTATATATATCAGATTCACTTTATACATTGTATCAAAATCACTATTGCAACATCCACATATAAATCTGAACACTATTTATATATCCTTTGGAATCACTTATTTCACTCTACTTACCAGTTGGAATATTTAATCCTGATGTTAACACTTCAACGGTCCACATATAACTGACAAAGTTTCTCTGTCTTGAGCTGGCTTATATACTACCATATGGAACGGTCCATTATACTTGAAGGGGTGAAAATCAAGACTATACCAATTTTAGGGGTGTTTTAAGTAAAAGATGGTGCTCCAACTATGGAGAAACTTGTATACATATAGAAACGCAATTAACAGGGAAAGACAACTGGAGTTTCACATCAAAATAAATAAACTATGACCGATTTTCGTTACAATACTATGGCTTGATCTGGGCGGAGTCTCTGATCTGGGTCACAAAGATGGCCATACGCGACGGCATGAAAGCAATTGCTTTAATAAAAACCAAAATAAACTCAAAAAAATATCTTTGACCACTGAACCATGAAATTGAGGTCAAGGTCAAATGACACCTGCCAGCTAGACTTGTACACCTTATAATCATTTCATATACATCCCTGGTTCTTAGTATCCTGAGAATGATAAATGAGTGATATAAACTATGTTTGCATTGGCTCATAAATTCATAATTGATTGAAAGCTAAGGAGAGATAGTGCTCCAAGAGAACAACCAATCTGCAGCAGGAAAACTGTCAATCCTAGTCTATAAGGATAAGAGTTGATGGGTCAGACTTATAACCTCATGAATTCATAGTCCGTTTTGAACATTTGAAACATTGAAAACCTTAGCAGTTAAAATCAGTTCAAACACATTACCAATATATATAACTAACACAATTATATTGTATACATGTTTTTATTTATAAATATACAAAACATTTTTTCCAGAAATTGTTTCAAAGAGATTGTTAGATGTTTTTTTGTATTTCAACAAATTTAAAGAATTTCAATTTTAGGGGGTTATAATGTGAAAAATTTCAACACCATCTGAAAATTGTAAACAAAATATGGAAAGAAATATCAAAATAAAATTTTTGTTGCAAAAATACAATTTAAAATAAAATGTGTACCTATTGAAAAGTCAGTTACGATAACAATTGGATTTTGATTTTTGGTGTTTTAACGCAACTTTTAAGCACAATATTTAGACTTTTTCATGCAGTCAGTTTTTATTGGTGGAGGAAGCAAAAGTACCCAGAGAAAACCACCAACCTTCAATAGGAAAACTGACAATACTAGTCAACTAAGATTGGAGCTGAGTACATCCACACGAGCTGGGTTTGAACTCAAACCTCAGTGTTGACTGGCTAGTGATTACAGTAATAACTACTTAGACCACTCAGCCACCTAGTTCAATTTCAGATATGTACAAAATTCAACTTTTTGAAACCTATACCTCTCTTGAAACAATTACTTTGTACATGATATTTTTCTATGTATTATACTACTCAATTAAATCTTCAGTGAGAAGGAAGTAACTGCATGTAAAACTGGACAATTTGGAGTATATACAGTGTATCTAAATAACTATCTGACCATTCATCAGTATTTGAAGAAATAAAAAATATTTCCTGTAATGATATAAATTTCATGAATGCATGATTTAATTTTTCCCTTTTTTTTCTGTAGTAGAAAAACCGGTTTGCAAAATGTTTCAAGAAAAGCACTTTTGAAAAAAATAAAATTTGTAGTGTTTTTTTCCTTTTTTTTGCTGAAAACATGTGATCTTTTTGATTTACAATGAAAACTTTTATAGTGTGCACTCTTTGTTCGTTAGTTAGATGAACCATAATTTCTTTTGAAATAGCCATTTTTAATATAGACTTGTAAAAGGGATCACTCAGCTATCATTTTTTACTTGTTCTTTAATTTGATTGGCCAGTAAAAACTATTGTCTTTTTCTATGATAAGCTTTGAGAGAAGTGACATGATACTTAATATAATTACTTATTTGACTTATCAAACATCCATATAATACAAATCTAAGGGGATGTAACCTGTGTTACAGTTATTTTTAGCTTAAGATTTTCCCAAAAAAGTGGAGATAACTCAATGTGACGAAAAAAACAATTCTCGCTACATTGAAGACCTGTTGGTGACCTTCTGCTGTTGTTTTTTTTATTTTTTGGTCGGGTTGTTGTCTCTTTGACACATTCCCCATTTCCATTCTCAATTTTATACAAACAACAAAGTGTAAACTGAAGTTCTGGTCTTGCAAATATTAAATGTGCTTGTTTTGTTAAACAACTTATTAGTTGACATTTGGTTTGGTTAATGGGAGATAATCCAATTTGAACATGTTGAACTATTTGAACAAATTACAAGTGCATCTCCTAACTTTGATAATTTCCCCAAGTAACTAAACGAAAAAGGAGAACACATATAATTAGAAGATTTATATGTTAACAAAACATAGCACAAGGACAACAATGTCCAACCTTAGGGGAAATAACTCAAAATTATAAAATCAAAATCCAAGTCTGAAATATGAAAATGGAATACTGTGTAGAAAAGTATAACTTATGTATATATTATGTCACTTCTTGTATGAAATAAACAAAAGTTAAAATGATTTCTTGGTCTACTAACTAAACTTTACTTCATCTCTCTTCTTACACACTTAAGTATGTTATCTGAATTGAAATATATTTTATAATAGTATTTACAATTATAAATGAATAATATTAAAATAATTATACAAAATCATTGATAACTATTTGATCTTAATATAATCATAGAAACAATGATTTGACTGAACCCTGTCATTATTTATGGCTTAGCAAGCCCATGTTATGGTATAAATGTTGATATCACTATTACTCTCTCAGCTAATGCAATGGTCAGTCATTTGTTTTTCTTTCCAGGCTCCATTATTTACAGAGATGTTAATTATTATATGCCTTCAGGCTTATCAGCAGTAAAGGGGAAACAAAATCAAAATATACAACCTTACTCAAATATGAATATGATAAAAGGCAAGATAAAAAATGATTATTAGAATGCAAGGTATAATAGCCTTTTCTCAAACTTTGATGAAAGTTTGAAATCAATTAATACTTTCTGAATTTACAAAAAAATTAAATACTTTAAGAAATAGATTTGTTCTTAAAAAAAACTTGCCTTGGTGTAGAAAATTTCAACTACTTTATAAACCTTAAAAAAATGGATGGATAAATGAATTTGGTTTTTATTTATTTCATCACATTTATATTCAGCAACTTAATTTCTATAAGTTTGTTAGATCAAAAACAAACATGTAATACAGTGAACATTAAAACCTTGAAGCTGAACTGATCTTCAACAATGAGCTAACAAACACAGATGAGTAACCAATAAGGTCCCCTCTATAACAAAACATGAATCAATACAAACATGAAAACTAATGGCACATGTAAGCTAACAATATTATATGTACATGTATATGAAAAATATTATGACAACACATCAACCAACAACAACCAAAATACTTTAACATTTTTGGTGTTTCCATTATTACTTCTACATATAGCAGGGTTAAGAATGTACTTAGGTGAGGTTAGGTAAAAATTAAGAAATTAAGAAATTAAAATTGATACTATAAGCTTGTAAAGCATCTATTAAGGATAAAGATAAGCTAAACATGTTGATAGGGCATGGACCTACTTTTCGAGATATTTGAGATTTAAAATATGGCGGGAAAAGGCTGACTCAGACATTTACCT